>NW_027361683.1:25387500-26587500 GCF_039654945.1 Dendrobates tinctorius
TAAAGCACAGGGAATATAATATACAGCTGTATATATGGGATATGTGTTCATTCCTCTATCTACATATATTTCATGTTCATTCCCCACCTATAAAGCTCAGGTAATATAATATACACCTGTTTATATGGGATGTGTTCATTCCCCTATTATCTACATATATTTCATATTCATTCCCTACCTATAAAGCTCAAGGAATATAATATACACCTGTATATATGGGATATGTGTTCATTCCTCTATCTACATATATTTCATCTTCATTCCCCACCTATAAAGCTCAGGGAATATAATATACACCAGTTTATATGGGATATGTGTTCATTCTTCTATTATCTACATATATTTCATATTCATTCCCCACCTATAAAGCACAGGGAATATAATATACAGCTGTATATATGGGATATGTGATCATTCCTCTACCTACATATATTTCATCTTCATTCCTCACCTATAAAGCTCAGGGAATATAATATACAGCTGTTTATATGGGATATGTGTTCATTCTTCTATTATCTACACATATTTCATGTTCATTCCCCACCTATAAAGCTCAGGGAATATAATATACACCTGTATATATGGGATATGTGTTCATTCCTCTATCTACATATATTACATGTTCATTCCCCACCTATAAAGCTCAGGGAATATAATACACACCTGTATATATGGGATATGTAATCATTCTCCTATTATCTACATATATTTCATGTTCATTCCCCACCTATAAAGCTCAGGGAATGTAATACACACCTGTATATATGGGATATGTGTTCATTCCTCTATCTACATATATTACATATTCATTCCCCACCTATAAAGCACAGGGAATATAATATACACCTGTATATATGGGATATGTGATCATTCTCCTATTATCTACATATATTTCATGTTCATTCCCCACCTATAAAGCTCAGGGAATATAATACACACCTGTATATATGGGATATGTGTTCATTCCTCTATCTACATATATTACATATTCATTCCCCACCTATAAAGCACAGGGAATATAATATACACCTGTATATATTGGATATGTGATCATTCTCCTATTATCTACATATATTTCATGTTCATTCCCCACCTATAAAGCTCAGGGAATATAATACACACCTGTATATATGGGATCTGTGCTCATTCCCCTATTATCTACATATATTACATGTTCATTCCCCACCTATAAAGCTCCGGGAATATAATATACACCTGTATATATGGGATATGTGTTCATTCCTCTATCTGCATATATTTCATGTTCATTCCCCACCTATAAAGCACAGGGAATATAATATACACCTGTTTATATGGGATCTGTGTTCATTCTCATATTATCTACATATATTTCATGTTCATTCCCCACCTATAAAGCACAGGGAATATAATACACACCTGTATATATGGGATATGTGATCATTCTCCTATTATCTACATATATTTCATGTTCATTCCCCACCTATAAAGCTCAGGGAATATAATACACACCTGTATATATGGGATCTGTGCTCATTCCCCTATTATCTACATATATTACATGTTCATTCCCCACCTATAAAGCTCCGGGAATATAATATACACCTGTATATATGGGATATGTGTTCATTCCTCTATCTGCATATATTTCATGTTCATTCCCCACCTATAAAGCACAGGGAATATAATATACACCTGTTTATATGGGATATGTGTTCATTCTCCTATTATCTACATATATTTCATGTTCATTCCCCACCTATAAAGCTCAGGGAATATAATATACATCTGTTTATATGGGATATGCGTTCATTCCTCTATTATCTACATATATTTCATATTCATTCCCCACCTATAAAGCTCAGGGACTATAATATACATCTGTATATATGGGATATGTGTTCATTCCTCTATCTACATATATTTCATGTTCATTCCCCACCTATAAAGCTCAGGGAATATAATATACACCTGTTTATATGGGATATGTGATCATTCTCCTATTATCTACATATATTACATGTTCATTCCCCACCTATAAAGCACAGGGAATATAATATACACCTGTTTATATGGGATATGTGATCATTCTCCTATTATCTACATATATTACATGTTCATTCCCCACCTATAAAGCACAGGGAATATAATATACACCTGTTTATATGGGATATGTGATCATTCTCCTATTATCTACATATATTACATGTTCATTCCCCACCTATAAAGCACAGGGAATATAATATACACCTGTTTATATGGGATATGTGTTCATTACCCTATTATCTACATATATTACATGTTCATTCCCCACCTATAAAGCACAGGGAATATAATATACACCTGTATATATGGGATATGTGTTCATTCCTCTATCTACATATATTACATGTTCATTCCCCACCTATAAAGCACAGGGAATATAATATACACCTGTTTACATGGGATATGTGTTCATTCCTCTATTATCTACATATATTACATGTTCATTCCCCACCCATAAAGCTCAGGGAATATAATATACACCTGTTTATATGGGATATGTGATCATTCTCCTATTATCTACATATATTACATGTTCATTCCCCACCTATAAAGCACAGGGAATATAATATACACCTGTTTACATGGGATATGTGTTCATTCCTCTATTATCTACATATATTACATGATCATTCCCCACCTATAAAGCACAGGGAATATAATATACAGCTGTATATATGGGATATGTGTTCATTCCTCTATCTACATATATTACATGTTCATTCCCCACCTATAAAGCACAGGGAATATAATATACACCTGTATATATGGGATATATGTTCATTCCTCTATTATCTACATATATTACATGTACATTCCCCACCTATAAAGCACAGGGAATATAATATACAGCTGTTTATATGGGATATGTGTTCATTCCCCTATTATCTACATATATTACATGTTCATTCCCCACCTATAAAGCACAGGGAATATAATATACACCTGTATATATGGGATATGTGTTCATTCCCATTTTATCTACATATATTTCATGTTCATTCCCCACCTATAAAGCTCAGGGAATATAATATACAGCTGTATACATGGGATATGTGTTCATTCCCCTATTATCTACATATATTTCATGTTCATTTCCCACCTATAAAGCACAGGGAATATAATATACAGCTGTATACATGGGATATGTGTTCATTCCTCTATTATCTACATATATTACATGTTCATTCCCCACCTATAAAGCACAGGGAATATAATATACACCTGTATATATGGGATATGTGTTCATTCCTCTATTATCTACATATATTACATGTTCATTCCCCACCTATAAAGCTCAGGGAATATAATATACAGCTGTATATATGGGATATGAGTTCATTTCTGTATTATCTACATATATTTCATGATCATTCCCCACCTATAAAGCTCAGAGACTATAATATACATCTGTATATATGGGATATGTGTTCATTCCTCTATTTTCTACATATATTTCATATTCATTCCCCACCTATAAAGCTCAGGGAATATAATATACATCTGTATATATGGGATATATGTTCATTCCTCTATCTACATATATTTCATGTTCATTCCCCACCTATAAAGCACAGGGAATATAATATACAGCTGTATATATGGGATATGTGTTCATTCCTCTATTATCTACATATATTTCATATTCATTCCCCACCTATAAAGCTCAGGGACTATAATATACATCTGTATATATGGGATATGTGTTCATTCCTCTATCTACATATATTTCATGTTCATTCCCCACCTATAAAGCACAGGGAATATAATATACAGCTGTATATATGGGATATGTGTTCATTCCTCTATTTTCTACATATATTTCATATTCATTCCCCACCTATAAAGCTCAGGGAATATAATATACAGCTGTATATATTGGATATGTGTTCATTCCTCTATCTACATATATTTCATATTCATTCCCCACCTATAAAGCACAGGGAATATAATATACAGCTGTATATATGGGATATGTGTTCATTCCTCTATCTACATATATTTGATGTTCATTCCCCACCTATAAAGCACAGGGAATATAATATACACCTGTGTATATGGGATATGTGTTCATTCCTCTATTTTCTACATATATCTCATATTCATTCCCCACCTATAAAGCACAGGGAATATAATATACAGCTGTATATATGGGATATGTGTTCATTCCTCTATCTACATATATTTCATGTTCATTCCCCACCTATAAAGCTCAGGGAATATAATATACACCTGTTTATATGGGATGTGTTCATTCCCCTATTATCTACATATATTTCATATTCATTCCCTACCTATAAAGCTCAAGGAATATAATATACACCTGTATATATGGGATATGTGTTCATTCCTCTATCTACATATATTTCATCTTCATTCCCCACCTATAAAGCTCAGGGAATATAATATACACCAGTTTATATGGGATATGTGTTCATTCTTCTATTATCTACATATATTTCATATTCATTCCCCACCTATAAAGCACAGGGAATATAATATCCAGCTGTATATATGGGATATGTGATCATTCCTCTACCTACATATATTTCATCTTCATTCCTCACCTATAAAGCTCAGGGAATATAATATACAGCTGTTTATATGGGATATGTGTTCATTCTTCTATTATCTACACATATTTCATGTTCATTCCCCACCTATAAAGCTCAGGGAATATAATATACACCTGTATATATGGGATATGTGTTCATTCCTCTATCTACATATATTACATGTTCATTCCCCACCTATAAAGCTCAGGGAATATAATACACACCTGTATATATGGGATATGTAATCATTCTCCTATTATCTACATATATTTCATGTTCATTCCCCACCTATAAAGCTCAGGGAATGTAATACTCACCTGTATATATGGGATATGTGTTCATTCCTCTATCTACATATATTACATATTTATTCCCCACCTATAAAGCACAGGGAATATAATATACACCTGTATATATGGGATATGTGATCATTCTCCTATTATCTACATATATTTCATGTTCATTCCCCACCTATAAAGCTCAGGGAATATAATACACACCTGTATATATGGGATATGTGTTCATTCCTCTATCTACATATATTACATATTCATTCCCCACCTATAAAGCACAGGGAATATAATATACACCTGTATATATTGGATATGTGATCATTCTCCTATTATCTACATATATTTCATGTTCATTCCCCACCTATAAAGCTCAGGGAATATAATACACACCTGTATATATGGGATCTGTGCTCATTCCCCTATTATCTACATATATTACATGTTCATTCCCCACCTATAAAGCTCCGGGAATATAATATACACCTGTATATATGGGATATGTGTTCATTCCTCTATCTGCATATATTTCATATTCATTCCCCACCTATAAAGCACAGGGAATATAATATACACCTGTTTATATGGGATCTGTGTTCATTCTCCTATTATCTACATATATTTCATGTTCATTCCCCACCTATAAAGCACAGGGAATATAATACACACCTGTATATATGGGATATGTGATCATTCTCCTATTATCTACATATATTTCATGTTCATTCCCCACCTATAAAGCTCAGGGAATATAATACACACCTGTATATATGGGATCTGTGCTCATTCCCCTATTATCTACATATATTACATGTTCATTCCCCACCTATAAAGCTCCTGGAATATAATATACACCTGTATATATGGGATATGTGTTCATTCCTCTATCTGCATATATTTCATGTTCATTCCCCACCTATAAAGCACAGGGAATATAATATTCACCTGTTTATATGGGATATGTGTTCATTCTCCTATTATCTACATATATTTCATGTTCATTCCCCACCTATAAAGCTCAGGGAATATAATATACATCTGTTTATATGGGATATGCGTTCATTCCTCTATTATCTACATATATTTCATATTCATTCCCCACCTATAAAGCTCAGGGACTATAATATACATCTGTATATATGGGATATGTGTTCATTCCTCTATCTACATATATTTCATGTTCATTCCCCACCTATAAAGCTCAGGGAATATAATATACACCTGTTTATATGGGATATGTGATCATTCTCCTATTATCTACATATATTACATGTTCATTACCCACCTATAAAGCACAGGGAATATAATATACACCTGTTTATATGGGATATGTGTTCATTCCTCTATTATCTACATATATTACATGTTCATTCCCCACCTATAAAGCACAGGGAATATAATATACACCTGTATATATGGGATATGTGTTCATTCCTCTATTATCTAAATATATTACATGTTCATTCCCCACCTATAATGCACAGGGAATATAATATACAGCTGTTTATATGGGATATGTGTTCATTCCCCTATTATCTACATATATTACATGTTCATTCCCCACCTATAAAGCACAGGGAATATAATATACACCTGTATATATGGGATATGTGTTCATTCCCCTATTATCTACATATATTTCATGTTCATTCCCCACCTATAAAGCTCAGGGAATATAATATACAGCTGTATACATGGGATATGTGTTCATTCCCCTATTATCTACATATATTTCATGTTCATTCCCCACCTATAAAGCACAGGGAATATAATATACAGCTGTATATATGGGATATGTGTTCATTCCTCTATTATCTACATATATTTCATGCTCATTCCCCACCTATAAAGCTCAGGGAATATAATATACACCTGTTTATATGGGATATGTGTTCATTCCTCTATTATCTACATATATTTCATGCTCATTCCCCACCTATAAAGCTCAGGGAATATAATATACAGCTGTATACAGTGGGGCAAAAAAGTATTTAGTCAGTCAGCAATAGTGCAAGTTCCACCACTTAAAAAGATGAGAGGCGTCTGTAATTTACATCATAGGTAGACCTCAACTATGGGAGACAAACTTAGAAAAAAAAATCCAGAAAATCACATTGTCTGTTTTTTTTTCATTTTATTTGCATATTATGGTGGAAAATAAGTATTTGGTCAGAAACAAACAATCAAGATTTCTGGCTCTCACAGACCTGTAACTTCTTCTTTAAGAGTCTCCTCTTTCCTCCACTCATTACCTGTAGTAATGGCACCTGTTTAAACTTGTTATCAGTATAAAAAGACACCTGTGCACACCCTCAAACAGTCTGACTCCAAACTCCACTATGGTGAAGACCAAAGAGCTGTCAAAGGACACCAGAAACAAAATTGTAGCCCTGCACCAGGCTGGGAAGACTGAATCTGCAATAGCCAACCAGCTTGGAGTGAAGAAATCAACTGTGGGAGCAATAATTAGAAAATGGAAGACATACAAGACCACTGATAATCTCCCTCGATCTGGTGCTCCATGCAAAATCCCACCCCGTGGGGTCAGAATGATCACAAGAACGGTGAGCAAAAATCCCAGAACCACGCGGGGGGACCTAGTGAATGAACTGCAGAGAGCTGGGACCAATGTAACAAGGCCTACCATAAGTAACACACTACGCCACCATGGACTCAGATCCTGCAGTGCCAGACGTGTCCCACTGCTTAAGCCTGTACATGTCCGGGCCCGTCTGAAGTTTGCTAGAGAGCATTTGGATGATCCAGAGGAGTTTTGGGAGAATGTCCTATGGTCTGATGAAACCAAACTGGAACTGTTTGGTAGAAACACAACTTGTCGTGTCTGGAGGAAAAAGAATACTGAGTTGCATCCATCAAGCACCATACCTACTGTAAAGCATGGTGGTGGAAACATCATGCTTTGGGGCTGTTTCTCTGCAAAGGGGCCAGGACGACTGATCCGGGTACATGAAAGAATGAATGGGGCCATGTATCGTGAGATTTTGAGTGCAAACCTCCTTCCATCAGCAAGGGCATTGAATATGAAACGTGGCTGGGTCTTTCAACATGACAATGATCCAAAGCACACCACCAGGGCAACGAAGGAGTGGCTTCGTAAGAAGCATTTCAAGGTCCTGGAGTGGCCTAGCCAGTCTCCAGATCTCAACCCTATAGAAAACCTTTGGAGGGAGTTGAAAGTCCGTGTTGCCAAGCGAAAAGCCAAAAACATCACTGCTCTAGAGGAGATCTGCATGGAGGAATGGGCCAACATACCAACAACAGTGTGTGGCAACCTTGTGAAGACTTACAGAAAACGTTTGACCTCTGTCATTGCCAACAAAGGATATATCACAAAGTATTGAGATGAAATTTTGTTTCTGACCAAATACTTATTTTCCACCATAATATGCAAATAAAATGAAAAAAAAACAGACAATGTGATTTTCTGGATTTTTTTTTCTCAGTTTGTCTCCCATAGTTGAGGTCTACCTATGATGTAAATTACAGACGCCTCTCATCTTTTTAAGTGGTGGAACTTGCACTATTGCTGACTGACTAAATACTTTTTTTGCCCCACTGTATATGGGATATGTGATCATTCTCCTATTATCTACATATATTTCATGTTCATTCCCCACCTATAAAGCTCAGGGAATATAATATACACCTGTATATATGGGATATGTGTTCATTCTTCTATTATCTACATATATTACATGTTCATTCCCCACCTATAAAGCTCAGGGAATATAATATACAGCTGTATATATGGGATATGTGTTCATTCCTCTATTATCTACATATATTACATGTTCATTCCCCACCTATAAAGCTCAGGGAATATAATATACAGCTGTATATATGGGATGTGTGTTCATTCCTCTATCTACATATATTACATGTTCATTCCCCACCTATAAAGCTCAGGGAATATAATATACAGCTGTATGTATGGGATATGTGTTCATTCCTCTATTATCTACATATATTAAATGTTCATTCCCCACCTATAAAGCACAGGGAATATAATATACAGCTGTATATATGGGATATGTGTTCATTCCTCTATTATCTACATATATTACATGTTCATTCCCCACCTATAAAGCACAGGGAATATAATATACAGCTGTATATATGGGATATGTGTTCATTCCTCTATTATCTACATATATAAAAAGTTCATTCCCCACCTATAAAGCTCAGGGAATATAATACACACCTGTATATATGGGATATGTGATCATTCCTCTATTATCTACATATATTTCATGTTCATTCCCCACCTATAAAGCACAGGGAATATAATATACAGCTGTATATATGGGATATGTGATCATTCTCCTATTATCTACATAAATTTCATGTTCATTCCCCACCTATAAAGCACAGGGAATATAATATACAGCTGTATATATGGGATGTGTGTTTATTCCCCTATTATCTACATATATTTCATGCTCATTCCCCACCTATAAAGCTCAGGGAATGTAATATACAGCTGTATATATGGGATATGTGTTCATTCTCCTATTATCTACACATATTTCATGTTCATTCCCCACCTATAAAGCTCAGGGAATATAATATACACCTGTTTATATGGGATATGTGATCATTCTCCTATTATCTACATATATTTCATGTTCATTCCCCACCTATAAAGCACAGGGAATATA
Source organism: Dendrobates tinctorius (assembly GCF_039654945.1). Lineage (NCBI taxonomy): Eukaryota > Metazoa > Chordata > Amphibia > Anura > Dendrobatidae > Dendrobates > Dendrobates tinctorius. The sequence continues at coordinate 25,397,047 of NW_027361683.1, forward strand.
ATATACAGCTGTATATATGGGATCTGTGCTCATTCCCCTATTATCTACATATATTACATGTTCATTCCCCACCTATAAAGCTCCGGGAATATAATATACACCTGTATAAATGGGATATGTGTTCATTCCTCTATCTGCATATATTTCATGTTCATTCCCCACCTATAAAGCACAGGGAATATAATATACACCTGTTTATATGGGATATGTGTTCATTCTCCTATTATCTACATATATTTCATGTTCATTTCCCACCTATAAAGCACAGGGAATATAATACACACCTGTATATATGGGATATGTGATCATTCTCCTATTATCTACACATATTTCATGTTCATTCCCCACCTATAAAGCTCAGGGAATATAATACACACCTGTATATATGGGATCTATGCTCATTCCCCTATTATCTACATATATTACATGTTCATTCCCCACCTATAAAGCTCCGGGAATATAATATACACCTGTATATATGGGATATGTGTTCATTCCTCTATCTGCATATATTTCATGTTCATTCCCCACCTATAAAGCACAGGGAATATAATATACACCTGTTTATATGGGATATGTGTTCATTCTCCTATTATCTACATATATTTCATGTTCATTCCCCACCGATAAAGCTCAGGGAATATAATATACATCTGTTTATATGGGATATGCGTTCATTCCTCTATTATCTACATATATTTCATATTCATTCCCCACCTATAAAGCTCAGGGACTATAATATACATCTGTATATATGGGATTATGGGATATGTGTTCATTCCTCTATCTACATATATTTCATGTTCATTCCCCACCTATAAAGCTCAGGGAATATAATAAACACCTGTTTATATGGGATATGTGATCATTCTCCTATTATCTACATATATTACATGTTCATTCCCCACCTATAAAGCACAGGGAATATAATATACACCTGTTTATATGGGATATGTGATCATTCTCCTATTATCTACATATATTACATGTTCATTCCCCACCTATAAAGCACAGGGAATATAATATACACCTGTTTATATGGGATATGTGATCATTCTCCTATTATCTACATATATTACATGTTCATTCCCCACCTATAAAGCACAGGGAATATAATATACACCTGTTTATATGGGATATGTGATCATTCTCCTATTATCTACATATATCACATGTTCATTCCCCACCTATAAAGCACAGGGAATATAATATACACCTGTTTATATGGGATATGTGTTCATTCCGCTATTATCTACATATATTACATGTTCATTCCCCACCTATAAAGCACAGGGAATATAATATACACCTGTATATATGGGATATGTGTTCATTCCTCTATCTACATGTATTACATGTTCATTCCCCACCTATAAAGCTCAGGGAATATAATATACACCTGTTTACATGGGATATGTGTTCATTCCTCTATTATCTACATATATTACATGATCATTCCCCACCTATAAAGCACAGGGAATATAATATACAGCTGTATATATGGGATATGTGTTCATTCCTCTATCTACATATATTACATGTTCATTCCCCACCTATAAAGCACAGGGAATATAATATACACCTGTATGTATGGGATATGTGTTCATTCCTCTATTATCTACATATATTACATGTTCATTCCCCACCTATAAAGCACAGGGAATATAATACACAGCTGTTTATATGGGATATGTGTTCATTCCCCTATTATCTACATATATTACATGTTCATTCCCCACCTATAAAGCACAGGGAATATAATATACAGCTGTATATATGGGATATGTGTTCATTCCTCTATTATCTACATATATTACATGTTCATTCCCCGCCTATAAAGCTCAGGGAATATAATACACACCTGTATATATGGGATATGTGATCATTCCTCTATTATCTACATATATTTCATGTTCATTCCCCACCTATAAAGCACAGGGAATATAATATACAGCTGTATATATGGGATATGTGATCATTCTCCTATTATCTACATATATTTCATGTTCATTCCCCACCTATAAAGCACAGGGAATATAATATACAGCTGTATATATGGGATGTGTGTTCATTCCCCTATTATCTACATATATTTCATGCTCATTCCCCACCTATAAAGCTCAGGGAATGTAATATATAGCTGTATATATGGTATATGTGTTCATTCTCCTATTATCTACACATATTTCATGTTCATTCCCCACCTATAAAGCTCAGGGAATATAATATACACCTGTTTATATGGGATATGTGATCATTCTCCTATTATCTACACATATTTCATGTTCATTCCCCACCTATAAAGCTCAGGGAAAATAATATACACCTGTTTATATGGGATATGTGATCATTCTCCTATTATCTCATATATTACATGTTCATTCCCCACCTATAAAGCACAGGGAATATAATATACAGCTGTATACATGGGATATGTGTTCATTCCCCTATTATCTACATATATTTCATGTTCGTTCCCCACCTATAAAGCACAGGGAATATAAAATACAGCTGTATACATGGGATATGTGTTCATTCCTCTATTATCTACATATATTTCATGCTCATTCCCCACCTATAAAGCTCAGGGAATATAATATACACCTGTATATATGGGATATGTGTTCATTCCTCTATTATCTACATATATTTCATGCTCATTTCGCACCTATAAAGCTCAGGGAATATAATATACAGCTGTATATATGGGATATGTGTTCATTCTCCTATTATCTACATATATTTCATGTTCATTCCCCACCTATAAAGCTCAGGGAATATAATATACACCTGTATATATGGGATATGTGTTCATTCTTCTATTATCTACATATATTACATGTTCATTCCCCACCTATAAAGCTCAGGGAATATAATATACAGCTGTATATATGGGATATGTGTTCATTCTCCTATTATCTACATATATTTCATGTTCATTCCCCACCTATAAAGCTCAGGGAATATAATATACACCTGTATATATGGGATATGTGTTCATTCTTCTATTATCTACATATATTACATGTTCATTCCCGACCTATAAAGCTCAGGGAATAAAATATACAGCTGTATATATGGGATATGTGTTCATTCCTCTATTATCTACATATATTACATGTTCATTCCCAACCTATAAAGCTCAGGGAATATAATATACAACTGTATATATGGGATGTGTGTTCATTCCTCTATCTACATATATTACATGTTCATTCCCCACCTATAAAGCTCAGGGAATATAATATACAGCTGTATATATGGGATATGTGTTCATTCCTCTATTATCTACATATATTACATGTTCATTCCCCGCCTATAAAGCACAGGGAATATAATACACACCTGTATATATGGGATATGTGATCATTCCTCTATTATCTACATATATTTCATGTTCATTCCCCACCTATAAAGCACAGGGAATATAATATACAGCTGTATATATGGGATATGTGAACATTCTCCTATTATCTACATATATTTCATGTTCATTCCCCACCTATAAAACACAGGGAATATAATATACAGCTGTATATATGGGATGTGTGTTCATTCCCCTATTATCTACATGTATTTCATGCTCATTCCCCACCTATAAAGCTCAGGGAATGTAATATACAGCTGTATATATGGGATATGTGTTCATTCTCCTATTATCTACACATATTTCATGTTCATTCCCCACCTATAAAGCTCAGGGAATATAATATACACCTGTTTATATGGGATATGTGATCATTCTCCTATTATTTACATATATTTCATGTTCATTCCCCACATATAAAGCACAGGGAATATAATTATACAGCTGTATATATGGGTTATGTGATCATTCTCCTATTATCTACATATATTTCATGTTCATTCCCCACCTATAAAGCACAGGGAATATAATATACAGCTGTATATAAGGGATGTGTGTTCATTCCCCTATTATCTACATATATTTCATGCTCATTCCCCACCTATAAAGCTCAGGGAATGTAATATACAGCTGTATATATGGGATATGTGTTCATTCCCCTATTATCTACACATATTTCATGTTCATTCCCCACCTATAAAGCTCAGGGAATATAATACACACCTACTGTATATATATGGGATCTGTGCTCATTCCCCTATTATCTACATATATTACATGTTCATTCCCCACCTATAAAGCTCCGGGAATATAATATACAGCTGTATATATGGGATATGTGTTCATTCCTCTATCTGCATATATTTCATGTTCATTCCCCACCTATAAAGCACAGGGAATATAATATACACCTGTTTATATGGGATATGTGTTCATTCTCCTATTACCTACATATATTTCATGTTCATTCCCCACCTATAAAACACAGGGAATATAATACACACCTGTATATATGGGATATGTGATCATTCTCCTATTATCTACATATATTTCATGTTCATTCCCCACCTATAAAGCTCAGGGAATATAATACACACCTGTATATATGGGATCTGTGCTCATTCCCCTATTATCTACATATATTACATGTTCATTCACCACCTATAAAGCTCCGGGAATATAATATACACCTGTATATATGGGATATGTGTTCATTCCTCTATCTGCATATATTTCATGTTCATTCCCCACCTATAAAGCACAGGGAATATAATATACACCTGTTTATATGGGATATGTGTTCATTCTCCTAATATCTACATATATTTCATCTTCATTCCCCACCTATAAAGCTCAGGGAATATAATATACATCTGTTTAAATGGGATATGCGTTCATTCCTCTATTATCTACATATATTTCATATTCATTCCCCACCTATAAAGCTCAGGGACTATAATATACATCTGTATATATGGGATATGTGTTCATTCCTCTATCTACATATATTTCATGTTCATTCCCCACCTATAAAGCTCAGGGAATGTAATATACACCTGTTTATATGGGATATGTGATCATTCTCCTATTATCTACATATATTACATGTTCATTCCCCACCTATAAAGCACAGGGAAAATAATATACACCTGTTTATATGGGATATGTGATCATTCTCCTATTATCTACATATATTACATGTTCATTCCCCACCTATAAAGCACAGGGAATATAATATACACCTGTTTATATGGGATATGTGATCATTCTCCTATTATCTACATATATTACATGTTCATTCCCAACCTATAAAGCACAGGGAATATAATATACACCTGTTAATATGGGATATGTGATCATTCTCCTATTATCTACATATATTACATGTTCATTCCCCACCTATAAAGCACAGGGAATATAATATACACCTGTTTATATGGGATATGTGTTCATTCCCCTATTATCTACATATATTACATGTTCATTCCCCACCTATAAAGCACAGGGAATATAATATACACCTGTATATATGGGATATGTGTTCATTCCTCTATCTACATATATTACATGTTCATTCCCCACCTATAAAGCACAGGGAATATAATATACACCTGTTTACATGGGATATGTGTTCATTCCTCTATTATCTACATATATTACATGATCATTCCCCACCTATAAAGCACAGGGAATATAATATACAGCTGTATATATGGGATATGTGTTCATTCCTATATCTACATATATTACATGTTCATTCCCCACCTATAAAGCACAGGGAATATAATATACACCTGTATATATGGGATATGTGTTCATTCCTCTATTATCTACATATATTACATATTCATTCCCCACCTATAAAGCTCAGGGAATATAATATACACCTGTTTATATGGGATATGTGATCATTCTCCTATTATCTACATATATTACATGTTCATTCCCCACCTATAAAGCACAGGGAATATAATATACACCTGTTTACATGGGATATGTGTTCATTCCTCTATTATCTACATATATTACATGATCATTCCCCACCTATAAAGCACAGGGAATATAATATACAGCTGTATATATGGGATATGTGTTCATTCCTCTATCTACATATATTACATGTTCATTCCCCACCTGTAAAGCACAGGGAATATAATATACACCTGAATATATGGGATATGTGTTCATTCCTCTATTATCTACATATATTACATGTTCATTCCCCACCTATAAAGCACAGGGAATATAAAATACAACTGTTTATATGGGATATGTGTTCATTCCCCTATTATCTACATATATTACATGCTCATTCCCCACCTATAAAGCACAGGGAATATAATATACACCTGTATATATGGGATATGTGTTCATTCCCCTATAATCTACATATATTTCATGTTCATTCCCCACCTATAAAGCTCAGGGAATATAATATACAGCTGTATACATGGGATATGTGTTCATTCCCCTATTATCTACATATATTTCATGTTCATTCCCCACCTATAAAGCACAGGGAATATAATATACAGCTGTATATATGGGATATGTGTTCATTCCTCTATTATCTACATATATTTCATGCTCATTCCCCACCTATAAAGCTCAGGGAATATAATATACACCTGTATATATGGGATATGTGTTCATTCTTCTATTATCTACATATATTTCATGCTCAATCCCCACCTATAAAGCTCAGGGAATATAATATACAGCTGTATATATGGGATATGTGTTCATTCTCCTATTATCTACATATATTTCATGTTCATTCCCCACCTATAAAGCTCAGGGAATATAATATACACCTGTATATATGGGATATGTGTTCATTCTTCTATTATCTACATATATTACATGTTCATTCCCCACCTATAAAGCTCAGGGAATATAATATACAGCTGTATATATGGGATATGTGTTCATTCCTCTATTATCTACATATATTACATGTTCATTCCCCACCTATAAAGCTCAGGGAATATAATATACAGCTGTATATATGGGATGTGTGTTCATTCCTCTATCTACATATATTACATGTTCATTCCCCACCTATAAAGCTCAGGGAATATAATATACAGCTGTATATATGGGATATGTGTTCATTCCTCTATTATCTACATATATTACATGTTCATTCCCCACCTATAAAGCACAGGGAATATAATATACAGCTGTATATATGGGATATGTGTTCATTCCTCTATTATCTACATATATTACATGTTCATTCCCCACCTATAAAGCACAGGGAATATAATATAAAGCTGTATATATGGGATATGTGTTCATTCCTCTATTATCTACATATATTACATGTTCATTCCCCACCTATAAAGCTCAGGGAATATAATACACACCTGTATATATGGGATATGTGATCATTCCTCTATTATCTACATATATTTCATGTTCATTCCCCACCTATAAAGCACAGGGAATATAATATACAGCTGTATATATGGGATGTGTGTTCATTCCCCTATTATCTACATATATTTCATGCTCATTCCCCACCTATAAAGCTCAGGGAATGTAATATACAGCTGTATATATGGGATATGTGTTCATTCTCCTATTATCTACACATATTTCATGTTCATTCCCCACCTATAAAGCTCAGGGAATATAATATACACCTGTTTATATGGGATATGTGATCATTCTCCTATTATCTACATATATTTCATGTTCATTCCCCACCTATAAAGCACAGGGAATATAATATACAGCTGTATATATGGATTATGTGTTCATTCTCCTATTATCTACATATATTACATGTTCATTCCCCACCTATAAAGCACAGGGAATATAATATACAGCTGTATATATGGGATATGTGCTCATTCCTCTATCTACATATATTACATGTTCATTCCCCACCTATAAAGCTCAGGGAATATAATATACAGCTGTATATATGGGATATGTGTTCATTCTCCTATTATCTACATATATTTCATGTTCATTCCTCACCTATAAAGCACAGGCAATATAATATACAGCTGTATATATGGGATATGTGTTCATTCCCCTATTATCTACATATATTTCATGCTCATTCCCCACCTATAAAGCTCAGGGAATATAATATACAGCTGTATATATGGGATATGTGATCATTCCCCTATTATCTACATATATTTCATGTTCATTCCCACCTATAAAGCACAGTGAATATAATATACACCTGTATATATGGGATATGTGTTCATTCCCCTATTATCTACATATATTACATGTTCATTCCCACCTATAAAGCACAGGGAATATAATACACACCTGTATATATGGGATATGTGATCATTCCTCTATTATCTACATATATTTCATCTTCATTCCCCACCTATAAAGCACAGGGAATATAATATACACCTGTATATATGGGATATGTGATCATTCTTCTATTATCTACATATATTACATGATCATTCCCCACCTATAAAGCACAGGAAATATACTATACAGCTGTATATATGGGATATGTGTTCATTCTCCTATTATCTACACATATTTCGTGTTCATTCCCCACCTATAAAGCTCAGGGAATGTAATATACAGCTGTATATATGGAATATGTGTTCATTCCCCTATTATCTACATATATTACATGATCATTCCCCACCTATAAAGCACAGGGAATATAATATACAGCTGTATATATGGAATATGTGTTCATTCCCCTATTATCTACATATATTACATGTTCATTCCCCACCTATAAAGCACAGGGAATATAATATACAGCTGTATATATGGAATATGTGTTCATTCCTCTATCTGCATATATTTCATGTTCATTCCCCACCTATAAAGCACAGGGAATATAATATACACCTGTTTATATGTGATATGTTATCATTCCCCTATTATCTACATATATTACATGTTCATTCCCCACCTATAAAGCACAGGGAATATACTATACACCTGTTTATATGGGATATGTGTTCATTCCTCTATTATCTACATATATTTCATGTTCATTCCCAACCTATAAAGCACAGGGAATATAATACACACCTGTATATATGGGATATGTGATCATTCCTCTATTATCTACATATATTACATGTTCATTCCCCACCTATAAAGCACAGGGAATATAATATACAGATCTATATATGGGATATGTGTTCATTCCTCTATTATCTACATATATTACATGTTCATTCCCCACCTATAAAGCACAGGGAATATACTATACACCTGTTTATATGGGATATGTGTTCATTCCTCTATTATCTACATATATTTCATGTTCATTCCCCACCTATAAAGCACAGGGAATATAATACACACCTGTATATATGGGATATGTGACCATTCCTCTATTATCTACATATATTACATGTTTATTCCCCACCTATAAAGCTTAGGGAATTTAATATACAGCTGTATATATGGGATATGTGATCATTCTCCTATTATCTACATATATTTCATATTCATTCCCACCTATAAAGCACAGGGAATATATATTTCATATTCATTCCCACCTATAAAGCACAGGGAATATAATATACAGCTGTATATATGGGATATGTGATCATTTCCCTATTATCTACATACTGTATATTACATGTTCATTCCCCACCTATAAAGCACAGGGAATATAATATACAGCTGTATATATGGGATATGTGATCATTCCCCTATTATCTACATATATTACATGTTCATTCCCCACCTATAAAGCACAGGGAATATAATATACAGCTGTATATATGGGATATGTGATCATTCCCCTATTATCTACATATATTACATGATCATTCCCCATCTATAAAGCACAGGGAATATAATACACACCTGTATAAATGGGATATGTGATCATTCCTCTATTATCTACATATATTACATGTTCATTCCCCACCTATAAAGCACAGGGAATATAATATACAGCTGTATATATGGGATATGTGTTCATTCCTCTATTATCTTCATATATTACATGTTCATTCCCCACCTATAAAGCACAGGGAATATACTATACACCTGTTTATATGGGATATGTGTTCATTCCTCTATTATCTACATATATTTCATGTTCATTCCCCACCTATAAAGCACAGGGAATATAATACACACCTGTATATATGGGATATGTGACCATTCCTCTATTATCTATATATATTACATGTTCATTCCCCACCTATAAAGCTCAGGGAATATAATATACAGCTGTATATATGGGATATGTGATCATTCTCCTATTATCTACATATATTTCATATTCATTCCCACCTATAAAGCACAGGGAATATAATATACAGCTGTATATATGGGATATGTGTTCATTCCTCTATCTACATATATTTCATATTCATTCCCACCTATAAAGCACAGGGAATATAATATACAGCTGTATATATGGGATATGTGATCATTCCCCTATTATCTACATATATTACATGATCATTCCCCACCTATAAAGCACAGTTAATATAATATACAGCTGTATATATGGAATATGTGATCATTCTCCTATTATCTACATATATTTCATGTTCATTCCCCACCTATAAAGCTCAGGGAATATAATATACACCTGTATATATGGGATATGTGACCATTCCTCTATTATCTACATATATTACATGTTCATTCCCCACCTATAAAGCTCAGGGAATATAACATACAGCTGTATATATGGGATATGTGATCATTCTCCTATTATCTACATATATTTCATATTCATTCCCACCTATAAAGCACAGGGAATATAATATACAGCTGTATATATGGGATATGTGTTCATTCCTCTATCTACATATATTTCATATTCATACCCACCTATAAAGCACAGGGAATATAATATACAGCTGTATATATGGGATATGTGATCATTCCCCTATTATCTACATATATTACATGTTCATTCCCCACCTATAAAGCACAGGGAATATAATATACAGCTGTATATATGGGATATGTGATTATTCCCCTATTATCTACATATATTACATGTTCATTCCCCACCTATAAAGCACAGGGAATATAATATACAGCTGTATATATGGGATATGTGATCATTCCCCTATTATCTACATATATTACTTGCTCATTTCCCACCTATAAAGCACAGGGAATATAATATACAGCTGTATATATGGGATATGTGATCATTCCCCTATTATCTACATATATTACATGTTCATTCCCCACCTATAAAGCACAGGGAATATAATATACAGCTGTATATATGGGATATGTGATCATTCCCCTATTATCTACATATATTACATGTTCATTCCCCACCTATAAAGCACAGGGAATATAATATACAGCTGTATATATGGGATATGTGATCATTCCCCTATTATCTACATATATTACATGTTCATTCCCCACCTATAAAGCACAGGGAATATAATATACAGCTGTATATATAGGATATGTGATCATTCCCCTATTATCTACATATATTACATGATCATTCCCCACCTATAAAGCACAGTTAATATAATATACAGCTGTATATATGGGATATGTGTTCATTCTCCTATTATCTACATATATTACATGTTCATTCCACACCTATAAAGCACAGGGAATATAATATAAAGCTGTATATATGGGATATGTGTTCATTCCTCTATCTACATATATTTCATATTCATTCCTCACCTATAAAGCTCAGGGAATATAATATACAGCTTTATATATGGGATATGTGATCATTCTCCTATTATCTACATATATTACATGTTCATTCCCCACCTATAAAGCACAGGGAATATAATATACAGCTGTATATATGGGATATGTGTTCATTCCTCTATATACATATATTACATATTCATTCCCCACCTATAAAGCACAGGGAATATAATATACAGCTGTATATATGGAATATGTGATCATTCTCCTATTATCTACATATATTACATGTTCATTCCCCACCTATAAAGCACAGGGAATATAATATACAGCTGTATATATGGGATATGTGATCATTCCCCTATTATCTACATATATTACATTTTCATTCCCCACCTATAAAGCACAGGGAATATAATATACAGCTGTATATATGGAATATGTGATCATTCTCCTATTATCTACATATATTACATGTTCATTCCCCACCTATAAAGCACAGGGAATATAATATACAGCTGTATATATGGGATATGTGATCATTCCCCTATTATCTACATATATTACATGTTCATTCCCCACCTATAAAGCACAGGGAATATAATATACAGCTGTATATATGGGATATGTGATCATTCCCCTATTATCCACATATATTACATGTTCATTCCCCACCTATAAAGCACAGGGAATATAATATACAGCTGTATATATGGGATATGTGATCATTCCCCTATTATCTACATATATTACGTGATCATTGTGACGGGAGTATTCTCCAGAGCAAGGAGGGACAACAGGCCTGGGAATAATCCAACAGATTTATTGACCAAAAAACAGGAACAACACGAAGGTAATTTGCAGAGTCCCAAAATAAGTCCACAGGAAACTGATTCGGGGGCACCTCCCGACAATCCTTGTGCCAGATCACAAAACCATAGTCCTTTAAGAGTCCCAGAAATCCACCACGATCACACAGAGGCCGAAGCTTCCTCAGACAGCCTCATCCTTCTCTTTTAGCATCCAACTCACATCTGATCTTAAAGCAAGAATGTATTGTCAGGGCTCCTGGGATCAGTCCATCTGAAGGGGGGTAGGGGTCACACCTACTATTCAATGGTTTGGTCCATCAGAAGATTCTAGAAATGTAAGGGCTCCACTTAGTCTACAGGATGTGTATTGTAGGTTATCTTCTGCTTAGGAAAACAATAGCCAAAGTTCCACTAGCTGTTGACACAAGCCTAAATTAGATTATGGTCCAGGTACATCACAAGACATTGCAAAGTATTGGGGGAAGGAGACATGGTTAATTTACAGCAAATGAACCAGAGGAAAGTTAAATGACCTATTATACAAAATACAGGACAGGGCAAGACTACAAATCATGACAATCCCTTCCCCTCCTAATTTGTGTACGTACTAGGGACCTCTACAGGTCACTGGTTAAGTACACACAGGCATGGCGTAACTTACATGTGGCTTCATGCAGCCACGAATTGGCATCGTAGCTTTCCCACATCATTGCCCAGGAGAACAGCTGCAGGCAGACCACCCATCACCCCAACCAAACATCGCCTGACCCCAAAACCAAAGTTCAGATCCACAGTGGCTGTGGGAATAGTCCTCCATTGTCCACCAGCCAGTTCAATGACAATTCCAGGTCCTCTATTGATTGCCTCAGGCCGAACCACTCGGGGATCAGCCAGCGTGAGGAAAGCCCCTGAGTCACAAAATCCAACAAGTCTTTGTCCATCCAGCACGACCTCCTGCAAGTGCTTACCTCGATGAGCTGAAGTCGTCATAGCTGCGGGTCGCACACCATAAACTCCTAGTGGTGCAACATGGGTGGGTGAGGCACTAGGCCAGTCCTCACTTAGTGGTGACACGTCTTCCTCCATGGCACTTGGCTGTAGATAATTAATAATATGATTGGGTACAGGATCAATCCTCATTTGAACAGCTGGGCAGGAGGCTTGCAGATGCCCAGGCTGCCCACATCGATAGCATCTGTGCTGTGTCTCACTCCATCCAATGCGTCCTCTTGGGCGAGGAGTAAGGGAACCTGCCGGTCGGCTCCCACCTGAAGGTGCTGTAGGGGTTTGAGGACGATTCCTCCATGAGCTGGCTGGACATGAGGCCTGCAGATGCCCCGGATGCCCACAACCATAACACCTGCGCTCTGCTACTTCCTCTCCTCGTCGTATTCCAGAAAACGCAGTGGAAGCAACAGGAGGCACATTAACACAGGTATCAACACGAGGTGGTGGCTCAGAGGAACGGGGAACAATGGGGACAGAAGAACTGGGGGCCACCGGTGTTGTGGAGCTGGTAGGCCTCTCTCCATCCTCCAACAGAACTCTCCACCGAGGCTTGATGGTGAGAGCCTCATCAGCGAGAGATGCAGCTTCTTCCACTGTAGCAGGTTTCCTCTCACGCACCCATTCCCTGATCTCAGCGGGGCACTGGGCAAAAAATTGTTCTTTTAGGATAACCTGGAGACAGGTGTTCCAGGTTAAGGCCTCCTCTGCCTCCAGCCAGCGATTACATATTTGTTTGAGTCTGTGGGCATACATCTTGAAAGACACTTCCTCATTACAGGCTAAAGTACGAAACTGGGTCCTGTAAGTGTCTGGGGTCACAGCATAATGTTCTAGAACAGTCCGTTTAATCTCTGCATACTCACAGTTCCACCGAGGGTCCATAGCTCTATAGGCTGCGGCAGCTCCACCCTCTAAGAGCCCCACAAGATGTCGGACGCGCTCCCTTTCCGGGACTTCCATTAATCGACACTGATGCTCAAAGTCCAGGAAGAAGCCCTCAATGTCACCGGAAGCCTCATTAAACGGCTTGAAGTCTTTGCGGGACACTCTGGGGAGTTCCCTCATGGGGGATGCTGTGGGTACAGTCTGTCTGGAGCTTCTCGCTGCCTCCAAAGCGATCTCCCTCTCCAGCATTGCCCTCTCCTCCATCCTGCGCTGCCTCTCCTTGGCTGTGCGCATGACCTCCCTCTTATCTTCTATGGTAGCCTCTTCTCCCAGTAAGGCCATCTCCTCCTCGTACCACACAACCCACTGACTTTTTTGGGTATTTACCTCCGACTGCCGCCTTTCCTCTCTTTGCTGTGAGGATCCTTCCTCAGCATCATCTTGCAGGCGAACTGCTTCCAAAGCTTCAATCAGCTGCTCCTTGGAGAGTCCCTTGCAGCTGACTCCCAGTTCACGGGCCTTTGTTTGTAGGTTCTTTGCAGTCCAGTTCTTGTACTCTGAGGCTCTGGTTCCAGAAGTTGATGGGCCGTTGTCCTCCATTTCTTCTGCTCTGATCCCACCGCTGCCAACCAGTTTGTGACGGGAGTATTCTCCAGAGCAAGGAGGGACAACAGGCCTGGGAATAATCCAACAGATTTATTGACCAAAAAACAGGAACAACACGAAGGTAATTTGCAGAGTCCCAAAATAAGTCCACAGGAAACTGATTCGGGGGCACCTCCCGACAATCCCTGTGCCAGATCACAAAACCATAGTCCTTTAAGAGTCCCAGAAATCCACCACGATCACACAGAGGCCGAAGCTTCCTCAGACAGCCTCATCCTTCTCTTTTAGCATCCAACTCACATCTGATCTTAAAGCAAGAATGTATTGTCAGGGCTCCTGGGATCAGTCCATCTGAAGGGGGGTAGGGGTCACACCTACTATTCAATGGTTTGGTCCATCAGAAGATTCTAGAAATGTAAGGGCTCCACTTAGTCTACAGGATGTGTATTGTAGGTTATCTTCTGCTTAGGAAAACAATAGCCAAAGTTCCACTAGCTGTTGACACAAGCCTAAATTAGATTATGGTCCAGGTACATCACAAGACATTGCAAAGTATTGGGGGAAGGAGACATGGTTAATTTACAGCAAATGAACCAGAGGAAAGTTAAATGACCTATTATACAAAATACAGGACAGGGCAAGACTACAAATCATGACAATCATTCCCCACCTATAAAGCACAGTTAATATAATATACAGCTGTATATATGGGATATGTGTTCATTCTCCTATTATCTACATATATTACATGTTCATTCACCACCTATAAAGCACAGGGAATATAATATACAGCTGTATATATGGGATATGTGTTCATTCCTCTATCTACATATATTTCATATTCATTCCTCACCTATAAAGCTCAGGGAATATAATATACAGCTGTATATATGGGATATGTGATCATTCTCCTATTATCTACATATATTACATGTTCATTCCCCACCTATAAAGCACAGGGAATATAATATACAGCTGTATATATGGGATATGTGTTCATTCCTCTATCTACATATATTACATATTCATTCCCCACCTATAAAGCACAGGGAATATAATATACAGCTGTATATATGGAATATGTGATCATTCTCCTATTATCTACATATATTACATGTTCATTCCCCACCTATAAAGCACAGGGAATATAACATACAGCTGTATATATGGGATATGTGATCATTCCCCTATTATCTACATATATTACATGTTCATTCCCCACCTATAAAGCACAGGGAATATAATATACAGCTGTATATATGGAATATGTGATCATTCTCCTATTATCTACATATATTACATGTTCATTCCCCACCTATAAAGCACAGGGAATATACTATACAGCTGTATATATGGGATCTGTGCTCATTCCCCTATTATCTACATATATTTCATGTTCATTCCCCACCTATAAAGCACAGGGAATATAATATACAGCTGTATATATGGGATATGTGATCATTCCCCTATTATCTACATATATTACATGTTCATTCACCACCTATAAAGCACAGGGAATATAATATACAGCTGTATATATGGGATATGTGATCATTCCCCTATTATCTACATATATTACATGTTCATTCCCCACCTATAAAGCTCAGGGAATATAATATACACCTGTATATATGGGATATGTGATCATTCCCCTATTATCTACATATATTACATGTTCATTCCCCACCTATAAAGCACAGGGAATATAATATACAACTGTATATATGGGATATGTGATCATTCCCCTATTATCTACATATATTACATGTTCATTCCCCACCTATAAAGCTCAGGGAATATAATATACACCTGTATATATGGGATATGTGATCATTCCCCTATTATCTACATATATTACATGTTCATTCCCCACCTATAAAGCACAGGGAATATAATATACACCTGTATATATGGGATATGTGATCATTCCCCTATTATCTACATATATTACATGTTCATTCCCCACCTATAAAGCACAGGGAATGTAATATACAGCTGTATATATGGGATATGTGATCATTCCCCTATTATCTACATATATTTTATGTTCATTCCCCACCTATAAAGCACAGGGAATGTAATATACAGCTGTATATATGGGATATGTGATCATTCCCCTATTATCTACATATATTTCATGCTCATTCCCCACCTATAAAGCACAGGGAATATAATATACAGCTGTATATATGGGATATGTGATCATTCCCCTATTATCTACATATATTTCATGCTCATTCCCCACCTATAAAGCACAGGGAATGTAATATACAGCTGTATATATGGGATATGTGTTCATTCCTCTATTATCTACATATATTACATGTTCATTCCCCACCTATAAAGCACAGGGAATGTAATATACAGCTGTATATATGGGATATGTGTTCATTCCTCTATTATCTACATATATTACATGTTCATTCCCCACCTATAAAGCACAGGGAATATAATATACACCTGTATATATGGGATATGTGTTCATTCCTCTATTATCTACATATATTTCATGTTCATTCCCCACCTATAAAGCACAGGGAATATAATATACAGCTGTATATATGGGATATGTGATCATTCCTCTATTATCTACATATATTACATGATCATTCCCCACCTATAAAGCACAGGGAATATAATATACAGCTGTATATATGGGATATGTGTTCATTCCTCTATTATCTACATATATTTCATGTTCATTCCCCACCTATAAAGCACAGGGAATATAATATACAGCTGTATATATGGGATATGTGTTCATTCCTCTATTATCTACATATATTACATGTTCATTCCCCACCTATAAAGCTCAAGGAATATAATATACACCTCTATATATGGGATGTGTGTTCATTCTCCTATTATCTACATATATTACATATTCATTCCCCACCTATAAAGCACAGGGAATATAATATACAGCTGTATATATTGGATATGTGTTCATTCCTCTATTATCTACATATATTACATGTTCATTCCCCACCTATAAAGCACAGGGAATATAATATACACCTGTATATATGGGATGTGTGTTCATTCTCCTATTATCTACATATATTACATGTTCATTCCCCACCTATAAAGCACAGGGAATATAATATACACCTGTATATATGGGATATGTGATCATTCCCCTATTATCTACATATATTACATGTTCATTCCCCACCTATAAAGCACAGGGAATGTAATATACAGCTGTATATATGGGATATGTGATCATTCCCCTATTATCTACATATATTTCATGCTCATTCCCCACCTATAAAGCTCAGGGAATATAATATACACCTGTTTATATGGGATATGTGTTCATTCCCCTATTACCTACATATATTTCATGCTCATTCCCCACCTATAAAGCACAGGGAATGTAATATACAGCTGTATATATGGGATATGTGATCATTCCCCTATTATCTACATATATTTCATGTTCATTCCCCACCTATAAAGCACAGGGAATATAATATACACCTGTATATATGGGATATGTGTTCATTCTCCTATTATCTACATATATTACATGTTCATTCCCCACCTATAAAGCACAGGGAATATAATATACAGCTGTATATATGGGATATGTGCTCATTCCTCTATCTACATATATTACATGTTCATTCCCCACCTATAAAGCTCAGGGAATATAATATACAGCTGTATATATGGGATATGTGTTCATTCCTCTATCTGCATATATTTCATGTTCATTCCCCACCTATAAAGCACAGGGAATATAATATACACCTGTATATATGGGATATGTGTTCATTCCCCTATTATCTACATATATTACATGTTCATTCCCACCTATAAAGCTCAGGGAATATAATATACACCTGTATATATGGGATATGTGATCATTCTCCTATTATCTATATATATTTCATATTCATTCCCACCTATAAAGCTCAGGGAATATAATATACACCTGTATATATGGGATACGTGATCATTCTCCTATTATCTACATATATTTCATCTTCATTCCCCACCTATAAAGCACAGGGTATATAATATACAGCTGTATATATGGGTTATGTGATCATTCTCCTATTATCTACATATATTTCATGTTCATTCCCACCTATAAAGCTCAGGGAATATAATATACACCTGTATATATGGGATATGTGATCATTCTCCTATTATCTACATATATTTCATCTTCATTCCCCACCTATAAAGCTCAGGGTATATAATATACAGCTGTATATATGGGATATGTGATTATTCCTCTATTATCTACATATATTACATGTTCATTCCCCACCTATAAAGCACAGGGAATATAATATACACCTGTATATATGGGATATGTGTTCATTCCCCTATTATCTACATATATTACATGTTCATTCCCACCTATAAAGCTCAGGGAATATAATATACACCTGTATATATGGGATATGTGATCATTCTCCTATTATCTACATATATTACATGTTCATTCCCACCTATAAAGCTCAGGGAATATAATATACACCTGTATATATGGGATATGTGATCATTCTCCTATTATCTACATATATTTCATATTCATTCCCACCTATAAAGGTCAGGGAATATAATATACACCTGTATATATGGGATATGTGATTATTCCCCTATTATCTACATATATTTAATCTTCATTCCCCACCTATAAAGCACAGGGTATATAATATACAGCTGTATATATGGGTTATATGATCATTCTCCTATTATCTACATATATTTCATGTTCATTCCCACCTATAAAGCTCAGGGAATATAATATACACCTGTATATATGGGATATGTGATCATTCTCCTATTATCTACATATATTTCATCTTCATTCCCCACCTATAAAGCTCAGGGTATATAATATACAGCTGTATATATGGGATATGTGATTATTCCTCTATTATCTACATATATTTCATGTTCATTCCCCACCTATAAAGCACAGGGAATATAATATACACCTGTATATATGGGATATGTGATCATTCTCCTATTATCTACATATATTTCATCTTCATTCCCCACCTATAAAGTTCAGGGAATATAATATACACCTGTATATATGGGATATGTGTTCATTCCTCTATTATCTACATATATTTCATCTTCATTCCCCACCTATAAAGCTCAGGGAATATAATATACAGCTGTATATATGGGATATGTGATTATTCCTCTATTATCTACATATATTACATGTTCATTCCCCACCTATAAAGCACAGGGAATATAATATACAGCTGTATATATGGGATATGTGTTCATTCCTCTATCTACATATATTACATGTTCATTCCCCACCTGTAAAGCACAGGGAATATAATATACACCTGAATATATGGGATATGTGTTCATTCCTCTATTATCTACATATATTACATGTTCATTCCCCACCTATAAAGCACAGGGAATATAATATACAACTGTTTATATGGGATATGTGTTCATTCCCCTATTATCTACATATATTACATGCTCATTCCCCACCTATAAAGCACAGTGAATATAATATACACCTGTATATATGGGATATGTGTTCATTCCCGTATAATCTACATATATTTCATGTTCATTCCCCACCTATAAAGCTCAGGGAATATAATATACAGCTGTATACATGGGATATGTGTTCATTCCCCTATTATCTACATATATTTCATGTTCATTCCCCACCTATAAAGCACAGGGAATATAATATACAGCTGTATATATGGGATATGTGTTCATTCCTCTATTATCTACATATATTTCATGCTCATTCCCCACCTATAAAGCTCAGGGAATATAATATACACCTGTATATATGGGATATGTGTTCATTCCTCTATTATCTACATATATTTCATGCTCATTCCCCACCTATAAAGCTCAGGGAATATAATATACACCTGTATATATGGGATATGTGTTCATTCCTCTATTATCTACATATATTTCATGCTCATTCCCCACCTATAAAGCTCAGGGAATATAATATACAGCTGTATATATGGGATATGTGTTCATTCTCCTATTATCTACATATATTTCATGTTCACTCCCCACCTATAAAGCTCAGGGAATATAATATACACCTGTATATATGGGATATGTGTTCATTCTTCTATTATCTACATATATTACATGTTCATTCCCCACCTATAAAGCTCAGGGAATATAATATACAGCTGTATATATGGGATATGTGTTCATTCCTCTATTATCTACATATATTACATGTTCATTCCCCACCTATAAAGCTCAGGGAATATAATATACAGCTGTATATATGGGATGTGTGTTCATTCCTCTATCTACATATATTACATGTTCATTCCCCACCTATAAAGCTCAGGGAATATAATATACAGCTGTATATATGGGATATGTGTTCATTCCTCTATTATCTACATATATTTCATGTTCATTCCCCACCTATAAAGCACAGGGAATATAATATACAGCTGTATATATGGGATATGTGTTCATTCCTCTATTATCTACATATATTACATGTTCATTCCCCACCTATAAAGCTCAAGGAATATAATATACACCTGTATATATGGGATGTGTGTTCATTCTCCTATTATCTACATATATTACATATTCATTCCCCACCTATAAAGCACAGGGAATATAATATACAGCTGTATATATTGGATATGTGTTCATTCCTCTATTATCTACATATATTACATGTTCATTCCCCACCTATAAAGCACAGGGAATATAATATACACCTGTATATATGGGATGTGTGTTCATTCTCCTATTATCTACATATATTACATGTTCATTCCCCACCTATAAAGCACAGGGAATATAATATACACCTGTATATATGGGATATGTGATCATTCCCCTATTATCTACATATATTACATGTTCATTCCCCACCTATAAAGCACAGGGAATGTAATATACAGCTGTATATATGGGATATGTGATCATTCCCCTATTATCTACATATATTTCATGCTCATTCCCCACCTATAAAGCTCAGGGAATATAATATACACCTGTTTATATGGGATATGTGTTCATTCCCCTATTACCTACATATATTTCATGCTCATTCCCCACCTATAAAGCACAGGGAATGTAATATACAGCTGTATATATGGGATATGTGATCATTCCCCTATTATCTACATATATTTCATGTTCATTCCCCACCTATAAAGCACAGGGAATATAATATACAGCTGTATATATGGGATATGTGCTCATTCCTCTATCTACATATATTACATGTTCATTCCCCACCTATAAAGCTCAGGGAATATAATATACAGCTGTATATATGGGATATGTGTTCATTCCTCTATCTGCATATATTTCATGTTCATTCCCCACCTATAAAGCACAGGGAATATAATATACACCTGTATATATGGGATATGTGTTCATTCCCCTATTATCTACATATATTACATGTTCATTCCCACCTATAAAGCTCAGGGAATATAATATACACCTGTATATATGGGATATGTGATCATTCTCCTATTATCTATATATATTTCATATTCATTCCCACCTATAAAGCTCAGGGAATATAATATACACCTGTATATATGGGATATGTGATCATTCTCCTATTATCTACATATATTTCATCTTCATTCCCCACCTATAAAGCACAGGGTATATAATATACAGCTGTATATATGGGTTATGTGATCATTCTCCTATTATCTACATATATTTCATGTTCATTCCCACCTATAAAGCTCAGGGAATATAATATTCACCTGTATATATGGGATATGTGATCATTCTCCTATTATCTACATATATTTCATCTTCATTCCCCACCTATAAAGCTCAGGGTATATAATATACAGCTGTATATATGGGATATGTGATTATTCCTCTATTATCTACATATATTACATGTTCATTCCCCACCTATAAAGCACAGGGAATATAATATACACCTGTATATATGGGATATGTGTTCATTCCCCTATTATCTACATATATTACATGTTCATTCCCACCTATAAAGCTCAGGGAATATAATATACACCTGTATATATGGGATATGTGATCATTCTCCTATTATCTACATATATTACATGTTCATTCCCACCTATAAAGCTCAGGGAATATAATATACACCTGTATATATGGGATATGTGATCATTCTCCTATTATCTACATATATTTAATCTTCATTCCCCACCTATAAAGCACAGGGTATATAATATACAGCTGTATATATGGGTTATATGATCATTCTCCTATTATCTACATATATTTCATGTTCATTCCCACCTATAAAGCTCAGGGAATATAATATACACCTGTATATATGGGATATGTGATCATTCTCCTATTATCTACATATATTTCATCTTCATTCCCCACCTATAAAGCTCAGGGTATATAATATACAGCTGTATATATGGGATATGTGATTATTCCTCTATTATCTACATATATTTCATGTTCATTCCCCACCTATAAAGCACAGGGAATATAATATACACCTGTATATATGGGATATGTGATCATTCTCCTATTATCTACATATATTTCATCTTCATTCCCCACCTATAAAGTTCAGGGAATATAATATACACCTGTATATATGGGATATGTGTTCATTCCTCTATTATCTACATATATTTCATCTTCATTCCCCACCTATAAAGCTCAGGGAATATAATATACAGCTGTATATATGGGATATGTGATTATTCCTCTATTATCTACATATATTACATGTTCATTCCCCACCTATAAAGCACAGGGAATATAATATACAGCTGTATATATGGGATATGTGTTCATTCCTCTATCTACATATATTACATGTTCATTCCCCACCTGTAAAGCACAGGGAATATAATATACACCTGAATATATGGGATATGTGTTCATTCCTCTATTATCTACATATATTACATGTTCATTCCCCACCTATAAAGCACATAGAATATAATATACAACTGTTTATATGGGATATGTGTTCATTCCCCTATTATCTACATATATTACATGCTCATTCCCCACCTATAAAGCACAGTGAATATAATATACACCTGTATATATGGGATATGTGTTCATTCCCGTATAATCTACATATATTTCATGTTCATTCCCCACCTATAAAGCTCAGGGAATATAATATACAGCTGTATACATGGGATATGTGTTCATTCCCCTATTATCTACATATATTTCATGTTCATTCCCCACCTATAAAGCACAGGGAATATAATATACAGCTGTATATATGGGATATGTGTTCATTCCTCTATTATCTACATATATTTCATGCTCATTCCCCACCTATAAAGCTCAGGGAATATAATATACACCTGTATATATGGGATATGTGTTCATTCCTCTATTATCTACATATATTTCATGCTCATTCCCCACCTATAAAGCTCAGGGAATATAATATACACCTGTATATATGGGATATGTGTTCATTCCTCTATTATCTACATATATTTCATGCTCATTCCCCACCTATAAAGCTCAGGGAATATAATATACAGCTGTATATATGGGATATGTGTTCATTCTCCTATTATCTACATATATTTCATGTTCATTCCCCACCTATAAAGCTCAGGGAATATAATATACACCTGTATATATGGGATATGTGTTCATTCTTCTATTATCTACATATATTACATGTTCATTCCCCACCTATAAAGCTCAGGGAATATAATATACAGCTGTATATATGGGATATGTGTTCATTCCTCTATTATCTACATATATTACATGTTCATTCCCCACCTATAAAGCTCAGGGAATATAATATACAGCTGTATATATGGGATGTGTGTTCATTCCTCTATCTACATATATTACATGTTCATTCCCCACCTATAAAGCTCAGGGAATATAATATACAGCTGTATATATGGGATATGTGTTCATTCCTCTATTATCTACATATATTACATGTTCATTCCCCACCTATAAAGCACAGGGAATATAATATACAGCTGTATATATGGGATATGTGTTCATTCCTCTATTATCTACATATATTACATGTTCATTCCCCACCTATAAAGCACAGGGAATATAATATAAAGCTGTATATATGGGATATGTGTTCATTCCTCTATTATCTACATATATTACATGTTCATTCCCCACCTATAAAGCTCAGGGAATATAATACACACCTGTATATATGGGATATGTGATCATTCCTCTATTATCTACATATATTTCATGTTCATTCCCCACCTATAAAGCACAGGGAATATAATATACAGCTGTATATATGGGATGTGTGTTCATTCCCCTATTATCTACATATATTTCATGCTCATTCCCCACCTATAAAGCTCAGGGAATGTAATATACAGCTGTATATATGGGATATGTGTTCATTCTCCTATTATCTACACATATTTCATGTTCATTCCCCACCTATAAAGCTCAGGGAATATAATATACACCTGTTTATATGGGATATGTGATCATTCTCCTATTATCTACATATATTTCATGTTCATTCCCCACCTATAAAGCACAGGGAATATAATATACAGCTGTATATATGGGATATGTGTTCATTCTCCTATTATCTACATATATTACATGTTCATTCCCCACCTATAAAGCACAGGGAATATAATATACAGCTGTATATATGGGATATGTGCTCATTCCTCTATCTACATATATTACATGTTCATTCCCCACCTATAAAGCTCAGGGAATATAATATACAGCTGTATATATGGGATATGTGTTCATTCTCCTATTATCTACATATATTTCATGTTCATTCCTCACCTATAAAGCACAGGGAATATAATATACAGCTGTATATATGGGATATGTGTTCATTCCCCTATTATCTACATATATTTCATGCTCATTCCCCACCTATAAAGCTCAGGGAATATAATATACAGCTGTATATATGGGATATGTGATCATTCCCCTATTATCTACATATATTTCATGTTCATTCCCACCTATAAAGCACAGGGAATATAATATACACCTGTATATATGGGATATGTGTTCATTCCCCTATTATCTACATATATTACATGTTCATTCCCACCTATAAAGCACAGGGAATATAATACACACCTGTATATATGGGATATGTGATCATTCCTCTATTATCTACATATATTTCATCTTCATTCCCCACCTATAAAGCACAGGGAATATAATATACACCTGTATATATGGGATATGTGATCATTCTCCTATTATCTACATATATTACATGATCATTCCCCACCTATAAAGCACAGGGAATATACTATACAGCTGTATATATGGGATATGTGTTCATTCTCCTGTTATCTACACATATTTCGTGTTCATTCCCCACCTATAAAGCTCAGGGAATGTAATATACAGCTGTATATATGGAATATGTGTTCATTCCCCTATTATCTACATATATTACATGATCATTCCCCACCTATAAAGCACAGGGAATATAATATACAGCTGTATATATGGAATATGTGTTCATTCCCCTATTATCTACATATATTACATGTTCATTCCCCACCTATAAAGCACAGGGAATATAATATACAGCTGTATATATGGAATATGTGTTCATTCCTCTATCTGCATATATTTCATGTTCATTCCCCACCTATAAAGCACAGGGAATATAATATACACCTGTTTATATGTGATATGTTATCATTCCCCTATTATCTACATATATTACATGTTCATTCCCCACCTATAAAGCACAGGGAATATACTATACACCTGTTTATATGGGATATGTGTTCATTCCTCTATTATCTACATATATTTCATGTTCATTCCCAACCTATAAAGCACAGGGAATATAATACACACCTGTATATATGGGATATGTGATCATTCCTCTATTATCTACATATATTACATGTTCATTCCCCACCTATAAAGCACAGGGAATATAATATACAGCTCTATATATGGGATATGTGTTCATTCCTCTATTATCTACATATATTACATGTTCATTCCCCACCTATAAAGCACAGGGAATATACTATACACCTGTTTATATGGGATATGTGTTCATTCCTCTATTATCTACATATATTTCATGTTCATTCCCCACCTATAAAGCACAGGGAATATAATACACACCTGTATATATGGGATATGTGACCATTCCTCTATTATCTACATATATTACATGTTCATTTCCCACCTATAAAGCTTAGGGAATTTAATATACAGCTGTATATATGGGATATGTGATCATTCTCCTATTATCTACATATATTTCATATTCATTCCCACCTATAAAGCACAGGGAATATAATATACAGCTGTATATATGGGATATGTGTTCATTCCTCTATCTACATATATTTCATATTCATTCCCACCTATAAAGCACAGGGAATATAATATACAGCTGTATATATGGGATATGTGATCATTTCCCTATTATCTACATACTGTATATTACATGTTCATTCCCCACCTATAAAGCACAGGGAATATAATATACAGCTGTATATATGGGATATGTGATCATTCCCCTATTATCTACATATATTACATGTTCATTCCCCACCTATAAAGCACAGGGAATATAATATACAGCTGTATATATGTATATGGGATATGTGATCATTCCCCTATTATCTACATATATTACATGATCATTCCCCACCTATAAAGCACAGGGAATATAATACACACCTGTATAAATGGGATATGTGATCATTCCTCTATTATCTACATATATTACATGTTCATTCCCCACCTATAAAGCACAGGGAATATAATATACAGCTGTATATATGGGATATGTGTTCATTCCTCTATTATCTACATATATTACATGTTCATTCCCCACCTATAAAGCACAGGGAATATACTATACACCTGTTTATATGGGATATGTGTTCATTCCTCTATTATCTACATATATTTCATGTTCATTCCCCACCTATAAAGCACAGGGAATATAATACACACCTGTATATATGGGATATGTGACCATTCCTCTATTATCTACATATATTACATGTTCATTCCCCACCTATAAAGCTCAGGGAATATAATATACAGCTGTATATATGGGATATGTGATCATTCTCCTATTATCTACATATATTTCATATTCATTCCCACCTATAAAGCACAGGGAATATAATATACAGCTGTATATATGGGATATGTGTTCATTCCTCTATCTACATATATTTCATATTCATTCCCACCTATAAAGCACAGGGAATATAATATACAGCTGTATATATGGGATATGTGATCATTCCCCTATTATCTACATATATTACATGATCATTCCCCACCTATAAAGCACAGTTAATATAATATACAGCTGTATATATAGAATATGTGATCATTCTCCTATTATCTACATATATTTCATGTTCATTCCCCACCTATAAAGCTCAGGGAATATAATATACACCTGTATATATGGGATATGTGACCATTCCTCTATTATCTACATATATTACATGTTCATTCCCCACCTATAAAGCTCAGGGAATATAACATACAGCTGTATATATGGGATATGTGATCATTCTCCTATTATCTACATATATTTCATATTCATTCCCACCTATAAAGCACAGGGAATATAATATACAGCTGTATATATGGGATATGTGTTCATTCCTCTATCTACATATATTTCATATTCATACCCACCTATAAAGCACAGGGAATATAATATACAGCTGTATATATGGGATATGTGATCATTCCCCTATTATCTACATATATTACATGTTCATTCCCCACCTATAAAGCACAGGGAATATAATATACAGCTGTATATATGGGATATGTGATTATTCCCCTATTATCTACATATATTACATGTTCATTCCCCACCTATAAAGCACAGGGAATATAATATACAGCTGTATATATGGGATATGTGATCATTCCCCTATTATCTACATATATTACTTGCTCATTTCCCACCTATAAAGCACAGGGAATATAATATACAACTGTATATATGGGATATGTGATCATTCCCCTATTATCTACATATATTACATGTTCATTCCCCACCTATAAAGCACAGGGAATATAATATACAGCTGTATATATGGGATATGTGATCATTCCCCTATTATCTACATATATTACATGTTCATTCCCCACCTATAAAGCACAGGGAATATAATATACAGCT
The DNA here is from genome assembly GCF_039654945.1 of Dendrobates tinctorius. Lineage (NCBI taxonomy): Eukaryota > Metazoa > Chordata > Amphibia > Anura > Dendrobatidae > Dendrobates > Dendrobates tinctorius. The sequence goes on from NW_027361683.1 coordinate 25,425,971, forward strand.
GTATATATGGGATATGTGATCATTCCCCTATTATCTACATATATTACATGTTCATTCACCACCTATAAAGCACAGGGAATATAATATACAGCTGTATATATAGGATATGTGATCATTCCCCTATTATCTACATATATTACATGATCATTCCCCACCTATAAAGCACAGTTAATATAATATACAGCTGTATATATGGGATATGTGTTCATTCTCCTATTATCTACATATATTACATGTTCATTCCCCACCTATAAAGCACAGGGAATATAATATACAGCTGTATATATGGGATATGTGTTCATTCCTCTATCTACATATATTTCATATTCATTCCTCACCTATAAAGCTCAGGGAATATAATATACAGCTGTATATATGGGATATGTGATCATTCTCCTATTATCTACATATATTACATGTTCATTCCCCACCTACTGTATAAAGCACAGGGAATATAATATACAGCTGTATATATGGGATATGTGTTCATTCCTCTATATACATATATTACATATTCATTCCCCACCTATAAAGCACAGGGAATATAATATACAGCTGTATATATGGAATATGTGATCATTCTCCTATTATCTACATATATTACATGTTCATTCCCCACCTATAAAGCACAGGGAATATAATATACAGCTGTATATATGGGATATGTGATCATTCCCCTATTATCTACATATATTACATGTTCATTCCCCACCTATAAAGCACAGGGAATATAATATACAGCTGTATATATGGAATATGTGATCATTCTCCTATTATCTACATATATTACATGTTCATTCCCCACCTATAAAGCACAGGGAATATAATATACAGCTGTATATATGGGATATGTGATCATTCCCCTATTATCTACATATATTACATGTTCATTCCCCACCTATAAAGCACAGGGAATATAATATACAGCTGTATATATGGGATATGTGATCATTCCCCTATTATCTACATATATTACATGTTCATTCCCCACCTATAAAGCACAGGGAATATAATATACAGCTGTATATATGGGATATGTGATCATTCCCCTATTATCTACATATATTACGTGATCATTCCCCACCTATAAAGCACAGTTAATATAATATACAGCTGTATATATGGGATATGTGTTCATTCTCCTATTATCTACATATATTACATGTTCATTCACCACCTATAAAGCACAGGGAATATAATATACAGCTGTATATATGGGATATGTGTTCATTCCTCTATCTACATATATTTCATATTCATTCCTCACCTATAAAGCTCAGGGAATATAATATACAGCTGTATATATGGGATATGTGATCATTCTCCTATTATCTACATATATTACATGTTCATTCCCCACCTATAAAGCACAGGGAATATAATATACAGCTGTATATATGGGATATGTGTTCATTCCTCTATCTACATATATTACATATTCATTCCCCACCTATAAAGCACAGGGAATATAATATACAGCTGTATATATGGAATATGTGATCATTCTCCTATTATCTACATATATTACATGTTCATTCCCCACCTATAAAGCACAGGGAATATAACATACAGCTGTATATATGGGATATGTGATCATTCCCCTATTATCTACATATATTACATGTTCATTCCCCACCTATAAAGCACAGGGAATATAATATACAGCTGTATATATGGAATATGTGATCATTTTCCTATTATCTGCATATATTACATGTTCATTCCCCACCTATAAAGCACAGGGAATATACTATACAGCTGTATATATGGGATCTGTGCTCATTCCCCTATTATCTACATATATTTCATGTTCATTCCCCACCTATAAAGCACAGGGAATATAATATACAGCTGTATATATGGGATATGTGATCATTCCCCTATTATCTACATATATTACATGTTCATTCCCCACCTATAAAGCACAGGGAATATAATATACAGCTGTATATATGGGATATGTGATCATTCCCCTATTATCTACATATATTACATGTTCATTCCCCACCTATAAAGCTCAGGGAATATAATATACAGCTGTATATATGGGATATGTGTTCATTCCTCTATCTACATATATTTCATATTCATACCCACTTATAAAGCACAGGGAATATAATATACAGCTGTATATATGGGATATGTGATCATTCCCCTATTATCTACATATATTACATGTTCATTCCCCACCTATAAAGCACAGGGAATATAATATACAGCTGTATATATGGGATATGTGATCATTCCCCTATTATCTACATATATTACATGTTCATTCCCCACCTATAAAGCACAGGGAATATAATATACAGCTGTATATATGGGATATGTGATCATTCCCCTATTATCTACATATATTACATGCTCATTCCCCACCTATAAAGCACAGGGAATATAATATACAACTGTATATATGGGATATGTGATCATTCCCCTATTATCTACATATATTACATGTTCATTCCCCACCTATAAAGCACAGGGAATATAATATACAGCTGTATATATGGGATATGTGATCATTCCCCTATTATCTACATATATTACATGTTCATTCCCCACCTATAAAGCACAGGGAATATAATATACAGCTGTATATATGGGATATGTGATCATTCCCCTATTATCTACATATATTACATGTTCATTCACCACCTATAAAGCACAGGGAATATAATATACAGCTGTATATATAGGATATGTGATCATTCCCCTATTATCTACATATATTACATGATCATTCCCCACCTATAAAGCACAGTTAATATAATATACAGCTGTATATATGGGATATGTGTTCATTCTCCTATTATCTACATATATTACATGTTCATTCCCCACCTATAAAGCACAGGGAATATAATATACAGCTGTATATATGGGATATGTGTTCATTCCTCTATCTACATATATTTCATATTCATTCCTCACCTATAAAGCTCAGGGAATATAATATACAGCTGTATATATGGGATATGTGATCATTCTCCTATTATCTACATATATTACATGTTCATTCCCCACCTACTGTATAAAGCACAGGGAATATAATATACAGCTGTATATATGGGATATGTGTTCATTCCTCTATATACATATATTACATATTCATTCCCCACCTATAAAGCACAGGGAATATAATATACAGCTGTATATATGGAATATGTGATCATTCTCCTATTATCTACATATATTACATGTTCATTCCCCACCTATAAAGCACAGGGAATATAATATACAGCTGTATATATGGGATATGTGATCATTCCCCTATTATCTACATATATTACATGTTCATTCCCCACCTATAAAGCACAGGGAATATAATATACAGCTGTATATATGGAATATGTGATCATTCTCCTATTATCTACATATATTACATGTTCATTCCCCACCTATAAAGCACAGGGAATATAATATACAGCTGTATATATGGGATATGTGATCATTCCCCTATTATCTACATATATTACATGTTCATTCCCCACCTATAAAGCACAGGGAACATAATATACAGCTGTATATATGGGATATGTGATCATTCCCCTATTATCTACATATATTACATGTTCATTCCCCACCTATAAAGCACAGGGAATATAATATACAGCTGTATATATGGGATATGTGATCATTCCCCTATTATCTACATATATTACGTGATCATTCCCCACCTATAAAGCACAGTTAATATAATATACAGCTGTATATATGGGATATGTGTTCATTCTCCTATTATCTACATATATTACATGTTCATTCACCACCTATAAAGCACAGGGAATATAATATACAGCTGTATATATGGGATATGTGTTCATTCCTCTATCTACATATATTTCATATTCATTCCTCACCTATAAAGCTCAGGGGATATAATATACAGCTGTATATATGGGATATGTGATCATTCTCCTATTATCTACATATATTACATGTTCATTCCCCACCTATAAAGCACACGGAATATAATATACAGCTGTATATATGGGATATGTGTTCATTCCTCTATCTACATATATTACATATTCATTCCCCACCTATAAAGCACAGGGAATATAATATACAGCTGTATATATGGAATATGTGATCATTCTCCTATTATCTACATATATTACATGTTCATTCCCCACCTATAAAGCACAGGGAATATAACATACAGCTGTATATATGGGATATGTGATCATTCCCCTATTATCTACATATATTACATGTTCATTCCCCACCTATAAAGCACAGGGAATATAATATACAGCTGTATATATGGAATATGTGATCATTCTCCTATTATCTGCATATATTACATGTTCATTCCCCACCTATAAAGCACAGGGAATATACTATACAGCTGTATATATGGGATCTGTGCTCATTCCCCTATTATCTACATATATTTCATGTTCATTCCCCACCTATAAAGCACAGGGAATATAATATACAGCTGTATATATGGGATATGTGATCATTCCCCTATTATCTACATATATTACATGTTCATTCCCCACCTATAAAGCACAGGGAATATAATATACAGCTGTATATATGGGATATGTGATCATTCCCCTATTATCTACATATATTACATGTTCATTCCCCACCTATAAAGCTCAGGGAATATAATATACACCTGTATATATGGGATATGTGATCATTCCCCTATTATCTACATATATTACATGTTCATTCCCCACCTATAAAGCACAGGGAATATAATATACACCTGTATATATGGGATATGTGATCATTCCCCTATTATCTACATATATTACATGTTCATTCCCCACCTATAAAGCTCAGGGAATATAATATACACCTGTATATATGGGATATGTGATCATTCCCCTATTATCTACATATATTACATGTTCATTCCCCACCTATAAAGCACAGGGAATATAATATACACCTGTATATATGGGATATGTGATCATTCCCCTATTATCTACATATATTACATGTTCATTCCCCACCTAAAAAGCACAGGGAATGTAATATACAGCTGTATATATGGGATATGTGATCATTCCCCTATTATCTACATATATTTTATGTTCATTCCCCACCTATAAAGCACAGGGAATGTAATATACAGCTGTATATATGGGATATGTGATCATTCCCCTATTATCTACATATATTTCATGCTCATTCCCCACCTATAAAGCACAGGGAATATAATATACAGCTGTATATATGGGATATGTGATCATTCCCCTATTATCTACATATATTTCATGCTCATTCCCCACCTATAAAGCACAGGGAATGTAATATACAGCTGTATATATGGGATATGTGTTCATTCCTCTATTATCTACATATATTACATGTTCATTCCCCACCTATAAAGCACAGGGAATATAATATACAGCTGTATATATGGGATATGTGTTCATTCCTCTATTATCTACATATATTACATGTTCATTCCCCACCTATAAAGCACAGGGAATATAATATACACCTGTATATATGGGATATGTGTTCATTCCTCTATTATCTACATATATTTCATGTTCATTCCCCACCTATAAAGCACAGGGAATATAATATACAGCTGTATATATGGGATATGTGTTCATTCCTCTATTATCTACATATATTACATGTTCATTCCCCACCTATAAAGCACAGGGAATGTAATATACAGCTGTATATATGGGATATGTGATCATTCCTCTATTATCTACATATATTTCATGTTCATTCCCCACCTATAAAGCACAGGGAATATAATATACAGCTGTATATGTGGGATATGTGTTCATTCCTCTAGTATCTACATATATTTCATGTTCATTCCCCACCTATAAAGCACAGGGAATATAATATACAGCTGGATATATGGGATATGTGTTCATTCCTCTATTATCTACATATATTACATGTTCATTCCCCACCTATAAAGCTCAAGGAATATAATATACACCTGTATATATGGGATGTGTGTTCATTCTCCTATTATCTACATATATTACATGTTCATTCCCCACCTATAAAGCACAGGGAATGTAATATACAGCTGTATATATGGGATATGTGATCATTCCTCTATTATCTACATATATTTCATGTTCATTCCCCACCTATAAAGCACAGGGAATATAATATACAGCTGTATATGTGGGATATGTGTTCATTCCTCTATTATCTACATATATTTCATGTTCATTCCCCACCTATAAAGCACAGGGAATATAATATACAGCTGTATATATGGGATATGTGTTCATTCCTCTATCTGCATATATTTCATGTTCATTCCCCACCTATAAAGCACAGGGAATATAATATACACCTGTATATATGGGATATGTGTTCATTCCCCTATCTGCATATATTTCATGTTCATTCCCCACCTATAAAGCACAGGGAATATAATATACACCTGTATATATGGGATATGTGTTCATTCCCCTATTATCTACATATATTACATGTTCATTCCCACCTATAAAGCTCAGGGAATATAATATACACCTGTATATATGGGATATGTGTTCATTCTCCTATTATCTACATATATTACATGTTCATTCCCCACCTATAAAGCACAGGGAATATAATATACAGCTGTATATATGGGATATGTGTTCATTCCTCTATCTGCATATATTTCATGTTCATTCCCCACCTATAAAGCACAGGGAATATAATATACAGCTGTATATATGGGATATGTGCTCATTCCTCTATCTACATATATTACATGTTCATTCCCCACCTATAAAGCTCAGGGAATGTAATATACAGCTGTATATATGGGATATGTGATCATTCCCCTATTATCTACATATATTTCATGCTCATTCCCCACCTATAAAGCTCAGGGAATATAATATACACCTGTTTATATGGGATATGTGTTCATTCCCCTATTACCTACATATATTTCATGCTCATTCCCCACCTATAAAGCACAGGGAATGTAATATACAGCTGTATATATGGGATATGTGATCATTCCCCTATTATCTACATATATTTCATGTTCACTCCCCACCTATAAAGCACAGGGAATATAATATACACCTGTATATATGGGATATGTGTTCATTCTCCTATTATCTACATATATTACATGTTCATTCCCCACCTATAAAGCACAGGGAATATAATATACAGCTGTATATATGGGATATGTGTTCATTCCTCTATCTGCATATATTTCATGTTCATTCCCCACCTATAAAGCACAGGGAATATAATATACAGCTGTATATATGGGATATGTGCTCATTCCTCTATCTAGATATATTACATGTTCATTCCCCACCTATAAAGCTCAGGGAATATAATATACAGCTGTATATATGGGATATGTGTTCATTCCTCTATCTGCATATATTTCATGTTCATTCCCCACCTATAAAGCACAGGGAATATAATATACACCTGTATATATGGGATATGTGTTCATTCCCCTATTATCTACATATATTACATGTTCATTCCCACCTATAAAGCTCAGGGAATATAATATACACCTGTATATATGGGATATGTGATCATTCTCCTATTATCTACATATATTTCATATTCATTCCCACCTATAAAGCTCAGGGAATATAATATACACCTGTATATATGGGATATGTGATCATTCTCCTATTATCTACATATATTTCATCTTCATTCCCCACCTATAAAGCACAGGGTATATAATATACAGCTGTATATATGGGTTATGTGATCATTCTGCTATTATCTACATATATTTCATGTTCATTCCCACCTATAAAGCTCAGGGAATATAATATACACCTGTATATATGGGATATGTGATCATTCTCCTATTATCTACATATATTTCATCTTCATTCCCCACCTATAAAGCTCAGGGTATATAATATACAGCTGTATATATGGGATATGTGATTATTCCTCTATTATCTACATATATTACATGTTCATTCCCCACCTATAAAGCACAGGGAATATAATATACACCTGTATATATGGGATATGTGTTCATTCCCCTATTATCTACATATATTACATGTTCATTCCCACCTATAAAGCTCAGGGAATATAATATACAACTGTATATATGGGATATGTGATCATTCTCCTATTATCTACATATATTACATGTTCATTCCCACCTATAAAGCTCAGGGAATATAATATACACCTGTATATATGGGATATGTGATCATTCTCCTATTATCTACATATATTTCATATTCATTCCCACCTATAAAGGTCAGGGAATATAATATACACCTGTATATATGGGATATGTGATTATTCCCCTATTATCTACATATATTTCATCTTCATTCCCCACCTATAAAGCTCAGGGTATATAATATACAGCTGTATATATGGGATATGTGATTATTCCTCTATTATCTACATATATTTCATGTTCATTCCCCACCTATAAAGCACAGGGAATATAATATACACCTGTATATATGGGATATGTGATCATTCTCCTATTATCTACATATATTTCATCTTCATTACCCACCTATAAAGTTCAGGGAATATAATATACACCTGTATATATGGGATATGTGTTCATTCCTCTATTATCTACATATATTTCATCTTCATTCCCCACTTATAAAGCTCAGGGAATATAATATACAGCTGTATATATGGGATATGTGATTATTCCTCTATTATCTACATATATTACATGTTCATTCCCCACCTATAAAGCACAGGGAATATAATATACAGCTGTATATATGGGATATGTGATCATTCTCCTATTATCTACATATATTTCATCTTCATTCCCCACCTATAAAGCACAGGGAATATAATATACAGCTGTATATATGGGATATGTGATTATTCCTCTATTATCTACATATATTACATCTTCATTCCCCACCTATAAAGCACAGGGAATATAATATACAGCTGTATATATGGGTTATGTGATCATTCTCCTATTATCTACATATATTTCATGTTCATTCCCACCTATAAAGCTCAGGGAATATAATATACACCTGTATATATGGGATATGTGATCATTCTCCTATTATCTACATATATTTCATCTTCATTCCCCGCCTATAAAGCTCAGGGTATATAATATACAGCTGTATATATGGGATATGTGATTATTCCTCTATTATCTACATATATTACATGTTCATTCCCCACCTATAAAGCACAGGGAATATAATATACACCTGTATATATGGGATATGTGATCATTCTCCTATTATCTACATATATTTCATCTTCATTCCCCACCTATAAAGCTCAGGGTATATAATATACAGCTGTATATATGGGTTATGTGTTCATTCCTCTATTATCTACATATATTTCATCTTCATTCCCCACCTATAAAGCTCAGGGAATATAATATACAGCTGTATATATGGGATATGTGATTATTCCTCTATTATCTACATATATTACATGTTCATTCCCCACCTATAAAGCACAGGAAATATAATATACAGCTGTATATATGGGATATGTGATCATTCTCCTATTATCTACATATATTTCATCTTCATTCCCCACCTATAAAGCACAGGGAATATAATATACAGCTGTATATATGGGATATGTGATTATTCCTCTATTATCTACATATATTACATCTTCATTCCCCACCTATAAAGCACAGGGAATATAATATACAGCTGTATATATGGGATATGTGATCATTCTCCTATTATCTACATATATTTCATCTTCATTCCCCACCTATAAAGCACAGGGAATATAATACACACCTGTATATATGGGATATGTGATCATTCCCCTATTATCTACATATATTACATGTTCATTCCCCACCTATAAAGCACAGGGAATATAATATACAGCTGTGTATATGGGATATGTGATAATTCTCCTATTATCTACATATATTACATGCTCATTCCTACCTATAAAGCTCAGGGAATATAATATACAGCTGTATATATGGGATATGTGATCATTCCCCTATTATCTACATATATTACATGCTCATTCCCCACCTATAAAGCTCAGGGAATATAATATACACCTGTATATATGGGATATGTGATCATTCTTCTATTATCTACATATATTTCATCTTTATTCCCCACCTATAAAGCTCAGGGTATATAATATACAGCTGTATATATGGGTTATGTGTTCATTCCTCTATTATCTACATATATTTCATCTTCATTCCCCACCTATAAAGCTCAGGGAATATAATATATAATATACAGCTGTATATATGGGATATGTGATTATTCCTCTATTATCTACATATATTACATGTTCATTCCCCACCTATAAAGCACAGGGAATATAATATACACCTGTATATATGGGATATGTGATTATTCCTCTATTATCTACATATATTACATCTTCATTCCCCACCTATAAAGCACAGGGAATATAATATACAGCTGTATATATGGGATATGTGATCATTCTCCTATTATCTACATATATTTCATCTTCATTCCCCACCTATAAAGCACAGGGAATATAATATACAGCTGTATATATGGGATATGTGATTATTCCCCTATTATCTACATATATTACATCTTCATTCCCCACCTATAAAGCACAGGGAATATAATATACAGCTGTATATATGGGATATGTGATCATTCTCCTATTATCTACATATATTTCATGTTCATTCCCCACCTATAAAGCACAGGGAATATAATACACACCTGTATATATGGGATATGTGTTCATTCCTCTATTATCTACATATATTACATGCTCATTCCCCACCTATAAAGCACAGGGAATATAATATACAGCTGTATATATGGGATATGTGATCATTCTCCTATTATCTACATATATTACATGTTCATTCCCCACCTATAAAGCACAGGGAATATAATACACACCTGTATATATGGGATATGTGATCATTCCCCTATTATCTACATATATTACATGCTCATTCCCCACCTATAAAGCACAGGGAATATAATATACAGCTGTATATATGGGATATGTGATCATTCTCCTATTATCTACATATATTACATGTTCATTCCCCACCTATAAAGCACAGGGAATATAATATGCAGCTGTATATATGGGATATGGGATCATTCCCCTATTATCTACATATATTACATGTTCATTCCCCACCTATAAAGCACAGGGAATATAATATACAGCTGTATATATGGGATATGTGTTCATTCCTCTATCTACATATATTACATGTTCATTCCCCACCTATAAAGCTCAGGGAATATAATACACACCTGTATATATGGGATATGTGATCATTCCCCTATTATCTACATATATTACATGCTCATTCCCCACCTATAAAGCTCAGGGAATATAATATACAGCTGTATATAATGGATATGTGTTCATTCCTCTATCTACATATATTACATGTTCATTCCCCACCTATAAAGCACAGGGAATATAATACACACCTGTATATATGGGATATGTGATCATTCCCCTATTATCTACATATATTACATGTTCATTCCCCACCTATAAAGCACAGGGAATATAATATACACCTGTATATATGGAATATGTGATCATTCTCCTATTATCTACATATATTACATGTTCATTCCCCACCTATAAAGCACAGGGAATATAATATACAGCTGTATATATGGAATATGTCATCATTCTACTATTATCTACATATATTACATGTTCATTCCCCACCTATAAAGCACAGGGAATATAATATACAGCTGTATATATGGGATATGTGTTCATTCCTCTATTATCTACATATATTACATGCTCATTCCCCACCTATAAAGCACAGGGAATATAATATACACCTGTATATATGGGATATGTGATCATTCCTCTATCTACATATATTACATGTTCATTCCCCACCTATAAAGCACAGGGAATATACTATACAGCTGTATATATGGGATATGTGATCATTCTCCTATTATCTACATATATTACATGTTCATTCCCCACCTATAAAGCACAGGGAATATAATATACACCTGTATATATGGGATATGTGATCATTCCTCTATCTACATATATTACATGTTCATTCCCCACCTATAAAGCACAGGGAATATAATACACACCTGTATATATGGGATATGTGATCATTCCCCTATTATCTACATATATTACATGTTCATTCCCCACCTATAAAGCACAGGGAATATAATATACAGCTGTATATATGGGATATGTGATCATTCCTCTATTATCTACATATATTACATGCTCATTCTACACCTATAAAGCTCAGGGAATGTAATATACAGCTGTATATATGGGATATGTGATCATTCCCCTATTATCTACATATATTACATGTTCATTCCCCACCTATAAAGCTCAGGGAATATAATATACAGCTGTATATATGGGATATGTGATCATTCCCCTATTATCTACATATATTACATGCTCATTCCCCACCTATAAAGCACAGGGAATGTAATATACAGCTGTATATATGGGATCTGTGTTCATTCCCCTATTATCTACATATATTTCATGCTCATTCCCACCTATAAAGCTCAGGGAATATACTATACAGCTGTATATATGGGATATGTGTTCATTCCCCTATTATCTACATATATTACATGCTCATTCCCACCTATAAAGCTCAGGGAATATAATATACAGCTGTATATATGGGATATGTGATCATTCCCCTATTATCTACATATATTACATGCTCATTCCCCACCTATAAAGAACAGGGAATGTAATATACAGCTGTATATATGGGATCTGTGTTCATTCCCCTATTATCTACATATATTTCATGCTCATTCCCACCTATACAGCTCAGGGAATATACTATACAGCTGTATATATGGGATATGTGTTCATTCCCCTATTATCTACATATATTACATGCTCATTCCCACCTATAAAGCTCAGGGTATATAATATACAGCTGTATATATGGGATATGTGTTCATTCCCCTATTATCTACATATATTTCATGCTCATTCCCACCTATAAAGCACAGGGAATATAATATACAGCTGTATATATGGGATATGTGTTCATTCCCCTATTATCTACATATATTACATGCTCATTCCCACCTATAAAGCTCAGGGAATATAATATACAGCTGTATATATGGGATATGTGATCATTTCCCTATTATCTACATATATTACATGCTCATTCCCCACCTATAAAGCTCAGGGAATATAATACACACCTGTATATATGGGATATGTGTTCATTCCCCTATTATCTACATATATTACATGCTCATTCCCACCTATAAAGCTCAGGGAATATAATATACAGCTGTATATATGGGATATGTGATCATTCCTCTATTATCTACATATATTACATGCTCATTCCCACCTATAAAGCACAGGGAATATAATATACACCTGTATATATGGGATATGTGTTCATTCCCCTATTATCTACATATATTACATGCTCATTCCCACCTATAAAGCTCAGGGAATATAATATACAGCTGTATATATGGGATATGTGTTCATTCCCCTATTATCTACATATATTTCATGCTCATTCCCACCTATAAAGCACAGGGAATATAATATACAGCTGTATATATGGGATATGTGATCATTCCTCTATTATCTACATATATTACATGCTCATTCCCACCTATAAAGCACAGGGAATATAATATACACCTGTATATATGGGATATGTGTTCATTCCCCTATTATCTACATATATTACATGCTCATTCCCACCTATAAAGCTCAGGGAATATAATATACAGCTGTATATATGGGATATGTGATCATTCCCCTATTATCTACATATATTACATGTTCATTCCCCACCTATAAAGCACAGGGAATGTAATATACAGCTGTATATATGGGATCTGTGTTCATTCCCCTATTATCTACATATATTTCATGCTCATTCCCACCTATACAGCTCAGGGAATATACTATACAGCTGTATATATGGGATATGTGTTCATTCCCCTATTATCTACATATATTACATGCTCATTCCCACCTATAAAGCTCAGGGAATATAATATACAGCTGTATATATGGGATATGTGTTCATTCCCCTATTATCTACATATATTTCATGCTCATTCCCACCTATAAAGCACAGGGAATATAATATACAGCTGTATATATGGGATATGTGTTCATTCCCCTATTATCTACATATATTACATGCTCATTCCCACCTATAAAGCTCAGGGAATATAATATACAGCTGTATATATGGGATATGTGATCATTTCCCTATTATCTACATATATTACATGCTCATTCCCCACCTATAAAGCTCAGGGAATATAATACACACCTGTATATATGGGATATGTGTTCATTCCCCTATTATCTACATATATTACATGCTCATTCCCACCTATAAAGCTCAGGGAATATAATATACAGCTGTATATATGGGATATGTGATCATTCCTCTATTATCTACATATATTACATGCTCATTCCCACCTATAAAGCACAGGGAATATAATATACACCTGTATATATGGGATATGTGTTCATTCCCCTATTATCTACATATATTACATGCTCATTCCCACCTATAAAGCTCAGGGAATATAATATACAGCTGTATATATGGGATATGTGTTCATTCCCCTATTATCTACATATATTACATGCTCATTCCCACCTATAAAGCTCAGGGAATATAATATACAGCTGTATATATGGGATATGTGTTCATTCCCCTATTATCTACATATATTTCATGCTCATTCCCACCTATAAAGCACAGGGAATATAATATACAGCTGTATATATGGGATATGTGTTCATTCCCCTATTATCTACATATATTACATGCTCATTCCCACCTATAAAGCTCAGGGAATATAATATACACCTGTATATATGGGACATGTGATCATTCTCCTATTATCTACATATATTACATGCTCATTCCCACCTATAAAGCTCAGGGAATATAATATACACCTGTATATATGGGATATGTGATCATTCCTCTATTATCTACATATATTACATGCTCATTCCCACCTATAAAGCTCAGGGAATATAATATACAGCTGTATATATGGGATATGTGATCATTCCCCTATTATCTACATATATTACATGCTCATTCCCCACCTATAAAGCTCAGGGAATATAATACACACCTGTATATATGGGATATGTGTTCATTCCCCTATTATCTACATATATTACATGCTCATTCCCACCTATAAAGCTCAGGGAATATAATATACAGCTGTATATATGGGATATGTGATCATTCCCCTATTATCTACATATATTACATGCTCATTCCCCACCTATAAAGCTCAGGGAATATAATACACACCTGTATATATGGGATATGTCTTCATTCCCCTATTATCTACATATATTACATGCTCATTCCCACCTATAAAGCTCAGGGAATATAATATACAGCTGTATATATGGGATATGTGATCATTCCTCTATTATCTACATATATTACATGCTCATTCCCACCTATAAAGCACAGGGAATATAATATACACCTGTATATATGGGATATGTGTTCATTCCCCTATTATCTACATATATTACATGCTCATTCCCACCTATAAAGCTCAGGGAATATAATATACAGCTGTATATATGGGATATGTGTTCATTCCCCTATTATCTACATATATTACCTGCTCATTCCCACCTATAAAGCTCAGGGAATATAATATACAGCTGTATATATGGGATATGTGTTCATTCCCCTATTATCTACATATATTTCATGCTCATTCCCACCTATAAAGCACAGGGAATATAATATACAGCTGTATATATGGGATATGTGTTCATTCCCCTATTATCTACATATATTACATGCTCATTCCCACCTATAAAGCTCATGGAATATAATATACACCTGTATATATGGGATATGTGATCATTCTCCTATTATCTACATATATTACATGCTCATTCCCACCTATAAAGCTCAGGGAATATAATATACACCTGTATATATGGGATATGTGATCATTCCTCTATTATCTACATATATTACATGCTCATTCCCACCTATAAAGCTCAGGGAATATAATATACAGCTGTATATATGGGATATGTGATCATTCCCCTATTATCTACATATATTACATGCTCATTCCCCACCTATAAAGCTCAGGGAATATAATACACACCTGTATATATGGGATATGTGTTCATTCCCCTATTATCTACATATATTACATGCTCATTCCCCACCTATAAAGCACAGGGAATATAATACACACCTGTATATATGGGATATGTGTTCATTCCCCTATTATCTACATATATTACATGCTCATTCCCACCTATAAAGCTCAGGGAATATAATATACAGCTGTATATATGGGATATGTGATCATTCCTCTATTATCTACATATATTACATGCTCATTCCCACCTATAAAGCACAGGGAATATAATATACACCTGTATATATGGGATATGTGTTCATTCCCCTATTATCTACATATATTACATGCTCATTCCCACCTATAAAGCTCAGGGAATATAATATACAGCTGTATATATGGGATATGTGTTCATTCCCCTATTATCTACATATATTACATGCTCATTCCCACCTATAAAGCTCAGGGAATATAATATACAGCTGTATATATGGGATATGTGTTCATTCCCCTATTATCTACATATATTTCATGCTCATTCCCACCTATAAAGCACAGGGAATATAATATACAGCTGTATATATGGGATATGTGTTCATTCCCCTATTATCTACATATATTACATGCTCATTCCCACCTATAAAGCTCAGGGAATATAATATACACCTGTATATATGGGATATGTGATCATTCTCCTATTATCTACATATATTACATGCTCATTCCCACCTATAAAGCTCAGGGAATATAATATACACCTGTATATATGGGATATGTGATCATTCCCCTATTATCTACATATATTACATGCTCATTCCCACCTATAAAGCTCAGGGAATATAATATACACCTGTATATATGGGATATGTGATCATTCCCTATTATCTACATATATTACATGTTCATTCCCCACCTATAAAGCTCAGGGAATATACTATACAGCTGTATATATAGGATATGTGTTCATTCCCCTATTATCTACATATATTACATGCTCATTCCCACCTATAAAGCTCAGGGAATATAATATACACCTGTATATATGGGATATGTGATCATTCTCCTATTATCTACATATATTACATGCTCATTCCCACCTATAAAGCTCAGGGAATATAATATACACCTGTATATATGGGATATGTGATCATTCCTCTATTATCTACATATATTACATGCTCATTCCCACCTATAAAGCTCAGGGAATATAATATACAGCTGTATATATGGGATATGTGATCATTCCCCTATTATCTACATATATTACATGCTCATTCCCCACCTATAAAGCTCAGGGAATATAATACACACCTGTATATATGGGATATGTGTTCATTCCCCTATTATCTACATATATTACATGCTCATTCCCACCTATAAAGCTCAGGGAATATAATATACAGCTGTATATATGGGATATGTGATCATTCCCCTATTATCTACATATATTACATGCTCATTCCCCACCTATAAAGCTCAGGGAATATAATACACACCTGTATATATGGGATATGTGTTCATTCCCCTATTATCTACATATATTACATGCTCATTCCCACCTATAAAGCTCAGGGAATATAATATACAGCTGTATATATGGGATATGTGATCATTCCTCTATTATCTACATATATTACATGCTCATTCCCACCTATAAAGCACAGGGAATATAATATACACCTGTATATATGGGATATGTGTTCATTCCCCTATTATCTACATATATTACATGCTCATTCCCACCTATAAAGCTCAGGGAATATAATATACAGCTGTATATATGGGATATGTGTTCATTCCCCTATTATCTACATATATTACATGCTCATTCCCACCTATAAAGCTCAGGGAATATAATATACAGCTGTATATATGGGATATGTGTTCATTCCCCTATTATCTACATATATTTCATGCTCATTCCCACCTATAAAGCACAGGGAATATAATATACACCTGTATATATGGGATATGTGTTCATTCCCCTATTATCTACATATATTACATGCTCATTCCCACCTATAAAGCTCAGGGAATATAATATACAGCTGTATACATGGGATATGTGTTCATTCCCCTATTATCTACATATGTTACATGCTCATTCCCACCTATAAAGCTCAGGGAATATAATATACAGCTGTATATATGGGATATGTGTTCATTCCCCTATTATCTACATATATTTCATGCTCATTCCCACCTATAAAGCACAGGGAATATAATATACAGCTGTATATATGGGATATGTGTTCATTCCCCTATTATCTACATATATTACATGCTCATTCCCACCTATAAAGCTCAGGGAATATAATATACACCTGTATATATGGGATATGTGATCATTCTCCTATTATCTACATATATTACATGCTCATTCCCACCTATAAAGCTCAGGGAATATAATATACACCTGTATATATGGGATATGTGATCATTCCCCTATTATCTACATATATTACATGCTCATTCCCACCTATAAAGCTCAGGGAATATAATATACACCTGTATATATGGGATATGTGATCATTCCCTATTATCTACATATATTACATGTTCATTCCCCACCTATAAAGCTCAGGGAATATACTATACAGCTGTATATATAGGATATGTGTTCATTCCCCTATTATCTACATATATTACATGCTCATTCCCACCTATAAAGCTCAGGGAATATAATATACACCTGTATATATGGGATATGTGATCATTCTCCTATTATCTACATATATTACATGCTCATTCCCACCTATAAAGCTCAGGGAATATAATATACACCTGTATATATGGGATATGTGATCATTCCTCTATTATCTACATATATTACATGCTCATTCCCACCTATAAAGCTCAGGGAATATAATATACAGCTGTATATATGGGATATGTGATCATTCCCCTATTATCTACATATATTACATGCTCATTCCCCACCTATAAAGCTCAGGGAATATAATACACACCTGTATATATGGGATATGTGTTCATTCCCCTATTATCTACATATATTACATGCTCATTCCCCACCTATAAAGCACAGGGAATATAATACACACCTGTATATATGGGATATGTGTTCATTCCCCTATTATCTACATATATTACATGCTCATTCCCACCTATAAAGCTCAGGGAATATAATATGCAGCTGTATATATGGGATATGTGATCATTCCTCTATTATCTACATATATTACATGCTCATTCCCACCTATAAAGCTCAGGGAATATAATATACAGCTGTATATATGGGATATGTGATCATTCCCCTATTATCTACATATATTACATGCTCATTCCCCACCTATAAAGCTCAGGGAATATAATACACACCTGTATATATGGGATATGTGTTCATTCCCCTATTATCTACATATATTACATGCTCATTCCCCACCTATAAAGCACAGGGAATATAATACACACCTGTATATATGGGATATGTGTTCATTCCCCTATTATCTACATATATTACATGCTCATTCCCACCTATAAAGCTCAGGGAATATAATATACAGCTGTATATATGGGATATGTGATCATTCCTCTATTATCTACATATATTACATGCTCATTCCCACCTATAAAGCACAGGGAATATAATATACACCTGTATATATGGGATATGTGTTCATTCCCCTATTATCTACATATATTACATGCTCATTCCCACCTATAAAGCTCAGGGAATATAATATACAGCTGTATATATGGGATATGTGTTCATTCCCCTATTATCTACATATATTACATGCTCATTCCCACCTATAAAGCTCAGGGAATATAATATACAGCTGTATATATGGGATATGTGTTCATTCCCCTATTATCTACATATATTTCATGCTCATTCCCACCTATAAAGCACAGGGAATATAATATACAGCTGTATATATGGGATATGTGTTCATTCCCCTATTATCTATATATATTACATGCTCATTCCCACCTATAAAGCTCAGGGAATATAATATACACCTGTATATATGGGATATGTGATCATTCTCCTATTATCTACATATATTACATGCTCATTCCCACCTATAAAGCTCAGGGAATATAATATACACCTGTATATATGGGATATGTGATCATTCCTCTATTATCTACATATATTACATGCTCATTCCCACCTATAAAGCTCAGGGAATATAATATACAGCTGTATATATGGGATATGTGATCATTCCCCTATTATCTACATATATTACATGCTCATTCCCCACCTATAAAGCTCAGGGAATATAAAACACACCTGTATATATGGGATATGTGTTCATTCCCCTATTATCTACATATATTACATGCTCATTCCCCACCTATAAAGCACAGGGAATATAATACACACCTGTATATATGGGATATGTGTTCATTCCCCTATTATCTACATATATTACATGCTCATTCCCACCTATAAAGCTCAGGGAATATAATATACAGCTGTATATATGGGATATGTGATCATTCCTCTATTATCTACATATATTACATGCTCATTCCCACCTATAAAGCACAGGGAATATAATATACACCTGTATATATGGGATATGTGTTCATTCCCCTATTATCTACATATATTACATGCTCATTCCCACCTATAAAGCTCAGGGAATATAATATACAGCTGTATATATGGGATATGTGTTCATTCCCCTATTATCTACATATATTACATGCTCATTCCCACCTATAAAGCTCAGGGAATATAATATACAGCTGTATATATGGGATATGTGTTCATTCCCCTATTATCTACATATATTTCATGCTCATTCCCACCTATAAAGCACAGGGAATATAATATACAGCTGTATATATGGGATATGTGTTCATTCCCCTATTATCTACATATATTACATGCTCATTCCCACCTATAAAGCTCAGGGAATATAATATACACCTGTATATATGGGATATGTGATCATTCTCCTATTATCTACATATATTACATGCTCATTCCCACCTATAAAGCTCAGGGAATATAATATACACCTGTATATATGGGATATGTGATCATTGCCCTATTATCTACATATATTACATGCTCATTCCCACCTATAAAGCTCAGGGAATATAATATACACCTGTATATATGGGATATGTGATCATTCCCCTATTATCTACATATATTACATGCTCATTCCCACCTATAAAGCTCAGGGAATATAATATACACCTGTATATATGGGATATGTGATCATTCTCCTATTATCTACATATATTACATGTTCATTCCCCACCTATAAAGCACAGGGAATATAATATACAGCTGTATATATGGGATATGTGATCATTCCCCTATTATCTACATATATTACATGTTCATTCCCCACCTATAAAGCTCAGGGAATATACTATACAGCTGTATATATAGGATATGTGTTCATTCCCCTATTATCTACATATATTACATGTTCATTCCCCACCTATAAAGCACAGGGAATATAATATACACCTGTATATATGGGATATGTGATCATTCCCCTATTATCTACATATATTACATGCTCATTCCCACCTATAAAGCTCAGGGAATATAATATACAGCTGTATATATGGGATATGTGATCATTCCCCTATTATCTACATATATTACATGCTCATTCCCCACCTATAAAGCACAGGGAATATAATATACAGCTGTATATATGGGATCTGTGTTCATTCCTCTATTATCTACATATATTACATGCTCATTCCCCACCTATAAAGCACAGGGAATATAATATACAGCTGTATATATGGGATATGTGATCATTCCCCTATTATCTACATATATTACATGCTCATTCCCACCTATAAAGCTCAGGGAATATACTATACAGCTGTATATATGGGATATGTGATCATTCCCCTATTATGTACATATATTACATGCTCATCCCCACCTATAAAGCTCAGGGAATATACTATACAGCTGTATATATGGGATATGTGATCATTCCCCTATTATCTACATATATTACATGTTCATTCCCCACCTATAAAGCACAGGGAATATAATATACAGCTGTATATATGGGATATGTGATCATTCTCCTATTATCTACATATATTACATGCTCATTCCCACCTATAAAGCTCAGGGAATATACTATACAGCTGTATATATGGGATATGTGTTCATTCCCCTATTATCTACATATATTACATATTCATTCCCCACCTATAAAGCACAGGGAATATAATATACAGCTGTATATATGGGATATGTGATCATTCCCCTATTATCTACATATATTACATGCTCATTCCCACCTATAAAGCACAGGGAATATACTATACAGCTGTATATATGGGATATGTGATCATTCCCCTATTATCTACATATATTACATGTTCATTCCCCACCTATAAAGCACAGGGAATATAATATACAGCTGTATATATGGGATATGTGATCATTCCCCTATTATCTACATATATTACATGCTCATTCCCACCTATAAAGCACAGGGAATATACTATACAGCTGTATATATGGGATATGTGATCATTCCCCTATTATCTACATATATTACATGTTCATTCCCCACCTATAAAGCACAGGGAATATAATATACAGCTGTATATATGGGATATGTGATCATTCCCCTATTATCTACATATATTACATGCTCATTCCCCACCTATAAAGCTCAGGGAATATAATACACACCTGTATATATGGGATATGTGTTCATTCCCCTATTATCTACATATATTACATGCTCATTCCCACCTATAAAGCTCAGGGAATATAATATACAGCTGTATATATGGGATATGTGATCATTCCCCTATTATCTACATATATTACATGCTCATTCCCCACCTATAAAGCTCAGGGAATATAATACACACCTGTATATATGGGATATGTGTTCATTCCCCTATTATCTACATATATTACATGCTCATTCCCACCTATAAAGCTCAGGGAATATAATATACAGCTGTATATATGGGATATGTGATCATTCCTCTATTATCTACATATATTACATGCTCATTCCCACCTATAAAGCACAGGGAATATAATATACACCTGTATATATGGGATATGTGTTCATTCCCCTATTATCTACATATATTACATGCTCATTCCCACCTATAAAGCTCAGGGAATATAATATACAGCTGTATATATGGGATATGTGTTCATTCCCCTATTATCTACATATATTACATGCTCATTCCCACCTATAAAGCTCAGGGAATATAATATACAGCTGTATATATGGGATATGTGTTCATTCCCCTATTATCTACATATATTTCATGCTCATTCCCACCTATAAAGCACAGGGAATATAATATACAGCTGTATATATGGGATATGTGTTCATTCCCCTATTATCTACATATATTACATGCTCATTCCCACCTATAAAGCTCAGGGAATATAATATACACCTGTATATATGGGATATGTGATCATTCTCCTATTATCTACATATATTACATGCTCATTCCCACCTATAAAGCTCAGGGAATATAATATACACCTGTATATATGGGATATGTGATCATTCCTCTATTATCTACATATATTACATGCTCATTCCCACCTATAAAGCTCAGGGAATATAATATACAGCTGTATATATGGGATATGTGATCATTCCCCTATTATCTACATATATTACATGCTCATTCCCCACCTATAAAGCTCAGGGAATATAATACACACCTGTATATATGGGATATGTGTTCATTCCCCTATTATCTACATATATTACATGCTCATTCCCCACCTATAAAGTACAGGGAATATAATACACACCTGTATATATGGGATATGTGTTCATTCCCCTATTATCTACATATATTACATGCTCATTCCCACCTATAAAGCTCAGGGAATATAATATACAGCTGTATATATGGGATATGTGATCATTCCTCTATTATCTACATATATTACATGCTCATTCCCACCTATAAAGCACATGGAATATAATATACACCTGTATATATGGGATATGTGTTCATTCCCCTATTATCTACATATATTACATGCTCATTCCCACCTATAAAGCTCAGGGAATATACTATACAGCTGTATATATGGGATATGTGTTCATTCCCCTATTATCTACATATATTACATGCTCATTCCCACCTATAAAGCTCAGGGAATATAATATACAGCTGTATATATGGGATATGTGTTCATTCCCCTATTATCTACATATATTTCATGCTCATTCCCACCTATAAAGCACAGGGAATATAATATACAGCTGTATATATGGGATATGTGTCCATTCCCCTATTATCTACATATATTACATGCTCATTCCCACCTATAAAGCTCAGGGAATATAATATACACCTGTATATATGGGATATGTGATCATTCTCCTATTATCTACATATATTACATGCTCATTCCCACCTATAAAGCTCAGGGAATATAATATACACCTGTATATATGGGATATGTGATCATTCCCCTATTATCTACATATATTACATGCTCATTCCCACCTATAAAGCTCAGGGAATATAATATACACCTGTATATATGGGATATGTGATCATTCCCTATTATCTACATATATTACATGTTCATTCCCCACCTATAAAGCTCAGGGAATATTCTATACAGCTGTATATATAGGATATGTGTTCATTCCCCTATTATCTACATATATTACATGCTCATTCCCACCTATAAAGCTCAGGGAATATAATATACACCTGTATATATGGGATATGTGATCATTCTCCTATTATCTACATATATTACATGCTCATTCCCACCTATAAAGCTCAGGGAATATAATATACACCTGTATATATGGGATATGTGATCATTCCTCTATTATCTACATATATTACATGCTCATTCCCACCTATAAAGCTCAGGGAATATAATATACAGCTGTATATATGGGATATGTGATCATTCCCCTATTATCTACATATATTACATGCTCATTCCCCACCTATAAAGCTCAGGGAATATAATACACACCTGTATATATGGGATATGTGTTCATTCCCCTATTATCTACATATATTACATGCTCATTCCCACCTATAAAGCTCAGGGAATATAATATACAGCTGTATATATGGGATATGTGATCATTCCCCTATTATCTACATATATTACATGCTCATTCCCCACCTATAAAGCTCAGGGAATATAATACACACCTGTATATATGGGATATGTGTTCATTCCCCTATTATCTACATATATTACATGCTCATTCCCACCTATAAAGCTCAGGGAATATAATATACAGCTGTATATATGGGATATGTGATCATTCCTCTATTATCTACATATATTACATGCTCATTCCCACCTATAAAGCTCAGGGAATATAATATACAGCTGTATATATGGGATATGTGTTCATTCCCCTATTATCTACATATATTTCATGCTCATTCCCACCTATAAAGCACAGGGAATATAATATACACCTGTATATATGGGATATGTGTTCATTCCCCTATTATCTACATATATTACATGCTCATTCCCACCTATAAAGCTCAGGGAATATAATATACAGCTGTATATATGGGATATGTGTTCATTCCCCTATTATCTACATATATTACATGCTCATTCCCACCTATAAAGCTCAGGGAATATAATATACAGCTGTATATATGGGATATGTGTTCATTCCCCTATTATCTACATATATTTCATGCTCATTCCCACCTATAAAGCACAGGGAATATAATATACAGCTGTATATATGGGATATGTGTTCATTCCCCTATTATCTACATATATTACATGCTCATTCCCACCTATAAAGCTCAGGGAATATAATATACACCTGTATATATGGGATATGTGATCATTCTCCTATTATCTACATATATTACATGCTCATTCCCACCTATAAAGCTCAGGGAATATAATATACACCTGTATATATGGGATATGTGATCATTCCCCTATTATCTACATATATTACATGCTCATTCCCACCTATAAAGCTCAGGGAATATAATATACACCTGTATATATGGGATATGTGATAATTCCCTATTATCTACATATATTACATGTTCATTCCCCACCTATAAAGCTCAGGGAATATACTATACAGCTGTATATATAGGATATGTGTTCATTCCCCTATTATGTACATATATTACATGCTCATTCCCACCTATAAAGCTCAGGGAATATAATATACACCTGTATATATGGGATATGTGATCATTATCCTATTATCTATTATCTACATATATTACATGCTCATTCCCACCTATAAAGCTCAGGGAATATAATATACAGCTGTATATATGGGATATGTGATCATTCCCCTATTATCTACATATATTACATGCTCATTCCCCACCTATAAAGCTCAGGGAATATAATACACACCTGTATATATGGGATATGTGTTCATTCCCCTATTATCTACATATATTACATGCTCATTCCCACCTATAAAGCTCAGGGAATATAATATACAGCTGTATATATGGGATATGTGATCATTCCCCTATTATCTACATATATTACATGCTCATTCCCCACCTATAAAGCTCAGGGAATATAATACACACCTGTATATATGGGATATGTGTTCATTCCCCTATTATCTACATATATTACATGCTCATTCCCACCTATAAAGCTCAGGGAATATAATATACAGCTGTATATATGGGATATGTGTTCATTCCCCTATTATCTACATATATTACATGCTCATTCCCACCTATAAAGCACATGGAATATAATATACACCTGTATATATGGGATATGTGTTCATTCCCCTATTATCTACATATATTACATGCTCATTCCCACCTATAAAGCTCAGGGAATATAATATACAGCTGTATATATGGGATATGTGTTCATTCCCCTATTATCTACATATATTACATGCTCATTCCCACCTATAAAGCTCAGGGAATATAATATACAGCTGTATATATGGGATATGTGTTCATTCCCCTATTATCTACATATATTTCATGCTCATTCCCACCTATAAAGCACAGGGAATATAATATACAGCTGTATATATGGGATATGTGTTCATTCCCCTATTATCTACATATATTACATGCTCATTCCCACCTATAAAGCTCAGGGAATATAATATACACCTGTATATATGGGATATGTGATCATTCTCCTATTATCTACATATATTACATGCTCATTCCCACCTATAAAGCTCAGGGAATATAATATACACCTGTATATATGGGATATGTGATCATTCCCCTATTATCTACATATATTACATGCTCATTCCCACCTATAAAGCTCAGGGAATATAATATACACCTGTATATATGGGATATGTGATCATTCCCTATTATCTACATATATTACATGTTCATTCCCCACCTATAAAGCTCAGGGAATATACTATACAGCTGTATATATAGGATATGTGTTCATTCCCCTATTATCTACATATATTACATGCTCATTCCCACCTATAAAGCTCAGGGAATATAATATACACCTGTATATATGGGATATGTGATCATTCTCCTATTATCTACATATATTACATGCTCATTCCCACCTATAAAGCTCAGGGAATATAATATACACCTGTATATATGGGATATGTGATCATTCCTCTATTATCTACATATATTACATGCTCATTCCCACCTATAAAGCTCAGGGAATATAATATACAGCTGTATATATGGGATATGTGATCATTCCCCTATTATCTACATATATTACATGCTCATTCCCCACCTATAAAGCTCAGGGAATATAATACACACCTGTATATATGGGATATGTGTTCATTCCCCTATTATCTACATATATTACATGCTCATTCCCACCTATAAAGCTCAGGGAATATAATATACAGCTGTATATATGGGATATGTGATCATTCCCCTATTATCTACATATATTACATGCTCATTCCCCACCTATAAAGCTCAGGGAATATAATACACTCCTGTATATATGGGATATGTGTTCATTCCCCTATTATCTACATATATTACATGCTCATTCCCACCTATAAAGCTCAGGGAATATAATATACAGCTGTATATATGGGATATGTGATCATTCCTCTATTATCTACATATATTACATGCTCATTCCCACCTATAAAGCACAGGGAATATAATATACACCTGTATATATGGGATATGTGTTCATTCCCCTATTATCTACATATATTACATGCTCATTCCCACCTATAAAGCTCAGGGAATATAATATACAGCTGTATATATGGGATATGTGTTCATTCCCCTATTATCTACATATATTACATGCTCATTCCCACCTATAAAGCTCAGGGAATATAATATACAGCTGTATATATGGGATATGTGTTCATTCCCCTATTATCTACATATATTTCATGCTCATTCCCACCTATAAAGCACAGGGAATATAATATACACCTGTATATATGGGATATGTGTTCATTCCCCTATTATCTACATATATTACATGCTCATTCCCACCTATAAAGCTCAGGGAATATAATATACAGCTGTATATATGGGATATGTGTTCATTCCCCTATTATCTACATATATTACATGCTCATTCCCACCTATAAAGCTCAGGGAATATAATATACAGCTGTATATATGGGATATGTGTTCATTCCCCTATTATCTACATATATTTCATGCTCATTCCCACCTATAAAGCACAGGGAATATAATATACAGCTGTATATATGGGATATGTGTTCATTCCCCTATTATCTACATATATTACATGCTCATTCCCACCTATAAAGCTCAGGGAATATAATATACACCTGTATATATGGGATATGTGATCATTCTCCTATTATCTACATATATTACATGCTCATTCCCACCTATAAAGCTCAGGGAATATAATATACACCTGTATATATGGGATATGTGATCATTCCCCTATTATCTACATATATTACATGCTCATTCCCACCTATAAAGCTCAGGGAATATAATATACACCTGTATATATGGGATATGTGATCATTCCCTATTATCTACATATATTACATGTTCATTCCCCACCTATAAAGCTCAGGGAATATACTATACAGCTGTATATATAGGATATGTGTTCATTCCCCTATTATCTACATATATTACATGCTCATTCCCACCTATAAAGATCAGGGAATATAATATACACCTGTATATATGGGATATGTGATCATTCTCCTATTATCTACATATATTACATGCTCATTCCCACCTATAAAGCTCAGGGAATATAATATACACCTGTATATATGGGATATGTGATCATTCCTCTATTATCTACATATATTACATGCTCATTCCCACCTATAAAGCTCAGGGAATATAATATACAGCTGTATATATGGGATATGTGATCATTCCCCTATTATCTACATATATTACATGCTCATTCCCCACCTATAAAGCTCAGGGAATATAATACACACCTGTATATATGGGATATGTGTTCATTCCCCTATTATCTACATATATTACATGCTCATTCCCACCTATAAAGCTCAGGGAATATAATATACAGCTGTATATATGGGATATGTGATCATTCCCCTATTATCTACATATATTACATGCTCATTCCCCACCTATAAAGCTCAGGGAATATAATACACACCTGTATATATGGGATATGTGTTCATTCCCCTATTATCTACATATATTACATGCTCATTCCCACCTATAAAGCTCAGGGAATATAATATACAGCTGTATATATGGGATATGTGTTCATTCCCCTATTATCTACATATATTACATGCTCATTCCCACCTATAAAGCACATGGAATATAATATACACCTGTATATATGGGATATGTGTTCATTCCCCTATTATCTACATATATTACATGCTCATTCCCACCTATAAAGCTCAGGGAATATAATATACAGCTGTATATATGGGATATGTGTTCATTCCCCTATTATCTACATATATTACATGCTCATTCCCACCTATAAAGCTCAGGGAATATAATATACAGCTGTATATATGGGATATGTGTTCATTCCCCTATTATCTACATATATTTCATGCTCATTCCCACCTATAAAGCACAGGGAATATAATATACAGCTGTATATATGGGATATGTGTTCATTCCCCTATTATCTACATATATTACATGCTCATTCCCACCTATAAAGCTCAGGGAATATAATATACACCTGTATATATGGGATATGTGATCATTCTCCTATTATCTACATATATTACATGCTCATTCCCACCTATAAAGCTCAGGGAATATAATATACACCTGTATATATGGGATATGTGATCATTCCCCTATTATCTACATATATTACATGCTCATTCCCACCTATAAAGCTCAGGGAATATAATATACACCTGTATATATGGGATATGTGATCATTCCCTATTATCTACATATATTACATGTTCATTCCCCACCTATAAAGCTCAGGGAATATACTATACAGCTGTATATATAGGATATGTGTTCATTCCCCTATTATCTACATATATTACATGCTCATTCCCACCTATAAAGCTCAGGGAATATAATATACACCTGTATATATGGGATATGTGATCATTCTCCTATTATCTACATATATTACATGCTCATTCCCACCTATAAAGCTCAGGGAATATAATATACACCTGTATATATGGGATATGTGATCATTCCTCTATTATCTACATATATTACATGCTCATTCCCACCTATAAAGCTCAGGGAATATAATATACAGCTGTATATATGGGATATGTGATCATTCCCCTATTATCTACATATATTACATGCTCATTCCCCACCTATAAAGCTCAGGGAATATAATACACACCTGTATATATGGGATATGTGTTCATTCCCCTATTATCTACATATATTACATGCTCATTCCCACCTATAAAGCTCAGGGAATATAATATACAGCTGTATATATGGGATATGTGATCATTCCCCTATTATCTACATATATTACATGCTCATTCCCCACCTATAAAGCTCAGGGAATATAATACACACCTGTATATATGGGATATGTGTTCATTCCCCTATTATCTACATATATTACATGCTCATTCCCACCTATAAAGCTCAGGGAATATAATATACAGCTGTATATATGGGATATGTGATCATTCCTCTATTATCTACATATATTACATGCTCATTCCCACCTATAAAGCACAGGGAATATAATATACACCTGTATATATGGGATATGTGTTCATTCCCCTATTATCTACATATATTACATGCTCATTCCCACCTATAAAGCTCAGGGAATATAATATACAGCTGTATATATGGGATATGTGTTCATTCCCCTATTATCTACATATATTACATGCTCATTCCCACCTATAAAGCTCAGGGAATATAATATACAGCTGTATATATGGGATGTGTTCATTCCCCTATTATCTACATATATTTCATGCTCATTCCCACCTATAAAGCACAGGGAATATAATATACACCTGTATATATGGGATATGTGTTCATTCCCCTATTATCTACATATATTACATGCTCATTCCCACCTATACAGCTCAGGGAATATAATATACAGCTGTATATATGGGATATGTGTTCATTCCCCTATTATCTACATATATTACATGCTCATTCCCACCTATACAGCTCAGGGAATATAATATACAGCTGTATATATGGGATATGTGTTCATTCCCCTATTATCTACATATATTACATGCTCATTCCCACCTATAAAGCTCAGGGAATATAATATACAGCTGTATATATGGGATATGTGTTCATTCCCCTATTATCTACATATATTTCATGCTCATTCCCACCTATAAAGCACAGGGAATATAATATACAGCTGTATATATGGGATATGTGTTCATTCCCCTATTATCTACATATATTACATGCTCATTCCCACCTATAAAGCTCAGGGAATATAATATACACCTGTATATATGGGATATGTGATCATTCTCCTATTATCTACATATATTACATGCTCATTCCCACCTATAAAGCTCAGGGAATATAATATACACCTGTATATATGGGATATGTGATCATTCCCCTATTATCTACATATATTACATGCTCATTTCCACCTATAAAGCTCAGGGAATATAATATACACCTGTATATATGGGATATGTGATCATTCCCTATTATCTACATATATTACATGTTCATTCCCCACCTATAAAGCTCAGGGAATATACTATACAGCTGTATATATAGGATATGTGTTCATTCCCCTATTATCTACATATATTACATGCTCATTCCCACCTATAAAGCTCAGGGAATATAATATACACCTGTATATATGGGATATGTGATCATTCTCCTATTATCTACATATATTACATGCTCATTCCCACCTATAAAGCTCAGGGAATATACTATACAGCTGTATATATGGTATATGTGTTCATTCCCCTATTATCTACATATATTACATATTCATTCCCCACCTATAAAGCACAGGGAATATAATATACAGCTGTATATATGGGATATGTGATCATTCCCCTATTATCTACATATATTACATGCTCATTCCCACCTATAAAGCACAGGGAATATACTATACAGCTGTATATATGGGATATGTGATCATTCCCCTATTATCTACATATATTACATGTTCATTCCCCACCTATAAAGCACAGGGAATATAATATACAGCTGTATATATGGGATATGTGATCATTCCCCTATTATCTACATATATTACATGCTCATTCCCACCTATAAAGCACAGGGAATATAATATACAGCTGTATATATGGGATATGTGATCATTCTCCTATTATCTACATATATTACATGCTCATTCCCACCTATAAAGCACAGGGAATATAATATACACCTGTATATATGGGATATGTGATCATTCCCCTATTATCTACATATATTACATGCTCATTCCCACCTATAAAGCACAGGGAATATAATATACACCTGTATATATGGGATATGTGATCATTCCCCTATTATCTACATATATTACATGCTCATTCCCACCTATAAAGCTCAGGGAATATAATATACAGCTGTATATATGGGATATGTGATCATTCCCCTATTATCTACATATATTACATGTTCATTCCCCACCTATAAAGCACAGGGAATATAATATACAGCTGTATATATGGGATATGTGATCATTCCCCTATTATCTACATATATTACATGCTCATTCCCACCTATAAAGCTCAGGGAATATAATATACACCTGTATATATGGGATATGTGATCATTCTCCTATTATCTACATATATTACATGCTCATTCCCACCTATAAAGCTCAGGGAATATACTATACAGCTGTATATATGGTATATGTGTTCATTCCCCTATTATCTACATATATTACATATTCATTCCCCACCTATAAAGCACAGGGAATATAATATACAGCTGTATATATGGGATATGTGATCATTCCCCTATTATCTACATATATTACATGCTCATTCCCACCTATAAAGCACAGGGAATATACTATACAGCTGTATATATGGGATATGTGATCATTCCCCTATTATCTACATATATTACATGTTCATTCCCCACCTATAAAGCACAGGGAATATAATATACAGCTGTATATATGGGATATGTGATCATTCCCCTATTATCTACATATATTACATGCTCATTCCCACCTATAAAGCACAGGGAATATACTATACAGCTGTATATATGGGATATGTGATCATTCCCCTATTATCTACATATATTACATGTTCATTCCCCACCTATAAAGCACAGGGAATATAATATACAGCTG
The DNA here is from genome assembly GCF_039654945.1 of Dendrobates tinctorius. NCBI lineage: Eukaryota > Metazoa > Chordata > Amphibia > Anura > Dendrobatidae > Dendrobates > Dendrobates tinctorius. The sequence goes on from NW_027361683.1 coordinate 25,459,775, forward strand.
TATATATGGGATATGTGATCATTCCCCTATTATCTACATATATTACATGCTCATTCCCCACCTATAAAGCACAGGGAATATAATATACAGCTGTATATATGGGATATGTGATCATTCTCCTATTATCTACATATATTACATGCTCATCCCCACCTATAAAGCTCAGGGAATATAATATACACCTGTATATATGGGATATGTAATCATTCTCCTATTATCTACATATATTACATGCTCATTCCCACCTATAAAGCACAGGGAATATAATATACACCTGTATATATGGGATATGTGATCATTCCCCTATTATCTACATATATTACATGCTCATTCCCCACCTATAAAGCACAGGGAATATAATATACAGCTGTATATATGGGATATGTGATCATTCCCCTATTATCTACATATATTACATGCTCATTCCCCACCTATAAAGCACAGGGAATATAATATACAGCTGTATATATGGGATATGTGATCATTCTCCTATTATCTACATATATTACATGCTCATCCCCACCTATAAAGCTCAGGGAATATACTATACACCTGTATATATGGGATATGTGATCATTCCCCTATTATCTACATATATTACATGCTCATTCCCCACCTATAAAGCACAGGGAATATAATATACAGCTGTATATATGGGATATGTGATCATTCTCCTATTATCTACATATATTACATGCTCATCCCCACCTATAAAGCTCAGGGAATATACTATACACCTGTATATATGGGATATGTGATCATTCCCCTATTATCTACATATATTACATGCTCATTCCCCACCTATAAAGCACAGGGAATATAATATACAGCTGTATATATGGGATATGTGATCATTCTCCTATTATCTACATATATTACATGCTCATCCCCACCTATAAAGCTCAGGGAATATACTATACAGCTGTATATATGGGCTCTGTGATGATTTCCTATGAGTTACTGGGTTCATTCCTTTTCTTCACCCTTAGTCCGCCCGGCCACAATCCCTTGTAGGTGGCTGCAGCATGTATTACCCCCCGGGGGTCTCTGGCCACAGGCGGCCTGCCCCTAACATGACATGGCGGTGGCAGGTACTTGCCTCCCAGCTCCCAGTCTGGGACAGCCGCAATTATTCAGGAAGCTTTTTGGTCACGTGTCCCATGTTTAGTTTATTAGTACAATGGACTTGGTGATACTACGGAAATACGTTAATAATCTTGGAATGTTGAATTTTTCTTTTTTTCCAATCAGGTTACTTTCCAAGCAGAAGTATTGGCGGAAAAAGAAGGTACTGCTCTACGAAAATAAACAGAAGGCGAAAAATGAGTAAAGGCCTTGGGAGTCAGGGGTGGGTAATGGTTGTGTGCACACATGTAGTTTTCGCTGTGGTAGCCACAATGTTCTGCCAGCTCCAGCTGATATTGCCACCTGTAATGGTTTCCAGCAGGTAACAACGGCAGGGCCACACGTAGCTACTTCCGGTCTGCGGTGCCAGACGTTCACTCACGCCATAGGACTACAAATCCCGGCATGCATTGCTGTGAATGGAGTGGCGAGCAGTGATGACGTAGAGGATTGAGCCACGGCCTAGGCCTTGCAGTTATTTGCTGTGTAACGTGCGGAGGCCGGGCTTAGCAGGGGGACTACCGGCAAAAGGAAGGAAGGTAGCGACGGCATGGAGTACCTGATCGGCATCCGGGGCTGCGACTATGTGCTGGTTGCGGCAGATACTGTGTGCGCCAACAGCATCATCCAGATGAAGCACGGTGAGTGGCGAGGAGCCCGGTGTACCGGGGCTACGGCAGAAATGACGCCCCCGACCGGACACTGGGTATCATAGCCTGTCACGACAGTGTGTCTGACCCTGGCGACATGAGCAGGTGTCCCAGAGTGCCCCCCACTATCACTGTGGCTGCACTTGGATCAGACCTGCTGGGGTTTGTCACTTCCCATCATAGAGGCTTTACCTCACATGCCATGCATTTGCCAGGGGGGCTTCTTTCTGCATATTGTGGTGGTGGTGTGTTCAGACCGGTTATCGCTTCCACCCCCATACACGTGCACGCTCAGCTCGCCTGGGCATGCAGCTGTTCTCAGCAGGAAGAATCCCCTGTCAGAGGGCTCTGTGTCAGTATGTGCCAGACTCTGTGTAAATCTACCTGCCTGGTTTGGTTTCCCCGAATGATCAGCTCTCCGTGCCGTAACCATCGGGCTCGGCTGATATAGATTTAGCATAGATTGCCGGCTTTAGGGTGTTTTCATGTTGGACTATAAAAACATATACAAATAAATGCAGATTTTTGACATGTCAATGCCATTGAAAATCCCAATGTCTAGACTGCATCATACATTGTTTTTTGTGGGTTTCTTTGTATTTTCTGTACGATAAAAGTATATCTTGGTCAGCAGGGCCTATGGATACATGTGGTGTATGCGCTGACTGCTTCCCTGCACATATGTTACAAACGCGTGACTAATCTCATGTACACAGGTTGTAATTGCTTCAGTGTGGGCTGTGGCACCTGCCTACCAGGTGGCTCTGTGGGGTGCGTAGTGCAGACAGCTTGGGTTGTGGCCGGAGCAGTGGCTCGCTGTATAAATCTGTCTCATCATGGTGTGATGGCTTCGAAATGAAAGTGAAAGAATCTGGGGCTGTTCCTGCCTTCACATCCCCAAACTTCCCCTCCTATTTACATAGTCCTTTTTATCGTATGCTTCTCCTACCTGTATGCCGTACATGCAGCTCGCTGTGCGCCAGTGATTCTGCCATGGATGCCTCACACAATATGTGTATAAGTAACTGTTACACATGTCCTTGAATCACAGATGCGGACAAAATGTTCAAGATGAGTGAAAAGATCCTCCTCTTGTGTGTGGGAGAGGCTGGCGACACCGTGCAGTTTGCAGAATACATTCAGAAGAATGTCCAGCTATACAAAATGAGGAACGGTAAGTTGTCAAACAACAAATTCTACAAGTTGTGATGGAGAAAAATGATTTTTGGTCATTATATGAGTGCACCTAAAATTCATACAACTCTTCAGCCCTACTGCCCAGCATGTAAAGTAAAGGGAGCCGGCCCGAGGCTAGCATGGCTTATAGTAGCAATCATGGACAACGTTAGTTAACAGGTTTGAGCAGTTTACGTCGCTGACACTAGCCCATTGTCACATACGGGTAATATTCGCTACATCTACTGTAGTGGATTCACATTTAGGAAAAGCCTCCTATGAAACACGGCTAGCTGAGCCTGCAAACATTGGAGGGGATTTACTTAGACTACCACCAGGGTACAGGGGGAGTAAAATGGAAAAGCCTAAGAAGTCTAGGAACATTCATACATTTGTTGTATCTTTGTCTCTGTGCTCCACAAAAAAATCCATGAGATGACAGGTGGCCCAAGCCCCCTTCTACTAATTCTCACCCACCTTTTTTGAAACGTGGAGGGAATGTAATAAAAAGTTGTCAAATTTACCAAATTATTCCCTATATGAAACTGTCTTAAATGTTTATTTTTTCTAACAAGTTATAAAGTTATTAACTATTCTGTGGATAGGTAATACCTTGCTGATTGCTACGATTTTCCCATTGATCCTGAGAGCTGTGTCTGAATGGAGTGGCAGTTGATCATACACCACTACTCCATTCATTGTCTACAGGGCTGGTGGAGAGAGCGCCATGTGCAGCGCTCCTCGCTCGCCGGTAATCTTGTAGACAATGAATGCAGTGGAGGTGCTACAGAGGCCTGTGGAGTGTAGGAGAAAACCGACTCTATCCAAGATGGGACTCCGCAAAGCCTTATTCTCTGGGGCACTCGGGGTTGTATATCAGGGAGTTAGAACTTTCGCTTCTGGGTTACCCCTTCCACAAATCTCTACTATTGTATGTTAATAAGGCAAAATCACTGTCATTACTAATCAGACAAAAAATGTGTTTTCTTTGTTTTTAGGCTATGAATTGTCTCCCTCAGCAGCTGCAAACTTCACACGTAGAAACCTAGCTGACTATCTGAGAAGTAGGGTGAGTTAGTAACGGTTGTATGGCATGCCTGAGTGTCTCAGTAGATTCTAAGATTGGGAAATGTTTTTAAAGGCTATCTGAAAATCCTTAGAGCTGCCACAAAACCTTATAAGTACGCCCATATTAATTCCATATGTTCCGGCATGATTGGAGCCTAATGAATGTTGTGTGAGTGTATGTGGTTCACCTAGTCAGTAGTCACTGGAGTGCATTGTACTTTCCTGTATTCGTTTCCATCACCCCTCCATAGCCAGGCTGCTGTATAAGCACGGCGTGCCTCTCGTATGCCCTCTCCCCAGTGTTATATTGCTGCAGTGAATTGTTATTGTGGTGCTCTCATGACCCCATGAAACAGATGGTGCAGGTAAAGCTGTGATTTTTAAATATCCTGTCTCCCAAGTGCAGAAATCCATTTGTTATACACCGAAAGTTAATATCGCTAACGAGGGTAATTGAACACGCGTTTTGGCAAACACATTTAGCAGGATGTGACATGGTGCCACGTTCCATCTCCTCTCCTTTATTCATAGTCAGGGCCACCCTCCCCCTGTCCCCTTAGAAGATCTGCTTTGCTCTCCACGATGCCCACTCTCGCCCCACCTGCTCCAGATGGGCATCTCAGTAGGGGGACACTGGCAGAGGCAGATGTGTTTGCATGCCGGAGATGCAGGTCTTTGCCACTGCAGATGGTGATGCCTGGGAGGGAGTGGGGTGTGTAAACTATTGTTCATGGATCCTGCTGTTAAGTCTATCCACCCGCTGACACAGCACAGTGTGGCTGCTTACAGCAAAGAGCACTCGCCTCCTCCTTGCTGCCTAGTATGTAACCGCATCATTCGCAGATAAGAGTATAGTGTAATCGGTGCCACGGGATCATGTAACTGGGCCGCTGAAAATGAGCGTGTCTTTGTATAAGCCTGCTTGAAATTTTAGATATCTGTTTATCTTCTGGCATCTCAACATTTGGCGCAAGTGGTATCTGCTCAAAAATTACTTTGCCAGTTTCTTAATATTTTGGGGCACTTGGTAAAAAGAGCAAAACCTTCGCCACATGACTTTTAGTATGTGTGCTAGAAAGTTGGTGTACATTGTGGCGGAAAACTTACCCCTGCTTATGGCTTCCATAGAGTGTGTCTTCCACTGCACCCATAGGCCAAAGATGATCCAAGTGTATTCAGAGGCATGCACACCTAGCTTCTGGTTTAAGACTGTGTATGAAACAAAGCTTTAGATAGATGACAGTTGTTTCTGGACATCAACTTGCGTACAGGAGTAGAATGGCGGTGATGCCCAAACAATACGCTGTGTTGGCTCATTCTCATTGAGCTTGGCTCTAGCTCCTACCACAAATGTCTCTCTAACCAACGCTGACACAGTTGCAGGATCGCAGGTGTAAATTCCCCAGCCCGTACATCTCTCTGGGGGATCTGAGGCTGAGACAGCATTGCTATCTCACTCCTCAGCAGAGACGTGCTACGCAGCGACGACCCGCTGAGCGCAGAGGAATCATCGGATCAGCAGAATACACTGGAGTGCAGAATTTTTCAGGTGTAGTTATCTAAAGTTCAGAGCTCCTAAACTAAGCAGTGTACGATGGGAGTGATATTTAATTATTGGCCACATTTATCTGCATAATTACCATACAGGGTGGGCCATTTATATGGATACAGCTAAATAAAATGGGAATGGTTGGTGATATCAACTTCCTGTTTGTGGCACATAAGTTCCCCCCTCCCATATACTTATGTGCCACAAACAGGAAGTTGATATCGCCAACCATTCCCATTTTATTTAGGTGTATCCATTTACATAACCCACCCAGGTGTATCCATATAAATGGCCCACCCTGTAGACAAAAGGAATGGAAACCATTGTTTTTTGTAGGTGTGGAACTGAAAATATTTCTCAAGGTGCTTTTCTACAAAATGTAATTTAATGATGGGTATTGCAGTGGGCATGTTTTGTCTTGGTGCTGTCACACTTAGTGCCTGCTGCACGCCACTTCCTAGAGGTTGGCAGTGACAGATGCTGTTCTATACCAATGACCCTAGCGGGCGTAGCATTACTGAAATTATGGACAGGCTGTTGACGGTAGTCGCAAGCCTATCTTCTGCTATCTCTAAAGGAAGTGATGGGCTTGGCCAAGCTTTTAATGGGGGCGATAAAGGAATGTCCGTGGCAGTGACTCCTTCATCTGCCCTGAAGAGGATCCGGCCTCCACCTGCCTGTATCTTCTCTCCCCCGGCATCCTCTATCATGGAAGAGCCAGGAGGTCCTCCTGTTCACATTAGATTGTCGTCTGGTCTTGCTGACTTCATTCCAAGGCTAGAGTTTTACAACTACATTTGCGACATTACATTTAATGACTATATAGTTTTCTAATGAGTTTTTGCTTTCTATCGCTGTTCTCGTCATATGTAACTGTCTTGCCAAAGACTTCAATGCAAGTGACCTGCGATTGCTAGTTCCATGACTTCTCTGCAATTTGTCCTCTTTATTTTCACAACAAAATTAGAGCGACAAGTTGTACAGATGTTTTAGCTGTGCCCCCTTTCAGAGAAACACGTGTAGCCGCAGTCTAATATGTATGGAGGCCTAAAGAACTACATTATTCAATTGCCCCGCCATACACATTATATGGCTGTCGGCCCGGAGCCATCTTGCCCGCCTCTCCCACACACAGAACCACACGTTATTTCAAGCTCTCTTGTGTTCACTTTATGAAAACCATTGGCAGACCTTTCTAGCGGTGGCTTATCTTTGGGAGAACATCAGCAGTCTGAAATTGGACATGACCAATAGACATCTCTTGCAGCAATCTGTTCTCCGGGGCCACTATACACATTAAACTGTCCAAACTCATTACTATCAGTGGGTTTGGCTGATGTTGGTCTAATGTGGATGGGTGGGCCTTGCATCAGGTTTTATGTAAAATATATACAGCTCTGGCAAAAATAAAGAGACCACTGCAAAATTTTCAGTTTGTCTGATTTTTCTCTTTATAGGTATATTTTTGAGTAAAATGTAAATTGCTCTTTTATTTTATAAACTACTGACAAGATGTCTTCGAATTTCCAAGCACTAAATTTTGTATTTATTTTCAGAAAATGAGAAATGGTCAAAAGAACAAAAAAATGCAGTGCTTGCGGACCTCAAATAATGCTAAGAAAACAAGTTCATAATCATTTAGAAACAACAATACTAATGTTTTAACTCGGGAAGAGTTCAGAAATCAATATTTTGTGGAATAACCATGATTGTTAATCACAGCTTTCATACGTCTTGGCATGATTTCTACCAGTCTTGGTACAAAAATTTAAGCAGTTCTTCTTTGTTTGATGGCTTGTGATTATCCATCCTCCTCATGATTACATTCCAGAGGTTTTCAATGGGGTTCAGGTCTGGAGATTGGGCTGGCCATGACAGGGATTTGATGTGGTGGTCCTTCATCCACACACTGATTGACCTAGCTGTGTGGCATGGTGCATTGTCCTGCTGGAAAATCCAGTCCTCAGAGTTGGGGAACATTGCCTGAGCAGAAGGAATCAACTGTTTTTCCAGGATAACCTTGTATGCGGCTTGATTCATACGTCCTTTGCAAAGATTAACCTGCCCCATACCAGCCTTGCTGAACCATCCCCAGATCATCACCGATCGTCCACCAAATTTCACAGTGGGTGCAAGACACTGGCTTGTACGCCTCTCCTGGTCTACGTCTAACCATTAGATGACCAGGTGTTGGGCAAAGCTGAAAATTACTCATCAGAGATGATTACCTTACTCCAGTCCTTTATGGTCTTTGGCAAACTTCAGCCGGGCTCTCCTTTGTTTCTCATTGATGAAAGGCTTTTTACTACCTTTTATATGACTTGAGCCCTGCCTCTAGGTGCCTGTTACGGACTGTTCTTGCCGTGCACTTCACCCCAGCTGCCATTTGCCATTCATTTGTAGGTTACTTGATGTCATCCTGCGGTTGCTGAATGACATTCGAATAAGATGACGGTCATCCTGGTCAGTGGAGAGTAGTTTTCGCCCTCTGCCGGTCTGTAGCTTTGTTGTCCCCAATGTCTGCTGCTTGACCTTGTTGTAATGGACTGCCGTCTTAGAAATTTTAAGGATGGAGGCAACATGACTCACTGTATCCCTCTGCTAGTAAAGCCAGAATTGAGCCCTTCTTTTCCTCACTCACTTTTCTTTTCAACTCCTTTGGCATGGTTAAGTTGTTTTTTTTTTTTTTTTTGTTTTTTTTATTCCTATTACTTTTGGTATATTACTAGCACTTGTTTCTCCTTCCCCCATGACGGCACCACGGAGAGAGGGGATCCGCCCCACGGGGACAGGAAAACTACCAATAAAAAGCGGGATAGAGGTACCATCATCAGTTGGCTTCCTGTCCCCACAAGGGAACCTACAGACTTACCGGATGCCGGGGCCGACCAGTCTGGAAAATGGCAGCGGGAGCCCCCTGCCCCAGCTGGGCGGTTATCCGAGGCACCACTGCTGGGGTCAGCGGGCCTCCAGCGTGTGCGGGGGGGGAGAGACTGCAGCAGGCTGTGACTTGGCGGGGAATCGTTGGGTGTCCAGGTTCATTAACCCCTTTCTGACATCAGACGTACTATCCCGTCCATGGGACCCGGGCCCCTATGCCCATGGACAGGATAGTACGTCTAGCGCGATGAGCAGCGCCCACGTGGTGAGCGCCGCTGATCGCGGCCGGGTGTCAGCTGATTATCACAGCTGACACCCGGCACAATGTGTCAGGGGCAGTCACGGACCGCCCCCGACACGTTAACCCCTTGCACACCGCGATCAAACATGATCGCGGTGTACCGGGGGTTAAAGGGAAGCATCGGCAGGGAGGGGGCTCCCTCCGTGCTTCCCTGAGCCCCCAAAAGCAGCGTAATGTGCAGCGCTGCTGCGGGGGGGCTCCTTCCCAGCAGGCCCCCGAATCCAAGATGGTGACGGGGGCCTGCAGGGAGCTGACTTCCTCAGTGCCTGCAAAGCGCAGGCATGAGGAAGTCTGCAGCAGTGCCTGTGACAGATCGCTGATCTGTGATGTGACAGATCAGTGATCTGTCACAGGACAGTGATGTCCCACCTGGGACTATGTAATAAAGTTAAAAAAAAAAAAAGTGTTAAAATAATTTTTAAAAAATCGCCAAATAAATTAGAAATAAAAAAAAATATTCCCCCAATAAATCCATTTTTTGGAAATAAAAAAAAAACCCATAAAAGTACACACATTAGGTATCGCCACGTCCGTAACGACCTGTGCCCTATAAAACTGTCCCATTAGTTAACCCCTTAAAAAATAAAAAACGAAGCAAAAAATAATTTATCATACCGCCAAACAAAAACTGCAATAGCGCGCGATCAAAAAGACGCATATAAATATCCATGGTACCGCTGAAAACGTCGTCTTGTCCCGCAAAAAACGAGCCGCCACACAGCATCATCAGCGAAAAAATAAAGTTATAGCTCGCAGAATAAAGCGATGCAAAAATAATTATTTTTTATACAAAAGTTTTCATTGCATAAAACCGACAAAACATGAAAAAAAACCTGTGAGGTATCGCTGTAACCGTACCGACCCGAAGAATAAAACCGCTTTATCAATTTTATCGCACGCGGAACGGTGTAAATGCACCCCCCCAAAAGAAATTCATGATACGCTGGTTTTTGTTCATTCTGCGTCCCAAAAATCGGAATAAAAAGCTATCAAAAGTTGTCACGTGCCCGAAAATGGTACCAATAAAAACGTCAACTCGTCCCGCAAAAAGTAAGACCTCACATGACTCGGTGGGTCAAAATACGGAAAAATTATAGCTCTCAATATGTGGTGATGCAAAAACTATTTTTACAATAAAAAGCGTCTTTTAGCGTATGACAGTTGCCAAACATAAAAACCGCCATAAATAGTAAATCAAACCCCCCCGTTATCACCCCCTTAGTAAGGGAAAAATAATAAAATAAAAAGAAAATGTATTTATTTCCATTTTCCCATTAGGGCTGAGATTAGGGTTAGGGGTGTGTTGGGGTTAGGGTTGGAGATAGAATTGGGGGATTTCCACTGTTTGGGCACATCAGGTGCTCTCCAAATGCAACATGGCGTCTGATCTCAATTCCAGCCAATTCTGAGTTGAAAAAGTCAAATGGTGCTCCTTCCCTTCCAAGCTCTGCCATGTGCCCAAACAGTGTTTTACCCCCACATATGGGGTATCAGCCTACTCAGGACAAATTGCAAAACAACTTTTGGGGTCAAATTTCTCCTGTTACCCTTAGAAAAATAAAAAAATTGGGGGCAAAAATATTATTTTTGTTGAAAAAAATTATTTTTTTATTTTCAAGCCCGGGCGTTATAAACTTTTGTGAAGCACTTGGAGGTTCAAAGTGCTCACCACACATCTAGATAAGTTCCTTAGGGGGTCTAGTTTCCAAAATGGGGCCATTTGTGGGGGGTTTCCACTGTTTAGGTACATTAGGGGCTCTTCAAAGGCAACATGACACCCGCAGACCATTCCATCAAAGTCTGCATTCCAAAATGTCACTACTTCCCTTCCGAGCCCCCGACGTGTGCCCATACAGTAGTTTTCTCCCACATATGGGGTGTCAGCTTACTCAGGACAAATTAGACAACAACTTTTGGGGTTCAATTTCTCCTGTTACCCTTGGGAAAATAAAAAAATTGGGGACTAATTGATCATGTTTGTGGAATTAATACAAATTTTTTATTTTCATGCCCGGGCGTTATAAACTTCTGTGAAGCCCTTGGGGGGGGTTCAAAGTGCTCACCACACATCTAGATAAGTTCCTTGGGGGGTCTAGTTTCCAAAAGGGTGTCATTTGTGGGGGGTTTCCACTGTTTTGGTACATCAGGGGTTTTCCAATCGCGACATGGTGTCCGATCGCAATTCCAGCCAAAAACGTCAAATGGCGCTGCTTCCTTTTCAAGCTCTGCCATGCGCCCAAGTAGTGGTTTACCCCCACATGTGGGGTATCAGCATACTCAGGACAAATTGCACAATAACTTTTAGGGTCCTGTTGCCCTTGGGAAAATAAAAATTGCGGGTGAGAAGATCATTTTTCTGGAAAAAATATGATTTTTAAATTGTACCGCTGTACATTATAAATAAACTTCTGTGAAGCCCTTGTGGGTTCAAAGTTCTCACCACATATCTAGATAAATTCCTTGGGGGGGTCTAGTTTCCAAAATGGCGTCACTTGTGGGGGGTTTCCACTGTTTAGGTACATCAGGGGCTCTCCAAACGTGACATGGCGTCCGATCTAAATTCCAGCCAATTTTGCATTGAAAAAGTCAAACGGCGCTCCTTCCCTTCTCAGCTCTGCCATGCGCCGAAACAGTGGTTCCCCCCCACATATCAGGTATCGACGTACTCCGGACAAATTGCACAATAACTTTTGCAGTCCAATTTCTCCTGTTGCCCTTGGTAAAATAAAAAAAAAAAATTGAACCTGAAGTATTTTTTTTGTGAAAAAAAAGTTAATGTTCATTTTTTTTTTTTTTTTTTTTTTTAAATATTCAAAAAATTCCTGTGACTCACCTAAAGGGTTAATAAACTTCTTGAATGTGGTTTTGAGCACCTTAAGGGTGCAGTTTTTAGAATGGTGTCACTTTTGGGTATTTTCTGTTGTATTGACCCCCCAAAGTGGCTTCAAATGTAATGTGGTCCGTAAAAATAAAATGGTGTTGCAAAAATGAGAAATCGCTAGTCAATTTTTAACCCTTATAACTTCCTAACAAAAAAAAAAAATTTTGGTTCCAAAATTGTGCTGATGTAAAGTAAACATGTGGGAAATGTTACTTATCAAGTTTTTTGTGTGCCGTATCTCTGTGATTTAAGGGCATAAAAATTCAAAGTTGGAAAATTGCGAAATTTTTGCCAAATTTCCGTGTTTTTCACAAATAAACGCAAGTTATTTGAATGAAATTTTACCACTATCATGAAGTACAATATGTCACAAGAAAACAATGTCAGAATCACCGGGATCCATGGAAGCGTTCCAGAGTTATGACTTCATAAAGGGACAGTGGTCAGAATTTGTAAAAATTGGCCCGGTCATGAACGTGCAAACCACCCTTGGGGGGTGAAGGGGTTAAGGCAGACGGTAGATCCAGGCCCGTGTCTTCCCTAAACACCCCTCCCTGGGATCTAAACTTAGTACTCTCAGCCCTGACCAAGCCTCCCTTTGAGCCTTTGCAGAAAGCACTGCTGAAATTAATATCTCTCAAGACCTCCCTCCTGGTAGCCCTCACATCAGCCCGTAGAATTAGCGACATCCAGGCCCTGTCAGGCTTTCCTCCATGCACACAGATTCTGGACGACAGGGTGATACTTAGGCTGGGTCTGTTCTATCTGCCGAAGGTAGCGTCCCAATTCCACAGAACCCAGGAAATCTCTCTCCCTTCATTTTGCCCCAATCCCAAAAACAAGGGAGAAGAGACCTTGCACACATTAGATGTCAGGAGATGCCTAGTGGAATACTTAGCGGCAACCAGGGAGGGTAGGAAGGATAGGGCTCTTTTTGTCTGCTTCCAGGGGCTAAAGAAAGGGCGAAAGGCATCAAAGAGCACGCTGGCGAGGTGGATAAGGGACGCCATCACCTTGTCATACTCGTCAGAAGGCGCGGACATCCCATGCAGAATAACGGCCCATTCCACAAGAGCGGTGTCAACTTCCTGGGCAGAGAGAGCGGGCGTCTCCATTGAGCAGATATGTAGAGCCGCTACTTGGTCCTCTCCTTCAACTGTCTTTAACCACTATCGGCTGGACCTAGCCACCTCCTTAGATCTAACCTTTGGTAGAAGGGTTCTGGAGGCAGTGGTCCCCCCCCCCCCCCCCCCAATAGTCTCTGCATTTCTCTTCGTGGTGCCGTCATGGGGGAAGGAGAAAATCGTAGTTACTTACCGATAACTGTATTTCTCCGATCCCATGACGGCACCCGTATATTCCCTCCCTACATGCCTGGGGTGCGCGCTTATTGTAAATACAGTCAAAAAGTCACATGGTGTCTCCTCTACGCAGTTTAAGAAAAAGGAATTTCTATAATTAAAGTGTTGTGTTAGTATTAGGCTGACGTTCCATTAATGCTCTGTAAAACAACTGATGCGGGAGAGAGGTACCGCCTTTTTGTTGGTAGGTTTCCTGTCCCCGTAGGGCGGATCCCCTCTCTCCGTGGTGCCGTCACGGGATCGGAGAAATACCGTTATCGGTAAGTAACTACGATTTTTGTCATCCAGCTTGTCCTATTGCACGAGGATTGTGGACACCACAGCAGGGTTTTTTATACTTTCCTTCGTTAAATAAGATTTGGTTCAGGTGATCACCTAATCAGAAGCACATTAAGTAGAATGAGGTGTACTCTGGTTGGAATTCAACTGAGACTGGAATGGAACGGCTGTCAGACATGTAGAGAAGCTGATTTTTATAAAGCTGTGCAGTGGTCTCTTAATTTTTGCCAGAGCTGTATATAATTTATCTATCAGGATAGCTGTCTGGGGCTTATCTTTTATTTCTCCATCTTCTGCACTTATCATTTAATAACGTTTCTGTTCATTTAATTTAGCATGATTTTTGGAACTTGTTCATTTTCTAATAATCAGATGCCATGTATCTTTTTTTGTGTTGCCTCTCCGCTATCTGCATATTCAGAAAACACCCTGAAACGCGATGCATTTTACATTGTATTAGCAATGAGGCGGGATGTGCCAACTTTTGACCTGGGTTGAATATGGTGATTGTGACTGCGCCCGCCCTTGTCACTCGCTCTGCGCTCGCTTCCTGCTGTGCTGGTTTCTTCCTGTTCTCTTTCTCCGCCTTTGTTACTGTTATTTTGCCTTCCGCCAGATGTCTCACCACTGTCAATCACCACCCCTGTGCCGTCTCACCGTACGGCATGTCTTAGTGTCTCTTGTCACCACTGCACCCCTGGAGCTGAGAAGTCGGTGGAATTTCACGCTCTGCTAAATCCCAAATGCAGCTTATTGTTTTAGAGGAAATGATGGGATTCAGAGGCTTGTTTATATTGTATTCTCCTTGTCGGGGTGATTTCCAGAAGTCTATGAAACATGGCCTGTTTTTCCCTTTTTGGAGTATTTATTCCCGTCGGTTGATGACTGCATTGGCCTGATGTGTGATACGTGCATTACAAGAAGATTTAAAAAAAAATAAATACTTCTAGATTTGGCTGAAAAACTGCAAAGGAAAGTTGCCTTCTTTGTGCTAGATCCATTTTGGGGTTTTACTCTCAAAACTGCAGTGGGATTTTTCTGAAAAACTTTTAGTGAAATCCCCCTTCTCACATTTACAGAAAGATCTATGTTCTTGGGGTGGGTTCTGCAGAGATCGGGGCAGTTAAAGCTAGTGCAGAAAAGCGTTAGTGTTAGGAACGCAAAATAATATCCATTCGATAAACCAATTCCTGAGGGGTCAGCAACCTATTGCTCAACTCTTTCTGGTCTAGAATGGGTAAAACTCACAGTTCATCCCGTTTGCCCGAGCGTGTCAAGAGGAAGTCTGACATGGTAACTGGCACAGATGTATTGGTTTAATTAAAACTGCCTCACACCCTTTTATTTATGCCTGAGCTTCTCGCACATGCAGAAAGCTGGCATCTTGAGAGTCGCGCAAACCTTTAGCGAGACATCTCTTGCACCGCTCTTTAAACACTGAGAGATTCCCTCCGCCTCCCTATTCCTCCTCCTGTTAATTGTGACTGTGTCTCGGATGTGTAGGCATAAATAAATGTTAGAGCGACTAATTAAATTAAAGTATCTGGAGCAGTGGCTATAGCTGCACACAGTCCATGGCTGGCCTGGCTACTGGGGGCATCTACCAACACTCGAGCCTTGTATTGTCGGCTTTCTCAGATTCATGTTCCTGTTTCACATTATTGTACTAATTTGACCGTTTTAAACTATGGGCTTATTTCATAAGTACTGCCATTATAACGGCCCTCCATGACCTTATATCTGGCCCCCGGGCACATTCCTGGGGACCACAGTGCTTGGGCCGGTAGTTGCCGGCCCATTTAATTTCTTCCTGTTCTGTAAGCATGCACACTCAGTGTTAATGGTGAGGAGCGTGCAATGAAAGGTTACGTCCTGACACCAGTGCCAGCGTCGGGACTTGCATTGTGTGCGGCGTTAGCTTTATACCCCCCCGAAAAATGGTATAAATATCCAAATGGCTCGTGGCACTTATTAATTTACGTGGGTGAACATTTATTTGGCCGAAAACAGCCCATTTAAAGGTTGTATCTTCACTGAAGGGGGGGGGTGTTTTTTTTGTTTTGTTATGTCTTAGTTTTTTATCTTTACTAACAACAGAAAAGTTGCTAAATTAACCAATACTCACCTGTTCGAACCCTTGCATCTCCAAAGTCAAAGCTCGACTGGACCTGATGAAGTTACATATACTTTGTGCACAATTATTAGGCAGTTTGTATTTTTGACAACTATAGTGCTGCTGGTCAGTCCAAAAGGTTAAAGGGGTTGTGCACTACCAGGACAGCCCCTTCTTGAACAAAATGTTTAAACTCTCCTACCATATCTGCGCCAATCCTGCAGTGTCGGCGCTTTCTCCCCATGCCCAACTTGACAGGAGGCAGAAACAGTGACTCCGGCGCTGATTGGGCACCAGTGTCACAACAGCAGCACAGTCCCTGGAGGAGGGAGTGCCAGCATGGAAGGTGAGTATAAGCTTTATTATTTTATGGAGGCCAAGCGAGTGCTGTGACAAGAAGTTGTCCAAGTAGTGGACAACTTCTTTAAAGAAGCACTCGCCAATCAAAATATTTATCCTCTTAATATATTGCAGTTATCCTATTATATTGCACTATGTACTTACAGTTGCTCATTTGGCCCTTCTCCACTGTATTGAAGTGACTGTCAGGTCCACCATTCCGTCCAACCCAGCACCATTCACTTATGTTTCAGTAAATTCCCTGCCGAACCATCCCTGTATAACATTAAGTAAAAATTAGGTTTAAATAAAGCATTTACAGGTGCATATCACTAAGTTAGAATTTCATCAAAAAGTTGATTTATTTCAGTTCTTCAATACAAAAAGTGAAACATATATTACATAGTCATTACAGAGTGATCTATTTCATGTGTTTATTTCTGTTAATGTTGATGATTATGGCTTGAAGCCAATGAAAACCCAAAAGTCATCTCGGTAAATTAGAATACTTTATAACACCAGCTTGAAAAAATATTAAAATCCGAAATTTTGGCCTACTGAAATGTATGTTCAGTAAATGCACTCAATACTTGGTCAGGGCTCCTTTTGCATCAATTACTGTATCAATGCGGTGTGGCATGAAGGCGATCAGCCTGTGGCACTGCTGAGGTGTTATGGAAGCCCAGGTTGCTTTGTTAGGAGCCTTCAGTTCATCTGCATTGTTGTGTCTGGTGTCTCTCATCTTCCTCTTGACAGTACCCCATAGATTCTCCCCATAGGCGAGTTTGCTGGCCAATCAAGCAGTGATACTGTTGTTTTTAAACCAGATTTTGGTACTTTTAGTGCGGACAGGTGCCAAGTCCTGCTAGAGAATGAAATTTGCATCTCCAAAAATCTTGTTGGCAGAGGGAAGCATGAAGAGCTCTAAAATTTCCTGGTAGACGGCCGCGCTGACTTTGGTCTTGATAAAACACAGTGGACCTACACCAGCAGATGACATGGCTCCCCAAACCATCACTGATTGTGGAAACTACACACTAGACCTCAAGCAGCTTGGATTGTGGCCTCTTCACTATTCCTCCAGACTCTGGGACCTTGATTTCCAAATGAAATGCAAAGTTTACTTTCATCTGAAAACACCTTGGACTTCTGACCAACTACCCAACAGTGACAATTTTAAAAACTCCACTCAGAGTGCTCAAAACAACATTCAAGAAGCTTATTAACCCTTTATCGGCTTCACAGAAATTAAAGCAATGTGGAAAGAAAAAATGAAAATTTTCCCACCAAAAAAGTTGCTTCAGCCCCAAATTTTGCATTTTCACACGGGTAACGGGAGAAAATAGACTGTACAATTTGTTCTGCAAATTCTTCCAAGTACGCTGATGCCCCGTGTGTGGTGGAAAACTAGTGTTTGCTTGGAAGAGAAGCAGCACAATTTGACACTTGGAGCACAAAATTGGCTGGAATAGATGGATGCCATGTTGCGTTTGGAGAGCCCTGGATGTGCCTAAACAGTGGAAACACCCCACAAGTAACTTATCTAGAGGTGTGTTGTGCACCTTGAATCCACAGGTGCTTCACACAATTTTATAATCTTGAGTCATGAAAATGGGGAGAAAAAAAACATTCCCTCAAAAATGTTGTTTTAGCCTGAAATATTTCCTTTTCACAGCAGTAACAGAAAATAATTGACCATACAACTGCAACTTCTCCTGCGTACATTTATGCCCCATATGTGGTGGAAAACTACGGTTTGAGCCTATGGAAGGGCTCACAAGTGAAGGAGCGGAAATTGATTTTTGGTGCGCAATTTTGACTGAAATAGATTGCGGATGCCATGTCATATCTGAAGAGCCCCTGAAATGCCAAAACAGCAGGAACCCCCACAAGTGACCCCATTTTGGAATCTACCTACATCGAGAAATTTATCTAGGGGTGTAGTGAGCATGTTGACACATCATGTGCTGCACAGAACTTTATAATTAAATTTTTGCCACTAAAATTGTTTCCCCCACCCACTCATGGGTGAAGCATTTTACAAACTATACTTATTAATTAAATGAATTCATCTAAGGCTGCAGTGACCATAATGGCACCATGGCTGTGTCACAGAATTTTATTCCATTGGGTGGTGGAAAAAAAAAATTAAGTTTTTACCACAAATTTTGTTTTAGCCCCAGATTTTACATTTTCACACAGGGAAATGGATAAAAATGGCACCATAAATTTTCTCACAATTTCTTCTGAACATGGCAAAATGCTCTATGTGGCTGTACAGTACTGCAAAGCCACACAGCGTGACTCGTAAGGGATGGAGCGCTATTTGACTCTTGGAGAACAAATTATCATAGAATAGTTTGCAGCCTCCATATACAGAGCCCCTAAATGCCAGAAGAGCAGACACAACCCCCCCCCCCCTTTGGTGGACCCATTTTGGAAGTTATACCCCTCTGAGACGTTATCTATAGCTGTAGTAGACAGCCATTGTATTGACCAGTACGCTGTAGTGACCAGTAAGTTGTGCCCAGCTCCTGCTTCTTGAAATACGGACCCATAAGTAAAGCCGGTTCTCATCGTTACAGAAATGGGTTTTCGCACACTGTGGTGCTCAGAGGTGAGGTTGTATTAGGAGTGGGAGCGCAGGATTTGCTGCATTTTTTTTTTTGCATTTCCTGAACCTTTGTACCACCAGTGATGCAGAAGCCGCTACATTTCAGTTAACAGACCTGAGTGGGGATTTTCTTTTTGTTTTTTTGTTTTTTTTTTTTTTTTTTGTGAATTGAGTTGAAGCTTTTGTTAGGAACATTTTACATATCATTTTGCATTTTGGATCACATTTATCCAGTGTGCTACGCTGAGCACTTTGAGGTTTCCATGTAAATTTGAGTGATGTGATTCAGGTGAAACTCCCGAGGGATCCATTCACTATAAGGAGGCAGCAGAGTTACTCTGAACTCAGTCTGGCCTCTGTTTAGTGTTGTCCTTCTTTTTAGAGGTGCACAAAACTGTCTGACTGCACTTTTGTGCTTGTTTAAAAAGACGGACACTGCCAGATCACAGGTCCTATGTTGTACACTGTCTTAATCTGCCTCATTATAGGAAATCTTCTGCCGTGGTTCCGTTAGAATCGCATATTTCAGATATTTACATATATCTCCCTGTTTTGTTTTTTTTTTTTTTTTTTTTTTTTTTTTTTTTCTCTTTACTACGGAGTTAGTAATGGGGGGTGTCTTACACTTCTCCATTACTAACCCCAAAAACAATTACCCCGATTGCTACTGCAGCAGGGCAATCAGGAGCAGCTTAGAATAAGTCAGAATTCTCCCATCCCATATGATGTACCCTACTGTAGAGGCAGTTGGCTGATATTTGTAGGTTGGGAATGGCCCAATAATCATGGGCATTCTTGCTTATTTAATATAGGCCCGCAGCTGTCTGCTTTCCCTTATCTGTTTATTAACCACTTATTAGTCTGGCACTGGCGCTCCCTTCATGAGAACTGGCCGCTGTGAACTAAAGTGATCTTACTGACGTCGCCTTAGTTCACAGCAGCCAGGTCTCGCGGAACTGAGCGCAGCATGAGACCCGGCAGTGGCTGCTGCTCCAGTCTATGAAGATACGTTCTCTGAACGGGGCTCCATAGACTAGATGAAAAAGACTGATCGTTGTGTGACATCATTTGTATTACATTGGACTCTGTGGATTAATTTTTTTTTTTTTTAATAGTGGTAAACAGGGAAATTATTGGACTTTTTTTTTTTTTTTCTCGGTGTGGGTGTGTTCTTGCCTTTTACTTACGGGGTTAGTAGTATGAATGGATGAGCCATTTCTGGGGCGGCTGAGGACTGGTCTTTTTAGGCTAGAAAGGAAAAGAGCCAATATCCATGGCCCTTCCCAGCCTATTCCTATCATCCCCCCCAGCTGTCTGCTTTGCTTTACCTGGTTATTAAAAATAGAGGGGACCCTATGTAGTTTTTCATTTATTAATTAGTAAGTAAATTGAAAAATAATGGCTTGGAGTACCCAACATTTTTTTTTTTTTTTTTGTTAACCAGGACTTCAAGGTAAAGCAGACAGCTGGGCTGGTATTCTCAGTCTGGGAAGGACGATCGATATTTGTCCCTCCCTAACCTATAAATACCAGCCCACAGCTGCCCCAGAAAAGGAGTGAACTTTAGCTAAGCATTCTCATACACAGACTAAACTCGGCTGAACCAGCCATTATTGACTAACGGTCTAGTACGTATGGGGCTCTGGTCTGCTGGATTTCCAATGGTCAATCCTTTAATTCTCCAGCCCAGCTTTACTTCCTCTTGTTATTACATATAAAGAAGAACCTCACATGTTTATTTTTAATACATACTGTGCTATCTAATCACAGTCAACACTTGGCACTTCCAGCTCCACAGCAGCTATGCCAACACCAGAAAATCTTGTTGATTCACTGCTCTGCAGCCTTTATACAAGCTTTTTCCGGGTTGCCGAACAGTAACACGAACTTCTGTAAGAAGTCCATGCATGGATAATACTACAGCTCTCTCTGCCTGTGTCCCATATACAGGAGTGCTCTGCCTGTGTTGTCTGAGATGGCCATTGCTAAACTCCTGTCAGCAACTTGTCTCCCTGGAAAATGAAAGGATCAGTCATTGGAAATCCAACAGACCAGATACCCGTACATACTAGACTATCGGTCGATAATGGCTGGTTTAGTTAAAGTTCACGAAGTTCTTGGCAATGTTCTTGTTTGCCAGGATGAACAACAGCCATATGTGTACTGATATATTGGTTTCCTGCATAATGGTCTAGCGGCAATGTGTTGGCAGCAGTCTATGACCAAGCCTTTGCATCTTATTTATGAACCCGCTGTATTGAACTGGAATAACTTTGTTTTCTTATAGCAGGAAAAGTAGTCTATCTAGCATGTTTATAACATTCTGTGTCTTTACAGACCCCTTACCATGTTAACATGCTGCTGGCTGGTTACGATGAACATGATGGACCTTCCCTCTTTTATATGGATTATCTAGCGTCTCTAGCAAAAGCACCTTTTGCCGCTCATGGCTATGGAGCCCACCTCACTCTCAGCATCCTTGACCGCTACTACAAGCCAGGTATGATGAGTTTTTCACTTGGGTTGTACAATGCGCCTTAATTATTAAAATGATCTTGGTCAAGATGCACGGTGTAGCACACTTGACTGGGATACAGGGAAACAATATTTTGGCATTTTAAGTTTTTGATTTTTTTGTTGTCTAAGGCTAGGTCACATTTGCGGATGGCCGTTCTGCGGAGGTCTGCGGACTACCTCTGTGAAGCTCTGCCCACTGCCGCACCTCCTTTGTCAAGCTCCGCCCTCTTCTGCATGCAGCCTGGGTACCCAATCTTCAACATTGGGTACGCAGGTCGTGTGGATGCCTCCGCATGCGTTGTTCAGAGGATGCGGCGACCATATCAAATTCCAACATTTTTCGTTCGACGCGGGTCGCCGCATCATCAAAACGACGCATGCGGAGACATCCGCACGACCTGCGTACCCAATGTTAAAGAGAGGGTACGCAGGCCACATGCAGAAGTAGGCGGAGCTTGACGGAGGAGGTGCAGCAGTGGGCGGGGGCGAAGCTTCACAGAGGAAGTCCGCAGCTTGACCATCTGCAAATATGAACCTAGCCTTAAAAGTCATTGATTCCTGGAGTGCTATGAATGACTGTATATCTGCAGTCACTTGTCCATCTTTGTAGTAAAACGATAAGCTTCTCGTATTGGCAATACAAAATTTTAGCAAAATGTATTAACTTTAAGGCTATTTTCACAAGTTTGTTTTTTTTTCTGCAGCCAAAATCTGATCTCTTGGCAGTAAAAAAAAAAAAAAAAAAAAAAAAAAGCTGCAGATAAAAAGCAGGTGTTGCTGCGATTATTTGCTGTGTTTTCAGGATACCAACGTTCAGCTTTGCTTCCACTGTACATGCATGAACCATACAGGGTGATAAGTCACAAATGCAAGACATATATGAAACCATAAGACACTTTTGTACAAAAAGTTGAAAGTGTTCAAATTATTTAGTGGAAAAACACCGATCAATGCTTTCCCTGGTTTCCATCATAACTCGTGTCCTCTTCTGGGTTACATGAATTCTATTGTGACTTTCTGGATCACACGGGTTTGTGTGAGCTACACGTGGCTTTTACAATGTAAGTCTATGGAGCCGTACTCTTCCACCCCCTAGACTTACATTATAAAGCGGCTTCCAGCTCGCACCCATATCTGTATGAGACGTCAAGTCAAAATAGTCATACTGTGTCTGAGAAGAGGCCAGGAGTGATGCTGAAAACCTGGGGAGACGGCGATCCATGAGTATTTCAATGCACATGCACTACAATTACACAGGTTTAGCCAATGGAAGTGCTTCTTTAACGTTAGGTGGGCATGGTCTTATGTTGTAGTTAGATTGTTGCGCATTATCCACTTTTCTGAAAACATTTGGACATGTTGTAAAAATTAAAAAATGTAACTTTAAACTCCAGCGGACAAAATCCAGGATGCAAAATTTTAAAAAAAAATTTCTTGCATTAGCAAAGATTATTATTAAAGTCCATCATAAAATAAATCCACACTTCTGGACAGTAGATAAATAGATTAGGGGAAGGGGGGGTTAGTCTCTCAGACTACGCGTTTCGGCGAATTAACGCCTTCTACATGGTCTGAGAGGCTAACCCCCCCCCTTCCCCTAATCTATTTATCTACTGTCCAGAAGTGTGGATTTATTTTATGATGGACTTTAATAATAAAAATCTTTGCTAATGCAAGAAAAAAATGTTTAAAATTTTGCATCCTGGATTTTGTCCGCTGGAGTTTAAAGTTACATTTTTTCATTTGAATCTTTCGTGGATGGCTCCTGCTCTGGTCTCCGTGCAGACTTTCTCCTGGATTGATATTGGATCTCACACACCGGGGTGTACGGG
The DNA here is from genome assembly GCF_039654945.1 of Dendrobates tinctorius. Taxonomy (NCBI): domain Eukaryota; kingdom Metazoa; phylum Chordata; class Amphibia; order Anura; family Dendrobatidae; genus Dendrobates; species Dendrobates tinctorius. The sequence goes on from NW_027361683.1 coordinate 25,482,460, forward strand.
TAAGCTGGCTTTGAAAATCTGGAGTTTTTTTGTTGTAAAAATTGGAGCTTCTTAAACATGGTGTTTAGGCCGAGGGTTATTTTATTTTTTATTTTTTTGTGCCCCAAATACATTGATAAATGTGCATGGTTATGTCTTAAATTCATATCTTGCATTTCTCTGGTGCAATTGAAGAGAATTAATGACCTTTAGGAGCAGAGATAAGTCATTTGCCTTTAACATATTTTTATTTTTTTGTTGGTTTATCACTTGGGGGAATGTGGGACCTAGATGTAGCAGAATCCAGTCAGTTTCGAGCGGTTACTTTGTAATGCAGCCCTGCAAACATGCGATACCAGTGCTGAGACTGTTAGCGTGATAACACCCACACCTTTGCTGGGGCACAGAGTGTAGAGTACCCCCTGGTGGGACCTAGGTATCGCCTACACCCTCCTCCTGTCTTTGTGTCATGCCATCAATCAATCATTGCTTGTCTTCTGCACCCTTTCATTGCTTAATGTATACAGAGAAGTCAGTCTTCAGAGAGCCATGCCATGTACATTTCCTGCACTGACCGGTTGGTAAACCTTGCACTTGTATATTATTAATGAGTTAGTAAAGACCACCCACTTACTGATATACCGTGATATTTCATATGCATTCACACCTTTTCCATTGCGTGACTAGACTACTTCTTCCATTTATTTACCCTGCTCTAAATCATGTAATTTCCATATTTATTATGAACGTGTCAGCAGCTTATGAACTAAGGGAATGTAAGACTGCAAAGGCAAAAATGGCGTGTGGTAATTGTTTAACAGCGGTAGTTAAGGGTACTTAAACCACAGCGCTGTGGAAAAAGTGTATAGCGTCCCCCCGGCAGCCGAGCCCCTGGAGAACATGATTCGAGTCTGTTTTTACAGACCCCGCTTTTGCGACCGCCGTTATTAACCATATAACGGCGACCGCAAAAAAAAAAGCCGCGATTTTACATTTAATTTCTCTCTCCTCTGATGTGATCGCGCATCAGAGGAGAGCGAAATAAGGTCCCAGATTCCCCCCCCCCCCCCCCAGTACTTACGGTGGTCCTCGGGCCCTACTGCATCCTCCAGTGGGCGCCACCATCTTTGTCCAGGAAGAACATGGCGGGCACATGCGCAGTGCACCTGCCGAATCGGCAGGCAGATTCCATTCATTCATTGTACATTTTAATCACAGTGATCAAAATAAAAAAAAAAAAAAAAAAGATAAATAACCTCCCCCTTTATCACCCCCTTAGTTAGGGGAAATATAATGAAATAAAGAAAATATATTTATTTTCGTTTTTCCGTTAGGGTTGGTATTAGTGTTAAAGGTTAGGATTATGGATTAGGGTTAGGGGTGTGTTGGTGTTAGGATTGAGGGGTTTCCACTATTTAGGCACATCAGGGGGTCTCCAAACGCAACATGGCGCCACAATTGATTCCAGCCAATTTTGCATTCAAAAAGTCAAATGGTGCTCCCTCCCTTCCGAGCCCTGACGTGTGCCCAAATGGTGGTTTACCCCAACATATGGGGCAGCATACTCAGGAAAAATTGCACAACAACTTTGGGGATCTAATTTCTCCTGTTACCCTCGGGAAAATAAAAAAATAGCGGGCTAAAAAAATCATTTTTTGAGGGAAAAAACGATTATTTTTTTTTTAATTTTTTTCTCCTACGGCTCTTTTATAAACTTCTGTGAAGCACTTGGAGGTTCAAAGTGCTCACCACACATCTAGATAAGTTCCTTAAGGGGTAGGCACATCAAGTGCTCTCCAAACGTAACATGGCGTCTGATCTCAATTCCAGCCAATTCTGCACTGAAAAAGTCAAACGGCGCTCCTTCCATTCCAAGCCCTGCCTTGCGCCCAAACAGTGGTTTACCCCCAAATATGGGGTATCGTCATATTCAGGAGAAATTGCAGAACAAATTATGGTTCAATTTCTCTTTTTACACTTGTGAAAATAAAAAAAAAAATTGGTTCTGAAGGAAAATGTTTGTAATAAAAAGTTAAATGTTCATTTTTTTTTTTCCTTCCACATTGCTTCAGTTCCTGTGAAGCACGTAAAGGGTTAATAAACTTTTTGAATGTGGTTTTGAGCACCTTGAGGGGTTCAGTTTTTAGAATGGTGTCACCTTTGGGTATATTCTGTCATATATACCCCTCAAAGTGACTTCAAATGTGATGTGGTCCCAAAAAAAAAAAAAAAAATGGTTTTGTAAATTTTTTTGTAAAAATGAGAAATCGTTGGTCAACTTTTAACCCTTAACTTACTAACAACAAACATTTTTGTTCCAAAATTGTGCTGATATGAAGCAGAGATATGTGAAGTTTTATTTAACTATTTTGTGTGACATATCTCTCTGATTTAAGGGCATAAAAATTAAAAGTTTGAAAATTGCAAAATTTTAATTTTCGACATATTTCCGTTTTTGTTTTTTTTTATAAATGCAAGTCATATCAAAGAAATTTTACCACTAACATGAATTACAATATGTCATGAAAAAACAGTCTCGGAATCAGCGGGATCTGTTAAAGCGTTCCAGAGTTATAATCTCATAAAGTGACAGTGGTCAGAATTGTAAAAATTGGCCTGGTCATTAAGCTGCCAATTGGCTCCGTCACTAAGGGGTTAAACTACCTGTAATCCGTAAATATTTACTGAATGTCGGGTGTTTAATAGCCTGTGTACACAGGCAGACCGCACGTAGCAATGCGCACTGAGCCGTCTATATCAGATAGCATGCTCGATCGTAGTTCTCTGCAGCGCCAATACTGTTTACATCAGACTGTGCTGCCGAGAACAATAATCTTTTTGGGCGGGAGATATGATCAGTTCACTGACAAGCAAAACTGGGTCAGTTTGCACTGAAAGATTATCGTGAAATGATCGTTCCTTGGAACGTCCGGTCAAGATAATCTTGGCCTAAATTAACCTCTAGGCTTTATAGGGAATCTGTCACCCTTTTGAGCCTTTTGAGTTATTAATCTGGGCATATAGGTTGTATAGAGCTGCAATTAGCCATATCTGTATGCCTCCTGGATGGTGCCTTGTTCAGTAAAAATCCTCTTTCTAGCTTCAGTCTTCCAGGCTGTGGGGCGTAGGCTGCATAGTAAGGCTATGTGCACACGCTGCAGATTCACCTGCGTTTTTTTCTGCGCGGAACCGCAGGTAAAGTGACCTGCGGTTTTCCTGCGGTTTCACACCTCTACTATGTTAAAGGTGGGAAACCGCTGCGGAAACCGCCCAAAGAGTTGACATGCTACGGTTTGTAAACCGCAGCAAAACAACGCACCGTCAGCACAGCGTTTTTGAAAACCAATAGGGTTTCATTGTACTGTACTTGGTCTGCGGAACTGCTGCGTTTCCGCGGTGCCAAAACCGCTGCGGAAACGCAGCAGAATCCGCACTGTGTGCACACAGCCTAAAGGTGAAATCCCCACAGTGCAGCGGGGTGACTGTAGGCAGAATGCGCGGGCGCAGGTTTTCAGGCCACGCACATGACATTTAAGGGAAACTGAAGAGAAACGAAGGAGAAATCTTGTACAATCTGGAGGCTGTCTTACCTTCCTGGCAGCCTATGCCCCATAGACTGGAAGATCGAAGCTATAAAAGATTATTTTTACTGAACAAGCCAACATCCAGGAGGCATACAGGCATGACTAAAACTTCCTCCAGTGTATGCCCATATTAATAGCTCAAGGGTGACCGATTCCCTTTTAAATGTCAGAAGATAACAGGTGGGGTTACTTAGTCTCGGACCCAGACAATTCATTTAACTGCAACATTTATTAAAGTTCCTGGATCCAAACTACAAAGCAGAGTTTCCATATTCCATCACAGTGCTTCATCAACGGATTTCAAGTTTCTGCTGATACTGTGAGCTTTGCTTTGCTAGCATGAAAAGTACAAGTTAGTCATCCTACTTTATTAGTAGCTTCTCCAAAAACAAAGCATCTTAAACCAATACTACCCAGCATGAAGCTGATAGTAAAGTCGATTGACCCACCTTAAAACCACTCACAATAGCCTGGGGTGTTGTACGGAGATTGCGGAGTAGTTTTCAGAAGGTGGTGCTTTCCTCCCAGACTCCGAGAACTGGAATTCCGTCATGCCTCCTTCACCAACATGACTAATTGATTATTGGGAGGATTTGTCTCATATGGAACATGTTTCTTTCCCATGAAAGTTATATTTTTTTCATTGTAAAAGTGTACATTTAATTATGGGCACAAGCTTGCGGTTTCCTATGAAAGCTTTCTCGCTGTAACTGCCGTCTTTTCCTGCTACTTGGTGAAGAATGCTTTTCCAAAGATCCCATCCCTGTACCTGTAGACCATCTCGTTCTTGTTCCTACAGGGCTAACAATCTTAGTCCACTTTGGGGATTGGCGCAAAGTTACAGTAATGTTTGCAGGGACCAATGGAATATGGAGTATTTCAAGGTGTCCTTGTTAAAGGGAAGTTCTCAAATTCAAAAGTCACGTGATGCTTATGAAAACAAGCAACTTCGCAGTTTACCTCTTATTAAAAATACTGTCTTCAAGAAGAGAGGGATTTTCATTCTGCAGTTTACTGATGGTTGCCTAGGTTCCTGGTGACCCTGCAGACTCGGAGTGGACAGTTTCCTAGTTAAGTATCATCTTCTACTTTCAGGCTTTGTTGATGGCTTGATCAGACCAGCATTGTTCCTTTTGCACTTTCCCAAGCTGCAGAGGGAAAGCTGCTTCTACCAGCTACATGGGAGAGCATGTATGCCCATGCTGCCTCCTGGCCTGACCATGTTTAGGAGCACACTGCCCCCTGCAAAGCCGGAAGCCATGGACAGGGAGCATTGTGCTCTTGCAAACAGAACAACCTTTTTTAGGGCAACATGAACCAGATGCATTGTGATATTAGTTGGTAGAGGAACTAATAAATATTGCTTCCTTTTTTCTTTTATTTTCCTTTTACATTTTTAAATGGTTATTCCCATCTTCAACATGTATGGGACTTCCACATTATATTGACTAGGCGGATTCAGCTCAGTTATCGATTCCACATGTCTTCTGAATAATGTATCAGTTTGTGATACCAGCATTTTGCCCATAGTTTCACTTTATTGAGCATTATATACATGACTTATATCCATCCTTTGTATTAATGTTTACATTTTGGTTTCATTGTAGATCTCACACGGGAAGAGGCTGTTGAGCTTCTAAAGAAATGTATTGCAGAGGTAAGAAAACTGCTTAGAATCTGTCGCCAAATGTCGTTTCATGACGTCGAGATACTATGTATTTTCTACAACACTTCTTAGTTCGCTATGGAGCAAGTCATGCTGAAATAAGGGTCGGGGCTAATGATACTTAATGTAAGAGTTTGCCATAGACCTTGATGGATGATGGTTAAGTGGTAAAGGACAAGCAGCATAACAGAAGTAAAAACCCTCATGTGCCATACAAAAATAAAATGTCTGTGTGCTTGCCCTTTTATATGGCAACCCATTGGTTTCTTAAAAATACACGTTACTACATTCTGCTTTCCTAAAGCTGTCTAAATTTTAGACAGTGCAAACTTAGACCAGACTGTCTTGAAGGTCAGCCAAATCATATCACAGTGACTTGTGATATCTGATAAATTTGGCGTATCTTATGAACGTCTAGTCTATGTTTACAGATTTTATTAGTTGGCTTATATTGGTCTATTAAGTTATGACTAGTTATGGCGCATGGGATCATATTTCAGCCCATGACTAGTGGTCCGGTAGGTCCCACACCACACCATAAAAATGTTATTGCTCAAATTAGGCCAAAATTCTGACCCTGGTAGCATAACGAATCCTCACCATTTTGTAATGTAATTTGTGACATTTCCGCTATGAACTGTTTTTATGAAAGCACCACATGTGCCCAACATTTACAGTGTACAAGGACTCTGTTCTCATCAGTCTGTTGTGACTGGCAAATACAAAGAGATCGGTTTTAGAACACGTTCTTTGCTGACGGCCATGACGAGTTCAGCATTCAAGCCTAGTCATAATATTTGCTTTTTACCTGCATGATTCAATGGTAACAGTCTGCTAAATGTAGCCATTCGACCCTGTTTCTGATTCTTTTGCGCTCATGTAATTTCTTAGCACCTTTAAGCAGGAGTTGCTTGCTTACACACACCCTTGTTTTGTTATATGATTATTTTTTGTCTTCCAGCTCAAGAAGCGGTTTATCCTCAGCCTGCCTGCTTTCACTGTTCGGGTTATTGATAAGGATGGAATCCATGATTTAGAGTCCATTCCAGCATCAAGTGTATAAATCTTCATCCCCTGTTGTTAATTTTTTACTTTGCTTTCTACCACTTTTGAAAACTTGTTTCAATAAAGTCACCCAAATAAGTATGGGTCTATCAACAAAAAATTGTGTGAATGATATGCTTACAGATCGATTTCAGGATTAACCCAATAATGCACATGCACCCTAAATTTGACCCTCCACCATTGTAAATTACAGTTTATGTTTAAAGCTCCTGCAATCTAGCAGTATTGGCCATCGACTCTCAAACACTGTTGGGGACCCTGGGGAAAAGGCAGAAACATTTTATTACCAGCTGTGTCTTCTCCTTAGTCAGCTACATAGCTCTCAGTGAACACTCTGCAATGAACAGAGGCCTTTAACACAGCTGATGCTTCTATAGGACCTGGCGATCATATGATTACCTGGTGTCTGCCCAAAGTAGCTGAGCTACTATGTCCTAACAGACCCAGATTACCTCTCTCAGTGAATTTTGTCACTTTGGGGAGTTGTTTTCCTCTATAACTCGGGCTTCTATAGATGCACCAGTGACCGTGCAAAATATGAGCAATCTAGAAAAAAGTTGCAAAGGTCTTTAAATATATACAGTATATATATTTTCTAAAATGCCTTGAGAAAAGTTGTCACTTCCACAAAAAATATGAAAACAATCAGATTTTGTTCATATAAAATAAATTTTATTGCATAAATAAAACCAAAAAACCTTGCACACCTTACATATTCACAAGACCATAATACCCTCGAGAGTTACTTCAACGGATGGCATTTTTCTCGATTTGGTTCTTAAAAATAGATATACATTACACAGTAATTTATATGTACCTACAAACAGAATTAAAGATACTACAATCTGCACCGCATGAAATACAGCCACATCGGTGGCAAAAAATTATCACAAAGTAGAAAGATCCAGCTCACCGATTTGTGAAAAGTTGTTTTAAAACTATCTCTATTGCTGATATCCACCAAAAAATAAGCCCTCACATGGCCATATTGACAGAAAAATAAAAAAAAAGTTATGGCTCTTGGGAAGAAGGGGAGCGAAAAGCAGAAACTTGAAAACGGAAAAACCCAAGGTGGTGAAGGGGATAATGATGATGCCCAACATCTAGCAAGAAACTTCTCTACATGTTAGACATAATGATTAACTGTGCGTCATGTAACTTACACCTACTTTCAAGCACTGTAATGTGAATAAAGTTTTAATGTTCAAAAAAGTGATAAAAGCTACCAAAGGCTAAAGTGAATTAGTGCAATTATAAAAGACTCGCTTTCAAACCTGTATTGTTACAGACTATACATAAAGGTATCTGTATATAGTCACATCACAGACTCCAATGCATATATATGGCACATGCAACTATTCCCAGTCCTGGATGGCCAAGTGACTGGACAAATAATATCAGTTTGGACCACACGAGTTCAACTGTGACCACAAAAGGACAAAATCTCTGAGTATCCTTCTTGTTAGGAGGTATGGTAAATAACAATCAGAAAAACTGAATGTAAAACCATAACCTCTGCCCTGTAAGGGTTATGAAGAAATGATAATACTCATATTTTATAATTGCATCATGAGTGAGCAATAATAACATCCATCTAAACATTTGAATAAATATGATCTGGAATAATCTCACCCATGTATGTGGAGGAAGTCAGCTGTAATCTCTATACAGCAGGAATTTGTCAGGAGAATTGGGGAGCAAGTTTGTTTTTGCTGGACAAGTTGTACTTTTGAACAACACCATTGGTTTTGCCATATAATCTACTGGAAAGTGGAAAAAATAATTCAAAGTGTAGTGAAATTGCAAAAGAAAAGTGCAATTCCACAACTGTTTTTTGTTTTGCTATTTTTTTTTTTTTTTTTTTAACCATGTTCACTAAATGCTAAAACTGTCCTGCCATTATGACCCTCCAGGTCATTACAGGTTCATAGATACCAAACATGTCTAGGTTCTTTTATTTAAGGGGTAAAAAAAAAACCACACGTTTATATTAAAAAAAAAAAAAAAGTATAATTTTCCGAGAGCCATAGCGTCTGCATTTTTCATGGTAAGGGGCTGGGTGAGGGCTTATTTTTTGCACATTGAGCTGACGTTTTTACTGATGCCATTTGGTTCTGTCGTTTTGATTTCTATTTTCTCGTTACACCGTTTACCGGTTTGGATTCATTCTTTTTATACCGGGCAATTCTGAACACTGCAATACCAAATGTGGTTTGTTTGTTTTTTTTGTTTGTTTTTTTTTTAAATGGGGCCAATAGGGGGTGATTTGAACTTTCTTCTATATATAAAAATGAATGTGTGTGTGTGTCACCAACCAATCACGAAGCATCTTTCATTTCACCAGAGCTGTTCGAAAGAAGCTGAGCTATGATTGGTTGCTATGACCAACAGTTTTCCCACTTGACAACACCTCAGCAGACACTGACATGGTGGGAGAAATATAGCATCCGTGGGAACATAAGCTCCCATCCATTGTCTGCCCCCCCCGAAAAGGAGCACAGAGCACGTGACAGAAATGAATCCCCCACTCCTGTGCCCATATACACATCACACATCCTCCATCCTATAGGCACATCTTCCCTCTTAAAGGGATCATTGGTATGGAAGTCAGAGCAAATCCATCCAGCGCTTTGGTTTTGACCCCAGGCCTCTCTTAAAGGGATCCCTGGTATGGAAGTTATGGCAAATCCCTCAGCGCTCTGATTCTCACCCCAGGCTTCTACTAAAGGGATCATTGGTATGAAAGTCAGGGCAAATCCACTCAGCGCTCTGGTTCTGACACCAGGCCTCTTTTAAAGGGATCCCCAGCATTGAAGTTAGGACCGTTCCACTTAGGCTATGTGCACACGTTGCGGATTCCACTGCGTTTTTTTTCCGCGCGGAAACGCAGGTAAAGTGACCTGCGTTTTGGTCTGCGGTTTTGCCCTGCGGTTTCACACCTCTACTATGGTAGAGGTATGAAACCGCTGCGGAAACCGCACAAACAATTGACATGCTGCGGTTTGTAAACCGCAGCAAAACCGCGTGGAAAAAACCGCACCGTCAGCACAGCGTTTTTGAAACCCCATTGGGTTTCATTGTACTGTACTTGGTCAGCGGAACTGCTGCGTTTCCGCAGCGGCAAAACCGCTGCGGAAACGCAGCAGAAACCGCACCGTGTGCACACAGCCTTAGCGTTCTGGTTCTGACCCCAGGCTGATGGGATGATGTGGGAGAGAGAGATTTTTTTTTTTGTCCGGCAAGTGTGAAAGAGGCCTTACCTGACACCATGAAGTAGACCAAAAGATCCTCAAAAGTTAGACATCATGCTGCAATCCAAAGAAATTCAGGAACAAAGCATATTTGGACTGCTACTCCAACAGTAAACTCTGCCGAACTACCCTGTGAGTTCTCAAGGTTGTCCCAGGTAAGACCTATCTACTGTTACTCCTTAGTGGCTCTGGCAGTCACTATGTGCGAACATGCGGTTTCATTCTGCTGTTCTCATGATTACCTCGAGACAGTGAAATATTTTTTGTGCTGCTGTGCACAAATGATAGAGTACATCAGAAAAGTTTTTAAAAGTATTTCATCGAGATTTGAGGAGAACTTTTTTTTTTCTGTGTCAGAACAGTATGTGGGGCAATAGCACATCATAATGCACAACTCCACCTGCTGTGGAGGTGGGCCACCTCATCTCTTGGGTCCCTGTACAACTGCACAGGTGTGCACTATTAGTCCTGATTGTCCAGATTTCATCTACAGTCCTATTGTATTAGTATATAAAAGGGGCTAAGGAAGAGAGTCCCTCTGACCTCTCTGTGTGCACGGCTGGGTTCAAGCAGTGACACACAACTCACACACTTGCATGCGAATTAGAGTATTTTTTTTCAGGAGCTGTCTCAGCAACAGAGTGCTAGTATGATTTTTATATGGGTTTACTCCCTTATATCCCTGTATAGGATGTTTAATCTTGACTTCGGTGGAGATACTCCTTTTCATCACAATGTAAATTGACATCATACACACGGCTGTATGCCACTTGTAGACTTCTATGAGCCGCGCTATACCTCTGATTTTATTAAGGAGAAGTGCATTTTCCTTGAGTACTTTGTATAGTCTTTCAAGAAAAAAATAATTGTAACAAGCCACAGCATATTCTGGTGTACTCTGGAAGAATCTGGATTTACCCCACACTCGTCTCTAACCGTCTGCAAATACCCAGGCTGCTATGTTTCTTACTGATACTTTGTATACAGCGATGCTTCAGAGTTTGTGAATCCTTCAAAATTTTCCATATTTCTTCATAAATTTGACCGAAAACAGGATTAGAAATTCACACAAGACCTTAAAGAAGAAAAAGAACCAAATCAAACAAATTAATAAAAAATAGTGGACATATGTTTTTATCGAGGAAAATGATGGAAAATCACATGTATGTGAATCTTTGCTTTCACTACCTAGCGTGACCCCCCTATTCATCAATAAGTGCAAGACAATTCTGGTAATTATTGCTTGGAATAATTTTAACCCATTCCTCCCTACAAAACGGCTACTTGGGGGGGGGGGGGGTTCCCCCATGACCTGCTCAGTTCAGATGCTTCCAGAACTTCTATGTTGGGTCCCTGAGTTTGCTGCAGTTTCAAAAACTGAGCTTGGATCAATCCTGGCAGATAATGGCTGTGGTACAGTTGGGTCCCTGAGTTTGCTGCAGTTTCAAAAACTGAGCTTGGATCAATCCTGGCAGATAATGGCTGTGGTACACAGCAAGGATCGGCCTATAACATCAGCAGGTGGTACCTGCTTCTGGTAATCTAAATGCTACAGTCAATCTCCCAGCATGTGGCCATGGACCCCCTCACCCTTGGAGACTCAGTTTGTGGGGTGCTGATAGATTACGCCTCCAGCAGCTGTCATAGCACATGTCTGCCTTAAAGGGCCTGTCACCCTAAGCGATATCGCTAGCAATATCGCTATAACGTCACTGGTTTTGTGATGTAGCAGCTATATTGCAAGCGATATCGCTATGTCTGATACTTACCTCCGACCGGCTCCCCTGCTGGTTATCGCTGATCGCGCGAGAACGTCCTGGACCGTTTCTCGTCGTCAACTTCCTGCTGGGCTTCCTGTCGCGCCGACGAGCGACGCGTGGACGCAGGTGGAGGACGTCAGGATCGTCGCGTCTGACAGGTAAGTAGCGACCCCCGACCCCTGCCATGTCGCTGGTGAGATCTGCCTGTGTGGCAGCTCACTAGCGACCACTTAGCGATGCACCAGCGATCTGACCGGGTCATATTGCTGGTCGGGATCGCTGGTGCATCGCTAAGTGTGACAGTACGTTAAGAGTGCTGCTATGAAAACCAGCTTGTGTCTGTGCTTCATAGGAGACTTATACTGGATGGACAATCACTGGTTCAAAATATAAAAGTGTGAATCCCCCTTCCTTCTCCTTCATGAAATTTTTTTTTTTTTTTTAAATGCACACATTTAGTATTGGTGTCTGAAAAAGTCCAATCTACTAAAATCTAAAAGTAGCTCAATCCCTAAATGCCATAATGAAAAAAAAAAATCAGTCAGAATTGCATTTTTCATTTTTTGGTTGACGCATTTCCGTTAAAAGTAAGTCTAATGTTTTTGTCTCGTTTACTTTATCTACTTTTAGGACTTGAGGGTAATTCTGATTTAGTTTAGTTAAATCTATGCAGAAATTAGAAAAATCCTGAAGTGTTCACAAACGTTCAAGCGTCACTGTTTGTGGCTTATTTGTCTACGTGAAGGCAACATGTTCCTTTCACAGAAGGGAAATTTAGAGAATTCATTGTATCTTTTACTATTTGCATATGGAGAATGTTTGCCCTGTTGGATTCCAGTGCTCTGTATGTCTGCATTAGAACTATTTAATGGTAGTTAAGATACCTGATGAATATTTATTGGGGATATCGTTAGTCATATGTTCTATGTCTATTGAAAAATATCTATACCTGCAATCTAACATCCTTGAACCCAAGTATAGATGCTGTTTTAGTTAGTACAGACTTCGGATGTAAAGCCCTTCATATGGGGCAGATTAGCACATGAATCTGATCCTAGTCACCTTTTTTTAGAAATGTTATTCATTCCTTACATTCCATATGGTTTTAGCTTTTCTGCGTAGTGGGAACTTGACCTTCCCCTCTCTAATAGTTTGCGAGGTGAAGCCATGCTATAAGAGCTGGATGATGGTTGTGTAGCTCCGTCTCTTGAGATTAAGGTCTACTATATCTGCAAGGATCCTCCAGTAATGGTAATCTGACATTGGGGATGGACTGTTCTAACCAGCAGTTATCAGACTGGTTCATTTACTTCCATCCACAGCAGGTGATTAATAAACATATAACAATTAGCCATTTCCCACACACCCCCATCCTCACGCCCTGGCAGTAGCAGAGGGCGGAGGGTGAGGATGCAGGCAGCATATGTTGTGCCTAAGGCATGGTTTGGATGTCAAATGTCCCTTCCCCCACTGGCAAACTGAAACAACTGGGGTCACACTCCTACAACCTGTCTAGTGGGCACCAAACTACGTAAAATGTACTGTTTTAGCACAGTGAAAATGTTATAAATATTCAACGTTTCTCCCAACTACATCTTGTGTCATGAAGCACAACGATCCTGTGAATGCATTTGTGTTTTTACAGCTGATGTGAAATCTAGATAGGAATTCTTATTTGATTTTCCTTAAAGGAATACAATGTCTTGTAATATTAGGCATAATAGAGTTGTTGCCTTTAACTTGAATAGTTGCACGTCCTACACACAAACACAACAGGAGATTTGCAGAGAATGACGTACCACCATTAATTTACACCATTGGAATTTGCATTGCATGTGCCTGCAGTATGTTGGGGAATATGGGGCATGGCCCTAAGCGACGTCAGGCTTATTGTCCTAAACCAGGCACGTTAGATGTAATTGAAAACCCATGTCATGAATGACAAATGTTATTTCTGGTAAGTAAACCCCCCCTTCATGCATAATAGATAGCTGTAGGCCAATGATTGTTCAGACAAGCACAACTGTGCTCTCTATGAGAGAGCCACTGCCAGGCTCCACCGGTAACAGTTTCTTTATTAGATAGCAAAACAATGGGGGTTTTTTTGGATTAAACTAGACTGGTTCAGCCGACGTTACAGTAATTTTTATGGGGGGGGGGTACTGTAGTGTGTATGGGGGCATAATGTGTAGGAAAATATCCTTTAAAAAAAAAAAACATCACCACAAATGCTTTACAAGTGTTTCTTTTTGTTTTTCAGAAGTACACAACATATTGGATTATAGGCTAAAGGGGTAGTCTCGTGGACAGTTATCACCAGTGATGAGCGAACATTCTCAGGTGCTAACCGAGTGTCTTCGGCATGCTCAAAAAATATGTTTGAGTCCCCGCAGCTTCATGTCTCACGGCTATTCAAAAGCCACAACACATGCAAGGATTGCCTAACAGCCGCAAGACATATAGGCACGGGGACTCAATCAAATGACTTCGGCGTGCTCGAAAAATATGTTTAACACCTTATCCAAGCATGTCCGCTCATCCTGCCGATAGGTGATAACTTGTTTTCTCTGGTCAATCCCCTTCAGGCTCTTTTCAGACTTGTACCCACTGGCAGACGACCTTTTTATGCATTTTATGCATTAAGCTTTCTCAATTTTTTATATTTCTAATGCAGTAATGCAATTCATTTTTCATATTTAATGTTTGCATGTTATGGCGCTACAGTGTTCTTCCTTTTTTTGTTTGGGTATATTTGAATTGGTGACTCTAGGTTAAGCACCTGTTCACACTTTGTTTATGCTTGGATGTGACGTTCAGTTTTTTGAAATTTGGGTTTTTGTGATTAGACAGCCTCATATTGGGATGAAAGTACATGTCCACAGAGCTGAACCAAGTGAAATGCCCAGTTGAATAATAAAATGAACACATTATGCGCCTGTAATTTCAGTGCCCTGTATCTCCACAACAATGTGTCGAAAAAGAGAATTTTTATGTACTATGTGCAGGAATGTACAGTTTAAAAGGCTAAAATTGGTGAAAGGGCCTCTTTAAGTACCATATCTACCTTAAATAATATCTGTATTAATGGAAGGACCCAACGTTTCCCAGCAGAACATTGCCTTTAGCATCAATTTGCCTCTGCCAATTTGACTTCTTCCATAGTACACCCTCATACCATCTTCTTACTAGGTAAGTCATGCGATCACACCTAGCCATCCACATGATAATACAAAATGTGATTTATCAGACAAGTCCATTTTCATCCATTGGTATATGGTCCAGTTCTGATGCCCATATGCTAATTTTAGGAGCTTTTATTAGTGAACAGGTGTCATCATGGGCAACCTGAATGATTTGTGGCTATACCATTCCATACAAATTAATGTTCTCTGTGATATAAAGGTGCCAGAACTCATTGAAGGTAGTCTGTCAACCCAAATTAACAGCATAAACAAAGAACATAGCCTTGTAGGGGACATAACCACAATAAGAATTATGCCTTTAGGCTGGATTCACTCATCTTTTCATCGTGGTTATGGACTATGTTGTATGGAACGGTCATGGGCCTCCTCACCCAAAATCACCAGCCTCATAAAAGCTTTTGAGGCTGATGAGTTAAAGTCAAATAAACTGATACCGTTGATGGATGATAAAATATATTCAGTATATATATTCTTTCATCTAGGCTCTGACAACCCCTTCTAACACAGGAATGAAGCCCTTAAAAACTACCGACTATGAATTCAATGGCCAACATTGAATAATTTTACATTTTATCACTGTTTGCATTAAAGAAAGTGCTTTAAAACTTTAATATTACAATGTCACATCAATCCTTTAACAACTGGCAATATTTAAACAGACATTGGTTTGGATTGTTTTTTTTATTATTAATGATAATTTCATTTTTTTTCTCATTTGTAGGTTATGATTTTATTTTTTTTTAACAACAACAGACACATCTGTGATATAAGAAACCCTCAAGGATGCATGGACACCCCAGACGCAGGAGTGGGGAGATTTCCCAAATTAGAATACCCCAAAAACTCACTCAGCTTATAAATAGCTTGCACTGAACATTTTTACAATGTTCCCATTTAATTACACATAAATAAATATTTACAAAAGTCTTTGATTAACCAGGGCAGAAAGCCACATATTCTCATCAGTGGTGCTTCCAGTCTTGACCACACTTGTGGAGGAGGGCCGATGTCTGCTGTCCATGCAAAGTGCAGCGAATAGTGGAGAAGAATACAGGGTCTTGGAGAATGATCGGCCCAACAGACCCCAGCATTTGGGGTGCTAAGTGACCATGGATAAAAGATGCTTCAATGGCCGAGCTCCCACATCAGCAGGTCAACTCTAATAGTCCTATATATAAATACAAAAACTGACAGATGCCTCCTACACAGACAGAAATAATCTTCTGGCAGTTTTGCAGTGGCATATCCCATATTTTGCAAGCAGCAGGGATACTTTTGGCTATATAGATTTTGAGTGCTTCACCTGAGCAGCTAATAAAAGTGGCTTTACACATGGATTTTTTTTTTCTTACCACTTCCATCAATTCAATATTCACAGTCGTCCGATTAACCAGATGTATGTGCATTTCCTTACTTTATGTGCATCCGACATGATACTTAAAAGGAAATTGAAATTGTTAGTAATAATTTAGTAAGATGAAACTTTGCACGTCTAAGCCCCTTCATGCCTTTTCTAGAGTTAACACTGTTCCTTACCTTTTCTGTTCTGTGTTTTTTTGTGTGTATATATTATTAATATATATACACTCTATTCAAAGCACATAAGAGGGTTGTTTTTTTTAGTGTTGAATTTTGAATTGAAGATTTTAAGCTGGACGGGAGATTCCAGTTTTCAAATAAAGATGGAGTAAGTGGTGGAGTTTTAGCCAGATGAATTATAATCATGTATGTATTGATGCGAATTAAGATATGAAAGTATGGAGTTTTTTTTGGGCTTTTCCCATGCTGTGGTAGGATGTTTTGAGAGATTAATGTTTTTTATCTATTGAGATTTTTGGAATGCATTTGATATAATAAAAAAATGAGTTGAGTGAAAAAAGGATGAGCAACAGTTTATTTTAGGAAAGGTTTTTTTTTTGGACTTGTTTATAAAATAACTTCTATAATAATTATCAATTAGAGTCCTTCACAATCATTTTTTTGTAGTATAATTTGACCCAAATATGTTGGGACCAACACTTGAAATGATGCCATTTGGTCTTCATACTCCTGTGGATATCTTGTAATGTTAAGCACTGTAGTGAATGGGAGATGCAGGGGATACATTTTGGTGCAACCATGATATCCCTTCTTGGCTGTTAATGAAAGGAAGCCACTGCTAGTACAATAAAGAGCGAGTGAAAATGTGTACTTTTATCCTTGCTGTTTACTCAATATGAGCAGAATCTGAAAGAATAAAAATATAAACTGAGCATGAATTCTGTCCTCCTGTTAATGCTTTCAGAGATAGCTGTCACCAATTCAAAAGTGACCAGTTTTTACTCCCACTGCTTTTATGAGTATTCTGTTGTTTTTTGGTTTTGTGTGTATATATATATATTTTTTTTTATTTTTTTTTTTAAATCCCCCATGCAGTTCTATAGATATAAGCCTTTTTATTTAGTTCAACGTTTTACAGGCTTACCACCATCTCGTGTCTTCAGGCATTATTACCCTGTGAGCCATACCCCCTGGATAAACACCATAATTATTAGTACTAAATAAAAAGACCCATATCTCTGGGACCATAAGGCAGATTAAAAAAAAAAAAAAAAAAAAAAATACAATACTCAGAGGAGCAGTGACATTAAACTAAAACAAAAACTGGCCACGTTTGACTTGGTAACAAGTCCTCTTTAAGTATAATCGGCAAGGTAAGAATAATGTGGTATGGCGGATAAAAACTATTGTGTTCTTCCAGAACAGTAATGTTTGCTGGTTAGTGGGGTATCATGATGTACAATTTAATGTTTGTAGATGATAAAATAATAAAGTTCACACTCACTTCCTGTTCCGGTATCGTTCCAGTGGTATCGGAACTCGTGGTCCTGGGGATGTCGTTTAGTTCACTGTTCCCTCCTTTGGACAAACTAAACATGGAGAGGAAGTCCGTGCTGCAGCTGATCTCTGACTTCCTCTTCATGTTCAATTTGACAGAAGGCGGGAACAATGATGCCAGAGGTGACTGTGCGCCGAAGTCACATGTCAAGAACAACACACGAGCGCTGGGGAGATCAAGTTCCGACATCGGAGGAAAGGTGCAAGCATGAGGATACGAGTATAGGCTTTTTTATTTTATCGGGGCCAAGCGTGGGGTATGACAAGAAGTTGTCCAACTAGTTGACAACTTCTTTAAGTTATGTATCTGTTCCATAAAGTCTAAATCCAAACTGCATTGGTGTAATGACATTTTGTAGCTGTTCATATAATTGGATTGAATATTACCATAGGTTTGTTTTACCGTGTTATTTTGCTAAGTCACCTGTTGTAAACCAAAATTAGGAAGATCTTAGATGACTATTTAACCTGTCTTTTGTAGTAGTGGTTCCATAACTCCCTATAGAGGTGATCTGCAGTTCTGTTGGACACAGGTCATTATAGGAGTGATAGGTTGACTGTACTTTGTCATGTAAAAAAGTTCTGGAAGTCCTTCATAATCTTTACATCAGTCTGTGTGCGTTTTATGTTAAAGACAGGTGCAAGTATAAAACACATCTTCACATCTGCAACAAGTACCCTGATGCTATGATGTCTTCCCATCATTTTTCCATTTTTCTTTCAATGGGGATCCTCCTTAATAAAGTGTATCTTCATCTCCGGGACATGAAATCATTCCGCTTTCACAGAATAGTTTCCATCACTAGAATTTAATCTTGGTTTCCAAGAGATCTATCTTGCTTTCAAGCCCTTATCATAAATGTCACATAGGGCTATTTCCTATGTTTTAACTCCTTCTCTGTAGGTTTGGATTCCCCAGAGTGTCCATTTCCTGTGCTGTTCATAAAAATCTTATCCATGCCTTTTAGAGACTCAAGAAGATAGTTCTGGAAAGCAGTGAGCGCTGCACATATGGCTGGTCCTCCAAATCCATGAGTGATCAAGCTGAAGTGAGTCAGGCAGCTCTGTACTCCAGGCTCCAGGATAAGAGATGGACGGCTGTTTCCCAATGGAGAACGGTCTTGGGCCAATAAGTCAGCAAACTCTTTACATATCTGCCTAAAATGTATAACTCAGTTTTAGAAAATGATATGGTATCAGCATTATTACAACGATTAGTGAACATGTGAAGAAACATACGCTACAAGTGCTTCTCACACAATTAGAATATCATCAAAAAGTTAATCTATTTCAGTTTTCAATACAAAACGTGAATTATTATCATCTACCAGGAAATTTTAGAGCACTTCATGCTTCGCTCTACTGACAAGCATTTTGGAGAAGGAAATTTCTTTCTCCAGCAGGACTTGGCACACGTCCACACTGCCAAAAGTACCAATACCTGGTTTAAAAACAACAGTATCACTGTGCTTGATTGGCCAGCAAACTTGCCTGACCTTAACCCCATAGAGAATCTATGGGGTATTGTCAAGAGGAAGATGAGAGACACCAGACCCCACAATGCAAATGAGCTGAAGGCTGCTATCAAAGCAACCTGGGCTTCCATAACACATCAGCAGTGCCACAGGCTGATCGCCTCCATGCCACGCAGCATTGATGCAGTAATTGATGCAGAAGGAGCCCCGATCAAGTATTGAGTGCATTTACTGAATATACATTTCAGTAGGCCAACATTTCAGATTTTAAAATCATTTTTTCAAGCTGGTGTTATAAAGTATTCTAATTTACTGAGATAATGACGTTTGAGTTTTCATTGGCTGTAAGCCGTAATCATCAACATTAACAGAGATAGACACGTGAAATAGATCACTCTGTTTGTAATGACTCTATATAACATACGAGTTTCACTTTTTGTATTGAAGACTAAATAAATTAACTTTTTGATGATATTCTAGTTTTGTGAGATGCACCTGTAGATCCTTCACCTCATTTCACAATTCATACAGGCTAAGTTATTTAAAAAATATCATAGACCTGAGGAGACTTGTGTATTTAGTATGAAAATACATGTCACAATGGCTATATAATCCAGAGTTCAGTTATAGAATAAACTAGCTGAAGAGACCGGCGCTGCCCGGGCATAGTAACTAACTACGGTTAGTTACTGTGCAAAGCTCAGTGTATAGCCCCACCCACGCCACATGGCCACATTTACTATTATATCCCACATCATCACGTCAGCCAGAGCTACCGGACTACTATCCCTAATATCCCATACCGTCCCGTCAGCAAGAGCCACCGGACTACTAATATCCCACATCATCCCGTCAGCCATAGCCACCGGACTACTACCCCTAATATCCCACATCATCCCGTCACAGCCGCCAGACTACTACCCCTAATATCCCACATCGTCCCGTCAGCCAGAGCCACCGGAAAACTACCCCTAATATCCCACATCATCCCGTCACAGCTGCTGGACTACTACCCCTAGTATCCCACATTATCCCGTCAGCCAGAGCCACCGGACTACTACCCCTAATATCCCACATCGTTATATATATAAAGCGGAAGGTAGAGCCCCGCCCACTCCACATAGCCACATTCACTATAATATCCCACATCATCCCGTCACAGCCACTGGACTACTACCCCTAATATCTCACATTATCCCATCAGAGCCACCGGACTACTACCCCTAATATCCCACATCATCCCGTCACAGCTGCTGGACTACTACCCCTAGTATCCCACATTATCCCGTCAGCCAGAGCCACCGGACTACTACCCCTAATATCCCACATCGTTATATATATAAAGCGGAAGGTAGAGCCCCGCCCACTCCGCATAGCCACATTCACTATAATATCCCACATTATCCCGTCAGCCAACGCTACCGGACTACTACCCCTAATAACCCACATCACCCGTCAAAGCCAGTAAAAGTAGAATAGTGAAATTGCGCAGAAACATGGTTCACTAAGATCCCAGTTCAACTTGTAATTTGTCCGGCTGAGTTGCTCATGGATGTACAGCATCTGTATGCAGTATAGTATCATATTTAATGGGTTGTTATGGGAAAAGCATTACGTGTTATATGGGTATATTCAGGTGAATTATGGGGAAAGTAGCACTTTAAAAAACTCACAGCATCAGAGCACAGTAACACATCAATAATGCATAAAAGTGTCTGTGAGAAAATATTAAATCCACATGACACTTAATATGTGCACTTTCCTACATTCATGTGTGTCACTTAATGATACCACACAGGAGGGGGGGATTCATTTCTGTCATGTACTCACTGCTACTTTCTGGGAGATAGATGATGGCTGGGAGCTTATGTTCCTGGGGATGCTAGATTTCGCCCACCATGTCAGTGTCTGCTGAGGTGTTGTCAAGTGGAAAACTTGTACATAGCAACCAATCACAGCTCAGCTACTTTTAACCAGCTCTGGTGAAAAGAGAGATGCTTAGTGATTGGTTGCAAGGAAAACTGTTGGTCATAGCAACCAATCACAGCTTAGCTTCTTTTGAACAGCTCTGGTGAAATGAAAGATGCTTCGTGATTGGTTTGTAATACACACACACACATTGATTTTTATATATAGAGATAGCTCATGAATCCTAGTGTATTCAATGTCCATCATCTTGGCTGGCTGGCAGGTACAGTTTATACTGAGCAGTGTGAGATCTCAGCAGCAGGAGGGACACTGAGCAGCTGTTAATCAGGCTAGGTGGGCAAAGATTGAGTTACACTTCCTTAAAGGATTGCACACAATTCTGACACAGATTTTCAAAGTAAATACATCATCCAGATCAGGTCTAAGAGATCTATTTAATAATGTATGCAATTTGTACTGTAAAGCTACTGTCAGCTTTGCTTTAATGTAAAGTATGGGTCAATAACAATTCTATATGATGTATCTGGGATTATGTGTAAGAGAAAAATGAGAAATAACTGAAATGTATGCAGGTTTATCCCCAGTAATCAGGAAGTCATTCTCCAAACACAGTTTCCCTAGTGCTCTTGGGAAGTGAGAACATGGGGTCCTGCATCACAAAAATGAGATTCAACTCCGTATTCAAACCACTAATCTCCAAATAAATGAGTTACTTCCTATTGCTAGCCTTATGTCCCACCAAAGAATCCAAAACATCCAAAGTTCAGATTGTAAAAAGACACGTCTCTGTTGGCATCTACTTAAGAAAAATGATGAATATGAAAGTTATTCACAATTTTCCAGTACACATTGCGAGAAATAGTTACATAGGACATCCTCTCTGTTATTCTTGGCAGTAGCACTTTTCAAATGACATGATATTATCAAAATTAGACTAAACCTTCCGGCCTAAAGAAATTCTTGAGTTGCTTAATATTCCATGAGTGACACCAAAGAGTTACCATAGACTTAACACTTACTTGGTTGCAAGCAGCATGTTTTTCCGCGTGTGGAGCTCAGTAGGATCAGAGTGTTGCCGACACAGGTACTCTGCAGCAGCTTTTGCTGGAAACTCTGTCTCACAGACATAGCCAAAATCTCTGGCAAGATGGACCGCCTCACCTGTAGAAGAGAAGTGCCAGTTAGTACCACAACCATGACGCAACTAAGCCTATCCTTCTAAGTAGCCACATCAACTTTTCATTTTCTACACTTCTCATAAATCTAATATACATGAATTCATGTAAATACAACCAGTGAGTTGTATAATTATTTTCCATATTGATGTTTTCATACAATGTGCGTGTCAAAGAATCTAGTAACTTTGATCAACAGAAACAATTCTGGGAGCATTGTATAATTCCTTGGACTAGATTGCAAAACTGTTCTGCACCTTCACCAGACCTTAGCTACTTAACCACAGTTATCATAAAGGAGACTTTCCCTTACATGTTAACCCCTAAGTAACGTTGTTATAAATGGTGAGGGGTTGATATACACAAGTACGATGAAATCAATCCACCTTCATATATGAAGTACTATATTTGTAAAATATTTCATTTCACCCTCTGTTTATCTCTATTTATTCCTCACAAACCAACAACAACACATGATTAAAAGTAATTCTGCACATTAGCCCAAGGCACGGTAATTTACATAAACATGGAATGAAAGAGAGGACATATTCTGTCTACTGAAAACTGCTGTTGATTAGGAGCAGCTTTCATTCTCTACCCAGGGTGCCACAATGATAGATTAACACTAGACTGTCTATCTCCATGTACTGCTTCCTTCTTGTCTTCTCACATAGTTTTAGAAAGGCTTAAAAGCAAAGTGAGTGATTAACACTGAATAAACTATTCCTTTGCAATGAGCTACACGGTAACCAAGTCAAGAGTGACCAATTTTTGCTCTTATTTTATGCTCGCTAATCCCATGTTTTACTTTTTTTTGGTCTTTTTAAAATCTGCCATTCGGTTCCAGAGATATGATCTGCCTCTTTGCTGCCTAATTGGGGAAGCCGGCTGTCAATCAGCATGACAACAGTAGTCCCGCCCTGTCAACAGGACGAGAAACTGCTGCTCTGTTGACAGGAAGTAGCTGAATCTCTGGCAGGAGCGGTCAGTGACTGGCACCGGGTACAACAGACAGGTAGTTGCCTCTGTTAGCAACTACATGCCTTTTCTTTTTTAAGTCCCGGATATCTCCTCTAAGTGAAGGCATCTAATGATGGACCCAATATAAGAATCCGATATTTTAGGATTTGTGTTATTATGGGAATGATTGCTCACATAATATATAACTGTGACCACAGGTTTGTCCCAATACAATGTGTTCCACCAAGGATTGCTTAGCTCAACTGGTGGCAGGGTTTATCTGCAGTTAAAGTGGCTCAGAGTTTGTGATGATTAATATTTTGTATCTAAAAGCAGAGATTTCTGCCAAGAATAAACCATGTCACTTCACCTTTCTTATCCCTACCAAACTCTTCTGTACTTGCCTCCATGGGTGTCTTACCTTCCACCAGAGATGTCAGTAGAGTCACATTGGCCGCTTTACGTCTTCCTGCGGGCAGATTCAAACCAATTTTTTCCAACCTTTCACGAAGACAGCGACCACCGTTCTTTGACTTCGCCCTACATACAAAAAGATGGACTTGTCAAGAAGAAGATCCTTTTTTAGTAATATGGCTATGATTGTTCAAGGGCAGTATCCAGGATTGCAGCTTAACCCAATATAAGTACATAGGGCTGAACTGCAGTTTCATTCACAACACTTGGACAGGCATTGCAAAGTATTGGGAATAACAATTTGAACGCCTTTTAATGAAACTAGATCTTGACATACAATTACCTATTTATTTATTTTTTTACATTTTTGTAATATGATTTACAATTTTTAGAGAAATATTCAATAGGTAAATGCCCTAAAATTAATAAATACTATTATTTTATGAAACATGGAACCAAAGTGTAGCAGTGTATATGACTTCTCACTTACCTCCTTAGTACTCCTCCAAGTAAAGATGCATTAAGACACTCTGGAGGTGATAGGCGTCTCTGGACCTCCCCTACTGTCACCTTATATTTGGAAGTGGAACTAAGCAGGGACAACCGTCCAGGGACAGAGCAGAAAACCTCATTTGGATTTGATACTCCTCCTATGAGGCCTTCTTTATTCACAGTGAGAGAGGACATCATGCTGCTGTTTTTCAATGGCATCGGAACTGTGGAACAATAAAAAAAAGACTGTTAGTGAGTCAGCATTTTTCATAACTTGTCAGATGTCAGACATATTAGATTTTGCAAAAGGAACAAACCGTGTTTACATCAGTAAATTTATTCTTCTACGTATATCTCCAATAGATTTGTATATTAGATTACTGTTTCATTGGTGTATTGAAATATTTGGCATTTACCTGCAGTTCCTAGAGTAGACTGCAATTGAAATAAGCAATATTTTTTATATGTATGAATCTGTATGACTAAGGGTGTGCACAGAGGCAGGCATATCTTTGGCATAACCTGTGCACCTGGATAAGAGGGGTCTATTGGACTGCAAAGGGAGCACATACTTGTTCACAGGAGTCCTCTAATGTCTGTGTCTGCCCCTGACTACATACCATGCAGAGCATGTACAGCTTCTGTAGGACAAATAGGGAAAATAGCCCGACTTTAAGTAGTCCCATGCCTTCTGCTTTTGATTGCAAAAAAATAGTGCTGGACTCTTGCTTTAATGGGAATCTGACACCATGTTTTTGTTATATTATCTGAGAACAGCATAATGTGGGGTCAGAGAGCCTGATTCCAGTGATGTATCACTTACTGGGCTGCTTGATGTGAATTGGATAGAATCTCTGTTTTATCTGTTGTATATGAATCAGTGGTAAGAATGCTGTTCTGTGTAACCCTGCCCATACTACTGATTTGCAGCTTCCTGCACAAAATGTACATTGCAAATATGAGACTGTACATTGTCAGCAAGCTGCCAATCAGTGGAGTGGGCGGGGTTACACAGATTATCTTGACTGGCCTACATGTGAGATCTAGTCCTCTAGTGCTAATCTCCTGCCATAAAACACTGATTGTATTGAAACTACAGCACCCAGCCTAATCATTGGCACATCCCTGGAATCAGGCTATATATTTGTACATTGTTCTGCTCTCAGATTAAATAGCAAAATTCTGCTGATAGATTCCCTTTAAGAGAAACAGCATTGCTAGCAAGTAGGAGGGTTTGGCCCAAAGGTTATGAAAATATTGTCGATGATATACTTTCCAACATTTAAAACACAACGCCAGCATTTTTTAATAGCAGGGCTGGAGTGGTGTCACAAACCTAAGTTCTCTGCACCCAGTCTTATATTTTACCAGCTGCCATCTTCAGCTGTTTCCGACTCCACTCCAGTTGATCTCCAGCAGATTGTGGACTGTAGATCGCTCCAGTCTTTGCTGGGCGATTCAGAAGTCACAACTCAATAAAAGATGGCGACTGGTAAGTATAATACTAAGGTAAGGGAACTTTGAATAGTTACACCACTCTAGCGCTGAAATAAAAAAAAAACATTGGAGTGGTGTTTTGAATGCCTAAAGTCAAGCCCCACCTTGAGAACGCCAGAAAAAATGGGCTCTTTAGTTGCAAATTTACATACACCCAACCTATTTGTGGACCCAAAGACGGACACTGACAATGAAGTGTCCTGATATAGGTCTTGTGCCCGGACCCCCAATCCATCAGGCCCGATTCACATAAAACCCATATATACACATTAGGATGTGCACATGCTAATCGATAATAAATGTGCATTTACACATTAAGCTTGCATATACACAGTATACACATGTGAACAAGCATAAATAAGATCCGTATATACACATGTATACTATATATACAGTGTCACTTTTGTGATGCACCTATTTAGATGACCATAAAAAAAAATTTTTGTTCAGTCATTCATAGTTGTGACAGCCATAACTTTTTATTTTTACATAAGCTTCACTATATGAGGTATTGTTTTTTTTCTACTTATTTTTTTGTGTCATTTTGCCATTGATGTATGTAATTTATTTATGGGTTTAGTAGAGAAAAAAATTTAAAAAAATTTACGACATTTACCAAATACCACAAATAATATGTTCACTGCATTGTGTAAAGGGATGTTAAGATTACCGAGATACTAAATATGTCCATATTATGTATTGGTTTGCAATGTTTATTTTTAACCTATTCTCCCCCAGGCAATTTCCTTTTTTTGTTTTCATTTTTTCATCCCCTTCTTTCAAAAGCAATAATTTTTTTATTTTTCCATCAATATGGCCGTGTGAGGGATTGTTTTTTGCAGGACGAGTTATACTTTTGAATGACACTATTGATTTTACCTTATCGTGTACTGGAAAGCAGGAAATTGTTTTTGTTTTGTTTTATTTACCATGTTCACTATATGGTAAAACTGACCAGGTTGCACAAGTACACCAAAGATGTATAGGTTCTTTTTTATTTAAGTGCTGAAAAAAATCCCAAATTTGTATGATAAAAGTTTTTGCGTTTGTCACCATTTTCCAAGACCCATAGCGTTTTAATTTTTCAATATCTAGGGCTGGGTGAGGGCTTATTTGTTTTGCCCTGAGCTGACATTTTCATTGATACAATTTTGGGGTAGAAAAGATGTTTTGATCTTCTGTTTTTATTGGAATGTTGCGGTGATCATAAAAATGTAATCTGGGGTTTCAAATTTTTTTCTCTCGTTACGTCGCTTACTAATCGGATTAATTTGCTTTATATTTTGATAGATCAGATATTTCTGACAGCAGCGATACCATATACTGTATGTTTATTTTTATTATTAATATTATTATTATATTTTTAATTGGGCAAAAGGGGGGTGATTTTAACTTTTGTGTTTTTTAATTTTAATTTTTTTTAATTTCTTACTGTTTACTTTATTTAAAAGTCCCCTTATGAGAATTGAAGCATTGATCATCCTATCGTCTGCTGCTGTGTGTAGGAGAAATCATGATCTCCTATGAACACACAGAAGAATTGTGATAACTAGACCCAGGGTCTTCTGCTGTCCCCCGCCAACCCATCGGCGGCCCGCGATCACTTGACAGGGATGCCAATGAGCAGGGTTTGTGGCGCCCTTTCTGCCGGCACTTGTTAAATGCCGCTGTAAGATATTGACAGCGGCATTTAACTGGTTAGAGGCACTTGATGGCTGATTAAATCAGCCATCAAGTGTGGGAAAAGATGTGGGCTTAGCGCTGGAGCCCGCATCAAAGGCTGGGACATGGCAAATAACATAAATATTTACATCATGAGTCGTGAATGTGTTAAAAAGTATATGAAAAATGGTGATTATTGCAATTGTCATTAATTTGGCTTTTATTTTACCTTTTATATACAGGAATATAGAAATGCCCTGATAAATAGAGATGCATTATGTACCTGTATTATATGTCTGTTAAGAAGAATACCGTTTATTACTTTAATCAGAAAAAAATCAATTTTTAGCAGTGCAGACTATGGCTCATTGCTAAAACTCTCACCTGCCCTGCAAGAGGACGTGAGTGTAAATCCCAGAGAAAACCACATTTTAAAAAATCATAATATTTTAATTACTTAATTAACTGTAAATGAAAAGCATTGACCTTTTCCCCCAACATTCTGGTTTGCAGAAGGAGAATCTATATAGGGAGAAATTGGAAAACTCACAGCAATGGCTGAGCAACCTGCAGCAACTGAGCAACCTGTAGGGGCTGAGCAACCTGTAGCGGCTGAGCAACCTGCAGCAGCTGAGCAACCTGCAGCAACTGAGGAACCTGCAGTGTAAGAAGGCCTTCCTTCCACATAGGCACCTGTGCAGCTGAATCGGCTGCACATGTGGCGTATTGACCAGTTTGCAGAGGATTGTCCAACCTAAAATGGGTACTGTAAGCATGTATCTGAATAAATGATAGATTTAATTCATTGGATAGTCTCGTTAAATTCGTTACCTTTACCCAAACTACATATTTCTCCCCCATAGATTATCGATGTATACACCAGGAGATCTAGACTACTCACTTGCTGCCTACAACTGTTCCCAGACCCTCTGCTGTTACCTAAATCAGCCTTCTCTCTGCTTGCTCCCGCAATTAATTTATTCCCTGCTTGCCATCTTTACACATCTGTTCACTCCCTATTGCATATGTTTTCTACATGTTTTTAATCTCTTCCCTTCACTGATTGCTGCACAATCTGGTCATTTTAAATAGTTGTCAGTACATAGAAATGTAATTATAGAAATCTGAATCATTCTTTTTTTTATCTATGGTTTAAATATTTTACCAACAGCATAGCACTTTATTTTATTTATTATGCTTTTCTTATAGAGCGCCATCATATTCCGCATTGCTTTAAAATCACTGTTCCCAATGGGACTCACAATCTGAATTCTCCATCACTATGGGAGGAAACTCACGCAAACATGGGGAGAACATACAAACTCCTTACAGATGTTATCCTTAGTGGGATTTGAACCCTGGACCCCAGTGCTGCAAAGCAGCAATGCGAACCACTGAACCACTGCAGAGATTGCCACATTAATCACAAATCACAAGCCCACCATGCAGATGTGATCCTATTTGAGTGCATGTACCCTTCACTAATAATTCTTATCCACAGTATGATACACCATAGATCATCAATATTGTAATGTATGCTTTTAGAAAATCTTCTTCTTGATTATTATTTCTTTGTATGTTACAATCTACTGACAGCAGAGCTGGCAGAAGCTACATCCAGCTATAGGTTTGTGAGCATTGCACTCAATCGCTTGACACCAATGTTAGCTACATGACTTCTCTTTCCATCAGCAACTCAAGTTAGGAGACGTGTGCAGGGTAAGTGGCCCATCTTATAAGAAGAAACTTGGACATAGTTACTATCCAGAAGCACTGTCACACTATTCTACGAATTACAGAATTATGTAGTATAGTATATTATTACTATGCAAGATGCCAGTAAGACTCTTTTCACACTGCATTTTACAGTGTTTGACATTTTTTTTAAATGCCTTTAAATGGAATAGTGCAGCAAAAAAAGGTATATTGACAGTATTATAGCCTACCCGGGCCAATAGGACATGTGCAGCAGGAGCTTTTGGCATATGGCATGTGGACCCGGATACACATAGGTAGCCTTAGGGTATATTCACATGTGGCGTAATTAAAGAGTGTTGCCAGGAAAAATTCTGCATACAATATGTGCATTTTGTATGGATTTTTACGTGCGGTTTTGCAGCGATTTTATTTGCACTTTCCTTCCATTTATTGGAATGGATGAAAGACGTTGAAAAAACACTGAATTGACATGCTGTGGTTTAACAAAAAAAATTCAAATGCATAGGTAAAATAAATATGATAAATCTGATTTACATTGCTGCTACTGTAAAACGTTGCTTTTTTTTCTACGCAAAACAAGAACACACAGAATATAATGCAGCAAAATCACTGTGTGAACATACCATAACACATTTTTTGTTTAAACCATCAACAACAACCAAGGATCAGGAAACATTGGGCTCTTGCTATCAAGTTTTGGTTTGATTGACTCAAGGAGTTTGAAAATGCAAAAAAAATTGGAGTCCGGCTCAACAGGACTGGATTTTCCTTTTCCAAAAGAAAATACAGTACATACAAAAGAAAAATTTACATGGTCGACATGACCTAGTCGACGTGTTTCGACTGCACTAAGCAATCTTACTCATGACTAATCATGAGCAAGACTGCTTAGTGCAGTCGAAACACGTCGACTAGGTCATGTCGACCATGTAAATTTTTCTTTGTATGCACTATAATTTATTTTGAAAACTAAAGAGAAAAGGAAAATCCAGTCCTGTTGAGCCGGACTCCAATTTTTTCTATTATCCTTGATGTGAGGCCAGAGTGAGGCCGGTGTCTGAGCTCCAGGTGGATGAGCATAGAGCAACTAGGTGAGCTGGAATCAAGTTTTTATAGTTTGAAAATACGTGATAAATTATTTTAAAAATCCTTGTACACCTTATTATATGACCACTTAGTCCATAAAAGAAAAGCAGTCAGACACAACTATTTAGAAGTTACAATTCTTCATTTTTAAAGTCCATTACAGATAGGTGTTTTACCACTGACGTGTTTCAAATAAAAAAAGCTTATCCTTAGTCATACTTGTTATTATAAGACAATTCCACCGACACAAATACATGAAAGAGCAGTTTAGCTTCCTACAATGAATGATCTCATGCAGACAAGTGAGCAAGGATGATGCAAGAACAGTATGGCAATAAGTAAGCCAGGAACTGTCTGACAATTATAGGGCTGTGATCTGGTCACTCCGGGCTCTGAAGCAGCCGCTAACTTACCGTATATTAAGGAAACATACTGTCCTTGGATTTTATAAAGAACAGTTTTCTACAGCATTGTTCAAGGGCCAAACTAGCTCTGCTATCATAGTAGATTTATACTATCTATCACACTTATTCTTTTAGATTGTTCATCATTTGCAAATATTAATGAGGTTTAAAGGGGTCACCAGGCGTTTGTAAATAAATATTTGATATAAGGAAATGACGCGCACATTGATGTGCTGGATGTAACTCAGCAGCAGACTGGGTAGCGATGGACTACATGAAAGGAAGCCTGCTATGCTGCGCCTCCAGCCCTAGTTCTCCCCGTTTGCATGGGTTTCCTTACACACTCCATAGACATACTGTTAGAGAATTTATGGGGATTGTGAGCCCCAATGGGGACAGTGCCAGTAATGTCTGTAAAGTGCTGCGGAATATGATGGCGTTATATAAGTGAGTAAA
This sequence comes from Dendrobates tinctorius, assembly GCF_039654945.1. NCBI lineage: Eukaryota > Metazoa > Chordata > Amphibia > Anura > Dendrobatidae > Dendrobates > Dendrobates tinctorius. The sequence goes on from NW_027361683.1 coordinate 25,513,114, forward strand.
ATAAAGAAATCAATAGGTAAGACCACCACTGGACTCCTAAGAATAGTATGAGCAGGAATTTCAATGCGATAAATACAAGTTAGGGCTCATACTCACTTGCGAGTCTCTCGCATGAAAACCTGGCACTGCCCCCGGCACTCGGACCGGATCGTGCGCCTACATGTATTTCTATGCAGCCGCACGCTCTGGTCCCGAGTGCTGGCAGGCAGTGCCAGGTTTTCATGCAAGAGACTCGCAAGTGAGTATGAGCCCTTATACTAAAGCTTTTCCAACAAATGTATATACTGTATCAATCTGTTCAGCTCCTCTCACTGAATAACATGCTGCCTGAAGATTAGACATCATGTTCAGTGTGACAGGTTCTCTTTAATGAATGCTAAGTTTTGTTTTCAAGATATCCCGTTTAATGGTTACTCTGTCACTGTTTTTTTTTGCCATCTAATCTGAGATCCTCATAATTCACAGAGAGCCTGATTCCAGCCGTTTGTCATTTACTGGACTGCATGCTGTAGTTTTGATAAAATTGCTGTTTTATCAGCAGGTGTTTATCACTAGGGAACAAGTAAATGTGCTGCTATGTAGTCCTCTACATTGATGAGCACTGTATAACTCCACCTACACCTATGATCGGCAGCTTTCTGCCTATGCACAGTGTACAGAGAGCTGTCAATCAGTGGTGTGGGCGGGGTTATACAGAGGTCAGCATTTAAAGAACTGGTAGATCTGCAGTAGATAAAGCTGTGATTTTATCAAAATGATAGCAAGCATCCCAGTAAGTGATATGTTGCTGGAATCAGGGTTTCTGCCACTACAAATGCTGCTTCCAAATGGGGTAGCAAAAACCAGGTGACAGATGGTTTTTAACTTAGGTAATCTTCATAGAAGTAAAAGAGTCTGTCTGAGCTTTGTATAAAGCCTCAGTGACACTACAGTGACAGCGACATAAGGCCTCCAATTGCTGCAGGCCACAGAGACGTTTCCTTTGTAGTGACGTCCCTGAGTACACAGGTGCTGAGCAGCTGATAGTGAGGGTAGACATAGGACTAACGTTCCCATCCCATGCTATATCAGGAGTTATACACTATTCATTGCTGCTGGACAATGCAATGTGAATAAGGTGCTATACATGTGTCCAACTTTATACAGGATGAAGAATGTGTCCTATGCTCAGTAAGAAGCTTTACAATGGTTGTATGTAACAAATACCAAATTAGATCATTGTGAGCCCTTAAAGGGAATCTGTCCCCCCTTTTTTGAGATATCATATAATGATATCATTCAATTGTGTGTCACATAAGGATTCTCTTAGTACTTTTGCTTCCCCCTGACCCCGCACCTTTCATGCATAAATACCTTTTTTATATCGGTTCAGATGTATGTAAACTGCCGTGGTCCGGTCCGATGGGCGGGGCTTATTCACCTGCTCCCCCCCTCCCTGTCTTGCTCTATGCATTTCTTCTTGCGTAGAGCAAGACAGGGAGGGGGGAGCAGGTGAATAAGCCCCGCCCATCGGACCAGACAGTGGCAGTTTACATACATCTGAACTGATATAAACAAGGTATTTATGCATGAAAGGTGCGGGGTCAGGGGGAAGCAAAAGTACTAAGAGAAGCCTTATTTGACACACAATTGAATCATATCATTATATGATATCTCAAAAAAGGGGTGACAGATTCCCTTTAAAGACAAAGTGTCTGCCACATTCTACAGCATGTCATACTTTCCACGGAGTCTCAGATACATCATCAGCCCTGGAAATGATAGTGTTAACAACCTAAAGGGTTTGATACTGCTATGGATTTGCAGTAAACAGCCAATTAGCCAAGAAGCACTGCCTGGCAGTTTTCCATAGGCTAACCATTTTAACTCTTTCATTCCTAGACTGTACTTTGCAGATGAAATAGAAGGCTGGATTTTCCAAATATGCATAAGTAATGGGTCGTGCAAGCAGAGCGCTGAGACGTTGCACGTGGGCATCATTGATCTATACGGGTCAAAATGAGTTTATTTGACATTATTTTGGCAAGTTTAGTTAAAGATTTTGCCATGTTGATAGGTGAAGTGAAGTCTTAGTTATTCTGCGCCTCTAAATTCCTGATATAACAATTTAGCGGATTAAAGCGGGATACACACAGTTATTAAAGAATGTCTGAAAAAAAATAAAAATTAAGTTCTAGAAGCTTTTGTTAATTTTTTTTACACTGACCAAAAAATGTCACTGCTATTTATCGCCTTCACTTGTAAATATTTTTTAATTGCTATTATACAATATATAATATAATATTAGATTGCTAGATGTTAGAAATACGTAAAATTGAAGTCTAACTTAATGCAAATTGGTGCCTTTATAGATCTGCTGTAATTTTTACAACCCTTTACTGTCCACTACTTGTGCTGCCCCAAACCATGTCTAAAATATGGTGCTATCTTCTAGTAAAATGAATAGTGGTGCACGTACATTCAGTTCTTAGAGTCGCTGTATAGCAGGTTTCACATGCTGGAGGGTTCCAACAGGCGATACGTTACATCAGGTGCTATGTGTGCTGCTGTAATTGATAGATCTTGGTCCCAAGAGTTTGGGTAATGTGAGAAATACCTCCCCTTCTCTCTGCTCCACTATATCCATTGCTGCATCTGTCATGGGAGGACTCTGAATAACCACAGCCACCATGGGGCCAAAAAGAAGTTAATTCATGTATTAGTGGTTACTCTCAGATATAACATAGGAATGATAAAGTGATTACCTGAACCTGCAGTGAGCAGTAAAAAGCTTACCCATGCCATGGGACAGTCAAATAAACCAATGAAAGCTACTAATTCTGCAAGGCACTAATGCAAAGTACTATAATATACTGGTAATACATGTCGGGCTGGGAAAATTTTAATGTCAACAGACCTATATATTTAACTTATTTACATTGAAGTAAAGGGAATACATAAAACAAATGCAAAAACTCAATTGTGCATTCCCATAAATATGCTAGTGTGAATGCACCCTTGGTAAATGAAATAATGTGTGTGTTCACATTTAATATGCAACTCGGTCTACGAATGGCCTTATGGACCACGTTCCTGAAAACCTCACTTTGATTTCTAAAAATCCACAATATTAAGTCTATTAAGGTGCTATCAAGGATGGATGGCGAATCAAGTAAATAAGTAGAAAAGTGTGAAATGATAAAATGAAGGGAAGCTTGGATATATTATAAAGTCTCATAATGTAAGCGAACCAAACTGACATCTTACTCAATGTTCCTGTCTATCAAAACAGTCAGTACCAACAAAAACCCAGACATGGGCAACGAACACGCTATGGAAGAATTCAGGATGAGGGAATGAGTCATGGCCTATTAGTTATTTATAATTTTTTGCCTTTTGTGTTTTTGGTTTTTTTTTTAGTTCTCAGAAAATTGTCTGGCTTTTATAAAATATTGATTTTTAGGATATTAGAAAAACAGACTTCACTTGCTTATTCAGTAATGACTTATATTTTGACAAATGCCAGAGTGGGTCAAATCTGTATGAGCCATGAAGTTACACAATAAGATACAAAAAATAGAGCCTTCTCATCCTATCTATCATAAAACCCTCAAACAATAAATCATTTAGTATACTACTTTCATTGCTTAGCGTTTCTGAAGTATATTGACATGGACCATTGGGCAACTTTATCCCATGGTTGGTATGTAAGCACAGAACAATGCCCCCTTGTCTCCATAACATATGCATTTATCACACAGTGCCATGCCAATGAAGCAGCTCCCAGTGATAGAGAGCAAAGAGTATCCTCATCTGTTCCATTCTTGGTCCCATGATTACGGCACACTGCTCTGAGTAACCAGCTAAAGCATATCCATAAACTGCTAGATAATATGTGGCTACAGACACGTCAGCTTTGTCAGACTGTAACCCCTTAATTCCGACTTTATCTTTATCAAAGTGCCATGATGTCTGCCCAGCACAAAAATCCCTCTCTGCTCCTGATAATTACTTCCAGATCCATAAACCAATTAAACACTTTATAAAAGATACTTAAGTCTCTCAAATATATATACAGCTTGTCTATCTGGCTCCATTTACATTCCATGTAAAATGTATTTGCCTAGTTATACTGGTGTACATGTACCAAATACTCCTAACCCATGCACCACCCTATAGCGATATGTGAATACCAAAATCTATATACCTAAATCTCTCACACTTCTGGGCATAGAAACCAGGCAGTTATATTTGATTTTCTTATATTTTACTACCCGTGATGACCAAAAACCACTACAGCACATAAGCCATATCAATTGTAGTGCAGCTAGGCCAATATTAGCAGATGTTAGTCAATGAACCTGTACACATATGTGGTTCAAACTGTGTCAGCCAAGAATGATTTTGAAATTGTTTTTGGCCCACACCATGAAAACCAACCTATTAACTAGACTTGTAAGTTCCCTGGCACAAAGTACAGCGAAAGTACGGTTCTGCCTGCTCCAGGCCTATACTCCTAGATAACAAATATAATGCCAGAGAATTTAGATCAATGTTGGAATTACACATAGTGGTACAAATGAATGGCTTGAATATTTTGCGCTGGCAAATCAAGGGTTAAACAGCCAAGAAGAACAGCCATTTTCCTAGACTTTCCTAATCAGCTCTCTGGAAGTCCTTAGTTGTGACATTGTTAGTGGTTTATGAGGCAGTAAATGCAGGGGAACAGAAAGGAGGATTTGGGGATATGAGACTGGTCTCCCGTAATTAGTTTTAATAGGAAAATCCGGGACTCTGTGAGAGACCGGAGGTTTGATCATAAGGCTGGGCAGGAAATTGAAGCAGACAGTACAGATTGGAAAAGTATTCCCCAAAATCTTGAGCCTGTAAGCACACAGCAGGGGAATGATGCAGGGATGAATATCTGCCACTGTTGCCCTCTACATGTCTTGGCATTTCAGTGTAAAAGCCAGTCCTTAATCATTTACATACAAGTAGCTTCAAGATAAAAATGTGCAGAACAGGAAGGATGGATTTTAGGTCACTCCGGACATGGGCATCTTCTATTCTCAAAAATAAACATATTTACTTTCTTTTATATTCTCCTAAACTGTATGTCATTGATCAACATGAGCTCACCAAAATCAAAAATGGTAAATAGTACATCAAAATATTTGTAAATACATCAAAACACTTGATACATATTGCAACATATGTATCAACAAAAAAATAAAACTGCATCAGTAAACATTGTCAAATGCACAAAAAGCCAAGAACCAATTTGGGCTGTTAGAGGGTGCGATTTTAATGCAACCAAATGTGAAGGTGGCATACCATAAGTTTTATGTTAATAAAAGATAGCTTAAATCTCTGCAATTGTATAGAAGAATAAATAAAATAAATAGATCTAAAAAAAAAGCATAAATAAAAAAATGCCATATAAAATAATGTAACTGCTGTATGGGAATGGAGGATCTCATGAAGCCAGAATAACTGTTCCAAAAATAAAGAAAGGAATATAAATGCAATTGCGGAATTATTTGAGATTGGAGATATAATTTGAAAACTCAAAATAAATTATTCTAAACACAGATTTAGGACTTTGCTATGTTAATCAGGAGTATAGATGTTATATTTAAATGGAATAATCCAAGTAATCTGATGCATTTATAAAAATCCTAAATTGAGCATTACAGATCTGATTCAGCTCTTAAGGATTTCCCTACAAAATAAAGACTTACTAGAGCATATTGTAATATTTATGCTCATTATTGACCTAAAGACTGAAAACGATATACAAAGGGAATAGGGAAAAAAAACTATTTATCCCATATCTCACCATTTATAGAAGATTCAGTGTATACAATGGAACTTTGCAAAAATATGAATATGTTACTTTTTTAATAACTGATGCAAGTGTCAGAGATAATGTGAGAAGCAGAAAATTATGAAGTGAGATTAGTATTGGTAGAAGTAAATTAAATTTAAGATGTCTGTGTGTTCAATTATTGACATTAAGGGAAATTATTGTATGCAGCCAATAATAAAGTCTAAATGCAATAGCTACAATATATGTGAGATTAATACATAAAAACTACTATTCAATCATTCTCAAAAATATTTAGCAAAAGGTAAATATAGAAAACTATTACATTAGAATTAATGATACATTAATTACATGCTTTACCAATATTATAAAATATAATAAATATAATAAAACCTAAATAAACAATACAAAATATACAATGACTGCAGCTAATAGTACTCTACTACTACTTCTACAAATTAATAATAATATTGTTTTATAACGTAGAAATACAGGGTTAGGGAAACTGTAAGCATTAGCTATAGGAATTTACCAGAGTAGCACATACTTTTCACATCTAAAACTACATTTTGCATGTGTAATAAAAGCCTTTTTTTCATATTTTTTATATAAGATATCAGCCAAGATCTGTCTTTATAACATAGTGGAACACCATTACATACTCTCATAGTCAGCTCTGGTGATATAAGAACAAGACTTACCTTTTTTAATAACAGACTGGTCCATTAAACTGACACTTGACTCATCCAAGACCTGGTTAATAGGAATACAGCATATACGTAAATATATAGGGACATAATATTAGCAGTACATATAAATAAATAAAAAATACATGAAGGACAGCTAGGTGACAATAGATGTGTCACATCTGAATGCAAGTCTCAAAGCAGATTAACCTAATGTATGCTTGTCAAACAAAAATGACACATTATTGTGGACTACTCCTGTAACCATTTTCTATTAAAATAATAACTAATGAATACATATACCTAATATAACCAGCTAATTAATGATGTGGTTGTAAGGAGAAAAGCACAATGGCAGCAGAGCTCAGTTGCTATGCAGCTCTGATGCTTCTCTGCATATGTTGAGCTTTAAAGAACAATTATCCATTCTTAATATTATGGCAAGATTGGTTTTATTATATATGCAGCTGATTCTTCCCTATCACCCCTTCTTTCCAAATATGTTTTGGTAAAAAATGGGGACTGTCAGCATTTACTACACTAATGTCAACTCATAAAATATGATATGCTTATTGATAAAGTTTTAATAATGTAATTCTAGTGAAGAAAACATAGGAGTAAGGGATAAATACATAAATTTTTTGCTAGGCTTATATATTAATACTAGGAGTAAAAGAAAGCTACATTCAGTGGAAATAAATATTAATAGTGTTTATAATTTATTTGACACTATTTAAATAGATCATTTGAAGCCATTTCTACTGTTACTAGAACTCATCATGTATCCACATGAGAAATTTCTGATCAATCCTCCACTACAGCCATAAAGTCCCAGACTGATCATCTAGAGACAAACATTAGTATCAGATCACAAAGTGTCCATTACTCTGATAATTTGTTATCTCTCTTCCTCTCTGTCTATTCCATAGCTTCATTATCTGTCACATGTAAAAGCTATTTTTTATTTTAGTTGTAATAGATTTTGAACACAGCAACATTGCAATAATTACATCTTCTCAACATAGAAAAATATTAGAGGTTTCTGTAGAATTTCCAATTGTCTACTGTAGTTAAGTAGCAAATATTGCTAAAGAAATTATATAAAGAAAAAAATGTGTTCATCCAACAGAGACAGCTAAAACCAGCAGAATGTCCTCTATAGCTCATAATCAGCGTATAAACCACTTTAGTGATGTAAAACAGAGGAAAACAAATCAAAATAATCTACATCGAATTTATATTTACAATGTGTGATACATGTTGTTACATAAGATTGTAGAATTCATGAGTAAAGAAATCCATTCATAAATACAGGCTATCAAAATAAATGCTGTATGAAACATATAATCCTGAATGAAATCTATATAAATATATGTTGTGGAAACTCCAAATAAATATAGTATGAATTTGAGCGAATTCTGGAGTGAGAAGATAAAGTGTGATAAATTGTCGCACGAACTGTTTTACTGTACACATCATCATTGAATAGATAAATAAAACTGTGCGTGCGTGTGTGCGAATTCCTTTTATAGAGCACAATAGTGTGTAAATCATTATATTTATTTCATTTCCTTGTTCAAATTAGGAAAGTTTGCTAATTTCGTTGAACTCTGCCCCAGGGGCTTAGCATGAGAGTAAAGGGAGGCAAATGCCAACAAATGGTTAAAGAATTTTCAGCAAATTCCCTGAGCGATCAGATAATTACTAAGACAAGGAGGATGGCAGCGATAGTGTAACCTGCAAACACAAGGCACCCAGAGGCCATGCTCACATGTCGCACCTAGCCACTGCTAGCCCTACTGATGGCTCACACCCAACTTATTGGCATGGAGAGTGGGATCCTGGTATAATACTAGTAAGTCATGTCGGATTCTGGTAGTAATACATTGGATGCCTTATATCAGTCCTAGTGTGTACAGCCCTGCGCTACAGGACCATGCAGGCAATTACATGCGACATTAGTGCAGATGGAGGGACATGACAGGCTCTCTGCATCATTACTTGTGGAGCTGGAGTTCCATGACTTCCTTACCTGCATGTCTTCTATGCTGTGGTGTGACAGGGCATGTATGGACAGGGCATTCTCTGCCAGGCTGTGCCCATCTCCCAGCCCGGGCAGTAGACGGTGAACCCCTCCATAGTCTCTTCGAGGGTCCAGGCTGAGCCCCCTGTGTACCTGAGAAAGCAGCCCTGCGTCTTCCTGGCGACTTCTCTGCGTGTGCCATGCCTGCTGCTGGTGCTGATGGATGGGGTTTATGCCGGCGTAGGGGTCTCCCAGATGGGGGTATCCAGGCTCCTGGCTTTGGGAGTAAGATAAAGGAGGTTGGGGGTACGGGGGAGGGAAGTATGGGGGCTGGAAATCTGAGGCTGGAGTGTGACAGAGCGGGGGAGCCGAGGAGTAAGCCCCCTGGTTCAGCGAGGAGAGCTGGGAAAGTCGGGCACTGCTGGCAGCTCCATTCAGGGCATCAGAGCGCTCCTGGAAGAGAGGAACACAGGATTACAGCAGCGGTCCTGGAAATCAGAGGATTACAGCAGCGGTCCTGGAAATCAGAGGATTACAGCAGCGGTCCTGGAAATCAGAGGATTACAGCAGCGGTCCTGGAAATCAGAGGATTACAGCAGCGGTCCTGGAAATCAGAGGATTACAGCAGCGGTCCTGGAATACAGGGGATTACAGCAGCGGTCCTTGGGCTGGAGCTGACACTTCAATTTCTGCAATGGCCGATATGTGCTGTACAGGGGTCATCTGGGCGATGTCTGCTGGTGCCAGAGGCCATCAATGTCTGATCACTGCCACCCCTGCCATAGATTGCCCAGACTGACCACAGAGGCACAGCTCCCAGAAAACCAGCACCTCTGACCTGCTAGATTTAGGAAAGGGACCCAACAGCCATCCACCTGTCTATCTTTCCCATATCTATCTATCTATCTATCTATCTATCTATCTATCTATCTATCTGTCTGTCTGTCTGTCTGTCTGTCTATCTAGCAATCTATCTATGTATCTATCTATCACCTATATATTATTTATATACTATTTCTCTATTATCTATAAACTATCTGTTATGTTTATATTATCTATTATTTAGCTATCTATATCTATTCTATCTATTATTGATATACTATTTCTCTATTATCTATAGACTATCTACCTATCTATTGTATCTATTATCTATATACAATCTATTATGTATATATTATCTATCTATCTATCTATCTATCTATCTATCCAATCATCTATCTATCTATCTATCTATCTATCTATCTATCTATCTATCCAATCATCTATCTATCTATCTATCTAATCATCTATCTATCTATCTATCTAATCATCTATCTATCTATCTATCTATCTATCTATCTATCTATCTATCTATCTATCTATCCCATATCTATATCTCTATCACTCTATGCTTCTCTTTCCCCAATCAGCCACAATCTGGTGAGGTTGTCAGCGCCTAAGTCTCTGGAAGTTCCTAGAAGTAGAGGGGCACAGCTGCCCACTACTCACCATGGCAGAATACGCGTGGACTAACATGTGGGCAGTGAGTTGTGAGCAGGACCCGCAGACAATTAGGAAGAATGCGCAGAATGTGACCGCAGTCCCTGATGCTCAGAGCCAAGGAGCTGTATCCATAGGGAAGAGTCCAGCAGAAAGCGGCACAGCAGCTCCAGAGTCTTCCTGCTCCTCTGCCCTCTCCTTCTCTGAGCCTGAGGCATCTCCATACACTCCAGATATAGACGCGGGAGCGCGCTGGGGTGTCAGGAGCGCGCCTTAAAGAGACAGCTCGCCTGCTGACTGTGAATATGGAATCGGAAACTGTATCTGTATTCACTGGTAAGTGGCTCTGTGCAGAAGACAAGTGGATCATCAACCCTTTGATCTACTGTAAAGAGATTGGGAATTACAATTATGGTTATTATTTACTATTTTGCTACTATTTATCATTTTTTATTTCTTTATCTCACTTATATAGTACCATTATATTTCCCAGCTCTTTCTAGACTTTATCATCACTGTCCCCATTGGGGCTCACAACTTCCATAGATCACTACTATATTATCTATTTGTATTTCCAGTAAGCATTGGTATTGTTATTATTGCCTATGATGATTATTATTACCACTACATGTTATCAGTATTTATAGATAATATTGCTATCCTCCTCTGCAGGCAGTGCACTGCTCTGATCACTGGAGAAGTCACAATTGCACCTCTTGGTGTAAACCTATGGCCAGAAGGCTCAGTTACCTTTTCAGGGTGTGAGGCTGGACCCAGTGGGAGAACAGACATCCTCTGAATCAAACAGATGCAGATCTAAGTGGGACACAGCCACAAGCCATCCCAGAAGTTACTGTAAACATGGCTGGGACCTGGACACACGTGTAAGCCTGCCCATACAGAGGGAGCAGCTCTGATTGTGGAGCTACTCAGGGATGATGGACACATCACCTCTCACCCTATAGATCAGGACCTCGGCCCAGACCAGAAATTAGCACAGAACGATTTTTTTTTAGCTATATAGCCCTATGGGCACAAAGCAAGGAATATTCTCCTTTAGGCCTCATTCAGACATCAGTGTATTGTCTTATGCACAATAAACAAGCGTTTTTTATCTGATTTTCATCAGAGTTTGGTCATTGTGTCAGTTTTTACCATCAGAGCTCAATAAGTTTTTCTTGTATGCAAAAAAAGAGGTTTCTCGAGCTTCTCCTATCAGTCAGTGAAAACCAGAGAGCACGCAGATGGCAACCAGGGGCTGCTCATTTTTTATGGACCCATAGACTTGCTTTGGTGAGCTTGGATCTAAATCGGACATCTCTCCATGATTTTATCCAGACCACTTGGCCTGCAAAATTATATGGACATGTGGACAGCCCCATAAACCATAAAACATGTGAGTTGTATACATGAAAAAAAAAACGGCTAGAACTCCTACGTGAAAAATTGCAATCTGACTGAGCCCTGGTAACACAAGCCAGTCACATAACGCAGCACTCTGATAGTCTCCAGTGTGACTGTGAGATGCCAGAGGGAAAGTGAGGAACGAGCCTCATGGTTTGCTATAGTATGATCCCCATGCATCCTACATGTCAGTGGTTGTGTTGGACCCATCAAGAAGCTGGATCAGAAAGTATTGCATTTTGCATTTTTCTATGCACCGTACCACTTTTGCAATAGAACTTAATGTAAAATTCGCCACTGATATATGGTCTAGGTACACGGTAATCCAACCTAATCATAGGCAAAATCCAACTCCGCTAAATAGCACCCAAAAAGTAGAACAATTCGACCTTTATGAGTAAGCATCTACAGGGCAGGGAGAAAAAGTAAATACTTATGTTTTCTTGCACTGTAATATGAATTATGACACAAACACAGAAGATTTGTTTTTTTTTCTCCTGATGAAGAAGTTTGTTCAACTCTGAAACACGGAGATTAATAAAACTACTTTTTATTCAACACTATTAGATATCTTCTTGACCAGCAGATTTATCCGTATATTCCTTTCTACTATTACACACAAGAACACACACTACCATGAAGGCTGGAGATGAACTCTCTCTCTCCCCCCCCCCCTTCCCGGGAGGCGGCTGCTTTAAAATTCTTCATTCGGCGGATCCGTAAAAAAACACAATCCGGTGCCATCCGTTCACATCAGTTAGCTACGGATCCGCTTTCCGCCATTTTAGCGGATTTTAACTGACCCAAAAAACGGAAGTGTGAAACAGGCCTAAGCTAATTTATCAAGAGCTTCTTACAATGACACTCTTATAACGGATGTCATGCAATAATAAAGAATCTGGAGCCAAAGGAACCAACTCAGGTGCCTTTTTTATTTAGGTGGCTATAGAGCCCCTATGTAGTTGTCTATGCTGCACCTCATTGCAATATTATTATATGGTGGAATATTTATTTGTAGGGGCCTTGTACAAGTCTTTGGTAAATGAAAAAAAGCAATGGGGACTTTATGAAATATAAACATTACATTAGATGCATTAAACAAGTTTCTAATAAACCTTTTATTTCAATGTTTCCCCATGTTAAACTTTTAGATTAACATGGGGAAACCTTGTCCTGTACACATCTGATAGTGGGATAGATTTCTACTGAGTATAAGGCTGAGTGCAGACGGACTTTGTAGCCCTGCGGATTTTTCCGCACAGAATTGAAGAAATCCGCAGGTCAAATGACCTGCATTTTTCCTGCGGATTTCTTTCATTTTTCCTGCGGTTTTATTGCGGTTTTTGTGCGGTTTTCCACTGCGGTTTTCCCCCTGTGGATTTGGAGACAGGGGAGGTGGAAAACCGCACAAAAGAAGTGACATGCTGCGTATTTTGTACCGCAGGAAAACCGCACGGAAAAATCCGCAGCGTCTGCACAGCGTTTTTTTTTTACATTGATTTACATGCTACTGTACATCACAATGCGGATATGCAGCGTTTCTGCGCTGTAAAATCCGCTGCGGATCCGCTGGATATCTGCATCATGTGCACACAGCCTAAAGAAGTCTCAGTCTAAGGCCATGTTCACATGTTCAGTATTTGGTCAGTATTTTACATCAGTATTTGTAATCCAAAATCTGGAATGGAACAGTCAGAGGTAAAGTATAAGGCTAGGTTCACATTAGCGTTTGAGCCCGCAGCATATCATCTGCAAACAAAAGTGCATGTTTAAGCAGCGTTTTTTATGCACATCATCTTACGCATGACGGGAAAAAAACGCTGCGTGTGCATGCGTTTGCGTTGTTTATGCGTATGTGTTTGATATGACATAAGACAAGGGATTTGTATTTACATTTTGAAGAACGCATGCGTATCGAACACATGCGTACCAATGCGTTCCCATAGACAGTAATGCATTTTTTTTACGCACTCATCCGCATGCGCATTCCTGTGCACATTTGACAGTTTTTTGACACCTCAAAAAATGCAACATGATGCGTTTACCGCGCACCGCCGCTCACTGCGAAACGACGCATGCGTACAAAAAAGCATGGGAACGCATGTCCCTGTGTACACCATGTTAAATATATGTATGCATGACGCATGAAGATCTATGCGGATCAAACACTGCGCACACAGACGCAAATGTGAAACCAGCGTAATAGAAACACGCCACCACTTCTGTATTTATCACCCGCTCCTGGTTTTGGACTTCAAATACTCAGGTAAAATTTTGACCAAATACTGAATGTGTGACCCTGGCCTTATCCTGATAAGTCTACACATTAAGACCACGTGCACACGTTGAGTATTTGGTGAGTATTTTACCTCAGTATGTGTAAGCCAAAACCAGGAGTGGGTGATAGATACAGAAGTGGTGATGGGTTTCTATTATACTTTTCCTCTGATTGTTCCACTCCTGGTTTTGGCTTACAAATACTGAGGTAAAAAAATCACCAAATACTGAATGTGTGCACGTGGACTTAATGTATAGACTATCAGGATAAGGCCACGGTCACACATTCAGTATTTGTTCAGTATTTTACCTCAGCATTTGTAAGCCAAAACCAAGAGTGGGTGATAGATACAGAAGTGGTGACGGGTTTCTATTATACTTTTCCTCTGATTGTTCCTCTCCTAGTATGGGCTTATAAATACCGAGGTAAAATACTGTACGTGTGAACATGGATTTAAACTGATTTTCCAACCTTTTTTTAAAAAGATAGTCAGAAGAAAGGTACAGTTAAATAAATATAACTCACCAGTCTAAACCTTTGCCTCTTCAGCGCCGCCCCTCCGGTAGTCTAAGGACTGGAAGTGATGATAATATAATAATAATAAATTTTATATCTATAGCGCCGACATATTCCGCAGCACTTTACATTTCAGAGGGGACTTGTACAGACGATAGACATTACAGCATAACAATAATCACATAGATCATAATAACAGATACCAAGAGGAATGAGGGCCCTGCTCGCAAGCTTACAATCTATGAGGAAAAAAGGTAGACACGAAAGGTGGATGGTAACAGTTGCCCAGATTGTATGGACCAGCCATAATGTTAAGTGTGTAACAGTACAGACACAGAGGGCTAATGGATGCATAAAGCATGTGGGAACATGATGCGGGAAATCTGGTTATGGTAAAACTTTTGGCTGTTCCACACAGGGATAGATTAGGTTAATTTGTTGAAGCGATAGGCCAGTCTGAATAAATGCGTTTTCAGGGCACGCTTAAAATTGTGGGGATTGGGGGCTAATCATATTGATGATAGTCACCTAAAGGTACTGTCACACTTAGCGATGTACCAGCGATCCCGACCAGCGATATGACTCGGTCAGGATCACTGGTACATCGCTAAGTGGTCGCTAGTGAGCTGCCACACAGGCAGATCTCACCAGCGACATCGCTGGGGACGGGGATCGCTACTTACCTGTCACACCAGGCGATCCTGCGTCCTCCTGCCCGGCTCCACGCTCGTCTCTCCACAGGAAGCGCCGCAGGAAGCTGACGACAAGAAACAGTCCTGGACGTTCTCGCGCGATCAGCGATAAGCAGCGGGGGAGCGGTCGTATTTAAGTATCAGACACAGCGATATCGCTAGCAATATCGCTATAACGTCACAATTTATAGCGATATTACTAGCGATATTGCTTAGTGTGACAGTACCTTAACTTGAGGCAGCAGATTGGCTGTACTGAGAATTGGAGAATAGAAGCAATAACTCTGAGGTGTTGATAGGGAGTAGAGCAGGCGATACACATACAAGGTAGCTGAATGTACCAATTTTGAGTATTCAGATTCAATATTACATGAGTATAGTCGATTTATTGCCAGTTCTCACTTTACGGTTTACACTAATATTTTTTATGCACGTAGGTATTAACTTATCAAATTGCTCGAATTTCTCTAACTTCACTACTCTCACACCTACTATGGACAATATACTTGATAATTGTGCTATTAGTGCAGTAAGAGGATAGAACTTATGAGAAATCATCTTTGAATAATGTATTCATTCATTTGTCCATTTATTGTTATTTCTCCATTCTAGTTCCTTACAGATCGCGCTTTAGTTTGTACCCACCAATATTCAGTATGTATAAAAAAGCCTGTAAGTTACAAGCCTCTAAGAGAGTGATATATGGAGAAGGATAGCGTATGCATGGAGAGAGAAGAATCCATTACACTCATCTCTTATATTTTACTGTAATTGTTAGCGCCCCGGGCAGTACTTGCAGTTATACAAAAGGACATGTGGATTCTTCTATCCATTTATTGTGAATAGATTCGCACCCCTCCCATCCCTAATCCTTTGATGTCCCTTGTTGTGAATCCCGTGCATTTACCACTCGGTGATGGCCAGAGGGCTGACTTTATACTTGGTCACAAGCATTGTATACACAGGGATGTGGCGTCTGCTGAACGCACACTAGAGATTACCATGCGCTGCGTTATGGTTTTCACTTTTATTTTACCAAGAGAATGTGAAAAATGTCAGCCTCTAGATGTGCAAAGCCGGTAGAGACAGACCCCAAAAGACTAGCAGCAGTAATTGCATCAAAAGGTGGTCCTACAAAGTATTGACTCAGGGCTGAATACAAATGCACGTCACAACTTTCGGATTTATATTTTCCAAATATTAAAAAAAAAAACCACTTATCATTTCCTTTACACCTCACAAATACTTGCTACTTTTTGTTGGTTCTTCAGATAGAATCCCAATAAAATACATTTACATTTGTGGGAGTAAAGTAAAAAAATATGGAAAAGTTCATAGAGTATGAATAGTTTTTCAAGGCATTGTAAGGCTGAATTCAGACACCTGTGCTTGTGATTTCCAACCTATCCACAGGACTTCTGACCTGAATGCAGTAGCCTCATAGATGTATTTGAGTCTGCTGAGTTTAGGTCAGGAGACCCACGGCTGGTGCAGAAATCATTGCCCATATGTAGTGAAACTCGCCTGATACTGACTCCTGTCATTATGGATGTAATTTGCATTCTAAAAATCATTGTACAATCCAGTAAAATGTTAAAATATAGACAAACAATATAGTAAAGTCTAATTTGTTAACATTATAAAAATGAAATACTATACAGGATATTTACAGCAATGAGAAAATAAACTCTTCTGTATGGCAACGAGCCAGTACAAAATGCTGCATATGGGTAATTTTATGGTGTGAAATGCAGGAAAAGGTCATGTAACATCAGAGAAATTGGGTTGATGAAACACACAAGGGAATGAGAAGAGTGTCAAAAAAAGAAAATTTCCAGTGTAAGTGTAAAATGGAATACATAATTGGAGCTTGAACGTATTTTCAATGCGTTACTGTCCAGTATTATATAGTGATATCTTCTATAAAGAAGAGATATCTGTCCTCTGATGTCCTAGGCAGAGTTCTGGTTTCTGAACCGGTCCTCTGTCTCAGTGCTATCTTTCCATTCACCAATATATTAACACTCATTTATGTCCAATTCACACTAGCACTAGATCCCACGAGAGAAGAAAAGAAAAAAGGTTGGGTTTGGAAACTTATTCTTTACTGTTTTAAATTAAAGTGTCAATTGAATTATAGAGGCAATATGTCAGTAGACAGATCCAATAACATGTTTGTAATAAATATTTGTATACTTATAAACCTGCATGGACAAGAAGACCACCCATCCACAACTGTTACTTACTCCTTGCACATGGCTGTGGTTAATCTTATCTTTTAAGCCAAGCTGGCATTTCTTCCTTTGGATACCCTTTATGTATCTGAAAAGATATTCTGCAAAATAATTCTCATTCCACCTGTTAAAGGGAATCTTTGGACTATCAGCTGCAGGCACCGCCATCAGGGGATTATCTACAGCATTCTGTAATGCAGTAGATAAGCCCCCGATGTAACCTGAAAAATGAGTTATATTATGCTCACCCACGGGCGGTCCGGGTCTGGTTTTGTTGTAGCGGTCCAGTTCGGCGCCTCCCATCTTGTAGCGGTGACATCCCTGTTCTTACTTCTACCACGGCTCCGCAGCAAAGAAAAGGACGTCACCGCTACAAGATGGGAGGCGCCGGACCGTGAAACCCATCGGACCAAGACCGTACCGCCCCCTGGTGAGTATAATATAACTCGTTTTTCTATCTCTTTCAGGTTACATCTGGGGCTTATCTACAGCATTACAGAATGCTGCAGATAAGCCCCTGATGTCGGTGCTGGCAGCTGATAGTCCAAAAATGGGGTGACAGATACCCTTTAAAAGCTGATGAAGAAGGAGGAGTTTCAAATCAAGCATAAAGAGGTTCCACAGAAGCTGTAGAATGTATGAAAGACTGCCTTAGAACTTCATGATACATTCAAGCTGCCGCATTGTCGTTGGAATAATCTGGAGTAGCCAGAGGAAACCCACACAAACACAGGGAGAACATACAAACACCTTGCAGATGTTGTCCTTGGTTGAATTCAAACTCAGGACCCCAGCGCCGCAAAGCAACAGTGCTAACCACTGAGCCACCATACTGCCATCTTAAGAATGTAGATGGGTTAGGGTATATTTCCACGGGCCGTATGTATTTGCTGCGGATTGAACGATGCGTTCAGCCGCAGCGTTTAATCTGCAGCTTCCAGATGTTACAGCATATTGGAGGGGATTTTATGAAATGACATCTCCACTATGCTTCCTAATACGCGGGTGACACACCCACGAAACTGGCCATGCGGCGCGTCTTTTTAGAATGCAGCATCTCTGTTTACCTTGCGGAGACGCTCAGTCACCGCAAGGTAAATAGCCCGGTCTATGTATGCGATGCGGTGATACCGCATGTGTTCAATGAACACATCTGGAATCACCGCGCGTACAGAAGGGGGCGGGGCTTTGGACAGAGCGAGCTTTTTGCGCCATCCAAAGCGCAGGCAACGCGCTTAGTGGAAACATACCTTTAGAGTTGAAATGTGGTGATTGACTCAACCATTGCAGAATATTCCACTTCTTTGGCTTAAAAAACTTCTGGGTTGCTTTCGCAGCATGTTTTGGGTCATTGTCCATCTTTACTGTGAAGCGCCATCCAATCAACCTTGCTGCATTTGGTTGAATTTGAGTAGATAGTATAGCTCTGTAAACTTCAGAATTCATCCAGCTGCTTCTGTCTTCAGTCACATGATCAATATACACTAGTGACCCATCACCATTGGAAGCCATTCATGCCCATGTCATGACACTGCTTCCACTATGTTTTACAGAGGACATGGTGTGCTTTGGATCATGAGCCGTTCCAAGCATTCACCATACTTTCTTCCTCCAATTATTCTGTTTTCTTTTGATCTTTGTTTCTCTGTCCAAAGAATGATATTACAGAACTGGGCTGGCTTCCTTTGATGTTTTTTTTTAGCAAAGTCTCATCTGGTTTTTGTATTTTTAAGACTGAATAATTATTTGCACCTTGTGGTGGATTTTCTGTATTTGCTCTCATGAAGCCTCCTTATGGTAGACTTGGATTCAGAAACACCTAGTTTCTGGAGAGTGTTCTTCACTTGAGTAGATTAAGTGAGGAGGTTTTCCTTCACCATGGCAAGGATTCTGCGATCATCCATCACTGCTGTCTTGTGTGGACGTCCAAGCCTTTTTGAGTTTCCAAGCTCACCAGTGCACTCTTTTTTTAAGAATGTACCAAACTGTTCATTTGGCCACACCTAACATTTCTGTTGGTCAATTTCTCTTCTATTGAGAGCTGCTTTGACCGCATGTTGTGGGTTCACAGCAGCAGATTCCAAATATAATTGCCACACCTTAAATTAACTCCAAACCTTTTACCTGTTTAATTAATGATAGTTTATTGAGGTAATATCCCTTTTGGGCTTAAAACGCTTTGCCCCAATAGCAGACAGCGCAGTTGTAAATAGCCTGTTCTCGTTTGCCAGCTATTTCCTAGTAATATTTTGGAAAGTTGGATAAGGCTGAAGCTGCATGTCAATTTTGGGCTTTAAGCATGTCGCTCAGCCAGAGCTCGTCCAATGTCGCTGCTATGCTACAGCACATTACTATGTAAGTGAATGTGGTTGTACTGCAATCCTCATGGTACGGCAGCCACATGTAGCAAAATCCAAAAAAATGCAACACGGTTGAACTTTTTGCAACTTGTTTGTTGCAGTGGTGTACCCTCAGGTTTGCAATAGGAGCCCATTCACTTTTATTGCGCCGCTATGTAGCACTGCCACCTAGTGATCTTTGGCTCTACCACCTGTGTCTTGGCAAAGTTGCCCGTGTAGCCTTAGCAATAATTATACAAATCCACCACTAGAGCTCTTGCAGGGAGTACAAGAGCGAGACCAAACAGTTCGACTGACCATGAGGTCAAAACTTCACCTGGCCAATGGGTGCACAATTATGAGACCAATTTTATCCCCCTAGTATCTCAAGGCCCTATAATAAGTCATATTGCAAGACTCATTAAAGGGTCAAAAGTGACTATAGAGATCAAGTCCTCTTCCTCCCTGAAGAGGCAATTTGCATATAATAATAATTTTATTTCTATAGCGCCAACATATTCCGCAGCAGCGTCCAATTAAGTATGGGCAGGTACAGACAATAATAAAAACAGCACAATGTAACACAGTTCAAATGTTACAGGAGGAGCGAGGGCCCTGCTCTCAAGTTTACAATTTATACAGGCAAGAGTAAAATCGGTTGAACCCAACAAGTTTGTAGAATACGCCAAATATCCTGGGGGTTCCAATTCTTCTCCAACAGATGATGTACTCGTATAAGGATAGAAATATTGAGCATATTGAATTTTACATGCTTGATCCTTCTTTTCTCCCAGGAGATAAGTTTCTTCCAGTAGCTTATTCCCATTTCCTCATTCAGGATACATGTATGCTCATCTGAATCAAGCATCCATGTGTCATGCGGAATCGATGCCACCCTGACGAGCATTGAGCTGATAACTATTGAAGGGTGAAGTTGATGGAGCTGTCCCTAAATAGTACACTTTAATTACCAGGCGGATGAGAACGACATGGAGACTTGAACTTTCTAGTGAGAATTCAGTATGACATGCACTTTGCGTTTGGAGGAAGAGAATGAAATATTTTATAACCAAGAACATGACTATACAAGACCATGGAAAGATGCCCTGGATACTGTACCTGAGGGGGAATTATACAGCACTGATACCCATTGTTCTGAGAAGGTTACCTTTCCAAATAATGATGAGAGACGACATTGTTTTAAGATGAGGTGTTTCATTAGAATGATGTGAAACAACGGATTACATAAAGGCAGTGAAATCTGTGCACGCATGATGTATACATGATCAGGGCCTCTCGTCTGGACAGTAAGGTGATGGTATATGTGTCACTGGTTATGGAGCACAGCGTTCCACATATACCCCAGCCATTAGATACAGTTAATGAGTTGGTGAACGGAGACGTACTCCATTGTATTATCACAAATATGAGTTATTCTAATTATTGCCAGCAGAAGAAAGTGTGCATCCGACATACAAATGTAAAAGAACAGAGGTGTTAAACAAAGCATCAGTAAGGCTACTTTCACACATCAGGTTTTCGGCGTCAGGCGCGATCCGGCGTCGTGCCGGAATGCCGGATCCGGCAAATGTTTTGTAAAACCTGAAGTGCCGGATCCGGTTTTCTGCCTGATCCGTCTTGTTCTTGACAGACAAAACCGGATCCGTCTCATCCGGTTCATCCGTTTTTCTATCCGTTTTTATATCCGTTTTTCGACGGATTACGCCGGATCCGGTTTTTAAAATTTACCCTTGTGGCCTTCCGAACGGGATTGGCTACTGGAAAACTAGATATAGCATGTTCCTACAGCCCTTCTTTGACAGGTTGTAGAGAAGAAAGTGCAGGTTGGAGAGAAGAGCAAGCTACTGGCGAAGATGGATGTTGTCATTGGAAATAGTACCACTAGAAGTTCTGTGACGGTTTCAGTAATGAGGGACAATTTTGCACTATACTTTATGTCACCTCAAGGCAGAGTACACTGGCAGGATGACAGAGTGTGAAAGATTTGTGCCCTAACCAAACTTGTGTACCTTCTGGACCAACAGTATATACCTTTGCCAACCAAAGTTGGCTTTCTTGTCATGGTCTTACTATTTTTACCTTTAGGCCACAGGTGTGTACCTGGTTGTCTTTTATGCAAAGTATTTCACCTTTTAACAAAAGTTGTGTACATTGGTAGGAAATCACCAACAATAAACACAACTTTTTAGGTGAAATACTTTGCTTCAAACACAACCAGGAACACAACTGTGGCAAAAAGCTAAAATTTACCCACAGTTATATACCTGGTTTTGAATACCTTTTTACCTTTGAAATACCCTGTATTTAACCTTTTTTTAAAACATAGTTCGCCGCAGAAAGAAATGACAGACAACCATTGTGAAACGATAATTTAACTTTTATTTAAATTTTTTTTTTTTTTTGTAAAATGTTTTTAAAGTGCAAAAAACTTTTTTAATAAAGGTTTTAAACCCAATGGGCATTTTTATTACAAAAAACACACATTACAAATCTGTGTACTGTGGGGTGGAAATACTGCTGGAGGGGCTGCGGAACACTTCGACACTGGGTGTGTGGAGAGAGGACTGGGATCGTGGTGGGGAAGGAACAGTTAGAGGTGATGGTGTGGAAAAAGCTACAGAATGGGTGGACATGTGGGAGGCAGAAGAGGTGGTGGGCGGTGGAGTGGAAGGTTGGGCAGGGACTGTAGGAGCAGATGATGTTGATGGAAAGTTGTATGGGGAAGGAGTTTGGTACGGGGAAGGAGTTTGGTACGGGGCAGGTTGCTGGAAGTGGGGAGATGTCTGGTACTGGGGAGGTTGCTGGTACTGGTGAGGTTGCTGGTATGTAATAGGAGGGGGAGGATGGAAAGTGGCTGGAGGGGGTGCAGATGTAATAGGAGGGGGAGGATGGAAAGTGGCTGGAGGGGGTGCAGGTGGAGGAACTACAGTGGTGGGAGGTGGAGGTTGGGAGGTAACCTGCTGTAGAGCACCGTGGCACGAATGCATTACATGCATCTGCTGGGTAGGAGATAGCGTTTCCATGCACTCCACAACAGACCTGAAAAAGGTGTGGTTTGGCGAAGATCTTGCTTCTGAATGCATGGTTTGCAGAAGTGTCTTCACCTCCAGAATGCTGGAGTTGATCTGCTGAAAGCCTGCGGAGATTTGCTCTGACAAGAC
This sequence comes from Dendrobates tinctorius, assembly GCF_039654945.1. NCBI lineage: Eukaryota > Metazoa > Chordata > Amphibia > Anura > Dendrobatidae > Dendrobates > Dendrobates tinctorius. The sequence continues at coordinate 25,535,753 of NW_027361683.1, forward strand.
TTTGAGACAGTTCTGGAAAGATGCATTCAGATGCAAGAACTCTTGCGCATAACTCTTTTCCTGACCCCTCTGCCGCTGCCGCCCAGTACCCGCAGGTGTACTAGAGGTGGCAGGGGCAGAAGGGTGGGGTAAAGGGAAAGCGATCTCCTCACCAGCAGCTTCATGTAATGTAGGCGGCCACGATGCTCCTGTGCTGGTGGATGGGACAGATGGGTCAAATGTGTGGGAAGGCTGGGAAGGTGCAGATGTACCGGGGCGGTCGAAGTGTCCCTCGGTGCCGGTCTCCTCAGGGATCGCCTCAGAAGGGTCCAATCGTGCAGGCTCCCGAGTGCTGCTCACCGTGCTGTGGAATAAAGAGAAAAAAAAACAATTAAAATACTGACATGGTATGGCCCTGGCTGAAAAAAAAAAGTTACATCTAACATTCTTTTCACATGTGGTGTGTAATATTTACCTTCTGGTGAGCATTGTTTCCCGGAGGAACGACAGGGCTTGTGCGTACTTGTACTTGCTCCTGCGTCCTCCAGATCCACTCGGGGCCCGCATTTCTTTATTGAACTCCTTCTTGAAACGATCCCTCACAGACCGCCACCGATTCACAATTCTGTTCCCTGAAACGAGAAAGGAGTGGTTAGTATACAACATCAGTGTTTCACAAACTCCAGTCCTCATGGTCCCCAGGGGTCATGTTTTCAGGATTTTAAATTTAAATCCTGAACACATGATCCGTGGGGACCACGAGGACTGGAGTTCGGGAAACACTGGTTTACATCAAGCAACCGGTACTGTATATACTTACACTCTTTAATCTGGGCCCGAGCTTCGAGGTCCTCCCAGCGGCCCACAAGGAGAGAACAGATTTTCTCCCAGAGTCGTCGGGTAACTATCAGGTCAGCGTGGCGGCGGTCAGCCATATTCCAGAGCGGCTCCCTTTCTCTGACGAGATCGATGAGGCGGTCCACATCAATCCCTCCATCCTCACCGTCAGAGTCGGGAGCACGCTGTGAAGGCTGTTAAAGAAAAAGACAAAAATAACATAATTAGCCTCCACAAAAGAAATGAAATAAAAAGTGCAAAAAAACAAAGCAAAAATATTTATACTTACACGCTGGTGACCGCCGCGTTGCTGTCGCCGACGACCTGGGAGGCACTGCGAGGACCTCTTGGCCGAGCACCAGATTGGGAATACTAGAGAAGAAAACAAAAAATGTTATGTCTTTGGATGTAGGCATTTGTTTGCTGTGTGTGGTCTGCAGAACATTGTTTTCTATGTGTTGTGTGTAGTGTGATGTTGTGTTTCTGCGTTTGATGCAAAAAACTTACCAATTGTGAGCCCACTCCAGGTGTCTGTCCAACCCTTCCTTCTTCTTCTGGGAGCTCCTCTTCATCTTGTGATTCCTGTTTTGAAATAAAAGTCAATGAATAGACATATATTACAGAGATGATGGATTTTGGAAATAAAAACTTACCGTCAAACGCTGACGATGCGAGGGAGGGCTCCCAGAAGAAGATGTGCTGTCCTGTTGATGGCCAGACTCCATGGCTGTGGGTATTGCTGCTGCTGTTGCTGCTGCCAGTGATGCCATTTCTGCTGCTGCTGCTGCATCTCTTTGGCGGCTGTTGAATAAAGAGAAACAAAGGGCCAATGAATATCTTGATATTCCATGGCCCTAGTTTGGAGGAATGGGGGATTTGATAATTACCGTCTCTCATCTGCTTCTGGACTCCCCTCCTCAGCATGTTCCATTTGCTGCTCCATTTGGGGTGGTGGTGGTGCTGATGGTGCTGCAGATGTCTGCTGCCTTCTCCTGGTTCTTGGCTTGGGTGGCATGTTGGGTGTGGCTGTGGGTCCCACTGTCTTGCTTTTATATATGTCTTGTGGGCAGAGCTACTGAGCATGCTCAGACCAAAAAAACCGGATCCGGCGCATTGCGGCGCTCATAGGCTTTCATTGTGTGAAAAAGCCGGACGCGCCGCATCCGGCGTGTCCGGCTTTTTCGCCGGAGACAAAAAACGTTACAGTAGACGTTTTTTCCAGACGCCGGATCGCGACACATTGCCGGATCCGGCGAAAACCGGATGAAACGCATGGCCATCCGGCGCGATCCGGCGCAAATGCAAGTCAATAGGGGGGAAACCGGATCCGGCATTGCATTTCGCCGGATCCGGTTTCTGTCAAAAGCGCCGGATCGCGCCTGACGGCGAAAACCTGATGTGTGAAAGAGGCCTAAGAGTAAATCATTGCATTATGATCTTGGGTCCAGCATTTAAACATCTATTCTGGCATTCTGTAGTTACATCTACGTAGATATAGTTTTATAGAAAAGCACTCATAACTATGGTCATCCAAGACTTGTGAATGGCAAATCTACCAAGTAATTCAGCCTCAGACCTTGTACAGTCTAGTGCCTAAGGGTTCCTACTCCAGACCCGTAGGAACGCCATTCACTGCCACGTGCTTGTGCTGAAGATGGTTAACAGAGATGTTTTCTTTAGGTTATGACCACACAATTCCTGGGCTGGGCTTAAAGTTGATCCGTTCTGATATTTCACAATTCAAACTCCATACATTTTGAAATATGTCTTAGACCTGATGAGGCTGGCGCACTTACTTTTCAATATCTACGTCAGAATGGCTGTATAGTCCTGAAATAAAAATGAGCGTTTTATGGCTTCCGCTAATGATTATTTTAATTCACAAAGTAAACTTTCAAAAAGGATTATATAGATATTAGAACATTGACATTTTTAAAGTAAGTACACCAGTGTCATCAGATCTAATGTAATGTAAAGTTTGGTGACAGATCCATTTCAACCTGGTATATATTTTTTACATTAACGTTAATTTTAGGAATTAACACAGGAGAACCCAGTAACGTATTTACAGTTTGGTCTTAACTTTAGAACAAATGTTCTTATACTAGTTAGGGGAAGGGAACGGCATAGGATTTTGGCTGCACAAAGATATTCTGCCTCTATGCAGCTACAAAAGCAACTATTTAGCAACAGCCCACAGAAATATACTGAATTCCCCAAAAGACCCCTGTACATGTGATTACTCACTACTTTTTTTCTGATAGATGTAGCTAGATGGGATTACGTATATACAGTTTCATGCGACTGTGAAGTGACAAAAACGCCCCACTTTCTTTGAAAAAAGTCACACTGCTAAAATCATGTGCAAGTCATATGGGTCATCTGGGAGTTTCTGCCGGGTGACCCTTTTACTGTAGTGGTAACATGTATCAGTCTGAGGGAGGCTCAGCCTTAGTCCATTAGTTTTACCATTACTTATCCGTAACATAGGATGGAAGGTGTATGCATGTTGTATATAAAAAGCACTTGGCTATTTTGACTTTTCAATAAAAAGTACAAGCTGCTGTCAGAGTGGAGAAATACTACTGTTCTGTGGGTACAGCTCGTCTGCGCACCGAGCTTACATGCGTCTCCAATTAACGCTTCATTTTTTTGTGTTATTAATTAACATGTGCTGTCCCAGAGAAATGAGCACAAGTTGCTGCTTCTGGTTTGTTGGATTCCAACTGGATGGAAAAAAAAAACATCATGCTTTCTAGTATTCTATATGTATGGATGTATTCTACCTTAGAAGCAATGAGCTTAAGAGTAGAATATCTCCATATCTCCAATATCTGCAGCTTAGTCAGGAGTGATGGGGCAAGGGTACTGGGCAGCGTGGTTTGTATGGACCAATCTTGAATTGTGTTTAGGTGCCTCACTGATTAGCTGTTCTTTCTGATAAGGGGTCATATATGATTCTAGGCTACGCCTGATTTACGGTCAGTGCGTATTTGATTAAAGGCACACTCTATGTTTTGAAGCTTGTCTTCGTCTTACACTGCTGTGTATGGAGTATGATATATTAATGTGCTTATTGTTAGCTTCTACTTCATGAGAATGTATTATGACTCTTTATTCTGTCATTCTGTGGAATACATGTAATAACAATGTGCCTTACTGATATGTAACCACACCGCCCTTTTTTAATGCTTTTTTTATGGGATCTTCTGTCTGCTTTTGTGTTTTGATTTAATAAAGATTACATTTAAATGTAAGATATGTGTGGTATATATTACATATTGTTCTACTTGGTGGGAATAGTTTGGATATGGTATACTTTTGGTACCCCCAATATCTACTGGCATTTTGATTTGTATTAAAATGGGTCTATATATCCTATTCTTGGTATTAATTCTTCATTCTGTCAGTCTGTGAAAATCGTCGGCTTTCAGTGCAATTCGATTTATGGAGGAAAATTGTGCATGCTGCAATTTTTGCTTCGGAAACCCTTGTTCTGAGATTCCTATAGAATAACAAAGGTCTGAGTGCAATCCGATGTTTTGCATAGTTCTGTGTATGGGCTGTGAGTACAGGGATCTGTCTAATACATTTTATTTATTTTACTCACTTATATAACACCATTAAGTCCACAGCGCTTTACAGACATTATCATCGCTGTCCCCGATGGGGCTCACAATCTAAGTTCCCTATCAGTATGTCTTTGGAATGGGGGAAGAAACCAAAGAACCCAGAGGAAACCCACGCAAACACGGGGAGAACATACAAGCTCCTTGCAGATGTTGTCCTTGGTGGGATTTGAACCCAGGACTCCAGCGCTGCAATGTTAACCACTGAGCCACCGTGCTGCCCTATACATGACCCATTATACTGGCCATATCCATACACAATAGAACAATTGGACCAAGATAATGGAATATAAAGTTCTTTCAAACTTTAATGCATATGTTGAAAGCCGAAAACTAGAAGAGGGGATGGGAGGAAAAACAGCAGACAAGAACATGCAGCAGAAGGACAAACTAATCAAGGATGCTAGATGTGGTAAAGAGGACCCAAGACAGGGTACTCAGAAGGAAGCTAAGAAAAAGGAAGCAAAACTTCTTTCCTGCATGCTGACCAACGCAAGAAGCCTGACCAATAAGATTGAAGATCTGGAGTTGGTAATGTATGAGGAAAAATACGACATAGCAGGAATAACTGAGACATGGTTAGATGACAGCTATGACTGGGCGGCTAACTTGCAAGGATATGATTTGTTTAGGAGGGATCGTAAAAAAAAGGAAAGGGGGTGGAGTCTGTCTATATATAAAGTCCACTTTAAAGCCCACACTAAGAGAAGATATACAAGAGGGAAATGAAGAGGTGGAGTCTCTATGGGTGGAGATACAAGGAGGGAAAAGTAATAAAATCCTCATGGGGTTTGTTATAAGCCACCAAATATAACAGAAACCACTGAAAATGTATTATTGAAACAAACAGACAGAGCAGCAAATCACAATGAGGTGATTATTATGGGGGACTTCAACTACCCCGACATAGACTGGGAAACTGAAACCTGCGTATCTCAGAAAGGAAACCAATTTCTGTCAGTGACCAAGGATAATTATCTGTCACAACTTGTGCAGGGCCCAACTAGAGGGACAGCCCTTCTGGACTTAATTTTAAGCAACAGGCCAGATAGAATAACAGAAGTTCCTTGTCGATGGGCACCTAGGGAACAGTGACCACAATATAATACAATTCCACTTGTCCTTCAGTAAGGTGCCCTGGAAGGGGGTAACAAAAACGCTGAATTTCAGGAAAGCAAAGTTTGATCAGCTTACAGAGGACCTTCGCCGAATTGATTGGGACAATGTCCTCAAAAATAGGAGCACAGAAAATAAATGGGAAATATTTAAATCAGTTTTACACACCCACTACGAGCTAGCCATACCGTACAGAAATAAAAGGGCTAGGAACAGGAAAACACCATTGTGGCCAAAAAAGGATGTAAAAAGGGCAATAAATAACAAGAACAAGGCATTTAAGAAGCTAAAACGAAGGCAATGAAGAAGCATTAAAAAGTTATAGAGAAAAAAATAAAATGTGTAAAAAACAAATACATTTAGCAAAAGTGGAAACTGGGAGACTCATTGCTAAGAAAAGTAAAACAAACCCCAAACTATTCTTTAATTATATAAACAGTAAAATGATTAAAATTGATGGTGTCGGCCCTTTAAAGAACAATGAGGGTGAAATCATAGAGAGCGATGTGGGAAAAGCAAATGTTTTAAATACTTTTTTCTCAACAGTGTTCACACAGGAAAAGGATTTGCCAGGGGAAATGCAGAGTGATAATGTAAACTCCCCATTAAGTATTACCTGCCTAACCCAGGAAGAAGTGCAGAACCGCCTTAGTAAGATTAAAATTGACAAATCACCAGGCCCTGATGGCATTCACCCTCAGGTATTAAGGGAGTTAAGTAATGTGATAGACAGGCCACTATTCCTTATATTTAAAGACTCTATAGAAACAGGGTCTGTTCCTTTTGATTGGCGGCAAGCAAATGTGGTACCAATATTCAAAAAGGGGTGTAAATGGGAATCTGGAAACTATAAGCCAGTAAGTTTAACATCTGTTGTGGGTAAAATTTTTGAAGGGTTTCTAAGGGATACCATTATGGAATATCTCAATGTTAATAAATGTTTAACTGCATATCAACATGGATTTATGAAGGATCGCTCCTGTCAAACTAACCTGATCAGCTTCTATGAGGATGTAAGCTCTCAAATGGACCAAGGAGAATCATTGGATGTCATTTATCTCGACTTCTCTAAAGCATTTGACACTGTCCCACATAAAAGATTGGTAAGTAAAATGAGAAAGCTTGGGCTAGGGGAAAATGTGTGTAGATGGGTAGGTAGCTGGCTTAGTGATAGAAAACAAAGAGTGGTTATTAATGGTTCATACTCAGATTGGGCCAGGGTTACTAGTGGGGTACCACAGGGTTCTGTATTGGGCCCCCTACTATTTAATATATTTATTAATGATCTAGTGGATGGCTTACACAGTAAAATATCAGTATTTGCAGATGATGCAAAACTATGTAAGGTAGTTAACACAAAGGAGGACAGTTTGCAACTACAGACAGATTTGAGTAAATTGGAGAATTGGGCTGAAAAATGGCAAATGAGGTTTAACACAGATAAGTGTAAGGTTATGCACATGGGAAGGAGAAACAGATGCTACAATTACTTACTAAATGGGAAACTGCTGGGGAAATCAGACATGGAAAAAGACTTAGGCATCTTAGTCAATAAGAAGCTAAATTGGAGTGCCCAGTGTCAGGCAGCTGCCACCAAAGCAAATTGGGTCATGGGATGCATTAGAAGAGGTCTGGGGACACGAGATGAAAACACAATTCTCCCTCTGTACAAATCACTCGTCAGACCACACTTGGAGTATTGCGTGCAATTTTGGACGCCGGTGCTCAAGAAAGACATTACTGAACTTGAAAGGGTTCAAAGGTGGGCTACTAAAATGATAAATGGAGTTGGTTCACTACAATACCCAGAAAGGTTATCAAAATTAGGTCTATTTACTCTAGAAAAGAGAAGACTTAGGGGAGACCTAATATATACGTACAAGTATATCAGAGGGCAATACAGAGATCTCTCTAATGAACCATTTGTACCAAGGACTATGACAAGAACAAGGGGGCATTCTGTTCGTTTGGAGGAAAGACAATTTCTGCACCAGCATAGAAGAGGGTTCTTCACGTAAGAGCAATGAGGCTCTGGAATTCTCTTCCTGAGGAAGTGGTGATGGCCAACTCACTGAATAAATTTAAGAAAGGAATGGATGCTTTTCTTGTGAGTAACAGTATAGAAGGTTACGAATAACATAATATTATAGGTAGATGGTTGACCCAGCTTAGGGGAAGGAATTTTTTTCCCTATGGAGAAAATTGGCTTCTACTCTGTGGGTTTCTTGCCTTCCCCAGGATCAACAATGCAGAACAGCTGCACTAAAAATAGGCTGAATTAGATGGACATAAGGTCTTCCTTCAGCCTTTAAAACTATGTTACTATGCTATGTTATTTTCATTGATTATTTCTTGTTTATTAGATCGGTATGAGACATACAGTATATATATTCTTTTCAAGATTCATGATTCGGTATATAGTTTAGCATAAGACATATAAAGTATAGGTTGTGGATGCTTTCTTAGTTTCGCACACCATTACAACAAAAATAACCTTGTTTTTCCATTTCTAAGAATAATTCCAGATACTGGCAACACAATGGTTCACCGGTTGGCGCAGCATTGAGTTTGACTTTCCTGTCTCCCTGTAATTCCTCTAATACCACAAAGACGTAACTGGCTTCCTACTAAACTGGTTCTACTGTATATGAAATATACACACTAGCTTGTGACGCCCACTGGAGACAAAGACTGAAGTGAGTGCTGAAATCTTTGCTTTCACTATATAAGCAACAATAAGTGAAAATAAATGTCCGTCTGACAGCGCCAGAACTATAGTGAGTGCAAATCATACGTCCGTAATGGCGTATGGAGACTGAAGCCATCCAAATGACCTGCTGCTCAAAGAGGGGGCCAGTACTATAAAGGGTATGTGGTGGGGAACTATTTACAGATTTAGGAGCTACAAGTCTCCTATCCACTGGATTAGAGATGAATTGCTTATGTGTGTGGCAAATACAATTTTAAAGAAGATCTGTGACCAGATTTCACACTACAAACTACATATATTGTTAAATGGCTCTCATTGACCTGATGAGACTGAGGTATATACTTTGAAATTCCATGTCAAAATGCCTGTATAATCTTGATATTAAAATGAGAATCTTAGGAGTCCATTTATAGAATATACAGGTGCTTCTCCCAAAATTAAAATATCATCAAAAAGTTAATTTATTTCAGTTCTTTATTACAAAAAGTGAAACTCATATATTATATATAGTCATTACAAACAGAGTGTTCTATTTCATGTATTTATTTCTGTTAATGTTGATGATTATGGCTTACAGCCAATGAAAATCCAAAAGTCATTATCTCAGTAAATTAGAATACTTTATAACATCAGCTTGAAAAATGATTTTAAAATTCAAAATGTTGGCCTACCGAAAAGTATATTCAGTAAATGCACTCAATACTTGGTCAGGGCTCCTTTTGCATCAATTACTGCATCAATACGGCGTGTCATGGAGGCGATCAGCCTGTGGCACTGCTGAGGTGTTATGGAAGCCCAGGTTGCTTTGATAGCAGCATTCAGCTCGTCTGCATTGTAGGGTCTGATGTCTCTCATCTTCCTTTTGACATTACCCCATGGATTCTCTATAGGGTTAAGGTCAGGCGAGCTTGCTGGCCAATCAAGCACAGTGATACTGTCATTTTTAAACCAGGTATTGGTACTTTTGGAATTGTGGACAGGAGGCAAGTCCTGCTGGAGAATGAAATTTCCATCTCCAAAAAGCTTGTTGGCAGAGGGAAGCATGAAGTGCTCTAAAATTTCCTGGTAGACGGCCGCGCTGACTTTGGTCTTGATAAAACACAGTGGACCTACACCAGCAGATGACATGGCTCCCCAAACCATCACTGATTGTGGAAACTTCACACTAGACCTCAAGCAGCTTGGATTGTTTGCCTCTCATCCCTTCTTCCAGACTCTGGGACCTTGATTTCCAAATGAAATGCAAAATTTACTTTCATCTGAAAACAACACCCTGGACCACTGAGCAACAGTCCAGTTCTTTTTCTCCTTGGCCCAGGTAAGACGCTTCTGGTGTTGTCTATTGGTCATGAGTGGCTTGACACAAGGAATGCGACACTTGTAGCCCATGTCCTGGATACGTCTGTGTGTGGTGGCTCTTGAAGAAATGACTCCAGCAGAATCTCGCCCAAATTTTTGAATGGCCTTTTCTTAACAATCCTTTCAAAGCTGCAGTTATCCAGGTTGCCCGTGCATCTTTTTCTACCACACTTCTTCCTTCTTCTCAACTTTCCATTAATATGCTTGGATACAGCACTCTGAGCAGCCAGCTTCTTTAGCAGTGACCTTTTGTGGATTACCCTCCTTGTGGAGTGTTTCAATGACTGCCTTCTGGACATGTCAAGTCAGCAGTCTTCCCCATGATTGTGGAGCCTACTGAAACAGACTAATGGACCTTTTTAAGCGCTTAGGATGCCTTTGCCAGTGTATTTTGTTAATTATTCCAATTTAATGAGATAATGACTTTCGGGTTTTCGTTGACTGTAAGCCATAATCATCAACGAACAAAAGAAGAAGAAAGACTCTGCATATATGTGGGATCACCACGCATGAAACAATTATATGAAAATATAAATTTTTATTGATTGCACAAAAGCAGCAAAAAACACCACACATTAAAAACAATTAAAAACAGACTAATCAGCATGTACACCGCTGGCTGCAGAATATAATGGCACTAAATATGGATCAATCAAGCTATTAATGAAGCTCCATGTAATACAGACAATCCAGTGGGAGCAATAGAAAGAAAAAATGACTGGACAAACTGTTATAACCCTGTAGTAATATAATATGCTGAATGTATAACAAACAGCAAGGAAAACCAATCAATAATCCCTGATAAGAACCCAGCAGTGTTTGGTAAATGCCTGATGGAAACAGAAAAACCTGGGTAACAAATGGAGCTCCTCATGGAGTGAGATCACCTATTTAACAAAGCAACTAAAGCTCAAAAAATAGAAGAGCTCATAAAGTGCAATAGTTCCAGACCCCAAACTGGAGTGCAATACATCACCAAGGAGCAGAACAGTCAAAGAGTCCAGTCAAGGTCGCCCCAATGTCTGTGTGAAAAGCCAGCAGCCACAGCGGGGTACAGTGACCCACGCGTTCCGACACCACAGGTGTCTTTCTCAAGGTGAGTGCTAATGTTGCTTAGTAGAGCAGCTATTTAAGACAAAATAATCAATAATAAATCCTTGCCAGGTGGCAGCTAGAGGCGTGCAGATGCGCAGGTAGGCGGATATGGCGTCATGAGTTTCAAATGTACTGCGCAGGCGCCGTCGCATCATGACAAACAAACACCAAGATACAAGTCGAAATCCCGTGAGAGCCAGATGTCACGCGCATGCGCACCACAATCAGGCAGGTAACCATAGCACTATTTATAAGCGCCATCACAAAAATGCAAAGCGGCGTTAATTTTAAGTCAAGGTCTCGCGAGAATTACAGATTTCACACATGCGCAAGAAAGCCCTAAGGTAACCATAGCAATACAACCAAGTGCTAACACATCATACACGGCGATATGTATATTACAAAAATGTATTCTGTGAGTGGCCACTGATGTATAATGGTGGCACAGAGCCATGTGTTTCTTCTGATGGCAGCCATTTTTGTGGATGAGCCATGTGTTTCTTCTGATGGCAGCCATTTCTGTGGATGAGCTCTGTGTTTCTTCTGATGGCAGCCATTTTTGTGGATGAGCCATGTGTTTCTTCTGATGGCAGCCATTTTTGTGGATGAGCCATGCATTTCTTCTGATGGCAGCCACTTTGGGAATGGCAAGTGTGTGTCTTTTGGCAGCCATTTTGGGAAGGACAAATGTGTTTCTTATGGCAGCCATTTTGGGAATGGCAAATGTGTTTATTCTGGTAGCCATTTTGGGAATGGCAAATGTTTCTTCTTATGGCAGCCATTTTGGGAATGGCAAATGTGTTTCTTCTGGCAGCCATTTTGGGAATGGCAAATTTGTTTCTTCTGGCAGCCATTTGGGGAATGGCATGTGTGTTTCTTCTGGCAGCCATTTTGGGAATGGCAAATGTGTTTCTTCTGGCAGCCATTTTGGTAATGGTCTTCTGGCATCCATTTAGGGAATGGCAAATGTGTTTCTTCTGGCAGCCACTTTGGCAAAGGCAAGTGTGATTCTTCTGGCAGCCATTTTGGCATAGGCAAGTGTGCTTTTTCTGGCAGCCATTTTTGGAATGGCAAATGTGTTTCTTCTGGCAGCCATTTTGGTGAAGGCAAGTGTGTTTCTTCTGGTGGCCATTTTGAAACGTCGCCCCAGATCATACAAACTGAACCAGATCATCAAGTCACTAACATAGATCGGTCTAAATCGAGTGAGGCATAATTCAGGAAGACACACACACAACTTCCAGTGATGAACATCTTAGATTAAGGCTACACACCACACCACCAAATCCTTGTTACCCAGTAATGACCACTATCGGCCAATACTATATTCCTTTGGGAAGTGAACAGGCTTTACCTATGTTCCCTGTTACAATGGGGTCCAGTGGGCCACCGACCCTTTGCCCTATCACTCCTGTGGTGAACCCAGCAATCCATCCACCTGGATCATCCCCGGCACCGACCTTTCCTACTGTCACTTCCACTGACAATTTAGCCGTACACCCACACGGGATACTCAAAGCAAAAACCTCTCCTCCCAACGCTTCCGCTACAATAGCACTCTCATCCAGTCTACCTAACCCTATACCCAGTACCTCACAGCCTCTCTCACAACCAAGCGCACACCTGTATGGGACGGTGGCAACTGTATCAAGTGGGGACTCAATCTGGGAGGGGGATACCAACATCACAGGAAGCCCAAAGGGAAGGAAATGATGGCAACCTATTTTTGAAACAGAACGTTCTGAGGGACCCTTGTTAGAGGTGGGAAAGGGTGACATAACAACAATGGAAGCTGATGCTATTGTTAATGCTGCCAATTCTCGGTTAGAGCACAACAAAGGTGTTGCTAGAGCTATAGTGGAAGCAAGAGGGGTGACTATTCAAGCTGAACCATTGTTGAGTCACGTGATCAGATAGCTGTTGGGAACATAGCGGTGACTAAATCTGGCAATCTTTCATGTAGAATGATCATACATGCTGTGACCCCTACTTTTGACCCTATTCATCTAGACGTTAATACTCAACAACTTCACGCAACAATAACTCGCATTTTAGAGTATGCAAATATTAGTGAGCAGATTGAGACCTTGACAATTCCCGCTAATGGTGTTGGCATTTTTGGTTTCCCTGTTCATGCATGTGCAAGTGAAATTGTTGGAATTATAATGAACAAGTGTAGCCCCCCAAGCATTTGCTGCCTCTCCTAAATCAGGTTAATTAGTAATGAGGACAGGATTGCTAAAGCTTTTAAGATTGAATGCGTTACCTGGACTCCCCATGATATTGGAACTGCCCAATTAGAGCCCCTCATTCCAGGACTGTTACCTCCTCCTGCTCCTCATACGCAAGTTATTACTTCTGTTCTCTTCTGTACAGAGCTATGGTCAGAACTTAGCCGACCACTCGTAAATCCACAGGAGGTAAAGCTCCCCACAAGCAGCTGGCCTCTAAGGCCACCAGAAAGAGCGCTCCCGCCACTGGTGGAGTGAAGAAGCAACAGCGTTACCGACCAGGAACAGTTGCTCTCCGTGAGATCCGCCGCTATCAGGAGTCCACTGAGCTGCTGATCCGTAAGCTTCCCTTCCAGTGTCTGGTGAGAGAGATCGCCCAGGACTTCAAGACCAACCTGTGCTTCCAGAGCTCGGTGGTGATGGCCCTGCAGGAGGCCAGCGAGGCTTATCTGGTGGGACTGTTCGAGGACACCAACCTAAACACCTGTCGCTGCAGTGTCATATGAGACTTCAATGTTCCCTCTTGATTCCGAATAAAGTAACTCTTATCTGCTGCACCATCCTCTACCTGTCCACGCTGCTTCCTCTTTCCAGGGGGGATGTGGATGATGATACTGATGCTCTCGGTGAAGACGCCTTTACACACTCAGAGGATCATGACTGTCTCGAACAAATGCAGGAAGAAGCAGCCTCCAAGAAAAATGAGTCTAAAAACCCATTCCCATATGCTGACCTGATGTTCTTCACTGATGGGTCCAGATTTGTAGATGAAACCGGAAGGTTCCATATGGGATATGCAGTGGTTACACATGACCAGGTCATCTCAGCCGGATCCCTACCATTGCATAGGTCTTGCACAAGAAGCGGAACTTAAGGTTTTGACAATGGCTTGTCAGGAAGCAAAAGAGAAGGTGGTCAACATCTACATGGATTCAAGATATGCTTTCTGAGTGGCTCATGACTTCGGCAGTATCTGGGCAGCCTTTGCCCTCAATTGGGCAAAGCATACTGCGCACGCGTGAGGTCACATTTCAATGCGCATGCGCAAAATCTGTACACGATCTGCGATCTCCACAGTGAAGAATGCATACAGCAAGCCGAGGAGGGGTGGAGTGATGAAAGAGAGGCAACAACTATCGGACAGGACTGAACAGATTAACATACAGCGCGGGACAAATAAAGGTTTTTATGGGTGATACATAGGGAGTCAGGAGGGTTCAGAACTAGTTGTGGAAGGCATAGCTGACACTCAATTAAATTATATTTTTAGCTGGTAGGACAAAAAAGTGGTGACAGGTTCCTTTTACCCATGCCAAAGGAGTTGAAAAATCTTGAGTGAGGAAACAAAGGGCTCAATTCTGGCTTTGCTAGCAGAGGGACACAGTGAGCAACATGTTGCCTCCATTTTTAAAATTTGTTAGACAGCAGTCCATTACAACAAGGTCAAGCAGCAGACATTGGGGACAACAAAGCTACAGACCGGCAGAGGGCAAAAACGGCTCTCCACTGACCGGGATGACCGTCATCTTATTCGAATGTCATTCAGCAACTGCAGGATGACATCAAGTGATCTACAAAAGGAATGGCAAATGGCAGCTGTAGTGAATTGCACGGCAAGAACAGTTTGTAACAGGCTCCTAGAGGCAGGGCTCAAGTCATGTAAAGCTAGAAAAAAGCCTTTCATCAATGAGAAGCAAAGGAGAGCCAGGCTGAAGTTTGCCAAAGACCATAAAGATTTGACCATTGAGGGCTTGAGTTAGGTAATCTTCTCTGATGATTCTAATTTTCAGCTTTTCCCAACACCTGGTCTAATGGTTAGATGGAGACCCGAAGAGGCATGCAAGCCACAGTGTCTTGCACCCACTGTGAAATTTGGTGGAGGATCGGTGATGATTTGGGGATGCTTCAGCAAGGCTGGAATTGGGCAGGTTAATCTTTGCGAAGGATGTATAAATCAAGCCGCATACAAGGTTATCCTGGAAAAACAGTTGATTTCTACTGCTCAGGCAATGTTCCCCAACTCTGAGGACTGTTTTTTCCAGCAGGACAATACGCCATGCCACACAGCTAGGTCAATTATCGTGTGAATGAAGGACCACCACATCAAATCCCTGTCATGGCCCGCATAATCTCCAGACCTGAACCCCATTGAAAACCTCTGGTGTCACGAAGTGACTGACCAATGAGACACGACCCACAGATTGGTTGGTCACCAAACAGCAAAACCAAAAAACACACCAGGGGATACAATTACAATGGTGGGCCCTGAGATAGGGAATGGGAAATGGACACCTCATGCACTCTCCTAAGGATGTGACCTGATCTCCCTGACGTCCCTATACAGGTTTTTTCAACCTGTCGCCGATCAGGATACCTAAGCCCTCGCTTTCCTTGCACCTATCCCTAAGTAGGGAAATGGCAAGTGAAGACACTGGTCCCACCACTGCACTAATACAACACAAGGTAAGGTAAGACAGAGAGCAAAAGGAACAAGGTAAAAAAAATACAACACATAGCTTTCTGCTGTAAAGCATTGCACAGCAGGATAATGACACCAGATTCACCATAAACAGCTGAGGCACAACTGCTGCCAGCAAGCTCCATCTCCCAGAATGTTCACTGCAGAACTCAAACACAGACGCTCAGCTAATGCATCAGGTGACCTTTTGAAGGAAGGTGGGAGTGGTCACCAACTGCATCAGCAAACTCAACAGCAATGTAATTACACCAGTGGCCACCGGGGGAAAAAACTGACATTAACCCCCGATGGCCTGAAAGGAAAAATGTTTTAATGTGAGAATCCAGATCTGCCACAGATCCAAAAATGGATCGTGATTGTCATGATCCATGCTGGATCATGACTGATGTAATGCAAAGTACCCTTTTTTTTCCTTGAGTTGTGTGCTCGGAGTTGGGTTTGCCCCCGGTGGCCATTAGGATTGTTACAGGGTGGTGTCTTTTGTTCTCTTTGCCCCCGGTGGCCAGTATGGTCATCACACTGGTGTTTTAGAGATAGTTTTGCCCTGGTGGCCAGTATGGTCATTGCACTGTGTCCTTAGAGATAGTTTTGCCCCGGCGGCCAGTATGGTCATTGCACTGGTGTTTTTAAAGAGATTTTTCCCCCGGTAGTGGTTAGTGTAATGGCACGGGAATCACTAACAGGTGTGTTTACTCAATAAAGGTGTGTCAGTTGTTCTGACTCACGTTGGTGATATTGTTTGGCTTTTCCAACCATGCTGGGTGAAGGAAGGAGCTGAGGAGAGTCCAGGACAACTGAGAGTCCTGGAGTGGCAGCTATGGTGTCAGCGAGGAGTTCATGTAAAGCATGGTGGAGTGGCAGCTATGGTGTCAGTGAAGAATTCTTGCAAAGCTTGGTGGAGCGGCAGCTATGGTTTAGAGCTGCACTCAGTTGCTGGACTCTTTGTCAGGAACACTGCACTGAACTTGCTCACTGAGCCAGTGCGCGTGTCCTGAGTAAAGTGAACTGTGCTCAAAAATCCCTGTGGAGCGGTCAGCAGCCGAGTAGATGCGTACTTCAGAACCGCAGAACCTGAAGCACGTGACTGCTAGGGGCGTGGCCTAAACTCCAGAGAGCTAGGAGCTGTAAGAGAACTCCTAGCAGGGTAACTGCGAGACAAAGTTACCAAGGGGCATAGACAGGGAGGATAGTCAGGACGTAGCCAATGAGTCATACACAGAGATAGCAAGGTACAAGAGGGGCGAGCAGAGAGCAGTCGGATCACAGGCAATGATTCATACACAGAGAGGATAGCGCAGTACAGAATCAACAGGCAAACTCACAACGGGAAACAGAACCGGGTCAGAACCATATAAACAAGCTATAGCAACGAACAGGCACAGGCACACAGACGTCAGCACACTCGGCCAAAGGCAAAAGTATAACTTGCAGGGATTGGAGCTTCCCAGGGGTTTAAGAAGCTCTCCCAGAACCAGAAAGAGGCCACAATCATTAACCCCAGGTGTGCAGGTCAAAACCTGCACTGAGCTCCAGACATTAACCCCTGACGTGCAGCTCAAAAACCCATTATACTGGCCATATCCATACACAATAGAACAATTGGACCAAGATAATGGAATATAAAGTTCTTTCAAACTTTAATGCATATGTTGAAAGCCGAAAACTAGAAGAGGGGATGGGAGGAAAAACAGCAGACAAGAACATGCAGCAGAAGGACAAACTAATCAAGGATGCTAGATGTGGTAAAGAGGACCCAAGACAGGGTACTCAGAAGGAAGCTAAGAAAAAGGAAGCAAAACTTCTTTCCTGCATGCTGACCAACGCAAGAAGCCTGACCAATAAGATTGAAGATCTGGAGTTGGTAATGTATGAGGAAAAATACGACATAGCAGGAATAATTGAGACATGGTTAGATGACAGCTATGACTGGGCGGCTAACTTGCAAGGATATGATTTGTTTAGGAGGGATCGTAAAAAAAAGGAAAGGGGGTGGAGTCTGTCTATATATAAAGTCCACTTTAAAGCCCACACTAAGAGAAGATATACAAGAGGGAAATGAAGAGGTGGAGTCTCTATGGGTGGAGATACAAGGAGGGAAAAGTAATAAAATCCTCATAGGGGTTTGTTATAAGCCACCAAATATAACAGAAGTCACTGAAAATGTATTATTGAAACAAACAGACAGAGCAGCAAATCACAATGAGGTGATTATTATGGGGGACTTCAACTACCCCGACATAGACTGGGAAACTGAAACCTGCGTATCTCAGAAAGGAAACCAATTTCTGTCAGTGACCAAGGATAATTATCTGTCACAACTTGTGCAGGGCCCAACTAGAGGGACAGCCCTTCTGGACTTAATTTTAAGCAACAGGCCAGATAGAATAACAGAAGTTCCTTGTCGATGGGCACCTAGGGAACAGTGACCACAATATAATACAATTCCACTTGTCCTTCAGTAAGGTGCCCTGGAAGGGGGTAACAAAAACGCTGAATTTCAGGAAAGCAAAGTTTGATCAGCTTACAGAGGACCTTCGCCGAATTGATTGGGACAATGTCCTCAAAAATAGGAGCACAGAAAATAAATGGGAAATATTTAAATCAGTTTTACACACCCACTACGAGCTAGCCATACCGTACAGAAATAAAAGGGCTAGGAACAGGAGAACACCAATGTGGCCAAAAAAGGATGTAAAAAGGGCAATAAATAACAAGAACAAGGCATTTAAGAAGCTAAAACGAAGGCAATGAAGAAGCATTAAAAAGTTATAGAGAAAAAAATAAAATGTGTAAAAAACAAATACATTTAGCAAAAGTGGAAACTGGGAGACTCATTGCTAAGAAAAGTAAAACAAACCCCAAACTATTCTTTAATTATATAAACAGTAAAATGATTAAAATTGATGGTGTCGGCCCTTTAAAGAACAATGAGGGTGAAATCATAGAGAGCGATGTGGGAAAAGCAAATGTTTTAAATACTTTTTTCTCAACAGTGTTCACACAGGAAAAGGATTTGCCAGGGGAAATGCAGAGTGATAATGTAAACTCCCCATTAAGTATTACCTGCCTAACCCAGGAAGAAGTGCAGAACCGCCTTAGTAAGATTAAAATTGACAAATCACCAGGCCCTGATGGCATTCACCCTCAGGTATTAAGGGAGTTAAGTAATGTGATAGACAGGCCACTATTCCTTATATTTAAAGACTCTATAGAAACAGGGTCTGTTCCTTTTGATTGGCGGCAAGCAAATGTGGTACCAATATTCAAAAAGGGGTGTAAATGGGAATCTGGAAACTATAAGCCAGTAAGTTTAACATCTGTTGTGGGTAAAATTTTTGAAGGGTTTCTAAGGGATACCATTATGGAATATCTCAATGTTAATAAATGCTTAACTCCATATCAACATGGATTTATGAAGGATCGCTCCTGTCAAACTAACCTGATCAGCTTCTATGAGGATGTAAGCTCTCAAATGGACCAAGGAGAATCATTGGATGTCATTTATCTCGACTTCTCTAAAGCATTTGACACTGTCCCACATAAAAGATTGGTAAGTAAAATGAGAAAGCTTGGGCTAGGGGAAAATGTGTGTAGATGGGTAGGTAGCTGGCTTAGTGATAGAAAACAAAGAGTGGTTATTAATGGTGCATACTCAGATTGGGCCAGGGTTACTAGTGGGGTACCACAGGGTTCTGTATTGGGCCCCCTACTATTTAATATATTTATTAATGATCTAGTGGATGGCTTACACAGTAAAATATCAGTATTTGCAGATGATGCAAAACTATGTAAGGTAGTTAACACAAAGGAGGACAGTTTGCAACTACAGACAGATTTGAGTAAATTGGAGAATTGGGCTGAAAAATGGCAAATGAGGTTTAACACAGATAAGTGTAAGGTTATGCACATGGGAAGGAGAAACAGATGCTACAATTACTTACTAAATGGGAAACTGCTGGGGAAATCAGACATGGAAAAAGACTTAGGCATCTTAGTCAATAAGAAGCTAAATTGGAGTGCCCAGTGTCAGGCAGCTGCCACCAAAGCAAATTGGGTCATGGGATGCATTAGAAGAGGTCTGGGGACACGAGATGAAAACACAATTCTCCCTCTGTACAAATCACTCGTCAGACCACACTTGGAGTATTGCGTGCAATTTTGGACGCCGGTGCTCAAGAAAGACATTACTGAACTTGAAAGGGTTCAAAGGTGGGCTACTAAAATGATAAATGGAGTTGGTTCACTACAATACCCAGAAAGGTTATCAAAATTAGGTCTATTTACTCTAGAAAAGAGAAGACTTAGGGGAGACCTAATATATACGTACAAGTATATCAGAGGGCAATACAGAGATCTCTCTAATGAACCATTTGTACCAAGGACTATGACAAGAACAAGGGGGCATTCTGTTCGTTTGGAGGAAAGACAATTTCTGCACCAGCATAGAAGAGGGTTCTTCA
The DNA here is from genome assembly GCF_039654945.1 of Dendrobates tinctorius. Taxonomy (NCBI): domain Eukaryota; kingdom Metazoa; phylum Chordata; class Amphibia; order Anura; family Dendrobatidae; genus Dendrobates; species Dendrobates tinctorius. The sequence continues at coordinate 25,555,648 of NW_027361683.1, forward strand.
CGGTAAGAGCAATGAGGCTCTGGAATTCTCTTCCTGAGGAAGTGGTGATGGCCAACTCACTGAATAAATTTAAGAAAGGAATGGATGCTTTTCTTGTGAGTAACAGTATAGAAGGTTACGAATAACATAATATTATAGGTAGATGGTTGACCCAGCTTAGGGGAAGGAATTTTTTTCCCTATGGAGAAAATTGGCTTCTACTCTGTGGGTTTCTTGCCTTCCCCAGGATCAACAATGCAGAACAGCTGCACTAAAAATAGGCTGAATTAGATGGACATAAGGTCTTCCTTCAGCCTTTAAAACTATGTTACTATGCTATGTTATTTTCATTGATTATTTCTTGTTTATTAGATCGGTATGAGACATACAGTATATATATTCTTTTCAAGATTCATGATTCAGTATATAGTTTAGCATAAGACATATAAAGTATAGGTTGTGGATGCTTTCTTAGTTTCGCACACCATTACAACAAAAATAACCTTGTTTTTCCATTTCTAAGAATAATTCCAGATACTGGCAACACAATGGTTCACCGGTTGGCGCAGCATTGAGTTTGACTTTCCTGTCTCCCTGTGATTCCTCTAATACCACAAAGACGTAACTGGCTTCCTACTAAACTGGTTCTACTGTATATGAAATATACACACTAGCTTGTGACGCCCACTGGAGACAAAGACTGAAGTGAGTGCTGAAATCTTTGCTTTCACTATATAAGCAACAATAAGTGAAAATAAATGTCCGTCTGACAGCGCCAGAACTATAGTGAGTGCAAATCATACGTCCGTAATGGCGTATGGAGACTGAAGCCATCCAAATGACCTGCTGCTCAAAGAGGGGGCCAGTACTATAAAGGGTATGTGGTGGGGAACTATTTACAGATTTAGGAGCTACAAGTCTCCTATCCACTGGATTAGAGATGAATTGCTTATGTGTGTGGCAAATACAATTTTAAAGAAGATCTGTGACCAGATTTAACACTACAAACTACATATATTGTTAAATGGCTCTCATAGACCTGATGAGACTGAGGTATATACTTTGAAATTCCATGTCAAAATGCCTGTATAATCTTGATATTAAAATGAGAATCTTAGGAGTCCATTTATAGAATATACAGGTGCTTCTCCCAAAATTAAAATATCATCAAAAAGTTAATTTATTTCAGTTCTTTATTACAAAAAGTGAAACTCATATATTATATATAGTCATTACAGACAGAGTGTTCTATTTCATGTATTTATTTCTGTTAATGTTGATGATTATGGCTTACAGCCAATGAAAACCCAAAAGTCATTATCTCAGTAAATTAGAATACTTTATAACATCAGCTTGAAAAATGATTTTAAAATCCAAAATGTTGGCCTACCGAAAAGTATATTCAGTAAATGCACTCAATACTTGGTCAGGGCTCCTTTTGCATCAATTACTGCATCAATACGGCGTGTCATGGAGGCGATCAGCCTGTGGCACTGCTGAGGTGTTATGGAAGCCCAGGTTGCTTTGATAGCAGCATTCAGCTCGTCTGCATTGTAGGGTCTGATGTCTCTCATCTTCCTTTTGACATTACCCCATGGATTCTCTATAGGGTTAAGGTCAGGCGAGCTTGCTGGCCAATCAAGCACAGTGATACTGTCATTTTTAAACCAGGTATTGGTACTTTTGGAATTGTGGACAGGAGGCAAGTCCTGCTGGAGAATGAAATTTCCATCTCCAAAAAGCTTGTTGGCAGAGGGAAGCATGAAGTGCTCTAAAATTTCCTGGTAGACGGCCGCGCTGACTTTGGTCTTGATAAAACACAGTGGACCTACACCAGCAGATGACATGGCTCCCCAAACCATCACTGATTGTGGAAACTTCACACTAGACCTCAAGCAGCTTGGATTGTTTGCCTCTCATCCCTTCTTCCAGACTCTGGGACCTTGATTTCCAAATGAAATGCAAAATTTACTTTCATCTGAAAACAACACCCTGGACCACTGAGCAACAGTCCAGTTCTTTTTCTCCTTGGCCCAGGTAAGACGCTTCTGGTGTTGTCTATTGGTCATGAGTGGCTTGACACAAGGAATGCGACACTTGTAGCCCATGTCCTGGATACGTCTGTGTGTGGTGGCTCTTGAAGAAATGACTCCAGCAGAATCTCGCCCAAATTTTTGAATGGCCTTTTCTTAACAATCCTTTCAAAGCTGCAGTTATCCAGGTTGCCCGTGCATCTTTTTCTACCACACTTCTTCCTTCTTCTCAACTTTCCATTAATATGCTTGGATACAGCACTCTGAGCAGCCAGCTTCTTTAGCAGTGACCTTTTGTGGATTACCCTCCTTGTGGAGTGTTTCAATGACTGCCTTCTGGACATGTCAAGTCAGCAGTCTTCCCCATGATTGTGGAGCCTACTGAAACAGACTAATGGACCTTTTTAAGCGCTTAGGATGCCTTTGCCAGTGTATTTTGTTAATTATTCCAATTTAATGAGATAATGACTTTCGGGTTTTCGTTGACTGTAAGCCATAATCATCAACGAACAAAAGAAGAAGAAAGACTCTGCATATATGTGGGATCACCACGCATGAAACAATTATATGAAAATATAAATTTTTATTGATTGCACAAAAGCAGCAAAAAACACCACACATTAAAAACAATTAAAAACAGACTAATCAGCATGTACACCGCTGGCTGCAGAATATAATGGCACTAAATATGGATCAATCAAGCTATTAATGAAGCTCCATGTAATACAGACAATCCAGTGGGAGCAATAGAAAGAAAAAATGACTGGACAAATTGTTATAACCCTGTAGTAATATAATATGCTGAATGTATAACAAACAGCAAGGAAAACCAATCAATAATCCCTGATAAGAACCCAGCAGTGTTTGGTAAATGCCTGATGGAAACAGAAAAACCTGGGTAACAAATGGAGCTCCTCATGGAGTGAGATCACCTATTTAACAAAGCAACTAAAGCTCAAAAAATAGAAGAGCTCATAAAGTGCAATAGTTCCAGACCCCAAACTGGAGTGCAATACATCACCAAGGAGCAGAACAGTCAAAGAGTCCAGTCAAGGTCGCCCCAATGTCTGTGTGAAAAGCCAGCAGCCACAGCGGGGTACAGTGACCCACGCGTTCCGACACCACAGGTGTCTTTCTCAAGGTGAGTGCTAATGTTGCTTAGTAGAGCAGTTATTTAAGACAAAATAATCAATAATAAATCCTTGCCAGGTGGCAGCTAGAGGCGTGCAGACGCGCAGGTAGGCGGATATGGCGTCATGAGTTTCAAGTGTACTGCGCAGGCGCCGTCGCATCATGACAAACAAACACCAAGATACAAGTCGAAATCCCGTGAGAGCCAGATGTCACGCGCATGCGCACCACAATCAGGCAGGTAACCATAGCGCTATTTATAAGCGCCATCACAAAAATGCAAAGCGGCGTTAATTTTAAGTCAAGGTCTCGCGAGAATTACAGATTTCACACATGCACAAGAAAGCCCTAATGTAACCATAGCAATACAACCAAGTGCTAACACATCATACACGGCGATAAACCAAGATATCATAGGGCTCATACATAACATGTAGGCACAGATCGGCTGAACATATGACTAAAGCAATAAAGGTCAGACACATGTATTTAGAATATAAACGCTGTCATAGTATCCGCTAAGTTGCGGAAAACGATGGCTAAGATTGAAAAAAGACGGTTTAATATATACATATTAATGCGACAGAGATGGCGGCGCTTGATAGAAGTTAATTCTTATGGACTTAATACAGCCCGTACTACAGGGCGGTGCTTGGTGTAAGTCGAAATCTCATGCGGTATAAAAAATCATACGCATGCGCAATCCAGTCCTGAGATAGCCATTACAGTACAATACATGCAAGTATTATCATGGTATACAAGGTCCCATTTGGTGTAAACCCAAAAACTCATAAGGCCTACACAACATGTGTAGGCACAATATAGCTAAGTAGATGACCAAGATAAATACTAAACTAGACTCACATGTTTGATATACCAGCGCTAATGCGACAAGAGGGCGGCGCTTAATATAAACTAGTTCTTATAAGACTTACACAACCCTTACAAAAGTAGTGTGGGTGTAGCAATGAGCGACACTGTAGCCCATATTCCGACAGCCCAGAAGATCAGATACTCATGACAGTCAGAGATACATCTCATAAATATGCATCAACTATGAACCAGACCGTGTATATTAATGCTAAAAATATATTGTCGCTATATCTGCTGAAAAAAGGTCGACATTTAATGGACAGCTTGCATGGAGACAGCCTATAACAATGATGTTAGGTAAGATTAAGTCAGATATAGGTAAAGGTTCTGGTTTGATATAACAAAGACCAGGCCTAATGCTATAATACAAGCATATAAACCCCCACTTAAGATTGTCTGGTTGTTGGATCTATACCGTCAGACTGCAGGTATAACAGTACCAAACAGCACACCAGAATTTTATAAGAGATCGGGACAATAATAGAATTGAGGCACCTTATAGTGGCCCGTATGCAAATCAGTGTAGCAAAATATAAGACAAAAATGCATACCAGAGCCATCAATGATGGTACTAAAGTCCAAAAATATACAAATGTTTTTAAGTCAAGCCTGATGTCAAATTACTAAACATATATAAAATGAATGCAAGGCATAGATAAACAGGCGCCCGACCAATGCAGGTATAGACCAAACACTGCTAATGACCCATTGAACCCAAATATGGGAAAGAATGGACCAATTTGAGTACCAGCAAATCGGAGTTTACTGACATAAACATAATGTCTAACAACATATTTTAGTGTAATACATTTGAGTGCTGATTTAAGAAAAGGAGATAGCGCTTGGAAAAACAGTATACAGGGGGTGAATACATAATCCAGATGTTGATATACCAGGGTGCCAAGATATCCTATACACGTTATAATCTCCCATTTTTCAAACATTCGCAATGTATCTGAAAAGACATAATATAGAGTCCCAAAGATGAAGAAGGAGGAAGGCAAATTGACACCATCCTCCTATGTTCAGCGTGGTTCCCAGCCTCATGATGAAATGTCATTAGCGATGTGCAGATTGAATACTTCGAAGCGGGAAGTCTCAAAGTCCAGCCAGGTACAGGAGAGACGTCCCGAGGTCCGGTATATAGTAAGAGCCAGGAGCTAGATGCTGAGAGGAACAAAAGGCAGGAGACAAAAATATATATTAATAAAATGACATAACACAATTTATGTCTTCTTGTAGAAGCCGTTATAAAGCAACTCCTCATTGAGGCCTCGAGGCGATAAACAATCCAAGGCATAGATCCACCTAGCTTCCCGACGGAGAAGCTCATCTGAGATATTGCCCCCCTGATGTTAACACGGACCCCCTCTAGTCCCATAACCTTGAGGGAGTCGGGGGAACCCCCATGAGTACCAAGGAAGTGAGTGGCCACAGAGGTCAACGGTTTCCCCTTACCCCTGTCTGACCGTGCCGTCATAATATTCGAAAGGTGCTGCTGGGTCCTCCGTCGTAGTTCTTGCGTTGTCTGCCCCACATATATTTTCTTGCATCCACATACCAGGGCGTAGACAATATACTGCGAGAGCGGCAGTTGAAATACGCCTTCGGCTGTATCTGTGTGGGCAGACAAAGCATAGAAATCAATCGATTAGACAAAATTCGAGGACAAATAGAGCAAGCACCACATGGGAAAGTGCCCTTGTTGTCATTACCGGTACGTATCTTGGTAGTGGGGCGTCTAAAATGACTATTAGACAAAATGTCTTTAAGGTTCTGCGCCCTTCTAGCCACCACACTAGGGCGTTTATCCACAAAACGTCGTAACTTTGAGTCACTTAGCAGAATACCCCAGTTGTTCCCAAGGATTTGATAAACATCACTCCACTGATTGTGGAACCTCGTAATGAGGCTGATCCGGTTTCGGGCATCCCTTACCCGTGGGGTTAAAAATTCCTCCCTGCGACGGTTCCTGGAGAACTCAAAGGCTCCAGATATAGTCCTCCTTGGATATCCTCTCTCACGGAATCTATTAGATAGTTGGCGTGATTCCCTCATGAAATCTTCTGTACGGCTGCAGTTTCTCCTGATTCGGATAAATTGTCCTTTGGGAATTCCCTTGCGCAAATGTGCAGGGTGGAAGCTGTCAAAGTGTAGTACGTTGTTAGTTGCTGTTTTTTTGCGGAACAGTGTTGTGGTGATACGGTTGTGGCAGATTCCAATCGTAAGATCCAAAAAATCCACCGAACTGGAAGAGAAAGCACACGTAAGCTTAATATTCCAACAATTCTCATTTAGTGCTGAAATGAAATCCATTAGCTGAGTTTCAGATGACCAAATGATGGCAATGTCATCGATGTATCTAAACCACTTGATCACCCATTTAGAAAAGCTGTCTTGTTGGTAGATGTGTGTCTCCTCCCACCAACCCAAAAAAAGGTTTGCGTAGGAGGGCGCACACTTTGCCCCCATAGCGGTACCAGACACTTGCCTGAAAAATGCCCTATCAAAAACAAAATAGTTTTTTTCTAGGACAAATTTTAATAACTCAAGAATAAACGTGTCATGACCCCTATCGCCCGTGGTATGGTAGTTTAGAAAGTAAGAGACAGCCTCTCAGGCTAGGGCGCCTGTTTATCTATGCCTTGCATTCATTTTATATATGTTTAGTAATTTGACATCAGGCTTGACTTAAAAACATTTGTATATTTTTGGACTTTAGTACCATCATTGATGGCTCTGGTATGCATTTTTGTCTTATATTTTGCTACACTGATTTGCATACGGGCCACTATAAGGTGCCTCAATTCTATTATTGTCCCGATCTCTTATAAAATTCTGGTGTGCTGTTTGGTACTGTTATACCTGCAGTCTGACGGTATAGATCCAACAACCAGACAATCTTAAGTGGGGGTTTATATGCTTGTATTATAGCATTAGGCCTGGTCTTTGTTATATCAAACCAGAACCTTTACCTATATCTGACTTAATCTTACCTAACATCATTGTTATAGGCTGTCTCCATGCAAGCTGTCCATTAAATGTCGACCTTTTTTCAGCAGATATAGCGACAATATATTTTTAGCATTAATATACACGGTCTGGTTCATAGTTGATGCATATTTATGAGATGTATCTCTGACTGTCATGAGTATCTGATCTTCTGGGCTGTCGGAATATGGGCTACAGTGTCGCTCATTGCTACACCCACACTACTTTTGTAAGGGTTGTGTAAGTCTTATAAGAACTAGTTTATATTAAGCGCCGCCCTCTTGTCGCATTAGCGCTGGTATATCAAACATGTGAGTCTAGTTTAGTATTTATCTTGGTCATCTACTTAGCTATATTGTGCCTACACATGTTGTGTAGGCCTTATGAGTTTTTGGGTTTACACCAAATGGGACCTTGTATACCATGATAATACTTGCATGTATTGTACTGTAATGGCTATCTCAGGACTGGATTGCGCATGCGTATGATTTTTTATACCGCATGAGATTTCGACTTACACCAAGCACCGCCCTGTAGTACGGGCTGTATTAAGTCCATAAGAATTAACTTCTATCAAGCGCCGCCATCTCTGTCGCATTAATATGTATATATTAAACAGTCTTTTTTCAATCTTAGCCATCGTTTTCCGCAACTTAGAGGATACTATGACAGCGTTTATATTCTAAATACATGTGTCTGACCTTTATTGCTTTAGACATATGTCCAGTCGAATTGTGCCTATATGTGATGTATGGTTCCTATGAGATATTGGTTTACCGCCCTGTATGACGTGCCAGCACTTGTTGTTATCGTTATGGTTACCTCAGGGCCTTATTGGGCATGCGTGAGATTTGTAAATCTCACGAGACTTTGACTTGCAACGGACGCCTGTGATAATGTTGACAAATTGCACTATGGTTACCTAACTGATTGCAGTGCGTCTGCGCGGGACTTTGTAATAAGATGCTGATCTATAGTTTTAAATACACAATGTATGCACGGGCTGCTTTAAGTCCATGAGACTTAATTTCTATCAAACGCCGCCCCTTTTTTCACATTAATATGTGTGTATTAGCCATTGTTTTCTGCAACGTAGCGGGGACTATGACAGTGTTCACATTTCTGTCTAGCCTCTATTGCTTTAGTCATATGTTCAGCCGATCTGTGCCTACATGTTATGTATGGGCCCTATGATATCTTGGTTTATCGCCGTGTATGATGTGTTAGCACTTGGTTGTATTGCTATGGTTACCTTAGGGCTTTCTTGCGCATGTGTGAAATCTGTAATTCTCGCGAGACCTTGACTTAAAATTAACGCCGCTTTGCATTTTTGTGATGGCGCTTATAAATAGCGCTATGGTTACCTGCCTGATTGTGGTGCGCATGCGCGTGACATCTGGCTCTCACGGGATTTCGACTTGTATCTTGGTGTTTGTTTGTCATGATGCGACGGCGCCTGCGCAGTACACTTAAAACTCATGACGCCATATCCGCCTACCTGCGCGTCTGCACACCTCTAGCTGCCACCTGGCAAGGATTTATTATTGATTATTTTGTCTTAAATAGCTGCTCTACTAAGCAACATTAGCACTCACCTTGAGAAAGACACCTGTGGTGTCGGAATGCGTGGGTCACTGTACCCCGCTGTGGCTGCTGGCTTTTCACACAGACATTGGGGCGACCTTGACTGGACTCTTTGACTGTTCTGCTCCTTGGTGATGTATTGCACTCCAGTTTGGGGTCTGGAACTATTGCACTTTATGAGCTCTTCTATTTTTTGAGCTTTAGTTGCTTTGTTAAATAGGTGATCTCACTCCATGAGGAGCTCCATTTGTTACCCAGGTTTTTCTGTTTCCATCAGGCATTTACCAAACACTGCTGGGTTCTTATCAGGGATTATTGATTGGTTTTCCTTGCTGTTTGTTATACATTCAGCATATTATATTACTACAGGGTTATAACAGTTTGTCCAGTCATTTTTTCTTTCTATTGCTCCCACTGGATTGTCTGTATTACATGGAGCTTCATTAATAGCTTGATTGATCCATATTTAGTGCCATTATATTCTGCAGCCAGCGGTGTACATGCTGATTAGTCTGTTTTTAATTGTTTTTAATGTGTGGTGTTTTTTGCTGCTTTTGTGCAATCAATAAAAATTTATATTTTCATGTAATTGTTTCATGCGTGGTGATCCCACATATATGCAGAGTCTTTCTTCTTCTTTTGTTTATTGATCTAATTTACTTGCATGTGGTGATCCCTGCATTAGTATACTGTTCAGGTATAGCTGGATGGTGCCCACTCACTTGTATTTATTCCATAATCATCAACGTTAGCAGAAGTAAACACGTGAAATAGATCACTCTGTTTGTAATGAATCTATATAATATATGAGTTTCAGTTTTTGTATTGAAGAACTGAAATAAATTAACTTTTTGATAATATTCTAATTTAGTGAGAAGAACCTGTATAGAGCTCATGAGTCCAAATGTCTTCAGACCCCCTCCCCCTAACTGACAGCTGCAGCCTATACTGAGCAGTGTGAGATCTCTGCAGCAGGAGGGGACACTGAGGAGCCCTCAATAAGACTAGGTGGGCAAAGATTGAGCTATACTTTCATAAAAGATTCTATAGCAATTAAGAGATGGATTTTCAAAGTAAGTATACCAGTGTCATCAGGTAATAATGATATTGTAATGTGTGCAGTTTTTATTGTGCATTTTGGTGACTGATCAGCTTTAAGACATGACGTTATAGTAAAGAAGACTAATCCCATCACCAGTCACTTGCCCACAGTGAAGGCGCACTTGGCTTTCAGGACTAATTCACTGTGATGTGTGATAGGCATTAACAAACACAGCCCACATTACATTTAATTTCATCCCAGCAATTCCCCCTGCAGCTAGATTTGGCTTCATTTTCATTTTGCTACAAATTCCCACAACTCTGCTCCCTTTGATTTCCAGGTTTAATTAACAATGCTCATTAAAATTAATTTTATTCCTGTCTTTTAATATCGCTCTAGCACCTGTCTATTGAAGGAGGATTGCTAGTTTCTAGCTCCGCTCCCCCGGTTAGCTGCATGGCGAGGATGGCTTCCCCGTCTTGTTAGGCTATTAAGCCTTGCTGTCATCACACTCTGGTGGATGCTTTCAATGGGAACTTACATTTGGTAAGACTCTGTTTCATTTGAAGAGAGTAACATTGGATTTGACATGCTAAAATGGACGGCTATTTTCCACTTACGACTTGAAACCATAACACAGCCGCTACAGGGTCTGTTTATCTATGTGTTTCCTGCCTGTGCCAAATCCGCAGTAATAGTGGTAGAAATTCCAATTTAACACAAATTCCCACAATCTCAGGGTTTTATATCTGGTTATTATGAGCAGCATTTTTTCTTTTGTCTTCTGTCTTGGTTGTCTCAGTCTGCAATGCCCCAGCCCTTAGGGCTCACATCCTGTACCTATCTGTAATGAAAGGAACAGACAAAGGGGACATTATGAAAATAATGCAATATTGGCACATGGGTAACCAATAAGGAAAGATCAAATATTTACTTTCATTGTAATAAAACATTAGTAAATTGGCGTACCTATAAAGGATTTTATAATGCCATGCCTAATAGCAGTATAGGGGCAATGTATGGTAGCGCAAGGGCTCTCAGTGGGGTTATACAACAGGCCACACTCTAATGTATGTTTTATTCTATTTTCATCAAACTGATTTTTGTAATTCTCTGGGTCAAAATAAGTATACTGTATGTGTTAACAGAATAATAATTAATGCCACGAAAACAACCACATCACATTTTCATGGCCATAAGCCTAAAAATGATGTGGTCTCTCCATATAATCAGTGATGAAGTTTCGTATATACTTACTGAAAAATGTATCCACGTGAATGTCTCTCATTTCTCAACTAAAGCCAGAACACACAAGCGTACTGTGGGCACCTTTATGTCCTCGGGAAGCGGCCCAAGAATGGCTTTGATAGTGTCACTTACCGTGCCATAGGGAGCCGTCTTTTTGGGTCAGCAGACATGGATTTGTAGGCGGAATTTGGGTTAACAAGGCTGCTGGTCATCTGTAATTTTCTGGACACTTTCCAGAACCAGAAAATTTGGTAAAAGTGTCCTTCTTGTTTTCTGAAGCTGAAGGTTATAGAATAATGAGATTGTAATTATTATTTTAAAGTTTATAAAATTAGCTGCTTATGTATTCATATAAGTATTGATATAAGTATTCATAGCTACTGACATGTTTTATAAGCTTTAGGGGTCTTTATGGTTTGCCAATGTGCCTGTAATTTTTAGGAAGGTTGTCCAAAAAGTCAAAAGTATTAGATTGCAACTTTGAATATGTGCACTAATATACCTATATTTACTCATAGGAAAACCTGGACAAGGAAACCTGCGATATATATATATATATATACACACACAATATATATACATGATTGTATCTTTATTTATTTTTTTTAGCTATTACAGCTATGGCCTCTGTGTTTTTTTCACATGCACAACTAATATGCCCAAGAACTGGGCGCTGGTTACTGGTAATCACTGAGTACTATCAACCTGTTCACAAAGCCTCTTCCCAACTATTCAACTGCACAACTACGCTGTAATCTACACATGGGAAAGGTAAGTAACTAAGCAGATTTGCTAATTGGGCCGGGGAAAATCTCAGCGACAGATGGTACAAGGGCTGTAACATATAAAACTCATAGAATAAAATTTTTAACAACTTCAAAAAAGAGGATGAATGAAGCAGGGATGTAAGCTACAGACGGTCTCTGGAGCCTTTCAGGACACCAGTATAAGTGCTACGTGTGTGTTATACACGTGTGCTCGCTCCACCGCATCCAATATGGCAACTATAGTGGCATGGAGCACACAGTGGTAAGTCTAAACCATGTCGCCCCTGCCTTCCTGTAATGTGGAGGTGTCATTCAAACGTACCACATCTCTCCATGCAAAAATGGTGTCCATCTAGGATGCAGAAGACCAAAATGCCAGTCTCAGCAGAGGAGGCAGCACACAGAGGATACGGGGTAGCTTGATCATGGCAATACCAGAGAGGAGGGTCGCTTTAAAGCTTATGTAGTAATACAAACTTCCCAGACTGCAGTGACCAAATAGTAATTAGGCCAAAATCTTGCAATACAATGTGCCAAGATTGATGCATATTTAGGGGACAGCACAGCAATATTAGCAAAAATCTATCATATGCTAATAAACGTAGTAAAAATGTATTTCTCTGTTTTGAATTCATGGTGTGGTGTTGAATTTTACATTGCAATAGTGGTAGGTCTGACTCTTTCCATAGGGTTACAGTATCATTTCTTTCCACATTCCTGTTCAAAGTAGTGTAAGGGCTCCCTCTGGTGGCAAAATTATGGTATCACAGAATTCAAATTACTGAATGTATTCACCATTGCGCTGTTTAGTCGTCTCTATTGGTGAGTACAGTGCATCAGTATTGTAAGTCAAAGCCAGGACTTAGACAAAACAAGCAAATTTAAAATACTGCCCTATAAAAGAGGCCATAATCCGTTTTATGTTGCATTCACAAGTTTCCATTTTTAGATTCATGCAAAACTGAACGTTCTTCTTATATTTTTCATCCGTTTTTCAATGCTTTTTTTCTGATCGATTTTTAAAATCTGAAGCAGGTAAACTTCTAAGCCTTTACTGATCCATTGACTCTTACCACTTGATCCTGGATTAAGAAAACTGTGAGTGTCAGTGAGCTGACCGTCGAGCACACGGACATGTACAACGGATGTGTGAGTGTAACCTTACAGCTTTTTTTGTATCCACTTCTGTGTTTGACTCCAAACACCATGTGCGATTCCATCCTTAGGCCGGAGTCACACCGGCGACAAAAACGGACGAATGCAATGCGATAAAAATTCATCGTCTCAATGTTATTCTTTGGTGTAGCTCCCATCATCCAATTTTTTTTTGTCTCTTTTCCTTGGGCCAAGACAATCGCAGCATGCTGCGATTGTCACTGATTATCGGATCAGACTCATCAATGCAAGTCTATGGGTGCGATTAAAAATCGGATTACAAATGGACCACAAGTGTGACTTGCGATAAAATCGCAAGTCTTCTCCAGGTGACAGGAAATTGCATCAGGCATTGTCAGGAAACTTTGGCATGCAAATTTCACTGGCACCAGTACAAAACAAACCCAGGAAGGACGCCTCCACGGATTCCTCCAGCATGTTGACGCATATAAACGTTCATAGTTCTGGTCCAAGAGAGGTCAGAACTATGGGACCAGAGAGATCCCCACTATGCGGACCGGGCACATGGAGAAGAATCTGTTCACAGATGTTCACTGGTTATGCGGCCAGATCTCGGGAAGAGCAGGAGCAAATTAGTAAGTTCAATATTATAAAAATGTTTAAATTGCACTTTAAAAATGTGGAACCATACTTAAAAATCCAAATGTAATATGGTCTATGTAAGTTACAATATGTGGTCTCCTTTCCCAATAATCATTTTTAGGCTATGTGCACACGTTGCAGAATTCTCGTGGAAATTTCCGCGGGAATTCTGGAATTCCATTCCTCTGGAAATATGCGAGCAAATCACATTTTAAATTTCCAGGGAAAAACTAGCGATTTGCAAGCGTAATTAGCTTGCAGAATGCTCTCGTTTTCCAAGCGATCTGGAGCATCGCTTGGCAAACTGATTGACAGGTTGGACACACTCGTCAAACATAGTGTAGTCTATGGGTGCGCATACGTGCGCATTGTAATGCACACGTATGCGCAAAAAAACGCATGCGTTTTTTAAAAAAACACACCAAAACCCGCAAAATAACGCACACAAACGCATGATGCGTATTTTCCATGCATTTGTGTGCGCAAAAAACGCGCAGCAAAAAAACGCAAGTGTGAAAGTAGCCTTAGATACATATAACAGTAAAATAGTCACAAAAACACACAAAAGGTCAAGAAAAAATAGTTTATGAAAACACTACATAGATAAAGCATCATCTTGCCAGGGAGTAGCACCCTGAGGTTTTAGAAAATAAGTAGCGAACACATCACGTACGTTGAGTCCAGAGATGGGAAGACGGGGTGGGATTACATGTGTCCAAGGCATACACACATTGCCAGACTCAACTTCAGCACCATCATGTGAGGAGCAATCATGAATTTGTGTGAAGTTATGTAGGACCACACAGGCTTTAATAACTTAATTTAACGTTAGCTTCACTCAGCTGAATGGCTGACTTGAGGACCCTCCATTTGGCACAAACAATACCAAAGGCGCACTCCACCAGTCGTCGTACGCGTGATAGGAGCAAGTTAAATATTCTACGCCGGTGGTCAAGGTTTCTATGGGGATACGGCCTCATGATATGTCGGGTCAATTGAATGGCCTCATGTGCTACAAGGACATAAGGCATGGGTTCAAGATGTGAGTCTGGAAGCTGACGTAGAGATGGTGGGTCCAACTGATTTTAACGCAGCTGCCGACCCATAATGGAAGAATTGAAGACTCGGGAGTCTCCAGTTCTTCCATAGGCCCCAATATCTACAATTATAAACCTGTAGTGAGTGTCGACCAGGGCCAACAATACTACAGAAAAATATTGTTTATAATTATAGAATTGGGACCCTAAGTTCGGCAGCTTACGTACACGGATGTGCTTCCCATCCAGGGCTCCAATACATTGTGGAAACTGGCACGTGTCCTCAAATCCACGGGATATACTCAACCAGTCTGCCATTTTGGGCTCCGGCATGACCACATGATGGAGTCTGGACCAGATTTCTGAGCAGGTAGACCGGATATTGTGGATTTTCCAATTAAAAATTCTAAATGCAGACCAGCATATGAAAGCCCAGTGAAAAGGAAGCTAAAAAAACAAACAAAAAAAACATGAGTACACAGCCCAACAAGCAACAGGTAAAGCTGTGCAAAGTTATATTGGATAAATTCTAAAGCATGCATGCTCAACATTGTAGTAAATTACATGCCATGGCTTGGTTCATTAATACACAAGCACATAAAGTATCTGGCGAAATCTGCTTGAAACAATAGATTCTAAAATGGCAATACAGCCAAGATCCTTATACAGTTGCTTGCAAAAGTATTCATCTCCTTGGCATTTTTCGTATTTTGATACAGAATCTGGAATTTCACTGTTTTTTTAGGGTTTGCATCAATTCATGTAAAGACCATTCCTAAAACTTTTGCCTATTCCTCAAGGCAAAGCTGCTCCAGCTCCTTCAAGTTAGATGGTTTCCTCTGGTGAGCAGCAATCTTCAAGTCTAACCACAGAATCTCAATTGGATTAAGGTCTGAGCTTTGATTAGGCAACTCCAAAATATTTACATATTTCCTCTTAGACCAGTTGAGTATTGCATTAGAAGCACTATATGCTTTGGGTCATTGTTTTGTTGGAAGGTGAACCTCTGTCCCAGTCTTAAATCACTGACAGAGTGAAACAGGTTTTGCTCAAGAATATCTCAGTACTTCGCACCATCCATCTTCCCCTCGACTTGGCCCATTCTCCCTGTCCCTGCTGCCGATGGTGTTCCTGGGGTGATGAGCTGTGTTGATTTGATGCCAGACATAGAGTTTACCTTGGTAGCCAAAAAGTTCAATTTTAACCTCATCTGACCACAGCACCTTCCTCCATACGTTTGGGGAGCCTTCCCACATTTCTTTTGGCAAACTCAAAACAAGCCTTACAATTTGTGTGTAAGTAAAGGCTATTTTCTGCCCACTCTTCCATAAAGGCCACCTCTCTGGAGCATGCGGCTTATTGTAGTCGAATGGACAGATACTCCAGTTTCTTCTTGGGAATTCGACAGCTCCTTCAGGGTTACCTTTTGGTCTCTGTGCTACCTGTCTAGTTAATGCCCTCCTTGCCTGGGATGAGTATTTTGGTGGGCGGCCCTTTCTTGACAGATTTGTTGAGGCACAATGTATTTTCCATTTGATGATAATAAATTTGATGGTGCTCTGGGGGTATTACCAGTACTTGGGATATTTTTTTTAACCCACCCCTGACTTGTACTTCTTAACTTTGTTTCTGACTTGTTTGGAGATCTCCTTGGTCTTCATGGTGTTTGGCTAGTGGTGCCTCTTGCTTAATGGTGTTGCTGCCTCTCACTAAGCATGTGACTTTGAAGGTAATTGTTACGCCGAAGGCGACAGGTACAAGGGTGGACCCACTGGGCCGTGATACCAAACTATCCCCGAGCGAGCACGCCAGGTGGAACCAACCCCTATACAGGGACTGTTAGGGGCAGGCTCAGGGACCTCAAGCACCACGGCTGCCAGGACCAGGGGTCAGCTCAGGAAAACGTACAGGAACTCTGAATGAGACAGGAGGTCCGGGATGAGGTCTGGGCAAGATGGAGTCCAGGAGGAGGAACGAGTATGGAGGAGTGCGGAGGAAGGGAAGGAGCAGGAAACCAGAGGGGAGCAGTACTGGAGCAGGCACTGGAAGAAGCAGAGGAGACAAACGGGGTTAGGAGATGAATAGGTAACAGCAGCAAGCGGTGGCTAGCGCTTGCAAGCGGTGGCCTAAGTACAGAGTAGGTAACTCAATAGTCAGGCGCCTCCACTAAGGGAGGGCAGCCTGAAATACCTGGTAGCTGTCCCTCATTGGAACGGAGGTGCTGCCGGGTCATGTCATGCTGGAAGATTAGTGCAGTGAGGGAGTGCGCGATCCAGCCCTAAGGTGCATGCGCGAGGACACTGTGTGCGCGGCCGTTGGGAGTGAAGGAACGCACCTGGATGCTAAACGTCGGGGAGCAAGGAGAGGAGCATGGCAGAGCAGGAGCAGCGGCAGAGCCCGGATCGGCGGCGGTGACCACGGAGCTGGCAGCGGCAGATTCCGGGCCAGAGGTGGTGAGCAGGGAGCAGGCAGCGGTGCTAACAGTACCCCCTCTCTTACATCCCCCTTTCCACATCTGGACAAAAACCTCTTAAGAATACGGGGAGCATTGATGTTCTCCCGAGGCTCCCAGTGTCTCTCCTCGGGACCAAATCCCTTCCAATCGAATTAAAAAAAATGTTTTACCCCTGACCCTTTTAGTGGCCAGAATATCCTTCACCTCAAAAATGTTGTCAGAACTAACCAGTTGAGGGGAGGAACCCGGGATAGGATGTAACCGATTTAGCACAACAGGCTTAAGGAGAGAGACGTGGGATGCATTGGGGATACGGAGTGAGGCAGGTAACTCTAACTTGTAGGCCACGTTGTTAATGCGCTTGAGGACATTAAAAGGTCCGATGTAGCGAGGTCTCAGCTTGTAGGAGGGCATCTTCAACCTAATGTACTTAGCACAAAGCCAGACCCTTTCTCTCGGAAGGTAATTTGGAGAGTCCAAAAGCCTCTTGTCAACGTGTTTCTTCATACGTTCCCCGGCCTTTTCGAGAGCCTCTTTAGTCTCTTGCCGATTTCTGGAGAATTACAAGGTCATGGAATCGGCTGCAGGAACCCCGGAAGCAGCTGATACTTGTAAAGGGATACCAGGATGCATCCCAAATACCACAAAAAACGGAGACTTGGCCGAGGACTCGTTGGGATGGTTATTGTAGGCAAACTCAATCCAGGGAAGAAGGCAGACCCAGTCATCTTAATGAGAGTTGGAGAAGAGACGTAGATAGGATGCCAACACTTGATTAACCCGCTCCACTTGGCCATTGGTTTGCGGGTGGTACGCTGAGGAGAAATCCAACTTTACATCCAAAAGTTTACATAAGGCCCTCCAAAACAGAGACGTAAAATGTACTCCATGACCCGAGACAATATGTTGTGGAAACCCGTGAAGTCGGAAGATGTGCTGGATGAAGATCTTTGCCAATTCAGGCGCGGAAGGTAGCCCAGGTAGATGAACAAAGTGAGCCATCTTAGAGAACCGGGCCACTACCACCAGAATAGTTGTGCAACCAGACGAACAAGACAGGTCCGTGATGAAATCCAGGGCTATGTGTTGCCATGGAATCGAGGGAATTGGTAGAGGAAGCAGAAGCTTGGAGGGTAACCATCTGGGGACTTTGACTTTGGCGCAGGAGAGACACGAGGCAGTGAAGTCAGCCACATCTTGGTGAAGAGAGGGCCACCAGTAAAATCGAGAGATGACGTCAAGTGTCTTTTTGACCCCGACATGTTTAGAGATTTTAGAGGAATGTCCCCAATGCAGCACCTCCCATGTATCAGCCTCAGGAATTAAGGTTTTGCCGGAGGTGGAGTAAACTGTCTCACAGGAGCTACTGAGATGATAGCAGGATTAATGATATGTGACGGCTTTTCCACCAAGTCTGGGGACTGAAGGGACCGGGATAACGCGTCCGCCTTGATATTCTTATGCCCGGGGCGGAAGTGCAGCTCAAAGTCGAAGCTGCCAAAGAAGAGGGACCATCTGGCTTGCCGGGGGTTGAGTCTCTGAGCAGACTGGAGGTATGCCAGGTTCATATGGTCGGTGAAAATGGTAAATAGATGGACAGTCCCTTCCAGTAGATAGCGCCACTCTTCGAAGGCTAGCTTTATGGCCAGCAACTCGCGATCCCCGATAGAATAGTGACATTCCGCAGGATAGAAGGCCTTGGAGAAGAATCTGCAGGTGACCAAGCGACCAGAAGAGGACCTCTGATAGAGTACGGCTCCGGATCCTGTGGAAGATGCGTCAACCTGGAGGATGAATAGCTTGTTAGCCTCGGGACGGTGTAACACAGGCGCGGCTGCAAAAGCTCATTTCAAGCTTAAAAAGGAGTCATCAGCCTCCGGGGACCAGACCGTGAAGTTGACTCCTTTCCAGGTGAGACTCGAAATGGGCTAGGTCACTGACGAAAAATGGGGAACAAACTGGCGGTAATAGTTGGCAAAACCGAGGAAGCGCTGGATTGCCTTGACCCCTACCAGTCGTGGCCACTGGAGGATCGTGGATAGTTTTTCAGGATCCATCTTTAATCCAGAATCAGAAACGATGTAGCCCAAGAAGGGTAAGGAAGACTGCTCAAAGACGCACTTCTCAATCTTGGCGTAGAGGCGGTTTTCCCGCAGACATTGCAGCACCAGACGGATGCTCCTCCTGTAGGAAGATAAATCCGGAGAGAAAATGAGGATGTCGTCAAGGTACACCACCACGCAGGAGTAGAGCAGGTCTCGGAAGACGTCGTTGACAAATTCTTGAAACACCGCGGAGGCATTGCAGAGGCCGAAGGGCATGACGAGATATTCGTAATGCCCATCCCGGGTATTAAAAGCGGTCTTCCACTTGTCGCAGGGGCGAATGCGGATGAGATTGTAGGCTTCACGTAGGTCTAGTTTGGTGAAGACCCAAGTCCCATGCAAACGGTCAAAGAGCTCAGGGATGAGTGGCAAGGGGTACTTATTCTTGGTAATGTCATTCAATCCTCGGAAGTCAATGCACGGCCGAAGAGAGCCATTCTTCTTTTTTACGAAGAAGAAATTGTCTCCCGAGGGAGAAGAGGATTTTCGTATAAACGCCTAGCAAGGTTCTCCCGGACTTATTCAGACATGGCCGAGGTCTGGGCCAGAGGCATCGGGTAGATTCGGCCCCTAGTCGGGGTGGTCCTGGGTCGCAGCTCAATAGGGCAGTCGTACGGTCGATGTGGCGGAAGATTCTCAGCCTCCTTTTTATCAAACACGTCAGCAAACAACCAGTATGCAGTGGGCAGTCCTACGGGGCTCAAAGAGGGTAGAGTTGAACAAGCAGGCAGGACGGACCCAAGGCACCTCTCTTCACATGGCTGCCCCCAACGAAGAACCTCACCAGAACGCCAATCAAAAACTGTCTCATGTGTCCTAAGCCAGGGAAGACTGAGGAGCAGAGTATGCAACAGGTTGAGTAAAACATAGAAGGCAATCTTCTCTTGGTGCAGAGCCCCGATTTGCAGAACCACTTCCTCAGTAACCATGGAGACGGACTCTTGTAGAGGTTTACCATCCACAGAAGCACTCATATGTGGAGTCTCCAGGGGGACCACTTATTTACTTCTTTGAGCCGGATAAAGTTCCCTGCAGCGCCCGAATCCACATATGCCACTTCTGAGCCACGTCTCTGGCCAAGGATTAGCAAAACAGAAAAAGTAAGGGGAGGAGAGAAATCAGACACACCTAGGGAGGCCTCTCTTACCTGGCCTAGGTGGAGGAGTTTCCCGGCCTCTCGGGGCAAGAGCGCAGAAAATGGGACGCACCACCACAATATAGGCATAAGCCTTGTGCTAGCCTCTCTTTCCGGCGTTGCTATGCCATCTTATCCCGGTCCCCCTGCATCCGTTCTGGCTCTGAACTGCCGGAGGGCCCAAGAGGATGTGGGCTGGGAGGCCTGTGAAGAGAAGAAGGTGGTCTGAACGGTCTCCTCTCTTTGGTGGCTTCTCTGGTGCGCTCCTAAAAACTCAAATCTATGTGTGTAGCTAAGGAAATGAGATCCTCCAAGGTGGTAGTAGTATCCCACCCAGTGAGTTCATCTTTGATTTTGCCAGAAAGCCCTCGCCAAAATGCCCAAACCAAAGCCTCTTTGTTCCACTCTAGTTCTGAGGACAACGTGCGTAAGCGGATAGCATATTGTCCGACCATGAAAGTGCCCTGGGTGAGGTTAAAGAGGGATTCTGTGGTGGAGGCTAGCCGCCCGGGTTCATCAAAAACCCTACAAAAGGTGTCCATGAAGGTCAGGATACTGGAAACAATGGGATCATCATGCTCCCAAAGGAGATTCACCCAGGAGAGGGCCTCTCCCTCCAAGTAGGACACTATAAATGCTACCTTAGCCCGATCAGTAGGGTACTGTTGGAGTAGCTCAAAGTGAAGCCAACATTGGTTTAACCCCTTTACCCCTAAGGGTGGTTTGCACGTTCATGACCAGGCCAATTTTTACATTTCTGACCACTGTCTTTTTATGAGGTAATAACTCTGAAACGCTTCCATGAATCTCGGTGATTCTGACATTGTTTTCTCATGACATATTGTACTTCATGTTAGTGGTAAAATTTAATTGACATAACTTGCGTTTATTTGTGAAAAAAATGGAAATTTAGCCAAAATTTTGCAATTTTCCAAATTTGAATTTTTACGCCCTGAAATCACAGAGATATGGCACACAAAAAAATTAATAAATAATATTTCACATATGTTTACTTTACATCAGCACAATTTTGGAACCAACATTTTTTTTTGTTAGGAAGTTATAAGGGTTAAAAGTTGACCAGCGATTTCTCATTTTTGCAACACCATTTTATTTTTACGGACCACATCACATTTGAAGTCACTTTGAGGGGTCTATATGATAGAAAATACCCAAAAGTGACACCATTCTAAAAACTGCACCCCTCAAGGTGCTCAAAACCACATTCAAGAAGGTTATTAACCCTTCAGGTGCTTCACAGGAATTTTTTGAATGTTTAAAAAAAAATGAACATTTAACTTTTTTTTTTACAAAAAAATTATTTCAGATCCAATTTTTTTCATTTTACCAAGGGTAACAGGAGAAATTGGACTGCAAATATTATTGTGAAATTTGTCCTGAGTACGCTGATACCTGATATGTGGGGGGAACCACTGTTTCGGCGCATGGCAGAGCTCAGAAGGGAAGCAGCGCCATTTGACTTTTTTGGCTGGAATTGGGATCGGACGCCATGCCGCGTTTGGAAAGCCCCCGATGTGCCTAAACAGTGGAAACTCCCCACAAATGATGCCATTTTAGAAACTACACCCCTGAAGAAACTTACCTAGATGTGTCGTGAGCACTTTGAACCCCCAAGGGCTTCACAGAAGTTTATAACGCCCGGGCGTGAAAATAAAAAAATCAAATTTTTTCCACAAACATGATCTTTTAGTCCCCAATTATTTTATTTTCCCAAGGGTAACAGGAGAAATTGGACCCCAAAAGATGTTGCTCAATTTGTCCTGAGTACGATGATACCCCATATGTGGGAGAAAGCTACTGTATGGGCACACGTCAGGGCTTGGAAGGGAAGTAGTGACGTTTTGGAATGCAGATGGAATTGTCTGCAGGTGTCATGTCGCCCTTGGAGAGCCTCTGATGTGCCTAAACTGTTGAAACTCCCCACAACTGACTCCATTTTGGAAACTAGACCCCCATGGAACTTATCTAGATGTGTGGTGAGCACTTTGAACCCCCAAGTGCTTCACAGACGTTTATAACACCCGAGCGTGAAAATAAAAAAATCATATTTTTTTCCACAAAAATGATATTTTTGCCCCCAATTTTTTATTTTCCTAAGGGTAACAGGAGATATTGGACACCAAAAGTTGTTTTGCAATTTGCCCTGAGTAGGCTGATACCCCATATGTGGGGGTAAAACACTGTTTGGGCGCATGGCAGAGCTTGGAAGGGAAGAGTCACGGTCACGCGTGTGTCTGGACGCAGCGAGTACCGCAAGGCGAACCCATGACATGCGTGACCCTGGATACAGCGCCTCCAGTGGGGCGAATTTAAATAATAAAACGTGCAGCTGGATACGCCGCCTCCAACTGGCGAATTTAGGTATTACACGTTATACATACAGTAGTCTGGAAACCCCGCCTCCAGTAAGGCGAATTTAAATAATAAAGGAGGAACCTGGGTAACATTAACAATGGTGGGCCCTGCAATAGGGAATAGGGAAGTGGAGACCTCCTGTACTCCCCTGAGCCAGTGTCCCTGCACTCCTAACGTTCCCTATGCCGGTTCCGCACCTGGCGACGCACAGGAACCTAAAAACCCTAGCTCGCCCTGAACCTAAACCCTCACTAGGGAATTGGTCGGTGCGGAAACTAATCCCACCACTGCACTAAACACACATGAGGGAAAATGACAATACAGGGGGAACACCACTTAGCTTTGCTCTGTTGCGTACGCTCCTAGCAACAGAGCCCACCACCTGCGTGCATCTTCTCCTCCACCCGGATCTGTCACCATAACCGGATCCATCACCATAGTGCAGCCTTGGAGTAGAGTCCACCACCAATTGCAGCTGCCCAGTAAACAGAGTCCCAAAGATGAGTCTAGCTTCTGCCAAAAAGTCCAGCATGCTTGAGTCCAGTCTTCAGCAACCAAGTCCAGCATGCTGAGCGCAACTCTCACCATCGTCGCCACTCCACCAAGCCATGCAAGCACCTCCTGCTGACACCATAAACTGCGACTCCACCACGCCATGACAGCCCTCCATGCAGACCACATAGCTGCCACTCGTCCCTTCTGGCTGGGCTGCGCAGGACTCATGTTCAGCTCCTTCCTCACCCAGGCTTGCTTCCCAAATGACGAACACAATATCACCAACTGTCATCAAACACACCTGACTCTCTTTTATAGAGTCTCACACCTGATTTATAATTACGTGCACTAAACCAAAGAAACTAAAGTGCACTACCACTCACCACCACCGGGGCAACTTAGAATGAACGACACCACGTGTAATAATTCTAATGGCCACCGGGGGGCAATCACATCACTTTGGCACCTAGCCAAAGGAAAAAAGTTCACTTATCCATTTAATCTGTCAGATCCACGCTGGATCATGACAGGAAGGAGCACCATTTGACTTTTTCAATGCAGAATTGACTGGAATTGAGATCAGATGCCATGTTGCATTTGGAGAGCCCCTGATGTGCCCAAACAGTGGAAACCCCCCAATTCTAACGCCAACCCTAACCCCAACACACCCCTAACCCTAATATCAACCCTAACCCTAGCCCTAACCCTAGCCTTAACCCTAGCCCTAACTCTAACCCTAGTCCTAACCCTAAACCTAACCCTAATGGGAAAATGGAAATAAATACATCTTTTTATTTATTTATTTTTTATTTTATTATTTTTCCCTAACTAATGGGGTGGTAAAGGGGGGTTTGATTTACTATTTTTAGCGGGTTTTTATGTTTGGCAGCTGTCATACGCTAAAAGACGCTTTTTATTGTAAAAATAGTTTTTGCATCACTACATTTTGAGAGCTATAATTTTTCCAGATTTTGACCCACCGAGTCATGTGAGGTCTTATTTTTTGCGGGACGAGTTGACGTTTTTATTGGTACCATTTTCCGGCACGTGACATTTTTTGATCGCTTTTTATTCCGATTTTTGGGATGCAGAATGAACAAAAACCAGCATTTCATGAATTTCTTTTGGGGGGTGCGTTTACACCGTTCCGCGTGTGGTAAAATTGATAAAGCGGTTTTATTCTTTGGGTCAGTATGATTACAGTGATACCTCATTTATGTCTTTTTTTATGTTTTGGCGCTTTTATGCAATGAAAACAATTTTATATAAAAAATAATTATTTTTGCATCGCTTTATTCTAACTTTTTATTTTTTTACTGATGATGCTGTGTGGCAGCTCTTTTTTTGCAGGACAAGATTACGTGTTCAGCGGTACCATGGTTATTTATATCCGTCTTTTTGATCGCGCGTTATTGCACTTTTTGTTCGGCGGTATGATATTAAAGCATTATTTTTTGCTTTTTTTTATTTTTATTTTTTAAGGGGTTTGCTAAAGGGGTTAACTAATAAGACAGTTTTATAGGGCGGGTCGTTACAGATACTAAATATGTGTACTTTTATTGGTTTTTTTTTATTTCCAAAAAATAAATTTATTAGGGAATATTTTTCTTTTATTTATTTAGCGATTTTTTATAAATTATTTTTGCATTTTTTTCTTTTTTTTTTAAACTTTACTACTTTGTCCCAGGGGGGGACATCACTGTCATGTGTCAGATCACTGATCTGACATATCACAAAGCTGTGACAGATCAGCGATCTGACACAGGCACTGCAGCAGGCTTCCTCATGCCTGTGCTCTGCAGGCACTGAGGAAGCCAGCTCCCTGCAGGCCCCTGAAGGTCCCCGCTGCCATATTGGATCCGGGCACCTGCAGGGAAGGAGGCCCCCGCAGCAGCGCTGCACATCCCGTTGCTGCGGGGGTCTCAGGGAAGCACGGAGGGAGCCCCCTCCCTGCCGATACTTCCCTAAACCCCTGGTACACTGCGATCATGTTTGATCACAGTTTGCCAGGGGTTAATATGTCGGGGGCGGTCCGTGACCGCCCCTGACACAGTGCCAGGTGTCAGCTGTGATAATCAGCTGACACCCGGCCGCGATCAGCGGTGCTCCTCCCGTGCGTGCCGCTGATCGCTATGATGTACTATCCCATCTATTGGCATAGGGGCCTGTGTCCCGTGGACAGGATAGTACGTCAGATGTCAGGAAGGGGTTAAAAAAAACCTGCACAACTTAGGGTTGCCGCTGTACCGAGGTGGTTTACCAAGTCGGGGGGAAGAAGAGGAAGCGGAGTCAGGGTTACGGGACGAGGCCTGCGAGGAGGCCGACTGTAAGGAAAGCAGCCAGTCATCCACAGAGGCAATATAAGACAGAATGTGGGCCTGGGTATCACGCTGCTAAACCAGCTCCTGCTGAAGGCTGGCCAACTGGGAGGCATTACCAGGATCAGAGGACTGTAGGTCCGACAAACGGGAATGCATTGTCTTCATGAAAGACATAATGCGGGTCTGATTTTCCCGCAAGAACACTAGCTCTTTCTGAGCGGAGGCCCCAGTGGGGTCCATGGCCTGACTATTCTGTTACGCCGGAGGCGACGGGTACAAGAGTGGACCCACTGGGCCATGGTACCGAACCTTCTCCGAGCGAGCACGCCAGGTGGAACCGACCCCTATACTGGGACTGTTAGGGGCAGGCTCAGGGACCTCAAGCACCACGGCAGCCAGGACCAGGGGTCGGCTCAGGAAGACATACAGGAACTCTGATGAGACAGGAGGTCCGGGATGAGGTCTGGGAGAGACGGAGTCCAGGAGGAGGAACGAGTATGGAGGAGTGCGGAAGAAGGGAAGGAGCAGGAAACCAGAGGGGAGCAGTACTGGAGCAGGCACTGGAAGAAGCAGTGGAGACAAACGGGGTTAGGAGATGAATAGGTAATAGCAGCAAGCGGTGGCAAGCGGTGGCTAGCGAAGGCAAGCGGTGGCCTAAGTACAGAGCAGGTAACTCAATAGTCAGGTGCCTCCACTAAGGGAGGGCGGCCTTAAATACCTTGTAGCTGTCCCTCATTGGGCCGGAGGTGCTGCCGGGTCAGGTCATGCTGGAAGATTAGTGCAGTGAGGGAGTGCGCGATCCAGCCCTAAGGTGCATGCGCGAGGACACTGTATGCGCCGCCGTTGGGAGTGAAGGAACGCACCTGGATGCTGCACGTCGGGGAGCAAGGAGAGGAGCATGGCAGAGCAGGAGCAGCGGCAGAGCCCGGACCGGCGGCGGTGACCACGGAGCTGGCAGCGGCAGATCCCGGGCCGGAGGCGGGGAGCAGGGAGCAAGCAGCGGTGCTAACATAATTGCTTACAACAGAAATGTTTAGGGGCTTCATAGCAAAAGAGGTGAATACATATGCACATACAAATTTTTACTTATTTGAGCTCATAAATTTAAGTCTATATTTTCTCACTTCACTTCACCAACATAGACTAGTGCTGATATATCACACACAAATCAGATTACAAAAATATCTAACCACAGGTTGTAATGTAATAAAATAGGTAAAAAACCAAGGGGGTGAATAGTTTTGCAAGCCACCGTACGTTTTGAGATTTT
The DNA here is from genome assembly GCF_039654945.1 of Dendrobates tinctorius. Taxonomy (NCBI): domain Eukaryota; kingdom Metazoa; phylum Chordata; class Amphibia; order Anura; family Dendrobatidae; genus Dendrobates; species Dendrobates tinctorius. The sequence goes on from NW_027361683.1 coordinate 25,582,248, forward strand.
CTTCCAACTCTTCATAGTTATCTGCTCTTTAGTTTCCCCAAAAGTTAGTTACCACTAATGCTAACCATGCAGCCTTTTTATTGCGCTGCAACAAACAAAGAAACTCCTCTTGAAGACACTTACAAATCGGAGATCCAATAATGACTCCTTTGTTTATCTTTCTTCATTAACCCCTTTCTACCATATGATGTATTATCCTGTCCATGTGCCCTGAGGCTTAATTCCCTTGGATGGGATAGTACGTCATACGCAATCAGCGGCACTCACAGGGGGAGCGCCGCTGATCGCGGCCAGGTGTCAGCTGATTATCACAGCTGACACCCGGCACTACGTGCCAGGAGGGGTCATGGACCGCCCTGGCACATTAACCTCTGGCACACTGCAATCAAACATGATCGCAGTGTACCAGGGGCACAGGGAAGAATCGCGCAGGGAGGGGGCTCTCTGCGTGCTTCCCTGAGACCCTTGTAGCAACGCGATGTGCTCGCGTTGCTCCGAGGGCCTCCTCCCCGCAGGCCCCCAGATCCAATATGGCTGCGGGGGCCTTCGGGGGTCCTGGCTTTCTCAGTACCTGTTGAGAGCAGGAGCTGAGAAAGCCTCCTACAGTGCCTGTCAGATCGCTGATCTGACACAGTGCACTGCACTATACAGTAATGTCCCCACCTGGGACAATATAATAAAGTAAAAAAAAAATCATGTGTAAAAATAATTTAAAAAAAATCCTTAATAAATAATAATAATAAAAAAATCCCTAATATATTCTTTTTTTAGTAAATAAATTAAAACAAAAACAATAAAAATACTCATATTTAGTATTGCCGCGTCCGTAATGACCCGCCCTATAAAACTGTCCCAGTAGATAACCCCTTTAGTGAACTCCTTCAAAAAAAGGCAAAAAACAATGCTTTATCATCATACTGCCAAACAAAAAGTGCAATAGTTCGCGAACAAAAAGATGTATATAAATAAGCATGGTACCGCTGAAAACGTCATCTTGTCTCGCAAAAAACGAGCTGACATACAGTGTCATCAGCAAAAAAGTAACAAAGTTATCGCTCGCAGAATAAAGCGATGCAAAAATAATTATTTTTTCTATAAATTTGTTTTTATTGTATAAAAGTGCCAAAACATAAAAAATGCTATAAATGAGGTATCGCTGTAATCGTACTGACCCATAGAATAAAACCGCTTCAATTTTACCACAGGCGGAACGGTGTAAACGCCGCCCCAAAAGCAATTCATGAAATGCTGGTTTTTGTTCATTCTGTGTCCCAAAAATCGGAATAAAAAGAGATCAAAAAAGTCACATGCCCGAAAATGGTACCAATAAAAACGTCAACTCGTCCCGCAAAAAATAAGATCTCACATGATTCTGTCTGTCAAAATGTGGAAAAATTATAGCTCTCAAAATTTGGTGATGCAAAAACTATTTTTACAATAAAAAGCGTCTTTTAGTTTGTGACAGCTGCCAAACATAAAAACCCGCCATAAAAAGAAAATCAAACCCCCCCTAAAATAAAATGTATTTATTTCCATTTTCCCATTAGGGTTAGGGTTAAGGTTGGGGTTAGGGCTGAGATTAGGGTTAGGGGTGTGTTGGGGTTAGAATTGGGGTTTTTTCCCTGTTTACGCACATCAGGGGCTCTCCAAATGCAACATGGCGTCTGATCTCAATTCCAACCAATTCTGTGTTGAAAAAGACAAATGGTGCTCCTTTCCTTCCAAGCTTTGCCATGCGCCCAAACAGTGGTTTACCCTCACATATGGGGTATCAGCCTACTCAGGACAAACTGCACAACAATTTTTTCAGGTCCAATTTCTCCTGTTACCCTTCGGAAAATAAAAAATTGGGGGCAAAAATATCATTTTTGTGGAAGAAAATATGTTTTTTTTTTTAATTTTATGGCTCTACGTTATAAACTTCTGTGAAGCACCTGGGGTTTCAAAGTGCTCACCACACATCTAGATATATTCCTTGGGGAGTCTTGTTTCCAAAATGGGGTCACTTGTGGGAGGTTTCCACAGTTTAGGCACATCAGGGGCGCTCCAAACGCGACATGACACCCGCAGACCATTCCATAAAAATCTGCATTCTAAAACGTCGCTACTTCCCTTCCAAGCCCCAATGTGAGCCCATGCAGTAGTTTTCTCCCACATATGGGGTATCAGCGTACTCAAGACAAATTGCACAATAACTTTTGGGGTCCTGTTTCTCTTGCGAAAATAAAAATTGGGGGTGAAAAGATAATTTTTGTGGAAAAAATATGATTTTTTTAATTGTACGGCTGTACGTTATAAACATCTGTGAAGCCATTGGGGCTTCAAAGTTCTCACCACATATCTAGATAAGTCCCTTGGGGGGTCTAGTTTCCAAAATGGGTCACTTGTGGGGGGTTTCCACTTTTTAGGCACATCAGGGGCTCTCCAAACCTGGCGTCCGATCTCAATTCCAGCCAATTTTGCGTTGAAAAAGTCAAACGGCGCTCTTTACCTTCCAAGCTCTGCCATGCGCCGAAACAGTGGTTTCCCCCCACATATCAGGTATCCGCGTACTCTGGACAAATTGCACAATAACCTTTGTTGTCCAATGGTGTAAAAATGGTCAACTTTTAACTTCCTAACGAAAAAAAATATTTTAGTTCGAAAATTATGCTGATGTAAAGTAAACATGTGGGAAATGTCACTTAATAAGTTTTTTGTGTGCCATATCTCTGTGATTTAAATGCATAAAAATTCGAAGTTGGAAAATTGCAAAATTTTCATAATTGTCACCAAATTTCCGTTTTTTTCACAAATAAACGCAAGTTATATGAATGAAATTTTACCACTAACATGAAGTACAACATGTCACGAGAAAATAACGTCAGAATCACCAGGATCCATGGAAGCGTTCCAGAGTTATTACCACATAAAGGGACAGTGGTCAGAATTGTAAAAGTTGGCCCCGTCATTAACGTGCAAACCACCCTTGGGGGGTAAAGGGGTTAAACCTTGGAAATGTATCATATCAATGAGATACTTGAATGCTTTGGCATTTGTATCCATCATCTTTACACAGCTCTTTATTAGGCTATTAGGCCTAACATGACATGCAATGGTGGTAACAAAATCTTATGTGGGTCGACAAGTGCTGGATGCAGGACATTTTTACTACCTGGCTTAATGTGAACCTGTCACCAGGTTTGGCTGATATGAGATACGGCCACCACTTTTCAGGCCTAATATTCAGCATTCTATAATGCTGTATATCTGCCCCCAACCCGACCTGAAAGATAAGTGGGTCGCCCCTCACACCCAGGGCAGCGGGGTACTTGGTACCGGGCCGGTGTCAGGGGGAAGGTGTCACAACAGCGGTGACCCGGTCCGTGGCCCTGGGCACCTAATATCAATGGCGGTGATGTCAATAGTGTTATAGCTTAGTTGAATAGTTCGAGACGCCACCCGTGGTGTTTGGCAAGTAAGATATTGAGCCAACGCTGCATGCAGATCCACTGGGACTGATGGTGTGATGCAGCAAAGATTGTGTAGCTCCCCACAGGTGGAGCTGTAGTCCCAGGGCAGTGAGGGTGCAATGGATGAGGAGAGGCGCAGAATGGTATAGATGCTGGTACCCAGATGTAGCGGTGCTGAAGGTGTTAGCGACGAATGAATGGAGGACACCAGGGCTTGTAGTTTCAAAGCTTTACTAACAGTTCGTAGTATCCACTGGTGCCCGCCTCCGTGCCATGTCCTCCGGGGCAGAGACTCAATCAACCTACCGGGCAAGTCAGGGTTCTCCTCTCCAACACGTGCCTTTCCTGAACGACTCCTCTATTGCGCCTTTTAGTGTGAAGAACTCCAGTACCGCAGTTCTCTGGAATTCCTCCTGTCAGATGTTCCTAGAACCTTACTTGTATGACAGACAGCTGTAGCCTCTATCGGGGACTCCTCTCAGAGTCCTGGCTCGCAAATCGGTTGCTGTTGTGTCCCAAGTCTTGGATGGGAGTAGTGCATTTACAGCTAACTACTCCACCGGTGTCTGATGCAGAACCATAAGTGTCCATACAACCTAGGGGACCGGGCCCTGGCCTTGCGCTGAGAACCTATAGGCAGGGTTCCTCTTCCAACCCTCAACTCCTCTCTGTTCTCCTACTCATTCGTTCCGCGCTGTTCCATCTCACTTATGGAAGCTTAGGATGCAGGTCTACGTCTTTCTCCTTCTGTTCTCTTTCCCGTGCCAGCTGGCTCAGATCACTGAGGCAGCTGCAGCACTCTTTCTAAACTGAACTCAAACTGAACTCAAAACTGAACTTCTCTCGCCTGACCTCCCGTCAGACTGACCTACTATCCTCAACTTTCCCTCTCTTTTATACTAACTCCACCCACCTCCCAGCACAACTCGTGTTACGAAGCAGGGTTCCACGAAGGGTGCTCTGCTACCCCCAGCCTGAGGCTGCTAGGCAGACTTACTGAACTATCCTGTGTGTGGGATGCAGGTGTTGGAGTGTGGAAAGGAGTTCCCAACTTACCTAGGCAGGTGGGCCACTACACCTTAGGAGAAGGTGCAGTATCTCTGTGGTGACTGAGCCTCAGGGGCGCCGCATAAGAAAAAGAGCTTTTATTATATTCACATGTGGGGCGGTCCGGTCCAAGGGGCGTCGCTGGTCATGGTCCAGAGCCTCCTTTCTTCTTGTGATGCCGCCCTCCTGCTTGGTTCGTGTGGATGGCGTGTCCCTACATCATCCACACAGTCTGCCTGGCACTGCACTCCTGTGCAGGCATACTTCTCTGTCCTGTTAAGTACTGCAGTGCGCAGGTGTAAGAGAGTGTGGGCCTTGCCCCTTTAAATGTTGGTGCTACTCTTTACATGTACATAATTGCCATATTTGTATGTGTCGTGTATGTAGATGTTTATTATTATATTGTATTATATGTAAGATAGGGACAGTGCAGCTAGAGAAAAGGGTCACTAGATGGGGGCACTGAGTACACTGCATAGGAAGGTTTAGTTGTAGGACACTTAGAGATTAATTCTAGGAGGGGTTACTGAGGAATAAGTGAGATGTCCTGTTCATAGTCAGGAGTAGACCCTTGTGTGCTGCTCAGGTGGCTTTGGGCCTGGGCTGCTAAGCTACCACGAAACATTTTAAGGGAGAAGCCCAGCCATCCATGGAGAGGAGGGGGAGTATAAGAAAGGAAGAGAAGGGTTAAGAGCACAGTATCCGCAGCAACGTAGTGAAGAATTTACAGAAGAGTGGGCCACCATGAAAGTGCGCGGGCAGAATAACCATTGAAGGGGTGGACCACCCGCTAGATAGTATTTACGTGTCAGGGATGAAGTTGGTTTCAGGGAGATATATTTAAGTGGTGTTTTCACTGAGCTCTTCGTCCCGTTATATCTTTGTGGCGTATTCCATGAAGCAGAAGAAGTTAGGGAAAGACAGAGAAATGCATTGCTGGTACTGTGACGAATGTGCTGGAAGTGTTATTGATGTGCTGTGTCCTGAACATAATAAACCTGTATTGTTTAAAGTTGCTTTGGACTCTGCCTCTTGTCCTTTGAACTCAGGGAAGAAGGGGGGACACAGCAGGGAAGAAGCAGCTGCCAGCGCAGTGAGTATGGATTGTGCTGACATGACTACAACCCTGTCGGTGTTTTACACAGGCATCGGGAAAGGCCCCGACTCATGCGCACTGCAGGACTTTACTCTGCCATAGTCAGGGTAGAGAATTACACCTGCGCAAGAGCACAATACCGAGGAGAATGTGTGGATGATGTAAGAATGCATCATCCACACGAAGCAAGAAAGAAGATGGGATCGTAAGAAGAGAGGAAGCGCCGGACCCAGAAGAGCGACACCCCTCGGACCCGACTGCCCCGCAGGTGAGTATAATAAAAGGTGTTTTTCTTATCTTTCAGGTCGGATTGGAGTCAGATATATACATAATTCTATAATGCTTTATATCAGGCCTGAAAGGTGGTGGCCTCAACGCATATTGGACAAACCTGGTGACAGGTTCCCTTTAAGTGAATGTCGGATAAGTCAGTCTCTATTAATATAGTGATTGTCATGATCCAGGTCGGGGTTTGCTTGCTGCTTTTCGCTCCCCGGCCTGGTCATGTAGGGGTTAACCTTTTCTGCCTCTCTCTGGAATGGAGGTGGCTATTTCTCGGCGCTGCTGCTGATAGCTCTTGTCAGTGATAGTTTCTGCCTTCGGCTTGAGCTGCTGACCTAGTGCATCCAGTGCATGCCTTTTGCCTCCTGACTTCCCGTGTTAGTGTGCCCCTCTCCCGGTCCCCTATTTAGTGTGTGTCCATGTGCCTGTTCCCCGCCGTGTATGACTCGGTTCATACTGTGACCTGCCCCGTTGTACTCCATGTCTGTTTCCTCTGGTCCTGCCCTGCTCCGAACCTTTGGCTTGTGTTTGACTGTGCACCAGTCTCACCCCATTCTGATACCGCAGTTCCGACCGGCTTCTGACCTTTTGGCTCGCCTCCGACTCAGCTCTTGTCTCATCCCTTGGTACTACGTTCCCGGCTGTGTACAATTTGGTGTGAGTAACCTCTCTCCTGCCATCTAATGGTGGTTACCCCGCTAATGCAGGTCCTCACTTGCGGAGAACCGCTGTCCTCACTTCCTTGCCCCCTAATGGTTGTAACTGAAATAGCGTGCCAGGTACCCACGACAGTGATATTCGCTTTCACGACAACTCCACTCAGACAGAAAGCAGCTGGTTCACGTGAGGTTGCTGACAGAAAGTCTGGGTTTTGAGAGGAAGATGCTTCATGACACCAAGCGCCCTTTTCTTCCTCATTTGACTAGACTGAAAATGTTACTGATAGTTCTTCTGTATGTGGTACTGTGCGTATTGCAGATGAAATGTTTGAATACTGTAAAGTCCACTTCTTCCTTGAAACTGCTTTCACAATAGGGATCACTATGCAGAAATAGCCATTGGTAGTGTGATCAGTTGGCTCTCTGCTGGATCATTAGGACTGCAAAGATTGTCTCTTCCTATGCAACACTGGTTAAGATGTGTTGCACATCTTTTGCAGCATATGTATGGAGCCCAACTCTTGTCCTGATCTCCTATTCTGCAGCCAAAATACAGGTTGTAGGCTTTCCTCATCAGGGTAGTCAAGTTTTACCTTTGTGACCAAAAGTGATTTCTCCACATATTTGGAAAAAATATCTGCTTTGTTAATGCAAGAGCAAGGCATATCTGAAAAAACATAGAAACATGTCAGTATGCTAAGAAACTAAGCTAAGAAATCCTAATACTGTATACCTTACACAGAGAGTATTTATAAAAGTAGGTGATGCAACTGTAATTAGGATTATGCCATTGTAGGTAGGTGAGCTGACTGGGGGGTGACCCCTTTCCTTGCCGCGAACAGACTGAGACGGAGACTGAAGTGCGTCCAACAGGTCCTCTTTATTGGCCGTCCTCTTGACGACCACAGCAACATACAGCAGCAGCTAGACACTCTCCGCACACAGGCCCAGGTACCTTCGCTTGCTTCTTACTTCCATATGACGGCCCTCACGACTCTTTCAATGCAGCTGCCCTAGGCCTACCACTACAGCGCTTTGCCTGCCCGAGTCCGTCCATTTTGTGGTACTCCCAGGCTCTCTCAGTCTGCGGCTTCTCTTGTCAGGGCCACCCCCCTGACTGTCTCAGATATCAGTCCCTTCTGCAGTGTCACCACTGTACTTCTCTTCCTCAGGTCTACTCTTCTCCTCAGCTACTCTCCCTGGACTGATCGCTTCTAGAACTCTCTACCTGCCTTTTATCTCCCTCCTTGAGGATTCCTCCCAGAGTTCTGGTAATCCCGCCCCCCCATGACTATGCGGTTTTGCAGCCCTAAACTGATGTTTAGTCCATTTCTCACAACTCTCTCTACTCCCATCTTCTGGCCAAACTTCAGTATTGCACCCATCTCCTCTATTTCAGCTGTCTCCCATCTATATATGCAACAGTCTCCCTAAAGCACACAATACCCTGTCCTACCCACTGCAGACAGGTCCGTACGTCAGTCCACCTCCCCTACACCATCAGAGCGGTGTTGGCGTTTTTTGATTGGCCACACTAAGATAATATAATACTGAAGGGTCAATAGTATAAATAGATGATGATCAGAGCGGTCATCAGGGCATTACTGCCCTTACTTGCGTATGGGCCCGGCGAGCAGAGGGGACATGCAGCGGCTCCGAGCTGCAGGATCCTGTCACTTCAGTAACTGATTGTGCGTCCTCAGTTCAATTAAAATCTGTTGCCGTGCCGGAGATTCTTCCCGCACTGCAAGATTTAACAACCACCAGCATCCTAGCAGTGGACACCACTGGATCAAGGCCAGGTAAGGAGAAATATTTGTTTTTAAAGCTGCAATATGAGGAACATTATACTACTATGGGGTGCATTATACTACTATGGGGGGTGCATTATAATGCTATGGGGCTGCATTATACTATGGGGGTGCATTATAGTACTATAGGATGCATTATACTGCTATGGGGGGTGCATTATTCTACTATGGGGTGCATTATATGACTATGGGGCGCCGTATAATGCTATGGGGCTGAATTATACTATGGGGTGCATTATAGTACTATAAGATGCATTATACTGCTATGGGGGTACATTATACTGCTATGGGGGTGCATTACACTGCTATGGGGGTGTTTTATACTACTACTGAGTGCATTATAATGCTATAGGGGTGCTTTATTCTGCTATGGGGTTCAAAAAATATTTTAGCCAAAACAAAAGCTGCTGTCTATGTATGTGATCTGGTGTTAGATTGGAACTGTTGAGGAGTTGCTGTACACTGAGTTCTACTGCAGGATATAGATTCTTATCTGTCCCTTCCTGTTGAACTGGGGTGCAGCACCCACACTGTATGCCATACCATCCCCTAGTTTCTATTTTCTTTTACAGTGTTTCTTTTTCTCTTTTATTCCTAGGTATCTCCACCAAGGTGTAAGGCTGGTTTCACACTTGCGTTTTTTTGCGCTGTCTTTTAGTGCAAAAAACGCATGCGTTTTTCCCCAATCTTTTACATGGGTGCGCATAGGTGCGCATACACATGCGTTAGTACGCATTTGTATGCGCATGCGTTTTTTTGTAGTGTGTGCTCGGGCGCACAAAATGCATCCTGTTGCATTTTTTGTGCGTCCGACTTGACCCCAAAAAACGCATGCGCATGCAATGCGTTTTTTTTACAGCAAAACACCCATTATAATCTACGGGTGTGCAAACGTGCGCATTGTAATGCGCACGTATGCGCAAAAAAAGATGCTTTTTTTTTAAAAACGCACCAAAACCCGCAAAAAACGACACAAATGCATGATGCGTTTTTTTCATGCGTTTGTGTGCACAAAAAACGCACAGCAAAAAAACGCAACTGTGAAAGTAGCCTAAGATCAAAAATATTATTCTGATGGATCCATTTTCCTAAAGAGGAAGATTTCGCCAGGAACTTGCTAAATGTATTTACTTTGTTGTATTTCTCCTAATGTGTTTTGATTTCAAGTGATCTCATATTTTTTGGGGGACCATGTGTACCTTTAACAATTGGGTTTGGTTCCCTTTTCCCCCGAGTACCCTCTTGTGGGTTATGTTATGAGGTTCTAACCATATAGGTGTGCTGCTGGTATACGATTTTGTGAATACTGGACCTACTAATGTGCATAATATATTCTTCCGAGTGTTTGAGAACATTCCTCTACTAGTACTTTAATTTGAAACAGTCTAACATGTACCGCACCTTAAACTCAGCTCTATTATCAGCAATCCTTTCTATTGCTGCTTTTTAGAGTGTTAACTACTGTGTTTGTGTGCACATAGTAAACTGTGCACTCTTTTACATCTGATAATATGGGTTAAATGATCATGTATTTTTAGTGGTCTGGTTTGAAACTTCTTTAATCATGTGCTGATATATAGGGCTCCAACCATATACAGTGGGGAAAAAAAGTATTTAGGCTGGTTTCACATTAGCGCTTTTTAAGCGCACGCACGGCCGGGGGTAGCTCCGCCCCCGAGCCGGCTCTCTGCCCGGCGTGCCCACCCCTTGCTTGTAGCGCCGCCTCCTAGCGCACAGCGGCGCCTGCGATCGGCGCACCCTATCTTTAGCATAGGGTGCGCAGATCGTGCGCAGGCCGTGCGCTAGTTGCGCTTTGACCTGCGCTGCGCACTTTTGACGGTGCGCCGTGCGCGCCAAAATCCGAAAAGTTTGATTTTGGCGTGCACGGCGCACCGTCAAAAGTGCGCAGCGCAGGTCAAAGCGCAACTAGCGCACGGCCTGCGCACGATCTGCGCACCCTATGCTAAAGATAGGGTGCGCCGATCGCAGGCGCCGCTGTGCGCTAGGAGGCGGCGCTACAAGCAAGGGGTGGGCACGCCGGGCAGAGAGCCGGCTCGGGGGCGGAGCTACCCCTGGCCGTGCGTGCGCTTAAAAAGCGCTAATGTGAAACCAGCCTGAGTCAGTCGGCAATAGTGCAAGTTCCACCACTTAAAAAGATGAGAGGCGTCTGTAATTTACATCATAGGTAGACCTCAACTATGGGAGACAAACTGAGAAAAAAAAATCCAGAAAATCACATTGTCTGTTTTTTTTTCATTTTATTTGCATATTATGGTGGAAAATAAGTATGTGGTCAGAAACAAGCAATCAAGATTTCTGGCTCTCACAGACCTGTAACTTCTTCTTTAAGAGTCTCCTCTTTCCTCCACTCATTACCTGTAGTAATGGCACCTGTTTAAACTTGTTATCAGTATAAAAAGACACCTGTGCACACCCTCAAACAGTCTGACTCCAAACTCCACTATGGTGAAGACCAAAGAGCTGTCAAAGGACACCAGAAACAAAATTGCAGCCCTGCACCAGGCTGGGAAGACTGAATCTGCAATAGCCAACCAGCTTGGAGTGAAGAAATCAACTGTGGGAGCAATAATTAGAAAATGGAAGACATACAAGACCACTGATAATCTCCCTCGATCTGGTGCTCCACGCAAAATCCCACCCCGTGGGGTCAGAATGATCACAAGAACGGTGAGCAAAAATCCCAGAACCACGCGGGGGGACCTAGTGAATGAACTGCAGAGAGCTGGGACCAATGTAACAAGGCCTACCATAAGTAACACACTACACCACCATGGACTCAGATCCTGCAGTGCCAGACGTGTCTCACTGCTTAAGCCTGTACATGTCCGGGCCCGTCTGAAGTTTGCTAGAGAGCATTTGGATGATCCAGAGGAGTTTTGGGAGAATGTCCTATGGTCTGATGAAACCAAACTGGAACTGTTTGGTAGAAACACAACTTGTCGTGTTTGGAGGAAAAAGAATACTGAGTTGCATCCATCAAACACCATACCTACTGTAAAGCATGGTGGTGGAAACATCATGCTTTGGGGCTGTTTCTCTGCAAAGGGGCCAGGACGACTGATCCGGGTACATGAAAGAATGAATGGGGCCATGTATCGTGAGATTTTGAGTGCAAACCTCCTTCCATCAGCAAGGGCATTGAAGATGAAACGTAGCTGGGTCTTTCAACATGACAATGATCCAAAGCACACCGCCAGGGCAACGAAGGAGTGGCTTCGTAAGAAGCATTTCAAGGTCCTGGAGTGGCCTAGCCAGTCTCCAGATCTCAACCCTATAGAAAACCTTTGGAGGGAGTTGAAAGTCCGTGTTGCCAAGCGAAAAGCCAAAAACATCACTGCTCTAGAGGAGATCTGCATGGAGGAATGGGCCAACATACCAACAACAGTGTGTGGCAAACCTTGTGAAGACTTACAGAAAACATTTGACCTCTGTCATTGCCAACAAAGGATATATCACAAAGTATTGAGATGAAATTTTGTTTCTGACCAAATACTTATTTTCCACCATAATATGCAAATAAAATGAAAAAAAAAACAGACAATGTGATTTTCTGGATTTTTTTTTCTCAGTTTGTCTCCCATAGTTGAGGTCTACCTATGATGTAAATTACAGACGCCTCTCATCTTTTTAAGTGGTGGAACTTGCACTATTGCTGACTGACTAAATACTTTTTTTCCCCACTGTAGTTGTGCTGCTTATGTATGACCTTGTGAATAATGGACTCACCGTGGTGCTAAATGCATCTTTTTGAGAGTTTGAGAAAGTTTCTCCATTATGATTCCAAGTTGAATTAGTCTAACCTGTACCGCAATAATAAATAAAAAAACCTCAGCTCTATTATGAGCAACTCTTTCTCCATACACTAGTAGTGATGTGTTCTGAGAGTGTCAACTACTGTGATTTGTGCCATCTGACAACATGAGTTAAAGGTTCCTGCATTTCTAGCAGTCCGGTTTGGAACTTTTTAAGTCATATGCAGGTATTATAGCCAACTTTCCTTGCGCTTCTGTATCTCTGTGAGCATGCGCACTAGTGTGTATAACTTTAGCACTATTTGGTATCAGTAGATGAGATATTGCGCATATACCTAATCTCTGTGTGACATATTCAATACAGGGCATATGTGGTTATATCGGTAATGATGCCCGCGCTAACGTTTTTACTGCTGTACCAATGGTATGTGTGCGTGCACTGCCGTGAGCAGGCGCACAGGCCTAGACAGTTGCGACATTGCCATTAGTGAAGGTTGGTAAGATACTGCGCATGTATTTAAGTCGCCACTAGTAACTATGGGCAAGACATTGCGCATGTACCTGATTCACATATGTGACTTCCGCTGGATACACTATATGCCTTGACCTCCAGCAGCGAGCACTTCCGGGTGGCTTATCGCGTGCCACCGTGATGTCTCTTCATGCTTACTTCCTGCAGCCGGCTGTCAGCTGGCAAGAATTTCTTCCTAATTATACTACTTTAAATAGATTGGTCTAGCAGAGCCAGATATGCTCACCTTAAAAAAGACACCTTGAGTGTCGGAACGCGTGGGTTTTTACATACCTCCTTGGCCGCACAGCTGCTTCACAGATGACGGGGCGACTGTTTTCTTTCTCTGACTGGACTGGTTTACGGTGATGTATTAGCCCACCCTATTTTAGCCAGCCCAGCAACTCCTTCACTGTGCTATTTTTCCTCTCAGTACTCATGAGTCAGGTACACAGTAAAGTTTGAGTTATAACTTTATCTTTCATGCATGTTGCCTCTTAGGCCTCTTTCACACTTCCGTTTTTGACCATCAGTCAAAATCCGCCAGGTTATGAAAAAAACGGATCACCCATTTTTTTTGCTATGGGGGTGCATTCTACTGCTATGGGGTGCATTATACTACTGTTGAGGTGCATTATACTGCTATGGGGCTGCATTATACTATGGGGTGCATTATTCTACTATGAGGGTGCACTTTTAATGCTATCGGGCTGCATTATACTATAGAGTGCATTATAGTACTATAGGGTGCGTTATACTGCTATAGGGCTGCATTATACTACTATAGGGTGCTTTATACTGCTATGGGGGTGCATTCTAATGCTATGGGGGGTCCATTATACTACTATGGAGGTGCATTATACTGCTATGGGGCTGCATTATACTATAGGGTGCATTATACTACTATGGGGGTGCAATATAATGCTATGGGACTGCATTATACAATGGGGTGCATTATACTGCTATGGGGGTGCATTACACTATTATGGGGTGCATCTTACTACTATGGGGGGTGTCTTATACTACTATGGGGGTGTTTTATACTGCTATGGGGTGCATTTTAATACTATGGAGGTGCAATATACTGCTATGGGGCTGCATTATAGTACTATAAGGTGCATTATACTGCTATGGGGGTATATTATACTACTATTGAGTGCATAATGCTATAGGGGTGCTTTATTCGGCTATGGAGTTGAAAAAATCTTTTAGCCAAAACAAAAGCTGCTGTCTATGTATGTGATCTGGTGTTAGATTGGAACTGTTAATGAGTGATTGGTGAGGACATGGTGCAGATATGGAGTTTTTCTATGAGTGGGTGGTGGGACTGTGGAAGGTTCGAGGGTTGAAGGCGGTGCTGGGGTGGAACCTGGGAGGAGTCTCAAAGGGGCCCGAAAATGTTGCCACTATGGGGCCCCGAAATTCCGGGTGGCAGCCCTGGATGTAATAGACTAGTTATTAACAATCTAATATATAAAGCTCAATGTGTGTGTATGTATGTGTGTATGTCCGGGATTGGCATCTGTACCGCAGCAGCTACAGCCACAAAATTTTGCACAGTCACACGTCTGAACCCTGAGAGCGTCATAGGCTATGTTGTGAGGCAAAATTTTAACCCCGCGCGTTACAATTCACCAAACAATTTTGCCCCTATGTACATAATGGGGAAAAAGTGCATGTATGTATGTATGTGTGTATGTCCGGGATTGGCATCAGCACCATCGCAGCTACAGCCACAAAATTTTGCACAGTCACACGTCTGGACCCCGAGAGCGTCATAGGCTATGTTGTGAGGAGAAATTTTAACCCCGTTCCAATTCACCAAACAATTTTGCCTATTATTCTTATCATTTCTATGGTGTTATCATCCTTCTGTAAAGCTGGAAATAACACAATTTATTACCGTGCCAACACAGACCACCCTCTGACACAGACTGCAGGGGGAGCCCAGTATCACACAGGATAGTATTAGATACACGGCTCAGCAGTCAGTATCACACAGGATAGGATTAGATACACGGCTGAGCAGTCGCTAACACACATGATAGGATTAGGTACACGGCTCAGCAGTCAGTATCACACAGGATAGGGTTAAACACATGGCTCAGCAGTCAGTATCACACAAGATAGGAATAGATACACAGCTCAGCAGACAGTATCACACAGAATAGGATTAGATACATGGCTCAGCAGTGAGTATCACACAGGATAGGATTAGATACACGGCTCAGCAGTCAGTATCACACAGGATAGGATTAGATACACGGCTCAGCAGTCAGTATCACACAGGATAGGATTAGATACACGGCTGAGCAGTCGCTAACACACATGATAGGATTAGGTACACGGCTCAGCAGTCAGTATTACACAGGATAGGGTTAAATACACGGCTCAGCAGACAGTATCACATAGGATAGGATTAGATACACGCCTCAGCAGTCAGTATCACACAGGATAGGATTAAATACACAGCTCAGCACACAGTATCACACAGAATAGTCTTAGATACACGGATCAGCAGACGGTATCACACAGAATAGGATTAGATATACGGCTCAGCAGTCAATATCACACAGGATAGGACTAGATACAGGGCTCAGCAGTCAGTATCACACAGGATAGGATTAGGTACACAGCTCAGCAGTCAGTATCACACAGGATAGGGTTAGATACACGGCTCAGCAGACGGTATCACACAGGATAGGGTTAGGTACACGGCTCAGCAGATGGCATCACACAGGATAGGATTAGATACCCTGCTCAGCAGTCGGTATCACACAGAATAGGATTAGCTACATGGCTGAGCAGTCAGTAACACACGATAGGATTAGATACACAGCTCAGCAGAAAGTATAACACAGGAGAAGATTATGTACACAGCTCAGCAGACATTATCACACAGGATAGGGTTAGATACACAGATACACATGTTGTTTATCAAAAGGCTCTTGAATGAGTTGAAAATAAAATACTATCAATACTTGGGTAATCGTTTAGTTAATTTGTGTTGCAAATCTGTAGTGTTGAATATATGATGTGAAATGTTTTTATGTGCAATATAATCATTATAATTTGTTATAACTAACCACAGTTGGTTACTACGCCCAGGCAACGCCGGGCTCTTCAGCTAGTACAATAAGGATGAAATAATAAAGACTCAATTTTTCTATAAGCCTGCATGAACGGTGTCACAAGTAATTGCAACCTCCTCTAGATCTTGAAAATTAGAGCAAATCGGCAAATCTAAGCATCATATTCGTTTTCAGCAGCACAAAATTTGTTGGATTCAGCTGTTTTCATCTCTGAACGAATTTGGCTGTTATCTGCATGTCAGTGCAATGTTTGCTGCCATGTGAGGACCCAGCCTTACAGTCATCAGATGAAAGACAAAGTGAGGTGCCCTCTACTAGCAGTTTTCACAGAAGTGATCATAGGATGCACAGACTTTTGTCCATCTCTGAAAGGCTTGTGGCATAAGAAACGCCAGCCTTGAACTGGACCAGCGATGGCGGAGTCCTGCTACTCTCAACTCTGGCTATGGTCCCCAGCTGACTCTTTAAATGATATTTTCTATGAAAAGCCAGAGGGTTTGAGAGAAAAATATTCCTGGCAGTAACTATTTAGCCAGACTCTGATTCATGATACCAGATTCATGCTGCCTAAAGCTGTGGGTAACAGGTTCCCTTTAAGTGTGGACAATGCAAGTGAAAAATGGATTTAGCATAGCCTGCAGTCGCACTAGCCATGTGAATTTCCAGTAATTTATTTTGTATCAAAGAAAAGTGTACTATGAATAAAAATCAACATGTGAAGAGTTCATACATAGCACACATTCTACATTCTCTGGTTTCTGTGTTAAAACTACAAATAAATCTCAAATTTGTGCTTGTAAACTAAATTTGGGGTCATATATGTATAAAAATTCCCATCCATCTATTTCAAGAACGTCAAACTGAAAAACACAGAGGGACAAAATTAAAAACTTGGACAAAGTTGTGAGTAAACCTTGATATTTATGAAAACAAATGTCTACAATTGAGGAGGTTTTTTCCTTATCAAACATAAACAATGAACCATTTCATATGGAAACAAACTTAAAGGAATGTTCAACGAACAAAGTATATTTTAATTAATAGAATATTGGAATAATATAATATGTTATGTAAGAGCAGTAAAAAAAAGCATATGGCCCAATGGCCTCATTTAAATAAGTAATAACAAAGGATAAAAAGCCTTGAATCATGCAGATAATAAAGTATAATACCAAAAGAGCCCCTCAAACACAGTAAGATACCCCCACAGTAAATTCATCCACTGTACCCTCCACATACATGATATGATGACCCTACTGTACCCCACCCTCAACTTACTCGGCAAAGTATGGCGATCCCATCACAGTAGAATTCTCAAACTGTAAACCCCAAACAGCATAATGGCTCCTTTTAGTCCTCCATATAGTATAATGGCCCCACATAGTCCTGATGATAAAAGGGCAATAAAGTTTATAAAAGATAGTTCATGATGCAACCTGTGGTATTCGGCAAATAGATGTTAGCCGACGATGCTTGAGGAGACTGCTGGGGCTGATGGTGATGCAGCAGAGTTGTTACCGCTCTCCACAGGTAAAGCTAAACCCCAGGGCAGTTGAAATGTGATAAGATGGTAACGATGGTGGTTGTAGTGCAGGACAAGTGACGCAGTAAATAAATTGGAGGACACAGCAGTGTGCTTCACAGGTTTTTCTCACAGTTCTGATGTTACAATCCACAGCCGGGTTGCTGTGTCCTCAGGGTCGGTGGTCCAGCCAGCTCTCAGGTAATTTGGGGTACACCGTGTCAGAACCCCCTTCAGATGTTCCTTTCCTGGCCATCTCACTGCGCTGGCTCCCACCTCTCCTGCCCTGCGCCTTCACACAGTGTCCCAAGCCAGCAGCCTTGCATCTTGTCGGGCGATGTGCTTTAGGTCCCCTTGATCCTATCCAGCTGCCTTTTCAGCGAATGTGTTGGATGTGGCTGCAGCACATGCAGATACTGCAACCGTCGGTTAGCTAGCTGAGTCTTTAGATTTTCCACTAGTCTGGGGCCGGTCCCCTACAGCGACCTGGTCCCTCCACCCGAATACGGTCGGCGTGGATGTGGGCCCCACGGGTGGATCTCTCACTACCCGTGCCCCTAGGACTCCTTCTTTCTCTCAAGCTTATATTTCTGTTTTCTCTCTTTCTTTTCTCTCTTTCCACTGTCTGCTAGTCCAGGAATGAGCTCCTCACTGCTCAAGTCCCCAGCACCAACTGCTGACTCACTCTCTCACTGTCACTTCCTTCAGCTCAAGCAAGCAAAAATAATAAACCAACATATACTCCCTATCCGCCGTAATCCATTTAATACTGAGTGTCCCATGTCGATGTCGCCCGGCTGCCGGCGATACACTGACAGGAGATAATCACTCTCGCAGTGTATCACTGTGCCACAAATCAGACTACCCTGGAAGGGGTGTGACTAGGACAGCTGCCTTGGTTTTCACTGGAGCCTCTGATGGTGAGGTCAGGCTTGCGCGGCAGACAGCTGCCAAGTGCCACTCCAGGGTGGTGTCTGGTTGTGGCTGCTGATTCCACTTGGGGAGACGGTGGCGTGGCTGAGACACTGGCAAGCAGGCACGGCAAAGACATGGGCAGACGGGCACGGCATGAGACACTGGCAAACGAGCATGGCTTGAGACACTGGCAAGCGGGCACAGCTTTGAGACACTGGCAAGCGGGCACGTCGTTGTGACACAGGGCAGGCTGGGACGGGAGACACATGGCAGGCTGGCATGGGAAAGACACAGGGCAGGCTGGCACGGGAGAGACACAGGGCAGGCTGGAGTGGTATATGAAGGAACAGGTAGAGACCTGTTCACACAGCGGGTGCTAGTACTGAAACAGACAGGAGGGAGAGGAGTATGACAGAAAAAGTTTGGACCAGTTCACACAGGATGAGCAAGTACGGATACTGGCAGAAAGGAGTGGAGTGTGACGGAACAGGTTTGGACCTGTTCACACAGGAGGAGCAAGTACAGATACAGGCAGGCTGCGGAGAAGAGCAGCAAGAGGTTCTGCAGCAGCAGAACCAAGCAGAACCGCAAGAGTACAGAGAACAGGCAGAGCCTACAGAGCAGGCAGAGTCGCAAGAGAGCGGAGCACGAACAGAGCCGCAAGATTGCGGAACATAAGCAGGCAGGGAGGACACAAGGAGAGACACAGCAGGGTAAGAAGCCAAAGACAAGGAGACAGACAGATGGACGTAGGACAGAGTTCAGACAGGGTAACAGTATGAGACAAGGCACAAGACCAAGGACACAGGGAACAGAGTGCACATAGATACAAAGAAAGGCTAGGAGCTACAGCACAGGGACCAGGAAATACTGCCTCCTGGAGGGCAGCAAGACAGGTACAAGACAAAGATAGGACAAAGACACACAGAGCAGGATATTCTGCCTCCTGGAGGGCAGATAGACAGTACCAAGAAAAGCTAGGAGAAAAGCCTCCAGAGAAGGCAAGACATAGGACAGGGCCTGGCTTATTCAGCAGCAAGAAACTGAGTGAACACATTGCACAGGCCAGGTCCAGTGGGTGGAGCAGCCCTAAATACTAGAGGGTTCTTGCTAATAGGCCAAGGAGACATTAGACAGATGCACCCTGACTCCATAAGAACCAGAGAGTTCAGGCACTGCACCCCTACACACACAGCCAGAAAACATGCAGAGAGCAGACATGAGACATAGCATGGAGATGGCAGCAGACAGAATTCACAGCATGGCCTGGAGCAGTGAGAAAGTTGGTGTGTGGAAAATGGGAGGCCATGCAGCGATGCCAGCAGGGTTGTTACAATTACCATCTATCTAAATACACATACACATATATAAGCCTGACCGGCTTGGGGCCAGCTTCACGTGGTCCAATGCTACCAGCTCAAGCGGTTGTTTGGTGACTAAGGGCTGTAGGGGAGCCCTCTGGCTATCATGGGTCTTTCCGTCTCAGGTTGCATGGACCACATTATCGACACCATTTCTTGATTGCTTTCCTCATGCCAACCCAGTAGAACTGCTCACATA
Organism: Dendrobates tinctorius; assembly: GCF_039654945.1. Lineage (NCBI taxonomy): Eukaryota > Metazoa > Chordata > Amphibia > Anura > Dendrobatidae > Dendrobates > Dendrobates tinctorius. The sequence goes on from NW_027361683.1 coordinate 25,601,968, forward strand.
GCAGAACTTCTGACTTCTTCCACCCAAAGTGTCCTGCTCCATCGTGGTACGCTTCTAAGACCATTGGCACATCCCGCTTGGGGACTACCACCTGCCAGACCAGTTCGTGGGTTCGGGTGGTGACGCTTCTCTGACACAGCTTCCCCTCACAGATGAACAACTTGCCCTTCTCCTTCCAGAAATGTTGGGTCTCTTGTGGAGCATCTGGACCAGTGTGCGAATCAGCTTGTGTCAGCAACTTCTTTACTAGGCGGACTGCCGGATCTCTGTCCTGCGCTTCTGCCCATCCATAGTGGGGCAATGGGTTAATCGTTGCCTCTTGCACGGCATAGTGCTTGTCACTCACGCAGTGGGAGCCCTGAGCCACACTGGGGCGGTGGAAGGCTGATAACTCGATTTGTTCGAGTTCCTCCGGGTCTTCTCCCCCATCCGGCAAGTTGGGCATCCTGGACAGCACATCAACATTAGCGTTTTTTTGCCCTGCCAGGTATTTGATGGTAAACTCGTAGTTGGAGAGCCGAGCCATCCATCACTGCTCCAACACACCTAGCTTCGCCGTTTCGAGGTGGGTCAGTGGATTATTATCCGTATAAATGGTAAACTTCGCTGAAGCCAGGTAGTGCTTGAAGCGCTCCGTTACCGCCCAGACTATGACGAAAAACTCCAGTTTAAAGGAACTATAGTTGTCGGGGTTCCTTACCATGGGATGAAGCTTCCTGCTGGTGTAGGCAATCACTCTCTCTCTCTCTGCCTTGCTGTACCTGGAACAGCACTGCTCCCAATCCCACATTGCTGGCGTCCGTATAGAGTATAAAGGGTTGGCCATAGTCGGGATAGGCTAGGACTTCGTCTTCCGTAAGAGCCATCTTCAACCAAGTGAAGGATTCTTCTCTTTTACTCCACTCGAACGGAGGACTTGGGTTCTTGGCCTTCTTGACTGGCCTATTAAGAGGTCCTGCATGGGTGCCGCTATCTTTGTGAAGCCCTTTATGAATCTCCTGTAGTAACCTACCATCCCAAGGAACTGCCACATTTCCTTGATAGTGGAGGGTGTTGGCCAGTCCTTGATCACGGTGACTTTTTCAGGGTCTGGTGCCACACCTTCGGCGCTTACCATGTGACCTAGGTACTGCACCTTGGGCTTCAACAGGTGGCACTTGGACTGCTTTATTTTCAGGCCGAAACCTGATAAAGCCTAAAACACCTCGGCCAGGTGCTCCAGGTGGTCTTTGTTCGTCTTTGAGTAGACGATGACATTGTCCAGGTACAACAAAACGGTTTCAAAGTTTTCATGTCCTAGGCAGCATTCCATTAACCGCTGGAACGTTCCCGGGGTTTTGCAGAGGCCGAATGGCATGCAGTTGAACTCACAGAGGTCCACTGGTGTCATAAATGCTGTCTTCTCTCTGTCTGCTTCTGCCACGGGAACCTGCCAATACCCACTGGTAAGATCTAAAGTGGAGAAATAGCGGATCTCAGTGCAGCTAATGATTCCTCAATTCTGGGTAATGGGTAGGCGTCCTTATGTGTAATGCGGTTAATCTGCCTGTAGTCCACACAAATCCTCATTGTACCATCTTTCTTTCTAACGAGGACTAACGGAGCTGCCCAGGGACTACAACTATCTCTGATTACCCCAGGCTCCTTCATTTCCCGTAACATACCTTTGGCACATTGATAATGAGCTGGTGGTACAGGCCGGTACTTATCTTTAATGGGCAGATGATCTCCGGTGGGGATATGGTGTTGGACCCCTTTTACCTGCCCAAAGTCTAGAGGGTGTTTGCTAAAGACATATTCTCGAACCACCCGTTAAACCCCATGCTTTTGATGTGAATGGGTGGAGTCAGTACCTATGTGTAGCTTCTGACACCAATCCTCCAGCTGCCCCTCAGAGCCATTATCCTCTGCCTCGTCGGATGGAAGCAAGGGTTCCAAGGCCTTTATTGCAATATTACTGACAGTGAACAGTTTAGCAAGGATGGCATACTGGGGTAAATGGACCTCTTTCTCCCCACAATTCAAGATGCGTATTGGTACCCTGCCCTTGCGGACATCAACTACCCCTCTGGCTGTCAGGATGATGGGTCTACTATCGGAGTACATGGGTTCTACCAGGGCCTGGTAATCTTGACCCCTGAGACCTATTGCTGCCCGACACCAAATCAACATTTCACTACTAGGGGGTATTGCAATGGGGAATGGATCACTCACTCTGACACTGCCGACTTTTCCACCAGACAGCTCTACCTGTTGTGTCTGCATCAGGGCTCTGATTTCATTTTGCAGGACACGCTGCTGACTCGAACTGGCGGTCTCAGTTACCTATTGCAACAAAACAATAATTTCTCCAAGAAAATTCTCTTTTACATTGGTGCCTAGAGTAATCATAAGACAGCATTCTTGTCTGTCAATAGCAACTATAATCAAACCTTGCGACTGCAATTCTACTCGGCCAACCTTGATGGTCACCTCCTTATACCCCACCTGAGGCAAGGGCTGACCATTGCTGGCAAAGATGTAAAAGTGTTCATCTGGGCTGCGAGTAATGTCTGAATCATCCCAATACCGTTTAAAAAGGATATATGGCATCGTTGTCATCTGGGAGCCGGTGTCCAATAAAGTATTCATCAGGATGCCATCAAGCACGACGGGCAGGCCTGGCTGTCCTCCCACGTACTTGTCTCCCAGCTTTGTGGGCCCGGTTGTCTTACTCCTGGGGGGTTGGCCCTCTGGCCCAGGGGTTGCTTGTTTAAATTACAGAATTTTGCGATGTGCCCCGCCTTGTTGCAGCGGCGACAAATGGGCCGTCCGTCCTGGTCGCAGCGATCGTTGTCTCTCCCTCTGGTCGGTGGGATTCTCCTCTGCCGTTGCCACGGGACATCATCTGGACTGGAGGCCAGCTGGATCTTCTCCTTTGAGGATACTTCCATGGACTGCACGGTTTTGGTTAGTGCAGCCACACTTTTGGTCAACTCCTGGACCTGGAGACGTAGGCCTGCACAGGAGTCATTATCTAGGGTTTGCGCATTGGCCTTCACGGGTACCGGGGAAAAGGACACCGCCTCCTTGTGGTATGTGATAGCTGGGCGCTGGAGAGGTGCAGTGCCACTTTGGGTTGGTTCTCGCAGCACCCGGATGACCTGATCTTTAAATTGTGCGAAGTCCAGGTCAGGGTTTTGCAGGGCCATAATGCACAGGTGTGTCCGTTGAGCGGTAGACAGGAGCCCCTCAGTAAACTGCTCTGTTAGCAATCTGTCCTCGTCTCGCACAATGTCGGGGTCTATCTGTTTAATGGCCTGCAGTGCCTCTTGCAGGTTTAGGGCACAGTCCCGTACACTGTCCTGCACCCTTTGTTTGCACTCGTAGAATTTCATTTTACTCTCCGCTGCTGTGCGGCTGTCAAAAGTATCCTTCAGCCGGGCCAGGATTTGCCTAACAGTTCTTTTGTCGGTGTCCGGCCAGGACTTCACCTCTCTCTGGGCCGCAACGTTAGCTGGCCAAAAGGATGCTGACTTTTTGGATCTCTGACACGGGGTACACTTTGAATAAACTACACTACCAATTACTTCAAAGTATATTTTTTCGTTGAAGAAAAAAGGAGTGAGACTTTTAAAATTTAGTTTTTAGTAAATTTTAGTAAAACACTAGTTTTTAAAATTTAAGATAATGAATTCCGTATCATATTTAAAACAATGTGCCATAGTGATGCAGTGTTAATATAAATTGTGACAGAGATCATGTACACTATACATAATATTATGCTGTACATAAATTATAAGCACTAAGCAAAAATTTTTTAACTATACAAGGTGCTTTTTTGTTGTTTCTTCTTCTCTTTTTCCAGAATTTCAATTTTTTAGTCCTATTTACAGGATCTTCTTTTCTTTGCCGTTCCATCTTGTAACCAACACGATAAACAGGAAAAATCCGGTCATCATGAATCAAAGATGCTCCAAATAGATTTAAATTCTCAAATAAAGAAAATAAATATTAATAAAATCCTATAAATAAAATAATCAATAAAATATCACCCTATGCCTAAATTTGTCAAGAGATTAATAAAGGAGGTCCTACAAAAATGCCCCAAAACCATCACTTTCATTAAGTCCTTGTGGACTTAAGGCCCCTTTACATTTAGCGGTGCACCAGCGATCCGACCCGGTCAGGATCGCTGGTGCATCGCTAAATGATCGCTAGTGAGGTGTCACACAGGCAGACCTCACAGTGATGCAGCGCACGATACTCACCTTTCACACACAGCAATCCTGACGTCCTCCCGCCCGCGTCCACGCGTCGGCGCCAGCAGGAAGCCCAGCAGGAAGCGGCTGACGCGAAATGGAGCCGGACATTCTCGCACGATCAGCGATAACCAGCGGGGGAGCCGGTCGGAGGTAAGTATCACACATAGCGATATCGCTATAACGTCACAAAAGCGGTGACGTTATAGCGAGATCACTCTATGTAAAACCCCCTTTAAGGTTCCCAATCTGAATATCCATTTACATTCCAATTTGGCTAAGCTTTTTCCCAAGTCACCACCCCTAAAGCCCAAATCTAGCATATCAATACCCCTGATTTTCAACAAATGGGCTTTGCACTCATGGTATTGCTTAATTTTTCGGGGTATTGTTTTAAGTGTTGACTCATTTGTTACCGATTTTGCTTTCTCCATGTCCAAGCAATGCTCCCGTGTGCGTACTTTCAATTCTCAGGTTGTTAATCCATTATAAGCCTTATTACAAGGACATGTGGCTTGATAAACAATGCCCTTTGTAGTACAAGTAATATACTTTCTGATGTTATAAGTCCTTGAGCCATCATGATTTTTGAAAGTACTAGTTTTTATTAGGTTTGCACAGGCCTTACACAGACCACAAGGAAATAAACCTTTTTTATTATTTTCCCTTTCCAAATCCACTTTGCGACTTGAGTCATAGTGACTGTGTATAAGATGGTCACGTAAATTACGTGAATGTCTTGCAACAACTGATGGGTATGGATCTAATACCCTTTTTAAAATTGGGTCCGTTAGTAGCACATTCCAATTTGTTTTAGAATGCCTTTGAATTCGTCCCACTGATTCTGGTAGTTAGTTATAAATCTCACCTTTTTATCCATTGTTTTTGTCAGTATGGTATTTGTTTTGAAATAATGTGTCTCTTGAGGCATTCTTCGCTCTGACATAGCCCTTTCGAATACTTTGTCTGCTGTATCCTCTTTCCTGAAACCGCTGAGAGAGATCTCTTGACTGTACTTCAAATTGATGATCATCTGAACATATCCTTTTAATTCTAAGAAACTGTCTAATTGGGATACCCTGTATCAATGCTTTAGGGTGAGCAGAGCTAGCATGCAATAATGCATTAGTGGCTGTTGATTTTTGGAACACCGTTGTAGATAAAGAGCTATCAGGAGCTGCCGTGATAAAGAGGTCCAAAAATTCAATGCTCTGACCATACTTGTAAGTTAAATGGATATTATAACAGTTGTTGTTAAGACTCAACATTGTTTTTTCCAAATCCTGTTTTTGTTTTTTTCCTGCAATAATTCTCAGTATGCAGGGACTTCACGCTCGCTCCCGATACATGACGTGCGGCCAAAGAACGCTGGTGTACCCGTCCCCTGATCACTTGACTGAAGTGGATTATGGATATTCCACCGCGGTAGCGCGCCTGTGTCTTCTTTACATGAGCGTTGCGTGATCTGCCCTGTGCCGCAATATATCTCGGGCACCCGGCGAATAATTAAAATAATTAAGCAATTGACTCCGGCTCTCAGTTAATTTATTTAAAGGCTGTTCACCCTCTGCGCAGACACGCCCCCCAAAGAAGCTAGGCGAAACGTGCGCCTCGAGGCAGAGGGATTGAGCTCTTATTTAAAGGCTGTTCACGCTCTGCCCAGACCCCCCCCCCCCCGAAGAAGCTGGGCAAAACGTGCACGTCGGGGCAGAGGGACTGGGCTCTCATTTACTGTGATTTAGCTGCCAGGATCCAGGTAAAGTGTCCATGGTCATTGTTTTCCTTAAGGAGCTTTTGTATGGTCTCATATTGAAGCCACAATTCAGTTATGTAGGGACCTGAACATATAATTGGCATAAATAAGTATCTGATGGTAGAATTAGAGTGGGTTTTTTCTCCCCTGTGATATTGTGATACTTTTGCAGCAATATAGAATCTAATTAACCTCTTGGTCCAGCATAGACCACAATACTTTGAATGGTTTTTTATTGCAGTTTGTCCTCAGTACTGATTATTTCAACATGAGCTATTATAACCCTCATATATGATCATGCTTTTTACCAGGCAGCATGTAAATAATATTTTGAGACCCAATGTCCCTTTTTCTTGTTCCTATACCTTCTTAATTTTAAAGAGTGTCTAACTAATGGACTAATAAAATTGTATATTTTAAAACAAGTCTCACTCCTTTTTTCTTCAAAGAAAAAATATACTTTGAAGTAATTGGTAGTATAATTTAATTTGTTTGGAGTAGACATACGAATTTGTCACTTTTGAGGACCTTTTGGTGTATTATTATATGAATAAACTACGCAGCCTCTCCTTAAAGTCGCTCATGGTGTGCGACTCCCCTGAGTACTGAGGTAGCCAGGCTGCCCCTGGGATATATAGCATGGATAAAGGCATTACAGTGGCTGCGGCTGCACTCGCTGCTGGATCCTCTCCTAGATTGGGCATCTCCTTCCTTCCTAGTGAACCTCAGCCAGGCTTTGGGTATCGTTACTGTAGTAAGCGGCTGCTCCGAAGGCAGGATGGATTGAGCTCCCAAGGGTTTCCAAGTTGGGGCCTCCTGCACGCCCTGTGGCGAAGTCATCGCGGCTATTATACAGTTCAATAGTCTATGGCACACAGTACCCGGTAATACCGGGCTACGAAATCCTGTTTGTGAGACCAAAATGACACGCCCACCAGGGCAGTAGAGTACTCGGAACCGGGTTCGGACAGTTCTTTGGGGAAGTCACGGGGCCATGACCCGACTCCGTGGCCCTGGCTGTGCCGTAAAATGGGGAATATGTATATGTATATGGTATTTAATGTGACGCCACCTGTGGTGTTCGGCAACAGATGGCCTACGCTGCTAAAAGGAGACCGCTGGGGCTGATGGTGATGCAGCTGGGATGGTTCTGCAGCTGGGATGGTTCTGCTCCCCACAGGTGGAAAGGGGCCCCAGGACTACCGGTTCTGTTTATGTCAGGCTTCGTGTACCTTGTGGTGTAGGACTCAGGGCACAAGAGATCATTGGAGGACACAAGGACTGTAGTTTTCTTTTCCTTTACTTGATGGTTGATAGTACAGACTGGAGCACTGGTAACAGATCGTGATGGAGAACCGGGCAGCCTGGAAGCAATTTTGGATACACCTGGCCAGGTAGGTACGGAGAGCCCTTCCTTCTGCGCTGTCCTCCTTTTTATCCGGTTCCTAGCACTCAACTCTGGGGCGAGTTTAGTCACAGCTCCACTCCCCAGGTTCTGCTCAAGTTCTCTCCTAATGAAACCTGGTAAGGGGACCCCTCCTTGCTTCCAGGCATGACATTACTCCCTGTGAGGGAGGCAATGCCACTGTGGCAACCGGACTCCTGGGGTGCCATACATATGCCAGTCTATACTGAAAAGGAAGTACTGAAGACCTGTGGGGAACCCAGACAGCTATGAAAAGAGGGAGGCAAGAGATAATATATGACAAGTAGGATTTATTTTATTATTTTTAAGCTCTCTTGGCATTTAAATAAAAGTATATTGAGGCTGGACAACAAATATTTAACAATTTACTGCCAACAGCTGCCCATGTTAATCATCCATATTTCATTCTAAAGCCAAAAATTACAATAATGGATTTTCCATGGCTAGACATTAAAAGGGAACATGTCACCAGAAAAACCGCTATTGAACTGCAGATATGGGGTTACTTACCTGCCTGGCAACCACACTAAGCCCGAACGCTTCGGGTTGAAAATTAACTTTGTTCTCCCCTGCAGCAGTCCAGTTTCACTCATGGAGGCGGTGGTGGTTCAGTCATCGTTCTGAGTATAGAGAGCGGCAGCTGTAACTGCGCCCCCAGCCCTGTCTGACACAGGTTGTGCATTGGGGCCGACTGTCAATCAGGTCCAGGGGTGCAGTTACAGTCGCCACTTTGTATATGCAGCGCATGACTGAACCCACGCCAGCGCCACCCTCATGAATGAAATCCAAACCCTGCCAGGGAAAAAAAAAAGTTAATTTTCTTCCTGCAGCGTTCGGCTAAGTGGGGGCAAATTAGTAACACTATTAACCTGCAGATAAACCACATATTTACAGGTTAATAGTGTTTTTCTGGTGACAGGTTCCTTGTTGTGAATTCTCTTGCTCAGAGTTCTGAGCCGAAGCTCCCTCTGCTCCCTCCGGTGGTTGCTGATAGTGGAGCTGGTCAGGTGGATGGAAGTTCCCCACCTGACGACGATAATTGGAAACCTGGGATTACTGGCTGGGAGCATATAATTGAGCTGGTTGCTCTTGGAGGTTGCTGGTGTTTCCTCAGTGTGCATTTGGAGCTCTTTTGTCCCCTGCCTGATCTGCATGGTTCAGCTACGTGATTCTTTTGCTAATCCTTTGCATCTAATCTGGTTGTGTCTTTTTTTGCTTTCTGTTTTGCTGCTAGGGTTCGGCGTGCTCCCTGCTGGGGGCAGCGCTGAGCCCTGCTTCATATGTTGCAGCTTGTTCAGTCCCCTGTTATGTTAGTATCTTTTTGCTTGCTGCCAGTTTATACCAGAGTGCTGATCTAGCGGGGGTGAGATCGTGTGAGCTCAGGTTTTTTTGTATATCAGTAGTGTTGGACTTTTTCAGGGTTTTGTGTTTGATTGCAGACAGCATCTTTTCTATCCTGTCCTGTCTAGACAGTTTGGGCCCCACCGTTTGCTCAGTCTGTTCTCTGCCTGTGTTTGTGTCTCATCTTGTCTCACCGACAATATATGTTTGGGGGCTGTCTATTCCTTTGGGGATCTGCTCCGGGGCAGTTTAGATTTCATCTTTCTGTCTTTAGGATTAGTTAGTCCTCCGGCTGTGACGAGGCATCTAGAGCATCGTAGGAACGCTCCACGTCTACTGCTAGTTGTGCGGATAGGATCAGGGGTCTGCAATCCGCTTAGTTACCAACTTCTCTGGTCTTCTGGTGGCTTAGCCTGTTCCTGCCATCCTCCTTGGTGATCCATTCATAACAGTTCCCTTTAAGTGCTCCTGATGAATTTTTGTTCAGGTCAACACAGTCCACGGGAGACCACTGATAGTAAATGAGAGAATGTTGACCTATGATATTTACCAATACAGAGAAACAAGAGATTTAAAAAAAAAAATACAGGACCCATGTATCTATCAAATGACTGTGTCTATAATTTTGGGGATTTTTCTTTATTTTGTCATCTCTAATAATTACATGTCACAATCACTCTTTCTTAATGAAAAGCGACCTTTCAGTTCATTTCAGACAAGCACTGTTCCAGGGCAGCCATGCCATATATATTAGCCTTTTCTACACCTCCATGATGCTGGATAAGCTCTCTGCAAGGGGCACTGATCTGAGCTAGTGTTGCGAGAAGGGCCTGCAGCACAGGCACTAGCTCTAAATCAACAGATTCTGGTGAAACCTTATCTAGCAGGTTCAGTATGCCTTGTAACCAGCCAGATGTAAGCACCAGAGTGCACAACCAGTGCAGCAGAGGAAGGCAGGCAGAGAATGCTTGTACCCCCAGGAACCACAATTCAGAGATGTCTGCCCATGCCTGCGCATAGCCATCACTCAGGACAATATATTGTTTTTCTTCATCAGGTTCACAGGACAGCACATGGCTATGGCTCAAGAACTTGATAACTGCTAAAAAGAAATCCTGGGAGAAACTTTCTTGCACAACTGAAAAAAAAAAGAAATTGATTTAATTAGAACCAAGTCCCAGACTTTACCAGTTCAATTCAAGGGAACCTGACAACAGGATTTATCTTTATTAAATAATTACAGAGCTGCATTTGTCAATAAACACTGATGTTAAGGGAAAGCTGCTAGCCTAATTGTAATAATCAGAATTTTAATCTTCGGTTCCTTCATATTCCAATTATTTTGACTAAATCGAACAGGCATGGACTTAATTCTGAACAGTCCAGCTAGCAGCAATCACTCACACGGCATGGTTAGAGCCTTTATATTGCCCCATTGCCTCCTCTCAGCTTCCTAAATTACAAATATAACAGGCGGCAGTCACCGTGTCTTGGTTATTCTCAGTGATTGGCCCATGTGCCACTACCTATGTGCCACACAGTGCAGATCCAATGTCTCACCAGCGGAGCGCTTGCAACCAGGGCTGTGGAGTCGGTAAGCCACAGTTGCGACTCCGACTCCTGGATTTTATCAGGCTCCGACTCCGACTCCTTCATAAATGGCCAATTCATAACAACAAATTTACTGTTGTAAAATATTAAACATCGTGCTTATTCAGTTTCTCACCATCATATAAGTAATCAGACCACTTAGAGCAAAAACTACATTTATTAGAATACAATTAGAATATAGCAAATAACTTTTATAAACTTTTCTAAACTGTAAGTAAATATGCAATAAACACTTTTATGAAGTTAATAAGAAGAAATCTATAAATTTGTCCTCAGAAAAAGTATTGCCTCTGTCAGATCCTCCTTCATGGATGCCCTCAAATCTGATCTAATTATTTTGAGAGCAGAGAACAACCTCTCTACACTAACTTGTGTTGGTGGCAAAGCAGTAACCACTCGGGCAACATCTCTGACAATGTCAGGATACAGAGAAATCGCTTGTTGCACTGTTATTTTTGATGAACGGTCAAATTTCTCAATTTCTTTTAGTGCACATGAAAAATTCTGCTGAAATCTACTGGCTGTGTTCCTTGATGGGGATGACTCTTCTTCTATGCGGGAACGCTTTGCACGGTCCTTGTGATCCAAATATTTTTCGAAATTAAATTCTTCATCAGTTGATGATGAGGGTGAAGATGTGGCAGGACGAACAAATTCTTCTTGTTCCTTCTGACTGTTCTGCAACCCTTTCATCCTTACTGCTATTTCAAACAGAGCTTCTTTTCCTTTACTTAGCTGTTGATCATCTAGAAGAATCCGATGCATTGGGTCTACATAAACAGCTGCCAAAAGAATGTTATTTTGTAATAGTAGCTCCTCTCTCCGTTTCATTGATGTAGCAATGCCACTTGCAATTAACCCTCCTCTTTGGGACAGGCGAAACATCAGGTTCTTCCACTCCTTTAAGAAAATACCTGGAGTTAAGTCCTCTGCTTATAATTTTTTAGTCACTGTAAATGGGTGCTCTAGCAATTTTTCCAGCTCAGTCACCTGATTCCACTGACTTTCATTTAGCGTCAGTTGAGGGTTAGCCATGTCTACAAGAAAGGTTTTCAGTTCAACCAAGCGCTGAATCATTAAGTAAGTACTGCCCCATCGTGTGGCTTGATCAATAATTGCCCCTTTTCCAGCATGTCTCTTCAAAATTGAGTCAACTTTAGGGGTTCTGGCAACAGTAGCCAATTTTCTCACCTTGCCAATCAGTGCAGCAGCATGTCCTTCTTGCAGACTGTCTCTTATAGCCAGCTGTAGCGTATGCACAACACAGCGCATGTGATGAATGAAAGAACATATTGACACAGTTTCAACAAGATCATCTAAACTATCATGTTGCTGTTCATCTGAAGCAACTTCAGTTTGCTCCTCAGTTACAATACTGTGTTCCTCTATTTCAAACATGTCTGTGGACCCAGAATGTTCTTCTAGCTGCTGGTCACCATCATTACTCTCATTCATTAGCTTAATAGTACTTATCATATTTGAAGCATTGTCAGTTACGACAGAAAGAACTTGCTCTTTTTTAAGTTCATAGTCTTGCAGAACCTTTTCCACCAAGACCTGGAGAAACTCACTGGTGTGATGAGCTTTGGTGTCTTTTACTGCCAATGTCTTGGTAACTATTTCATTTTTGTCACAAACAAATCGGACATTGATGGCAAAATAGTTCACTCTGTGACGTGTGCAGGCATCCATTTTAAGAAACAGAAAGCGTCCCTTGAGAGTTTTTTAAGTTCTTCCTTTTGTTTAAAAGCTTCTGCAATTACTAATTTTCTAATACTCTCTCTCTCCAGAGAAACACCAAGCTTGCGGGCCATTTCCCCATTCAGACACATAAAAGCTGGTCGTGAAAATAATGAAATAGGCACACTATCCTTTACAACAAGCTCTATGATCTGTTTTTTAAATGTATCTACTGTCATTGTCACAGTAACTTTGTCACTGACAAAATATCTTGCAACTGATGGCTGCAAAGTTCTCTGCTCCTTTGTTTGGCTGGAAGAGCTGGGCACTGGTTCATTGGTTTGGATGCAGTCTTTCTCATCCACTGCTTTCAGTACTTCTGGATGAAAGCGCTGTAAATGTCTCTTTAGATTAGAAGCTCTGGTAGGAGCATTTTTATCTTTGCCTGAATATGCACTCATCTTGGCTTCACAGCATTTGTTTTCGTCTGGATCATTTGTCATACACTGACAGACATAATGTTTTCTATCTTGAGTGATGGTGAAATGTTCAAATACAGCTGATTTAATGTGATGCTTCTTTGACATTCTCAGGTTTTTAATTCTGCATTCACAATCCAAATGACAATTGTTTTTCCTAAAAACAATTGTACAAAATTATTGCCAGGTCGTACAACTGATATAGTGGTCAGTAATACTGTTATTATTCCTCATGTACTCACAGTTAACTGATGCAAAGTTTGTTGAAAGGATAATACTTCTTACAGTCTTCCTCTTCTGAGTAGCAGGCAGCTGTGAGATGCTTGGAAGACGGACACCTAGTATGATCTAGTCTAGAGGAGGAGCTTTACTACTAAGAATTTGCAACACATTTTCACTTTCAGTTTCATACATTGTAAGTAGGGGGGTTGGGGCAGCATGAGGATAACCAAGTATAAGATTAGATAAGGGCAGTGGAGAACAGTGACACACAAGTAGTAAGAAATGTCTCTATCTCCAGCAGAACTGCTTATCACTGTTGTTCATAGTTTGATAGAACATATATATTTGAGTAACATTTATAAAATTCATATGAAAGTTCAATTATAAAATATTAATACATTTTTTTTAAAGCTGGAGTCGGAGTCGGTACATTTCTACCGACTCCGACTCCAACCAAAACTAACTCCGACTCCGACTCCACGACTCCGACTCCACAGCCCTGCTTGCAACTGCAAATGAGCTGTGTCGCCATGTACACTACCGTTCAAAAATTTAGGGTCACTTAGAAATTTTCTTATTTTTGAAATAAAAGCAGTTTTTTTCCAATGAAGTTAACATTATGATTCAGAAATACACTCTATACATTATTAATGTGGTAAATAACTATTCTAGCTGCAAACGTCTGGTTTGTAATGCAATATCATCATAGGTGTATAGAGGCCCATTTCCAACGACAATCACTCCAGTGTTCTTATGGTACTTTGTGTTTGCTAACTGTGTAAGAAGGCTAATGGATGGTTAGAATACCCTTGAAAACCCTTGTGCAAGTATGTTGCATAGCTGAAAAACAGTTTGGCTGATTAGAAAAGCTATAAACCTGACCTTCCTTTGAGCTAGTTGAGAATCTGGAGCATTACATTTGTTGGTTCCATTAAACTTTCATGTGAAACTCTACAGTCTATTCTTGTTCTTAGAAATGAGGGCTATTCCATGCGAGAAATTGCCAAGAAACTGAACATTTCCTACAACGGTGTGTACTACTCCCTTCAGAGGAGAGCACAAACAGGCTCTAACCAGAGTAGAAAGAGAAGTGGGAGGCCCTGCTGCACAACTGAGCAACAAGACAAGTACATTAGAGTCTGTAAGTTTGATAAATCGATGTCTCACATGTCCTCAACTGGCAGCTTCATTAAATAGTACACGCAAAACGCCAGTGTCAACGTCTACAGTGAAGAAGTGACTCCGGGATGCTGGCCTCCAGGGCAGAGTAGCAAAGAAAAAGCCATATCTGAGACTGGCTAATAAAAGGAAAATATTAATAGGGGCAAAAGAACACAGACATTGGACAGAGGAAGATTGGGAAAAAAGTGTTATGGACAGACGAATTTAAGTCTGAGGTGTTTGGATCACACAGAACAACATTTGTGAGACGCAGAACAACTGAAAAGATGCTGGAAGAGTGCCTGATGCCATCTGTCAAGCATGGTGGAGGTAATGTGATGGTCTGGGGTTGCTTTGGTGCTGGTAAAGTAGGAGATTTGTACAAGGTAAAAGGGATTTTGAATAAGGAAGGCTATCACTCCATTTTGCAACGCCATGCCATACCCTGTGGACAGCGCTTGATTGGAGCCAATTTTATCCTACAACAAGACAATGACCCAAAGCATACCTCCAAATTATGTAAGAACTATTTAGGGAAGAAGCAGGCAGCTGGTATTCTATCTGTAATGAAGTGGCCAGCGCAGTCACCAGATCTCAACCCCATTGAGCTGTTGTGGGAGCAGCTTGACCGTAGGGTACGCAAAAAGTGCCTATCAAGCCAAACCAACTTGTGGGAGGGACTTCTGGAAGCATGGGGTGAAATTTCTCCAGATTACCTCAGCAAATTAACTGCTAGAGGTCTGCAATGCTGTAACTGCTGCAAAGGGAGCATTCTTTGACAAAAGCAAAGTTTGAAGGAGAAAATAATTATTTCAAATAAAAATCCTTGTTTCGAACCTTGCAAATGTCTGGACTAGATTTTAAAGGGAACCTGTCACCCCCTCAGGGCGTTTTTAAGTAAAAGAGCCACCTTCAGCAGCACTAAGGCTGCACTATGTGAAGGTGGCTCTTCTGTTTCTGACCCCTAGTAAAGCAGAAATATTGACTTTTATAACTAGGTCCCCATACCTGTAATGCATCCCATAGGTATGGTGTGTCCCCCTGTATCAGCCACCTCCCAGCCGTCCATCATGCTCGTCTTGTGTCTGGGCGCCGCTTCCAAGCCGTCCATCATGCCCCTGTGCACCTCCACCTCCTGTGTTGTATGCCGGTGCCTGCGCTGTGACAACAGTTATCGGGCATGCGCAGTGCCCGCTGCCCGGGAACTGACATCTGGTCATCAAGCCTGTGTGTTCTGGAGTTCCCCGATTCCCAGCCCCGCAGTGTGAATTGTTGTCAAAGCGCAGGCGCCGGCATACAACACAGGAGGAGGTGGGGGCGCACAGGGGCATGATGGACGGATGGAAGGCGGCGCCCAGACACAAGACGGGCATGATGGAGGGCTTGGAGGCGGCGCCCAGACACAAGACAGAGGCATGATGGATGGCTTGGAGGCGGCGCCCAGACGCAAGACTGGGGCATGATGGATGGCTGGGAGGCGGCTGATACAGGGGACATACCATACCTATGGGACGCATTACAGGTATGAGGACCTAGTTATAAAAGTCAATATTTCGGCGTTACTAGGGGTCAGAAACAGAAGAGCCACCTTCACAGAGTGCAGCCTTAGTGCTGCTGAAGGTGGCTCTTTTACTTAAAAATGCCCTGGGGGGGGTGACAGGTTCCTTTAAATTCATTTGGCAACTCATTTGATTAATAAAAGTATAAGTTTTCATGGAAAACACAAAATTGTCTGGGTGACCCAAAACGTTTGAACGGTAGTGTCTATAGTGCTGAGCCAGCAAGTAGTGGCACATAGGCAGAAGTTAACAGTACATGTGTCAGTACCTCAAGGCTCAGAATATTCACATTTCTGCAAGCAACAGGAATCACATTGTCCTATCTCAGTCAGTATGCCTTGCCAACTCGTGATCTGCCTTCTGGGAAGAGTACTCTTCATACTAGGCATTATAAAGTGACGAGTGTTTCCCTGTTGTAGGTGTTTCATCTATGGACAGATTAAAAGGTGTTGTCCACTACTCAGACAATTGTTTCTCAACCAGTTTCTTCCTTATAAAATAATAGCAGCTATACTTCTCTCCAGCACGAGTACCGTTCCAGTGGTGTAAACTCTCCCAGGCCTCACGTGACATTGTTACGTTATGCAATGCCTGCAGCCAATCAGCAGCTGCTTCACTCTCCCCTCCTTCAGACAAATTAGACATTCATGAGGAATTAAAAGACCAACCACAAATCTGAACTGAATTTGTCTGATGGATGGGCGAGTGAAGCGGCTGCCAATTAATAAAGTCAGGCGAGGCCCTGGAGAGCCAGCACCAACACTGCTGGAACTGCACACACACTGGAGGGGGTATAGATGCCATTATTTTATAAGGGAGACAAGTGGTTGAAAAGGAGTTGTCTGAGCAGTGAGCAATCCCTTTAAAGGGGCGATCTGATCAAAATACACTGTTCAAAAAAAGGGAACACTAAAATACCACATCCTAGATATCACTCAATGAAATATTCCACTTGCAAATCTTTATTACATAGTGGAATGCGTTGAGAATAAAATAAAATGATGAATATAAATCTAAATTAATGTCCCATGGAGGTCTGGATTTGTAATGATACTCAAAATCAAAGTGGAAATGAAATTACAGGCTAATCCAACTTCAGTTGAAATGCCTCAAGACAAGGAAATGATGCTCAGTAGTGTGTCTGTGTGGCCTTCACGTGCTTGTATGACCTCCCTAAAACACCTGAGCATGCTCTTGATGAGGAAGTGGATGTTCTTCTGAGGGATCTCCTCCCAGACCTGGATTAAAAAATCAGTCAACTTCTGCACAGCCTGTGGTGCAACATGGCATAATGTCTGCAGTGCGCAGGTGTCGGGAGAGGTCTGGCGCCTGCGCACTGCAGAATTCTTTGTTTAAATCACCCCCCTATCGCCCCATTCAAAATAAAATAAAAAAATCACATATACACATATTAGGTATCGCTGCGTTCAGAATCGCCCGATTAAAAAAAAGGATTAACCCGATCACTAAACGGAGTAGCGAGAAAAAAAAATTAAAACATCAGAATTACGTTTTTTTGGCCGCTGTGACAGTGCATTAAAATGCAATAATGGGCGATCAAAAGAACATATCTGCACAAAAGTGGTATCATTAAAACATAAAAAACGTCAGCTTGGCGCACAAAAAATAAGCCCTCACCCAACCCGAGATCATGAAAAATGGAGACACTACGGGTCACGGAAGATGGCGCAATTTTTTTTTTTTTTTTAACAAAGTTTGGAATTTTTTTTCACCACCTAGATAAAAGAGAACCTAGACATGTTCTGTGTCTATGAACTCGTAATGATCTGGAGAATCATAATGGCAGGTCAGTTTTAGCATTTAGTGAACTTAGCAAAAAAAGCCAAGCAAAAAAACAGTGTGGGAGTGCACTTTTTTTGCAATTTCACTGCACTTCAAATTTTTTTTCCTGTTTTATAGTACACAACGTGGTAAAACCAATGGTGTCGTTCAAAAGTACAACTCGTCCCGCAAAAAACAAGCTCTGACATGGCCATATTGACAGAAAAATAAAAAAGTTATGGCTCTGGGAAGAAGGGGAGCGAAAAATGAAAATGCAAAACCAAAAATACCCCCGTCGTTAAAGGGTTAATACATTTGGCTCCACCGGATAATGTAACAGCAGTTGTGTGCGGGTGATGGATGTCGGACCCACGCCGATTTTGATAACCTGTCTCACAGATTGGTCATTAACATATTTTTGAGTGGATATCTCCTTTACAGAGGATTTAGTTACCTGGAGAGGAAGCAAGTAGGCGACTCATCATCAGTCCCAGAGTGGAAACGTTCGCCACCAGAATCAGTTGGCCTTCCTTTATCAGTATTTCAGGAAGAGACTGCATAAGAAGTTTCAGAAGGGTCACAAAGCAGCTTTCCTGACTGGCGGATGTGAAACATAATGAAAGAATTAAATTATACACTGTGTACTAATACAAAAGGGCCCCACTACAAGTATAGGGGGTGACAGCCAAAAGGTAGTTCACAGAATGGAAAAACATGGATTTTTGTGAGTACTCACCGTAAAATCCTTTTCTCCGAGACGCTCATTGGGGGACACAGAGACTGTGTGTGGGTGTGTGCTTCTGCCGTCTGGAGGCTGACACTAAGTATACAAAAAAAGAGTTAGCTCCTCCTCCGCCGCATACACCCTCGCCCCCAGACCGGGAGTAACTCAGTTTAGTGCATAAGCAGTAGGAGAACGCGCCTTAAACTCAGGCAAGAAATTATACGTCTGAAAAAGGGGCCACCCTAAACCTTACACAAGGATTTGTATAACTCAAAATAAGTAAATGCCAACTGGCTAATAGGGTGGGTGCTGTGTCCCCCAATGAGCGTCTCGGAGAAAAGGATTTTACGGTGAGTACTCACAAAAATCCATGTTTCTCCTTCGTCTCATTGGGGGACACAGAGACTGTGGGACGTTCTAAAGCAGTCCTCTGGGCGGGATCTTAGCTCACCCAATCCATGCTAATTTGCGCCCCTGATTAGAGGTGCACAACTGCTGCCTGGAGAATCTTTCTTCCCAGGCTTGCATCCGAGGATGCCTGGGTATGTACGTTATAATGTTTGACAAACGTATGCAAACTGGACCAGGTAGCTGCTTTGCACACCTGCTCCGCTGAAGCCTGGTGTCGCAGTGCCCATGAGGCACCCACTGCACGAGCCGAGTGTGCCTTGATCCCTGCCGGAACCGGCGTGCCACTGATTTGATAAGATTCTTGGACCGTCAGGCGAACCCATCTGGCCAAAGTCGCTTTGGACGCAGCGAGCCCCTTCCGCCGCCCTTCTGGAATCACGAATAGAGAGTCTGTCTGGCGGAATGGTGCTGTCCTTGTCACATACCTCCTAAGGGCTCTTACCAGATCCAGGGTGTGCAATGCCTTTTCTACCCTGTGCACCGGTGCCGGGCAAAACGAGGGTAAGACAATGTCTTCGTTGATATGGAACGCAGACACAACCTTCGGCAAGAAGGGAGGAGCTGGCCTTAAAACTACCTTATCTTTATAAAAGGTTAGGAACGGCGGTTTACAAGATAAGGCCGCCAATTCCGAAACCCGCCTAATAGACGTTATAGCAACCAGAAAAACGACCTTTCTGGACAGGTAAGGTAAGGAGACTTCTTGCAATGGTTCGAAAGGAGCCTCCTGAAGGGCCCTGAGCACCAAGTTCAGGTCCCATGATTCCGTCGGCGCCTTATAGGGGGGTACTAAATGTGCGACCCCCTGCATAAACGTTCTAACCTGCCAGACGGAAGCGACCTTTCGTTGGAAAAGCACCGACAGGGCCGAGATTTGCGTTCTGAGCGAACTCGGAGCCAATCCTGCGTCCAGCCCTGCCTGCAGAAAAGCCAGTACGTTGGGGATCGAAAAAACCAGAGGAGCCACTCCGCGATCCCTACACCAACGGAAAAAACTTCCCAAGTCCGGTGATATACTCTCGCCGAGGAAGGCTTTCGGGCACTCGCCATTGTGGCCGCCACATCGCGCCTGAATCCTGCCTGTGTTAACAGCCAAGATTCAATGGCCACACCGTCAAACACAGGGCCCCTAAGTTCGGATGGCAGATCGGCCCCTGGGACAGTAAGTCCGGCCGATCTGGGAGACGCCAAGGTACGTCCACCACTAGTTGAACCAGATCTGCATACCAGGCCCGCCGGGGCCAGTCTGGGGCCACCAGAATTGCTGGAACCTTCTCTCTCCTTATTTTTCTGATGACTCTTGAAAGCAGAGGCAGCGGGGGAAACAAGTACGGGAGACGAAACTGGCTCCACGGAAGCACCAGAGCGTCTGCTGCGATTGCCTGCGGGTCGAGGGATCGAGCGACAAACCTTTGTACTTTGGCGTTCTCTCTGGAAGCCATAAGGTCCACGTCTGGTGTCCCCCACCGTTGGCAGATCTGTTGAAAGACCTCGGGATGCAGGGACCATTCCCCTGCCGTGACCCCCTGTCGGCTGAGAAAATCTGCCGCCCAGTTTTCGACTCCCGGAATGTGCACCGCTGAAATTACCACGTGGTTCTTCTCTGCCCAACGCAGTACCAGCCCAACCTCGCGCATGGCTGCCTGGCTGCGCGTGCCCCCTTGATGGTTGACATATGCTACTGCTGTAGCATTGTCCGACTAAATGCGCACCGGCCGGTGTCTCAGCAACCGCTGAAAATGTTGCAGGGCCAATCGTATTGCCCGTATCTCCAGAATGTTGATCGGGAGAATTATCTCCCGAATGGACCACCGCCCCTGGGCTGTGTGACTCTGGAAAACTGCTCCCCAACCATGCAGGCTTGCATCGGTCGTCACCACCAACCACTGTTCCGGGGGAAAAGGTTTCCCCTGGACCAGAGACGAGTCGCGAGTCCACCATCGGAGTGATCGCCGGACCGGCGGAGGCAACTTGCACTGATGACTGAGAGACAGCAGCCCCCGGTCCCATGCTGACAAGAGCGCATGCTGAAGCGGACGGAGATGGAACTGGGCAAACGGGATTGCCTCCATCGCCGCCACCACTCTGCCCAACACACTCATGCCGTACCGGATGGATCTGGTGCCTGGCTGTAGAAGGTTCCGTACCCCCTGCTTGATCCTTCGCGCCTTGTCCTGAGGGAGGATCACCAGCCCCCGGGAGGTGTCGAAAACCATGCCTAGGAATACGATTCTCTGGGCTGGAACCAAGGACGACTTGTTTCAATTGATCAACCAGCCTAGACGGGCCAGGGTATCCAGTGTGATACTGACATTCCCCTGGCACGCCTGAAACGACGGTCCCTTTACCAAAAGGTCGTCCAGGTACGGTAGTACCGTTATGCCCCGTGCATGCAGGATGGCCATAACCACCGCCATTATCTTTGTAAAGACTCTGGGGGCAGTGGCCAAACCGAAGGGCAGAGCCACAAATTGGAAATGTCGCCCTCCGATCGCAAAACGCAGGAACCTCTGGTGTGGAGGAAATATCGGAATGTGTAGATATGCATCCTGCACATCGATCGAGGCCAGGAATTCCCCTGGATCCATGGCTGCAATGACCGAGCGGAGGGACTCCATCCGGAACCGCCTGACCCTGATGAATTTGTTCAGGATCTTTAGATCCAGTACCGGCCTCACAGTCCCGTCTTTTTTGGGGACCGAAAACAGGTTGGAGTAAAAACCCTGCGTCTCTTCGCCTTGCGGCACTGGGACAATGACCCCTTTGCACTGTAGCGTCATTATGGCCTGTAACAAATCTTCCGCCTGCGATTCTGTCCCGGAAAGTCGGGAACGGAAGAATCGCTGTGGCGGGAGTCCGACAAACTCTATCTTGTACCCGGACGATATCAATTCCGCCACCCAAGCGTCGCGTGCCACTGCGACCCAAACGTGGCTGAACCCTAGTAGGCGTCCGCCCACTCTGTTGTCCGTAGGTACGAAGCGCCTCGAGTCATTTTGCTGGAGGCTTTTGGGATCTGGCCCCCCTCGCTCTGGGCAAACGGCCTCGGCCTCTACCCAGCGGATTGGCTCTGTAAGAGGTTTGCCTTTCCCTACTCTGGCCATCGTTTGTGGTGGAGGATGCCCTGGCCGAAGTCCCCCCCAGGGGCTACGAAAAGGCCGAAAACGCCTCTGCGTTTGCCTGAATGCCGGGCAACTCCTCTGCTGCGGGAGGAAACTACTTCTCCCCCTGTGGCTTCTGAGATAAGATTATCAAGCTTCTCACCGAACAACCGATTGCCCTGAAAAGGCAATGAGGTTAAGGATTTTTTAGAGATAGAATCCGCTTTCCACAACCTCAGCCATAATGCTCGCCTAATGGCGATCGCATTTGCTGCTGCCACAGCCGAACACTCGGCCGCGTCCAGTGAGGCGCTGATGAGATAATCACTCGCTCCTGATATCTGATTTGCAACTTCCAAGACCTCCGCGGGCAGATCCCTGTCTTGGAGGGCCTTATGCAGAGCGTCCGCCCATGAAACCATGGCCTTAGCCACCCAAGTTGCCGCAAAGGAGGGGGCCAGAGCCGACCCTGCTGCCTCATACACTGAGCGGGCAAGCCCCTCTATGAGGCGATCAGTTGGGTCCTTGATGGAAGAAACACTGGGTATCGACAATAGCGACCTTGATGCTAAACGTGATACCGGTGGGTCCACTACTGGTGACTCCACCCATCCTTTATGGAGCTCAGGAGGAAACGGATACTTTGCTTGCAGCGCTTTTTGCATTGCAAAACGCTTATCCGGGTGTTCTCTATGTTTCTGGACTAGATCCTCGAACTCCGGATGCGTGGCAAACCTTCTATGCGGTCGCCTGGTTTTCTTGAAGGAGACCTTGTGACCTGAGGCCGTGGACACATCGTCCTCGATCTCTAATGTCTGGTTGACTGCCTCAATGAGGCTGTCCACCGAGTCTTGGTACCCCAGGCTTTCTAGATTCCAGGCCTCCTCCTCCTCGCCCTCATCCTGATCGCTCCCTGAGCTCAGCGACGGGGAACGAGATGCCCTAATACCCGCCGCCGAAGCCCCGGAGGGCCCGGCCGACGGGGAACGAGCTCTTTTGCCATGAGCTTGTCTGGAACTGGAGCGGCCTCTAACGGTCGGAGGGTCCTGAGACGTGGACGAGCTGTCTTCCGCTGGCAGACCACCATCCTTTTCCCTGCCCGGGCCTCGAAGGGATTCAATTGCCCTTGTAAGGGACAACATAGAATGCGATAAAGATACCGCCCATTCCGGGGGGTCCTGACTCCTGGGCTCTGAAACAGTGGGGGGCTCCTGGGCGCGCTCCGACTCGCAGGCTTCACAAAATTTACCCGCCTGCGCCTTTGGCAGCCTGACCCCACAGGAAACGCAAACAGCGTATAGGAAAGAGTGAGCTTTCCCTTTGCCAGACATATTGCCCAAGCTTGAAGGTAGGGTAGAAGGAGGAGGAGGGTAACCCCTTCCCTGAGTACCAGTGCGGCTCTCGAAACGGGGTTGCACTCACCCACAGGTAACGTTCCACTCCTGTTGAACGACCGCGGAACCCTCGGTGCGGGAGAGAAACACGTGGAGGGTTACTCACACGTGGTCGCCCGTTGATGATTTGGGGAGATCGGACCCTCTCTATAGGATCCGTCGCCCCTGTCTTATCTTCATAGAAAAGAAAGAAAAAAAAAAAAAAAATCTAGTCTGGAGCTCCAGACTGCGTGTGCCTCCATCAGACACTAAGCAAAAAACTGAGTTACGCCCGGTCTGGGGGCGAGGGTGTATGCGGCGGAGGAGGAGCTAACTCTTTTTTTGTATACTTAGTGTCAGCCTCCAGACGGCAGAAGCACACACCCACACACAGTCTCTGTGTCCCCCAATGAGACGAAGGAGAAATTAAAATTAGGAGCAGATACAGTTTTGATTACAAATCATGAATTTGTCTGATAAATTTCTATTGCTATAGACGTATGAGGGCAAGTTTGTTTGTGAGAAGAGATGTAGCTTTGAATGCTACCATTTAACAAATAAGGGCTCCATTCATCAAGACAGGCACACCCACAAACTAATACAAAGCCCAGTAAAGACATGTCATGTGGTCATCCAACCACATGGTGGTAGTATTGCAATTATCTACTGACATGTTAAAGGGGTTGTCCCATGGACAAAGTTCATTTTAATCAATAGATCTTGGAATAATAACTTCCACAAAGGGTCAGTTTTTAAGGATCTGGAGGAATTGGTCTGATTTGATTGCTTTCAAATAACAAGCCAGTGACCTTAGGGGGAGGCTCCTGGAAAGAGGCTAGCCCAAAAAGATTTTTAGTGACGCACTGAGAGATGCCCTAAAAAGGGATAGAACTAAATTACTTGCCTCTAGGCCGGATATGATAAAAGACTAATGAGATTAGATTTCTAACTATATTTGACAATGGTGCCCAACAAGTGAGATCCATCCAGCAAAAATACTGGGCGGTACTAAAATTAGATTGGGGATTTGATTAGTAAAAATGAATGTGTGTGTGTCTGTGTAACACCAACCAATCACGAAGCATCTTTCATTTCACCAGAGCTGGTCAAAAGAAGCTGAGCTGATTGGTTGCTATGACCAACAGTTTTCCCACTTGACACTACCTCAGCAGACACTGACATGGTGGGAGAAATATAGCATCCCTGGGAACATAAGCTCCCAGCCATTGTCTGCCCCCCTGAAAGGAGCAGAGGGCACATGACAGAAATGAATCCCCCCTCCCTGCCCATATCCCCATCACAGATCTTCCATCCCGTAGGCACATCTTCCCCCTTAAAGGGATCATTGGTATGGAAGTCAGAGCAAATCCATCCAGCGCTTTGGTTCTGATCCCAGGCCTCTCTTAAAGGGATCCCAGGTATGGAAGTTAGGACACTTCCACTCAGCTCTATGGTTCTGCCCCCAGGGTCTCTTAAAGGGATCATTGGTATGGAATTTTGGGCAAATCCCCTCTGCACTTTGGTACTGACCCCAGGCCCTTCTTAAAGGGATCTTTGGTATGGAAGTCAGGGCAAATCCATCCAGTGCTTTAAGTCTGACCCCCGGCCTCTCTTAAAGGGATCCCCGGTAAGGAAGTCATGGCAACTGCCTTCAAATGCTCTGGTACTGACCCCAGGCTCTCTTAAAGGGATCTCCTGTACGGAAGTTAGGGCAAATCCCTCGGCGCTCTGATTCTGACCCCAGGGTTCTATTAAAGGGATCATTGGTATGCAAGTCAGGGCAAATCCACTCAGCACTCTGGTTCTCACCAAAGTCCCCTCTTAAAGGGATCCTCGGTACGGAAGTGAGGGAAAATCCACTCTGCACTGAGTATAGTTAGGACCGTTCCACTCAGCGCTCTGGTTCTGACTCCAGGCTGACGGGATGATAGGGACATTAGTGGTAGTTGTCCGGTGGCTCTGGCTGATGGGATGATGTGGGATATTAGTGGTAGTTGTCCGGAGGCTCTGGCTGACGGGATGATGTGGGATATTAGTGGTTGTAGTCCGGTGGCTCTGACTGATGGGATGATGTGGGATATTAGTGGTTGTAGTCCGGTGGCTCTGACTGATGGGATGATGTGGGATATTAGTGGTAGTAGTCCGGTGGCTCTGGCTGATGGGATGATGTGGGATATTAGGGGTAGTCCGGTGGCTCTGGCTGATGGGATGATGTGGGATATTAGGAGTAGTCCAGTGGCTCTGGCTGACGGGATGATGTGGGATACTATGGGTAGTAGTCCGGTGGCTCTGGCTGATGGGATGATGTGGGATATTAGTGGTAGTTGTCCGGAGGCTCTGGCTGATGGGATGATGTGGGATATTAGTGGTAGTTGTCCGGAGGCTCTGGCTGATGGGATGATGTGGGATATTAGGGGTAGTAGTCCGGTGGCTCTGGCTGACGGGATTATGTGGGATATTAGTGGTTGTAGTGTGGTGGCTCTGACTGATGGGATGATGTGGGATATTAGTGGTAGTAGTCCGGTGGCTCTGGCTGATGGGATGATGTGGGATATTAGGGGTAGTCCGGTGGCTCTGGCTGATGTGGGATATTAGTGGTAGTAGTCCGGTGGCTCTGGCTGATGGGATGATGTGGGATATTAGTGGTAGTTGTCCGGAGGCTCTGGCTGATGGGATGATGTGGGATATTAGGGGTAGTAGTCCAGTGGATCTGCCTGACGGGATGATGTGGGATATTAGGGGTAGTAGTCCGGTGGCTCTGGCTGACAGGATGATGTGGGATATTAGAAGTAGTAGTCCGGTGGCTCTGGCTGACGGGATGATATGGGATATTAGAGGTAGTAGTCCAGTGGCTCTGGCTGATGGGATGATGTGGGATACTATGGGTAGTAGTCCGGTGGCTCTGGCTGATGGGATGATGTGGGATATTAGTGGTAGTTTTCCGGAGGCTCTGGCTGACGGGATTGATGTGGGATATTAGTGGTAGTTTTCCGGAGGCTCTGGCTGATAGGATGATGTGGGATATTAGGGGTAGTAGTCCAGTGGCTCTGGCTGACGGGATGATGTGGGATATTAGTGGTTGTAGTCCGGTGGCTCTGACTGATGGGATGATGTGGGATATTAGGGGTAGTAGTCCGGTGGCTCTGGCTAACGGGATGATGTGGGATATTAAGGGTAGTAGTCCGGTGGCTCTGGTTGACGGGATGGTGTGGGATATTAGGGGTAGTAGTCCGGTGGCTCTGGCTGATGGGATGATGTGGGATATTAGTGGTAGTTGTCCGGACGCTCTGGCTGAAGGGATGATGTGGGATATTAGGGGTAGTAGTCCAGTGGCTCTGGCTGACGGGATGATGTGGGATATTAGGGGTAGTAGTCCAGTGGCTCTGGCTGACGGGATGATGTGGGATATTAGTGGTAGTAGTCCGGTGGCTCTGGCTGATGGGATGATGTGGGATATTAGTGGTAGTTGTCCGGAGGCTCTGGGTGATGGGATGATGTGGGATATTGGGGTAGTCCAGTGGCTCTGGCTGACGGGATGATGTGGGATACTATGGGTAGTAGTCCGGTGGCTCTGGCTGATGGGATGATGTGGGATATTAGTGGTAGTTGTCCGGAGGCTCTGGCTGATGTGGGATATTAGGGGTAGTAGTCCAGTGGCTCTGGCTGATGGGATGATGTGGGATATTAGGAGTAGTCCAATGGCTCTGGCTGACGGGATGATGTGGGATACTATGAGTAGTAGTCCGGTGGCTCTGGCTGATGGGATGATGTGGGATATTAGTGGTAGTTGTCCGGAGGCTCTGGCTGATGGGATGATGTGGGATATTAGGGGTAGTAGTCCAGTGGCTCTGGCTGACGGGATGATGTGGGATATTAGTGGTTGTAGTCCGGTGGCTCTGACTGATGGGATGATGTGGGATATAGGTGGTTGTAGTCCGGTGGCTCTGACTGATGGGATGATGTGGGATATTAGTGGTAGTAGTCCGGTGGCTATGGCTGATGGGATGATGTGGGATATTAGGGGTAGTCCGGTGGCTCTGGCTGATGGGATGACGTGGGATATTGGGAGTAGTCCAGTGGCTCTGGCTGACGGGATGATGTGGGATACTATGGGTAGTAGTCCGGTGGCTCTGGCTGATGGGATGATGTGGGATATTAGTGGTAGTTGTCTGGAGGCTCTGGCTGATGGGATGATGTGGGTTATTAGGGGTAGTAGTCCAGTGGCTCTGGCTGACAGGATGATGTGGGATATTAGTGGTAGTAGTCCGGTGGCTCTGGCTGATGGGATGATGTGGGATATTAGTGGTACTTGTCCGGAGGCTCTGGCTGATGGGATGATGTGGGATATTAGGGGTAGTAGTCCAGTGGATCTGCCTGACGGGATGATGTGGGATATTAGGGGTAGTAGTCCGGTGGCTCTGGCTGACGGGATGATATGGGATATTAGAAGTAGTAGTCCGGTGGCTCTGGCTGACGGGATGATATGGGATATTAGAGGTAGTAGTCCAGTGGCTCTGGCTGATGGGATGATGTGGGATACTATGGGTAGTAGTCCGGTGGCTCTGGCTGATGGGATGATGTGGGATATTAGTGGTAGTTGTCCGGAGGCTCTGGCTGATGGGATGATGTGGGATATTAGTGGTAGTTGTCCGGAGGCTCTGGCTGATGGGATGATGTGGGATATTAGGGGTAGTAGTCCGGTGGCTCTGGCTGACGGGATGATGTGGGATATTAGTGGTTGTAGTCCGGTGGCTCTGACTGATGGGATGATGTGGGATATTAGTGGTAGTAGTCCGGTGGCTCTGGCTGATGGGATGATGTGGGATATTAGGGGTAGTCCGGTGGCTCTGGCTGATGTGGGATATTAGTGGTAGTAGTCCGGTGGCTCAGGCTGATGGGATGATGTGGGATATTAGTGGTAGTTGTCCGGAGGCTCTGGCTGATGGGATGATGTGGGATATTAGGGGTAGTAGTCCAGTGGATCTGCCTGACGGGATGATGTGGGATATTAGGGGTAGTAGTCCGGTGGCTCTGGCTGACGGGATGATGTGGGATATTAGAAGTAGTAGTCCGGTGGCTCTGGCTGACGGGATGATATGGGATATTAGAGGTAGTAGTCCAGTGGCTCTGGCTGATGGGATGATGTGGGATACTATGGGTAGTAGTCCGGTGGCTCTGGCTGATGGGATGATGTGGGATATTAGTGGTAGTTGTCCGGAGGCTCTGGCTGATGGGATGATGTGGGATATTAGTGGTAGTTGTCCGGAGGCTCTGGCTGATGGGATGATGTGGGATCTTAGGGGTAGTTGTCCGGTGGCTCTGGCTGACGGGATGATGTTGGATATTAGTGGTTGTAGTCCGGTGGCTCTGACTGATGGGATGATGTGGGATATTAGTGGTAGTAGTCCGGTGGCTCTGGCTGATGGGATGATGTGGGATATTAGGGGTAGTCCGGTGGCTCTGGCTGATGTGGGATATTAGTGGTAGTAGTCCGGTGGCTCTGGCTGATGGGATGATGTGGGATATTAGTGGTAGTTGTCCGGAGGCTCTGGCTGATGGGATGATGTGGGATATTAGGGGTAGTAGTCCAGTGGCTCTGGCTGACGGGATGATGTGGGATATTAGAGGTAGTAGTCCGGTGGCTCTGGCTGACGGGATGATGTGGGATATTAGAAGTAGTAGTCAGGTGGCTCTGGCTGACGGGATGATATGGGATATTAGGGGTAGTAGTCCAGTGGCTCTGGCTGACGGGATGATGTGGGATACTATGGGTAGTAGTCCGGTGGCTCTGGCTGATGGGATGATGTGGGATATTAGTGGTAGTTGTCCGGAGGCTCTGGCTGATGGGATGATGTGGGATATTAGTGGTAGTTGTCCAGAGGCTCTGGCTGATGGGATGATGTGGGATATTAGGGGTAGTAGTCCAGTGGCTCTGGCTGACGGGATGATGTGGGATATTAGTGGTTGTAGTCCGGTGGCTCTGATGGGATGATGTGGGATATTAGTGGTTGTAGTCCGGTGGCTCTGACTGATGGGATGATGTGGGATATTAGTGGTAGTAGTCCGGTGGCTCTGGCTGATGGGATGATGTGGGATATTAGGGGTAGTCCGGTGGCTCTGGCTGACGGGATGATGTGGGATATTAGGGGTAGTAGTCCGTCGACTGTGATGGGATGATGTGGGATATTAGAGGCAGTAGTCCAGTGGCTCTGGTTGACGGGATGATGTGGGATATTAGGGGTAGTAGTCCAGCGACTGTGACGGGATGATGTGGGATATTAGTGGTAGTAGTCCGGTGGCTCTGGCTGACGGGACAATGTGGGATATTATGGGTACTAGTCTGGTGGCTCTGGCTGATGGGATGATGTGGGATATTAGTGGTAGTTGTCCGGTGGCTCTGGCTGATGGGATGATGTGGGATATTAGAGGTAGTAGTCCGGTGGCTCTGGCTGATGGGACGATGTGGGATATTATGGGCAGTAGTCCTGTAGTTCTGGCTGATGGGATGATGTGGGATATTAGAGGTAGTTGTCCGGTGGCTCTGGCCGATGGGACGATGTGGGATATTATGGGTAGTAGTCCGGTAGTTCTGGCTGATGGGATGATGTGGGATATTATAGTGAATGTGGCTATGCGGAATGGGCGGGGCTCTACACTCAGCTTTATATATATATATATATATGTATATATATGTATATATATATATATATATATATATATATATTTTTTTTTTTTTCATTATAATTTGCTATAACTAATCGTAGTTAGTTACTATGCCTGGGCAGCGCCAGGCTCTTCAGTTAGTTACATATAAAAAAAAGTCTTTCATAGCAACACAACAGGAAAGCACAAGATCAGATTCTTTAGAGATTGCTTGAACGAAGGTGTGATATATAAAAGCACATGTGAATGGCTGTGAATCTGGAGGCAAAATAGGACAAGGGTTGGTTGGACACCTCTGAGATAGTAAGAAAAATAAAAAAAAAGAAGAGACCCTCACATTAAGGCATGTTAACCTAGAACCTTAAATGTATAGGTATTAATAAAGGTAAAGAAACTACCCATGAGGGCAGGTGAGGGGGAAGGATTGGGACAGCTCTATCCTACAGTGTGAAACCAAGATGGATCAACCAAATACCAAAACAGGTTTGAGACAGGCATAATGAAGTTCTGGCTGGACTGGATAAAAGAGGATTTATTCATCCAATAGGCGCTTCTACTGTATTCTTAAATACCTATATATGGTTGGTTTCTAAAAACGTTTGTGTTCCATAGCAGTGCATTGGTGGTGGCATGGAGTGCACAGGAAGTGACACCATCAAGCTGGCATGTAACGGTGATGCTTGTGTTCCATGATACGACACGCTGATGGAGAGGTGTTGTTCCATTGTGAGTTCCACAGACCGGATACGATGCGCCGGAATGTGAAGGTTATGATGAGTATGACACTGCCCGTGCTCCATATAACGTATGTGACGCTAGTGGAGCATGAGATGCATTACGTACTGGTTTACTGTGAGCAGTGGAAGGACATAGGATCATTGCTGATTTGATACATTTTCTATTTTATTTTTCTTTAGGTAAAAGTGATAAGCTAACTTTATTCTTTGGGTTAGCATGATTATACTGGTAATGCCTATAATTTTTTTTTTTACACTTTCTTACCTGCACACGGAGAACAATTTTAATCAGAAAAACATTTTGTGCATCTCCATATTCTGACAGCCATATTTTTTGCCGACAGGCAAATGAGGGCTTATTTTTGTGAAACGAGATGACACTTACAGTGACACTAATGACTTTTTGTGCAGCAATATGAAGAGAAGGAAAACAGGGATTTTTGTGAGTACTCACCGTAAAATCCTTTTCTCCGAGACGCTCATTGGGGGACACAGAGACTGTGGGTGTGTGCTACTGCCGTCTGGAGGCCGACACTAAGTATACAAAAAAACAAGTTAGCTCCTCCTCCGCCACATACACCCTCGCCCCGATAGCGGGCGGAAACCAGTTTAGTGCCAAAGCCGTCGGAAAAGCTGACAGCAATTTAGCTCTACCGCAGAAAATTATATGTCTGAAAAAAAAGGACCACCCTACAAAATAAGGGTTTATACCCATCAAAAATAAACAAAAGCCAACTGGCTATCAGGGTGAGTGCTGTGTCCCCCAATGAGCGTCTCGGAGAAAAGGATTTTACGGTGAGTACTCACAAAAATCCCTGTTTCTCCTTCGTCTCACTGGGGGACACAGAGACTGTGGGACGTCCCAAAGCAGTCTCTGGTTGGGAGCAACTCATCAATCTACACCGCATGCCTACCTGTTCAAAGGTGTGCCACTGCTGCCTGGAGAATCTTCCTACCCAGGCTCGCATCCGACGAAGCCTGCGTATGTACGTTGTAATGTTTAGAGAACGTGTGCAGGCTTGACCACCTGCATACCTTGCATACCTGCTCTGCCGAAGCCTGATGCCGAAGCGCCCAAGAGGCGCCCACTGCCCGAGTCGAGTGCGCCCTTATTCCAGGTGGAACCGGCGTGCCTCTAATACGATAAGCCTCTTGAATAGTAAGGCGAATCCATCTGGCTATGGTCGACCGTGAGGCTGAGAGCCCCTTCCTGCGCCCTTCAGGGATCACAAACAACGAATCTGTCTGGCGAAAAGGCGCTGTCCTCGACACATACCTCCTGAGGGCCCTCACCAGGTCCAGCGTGTGGAGCGCCTTCTCAACCCTGTGTACTGGAGCTGGACAAAATGAAGGGAAAACGATGTCCTCATTAATATGGAACGAGGACACCACCTTCGGCAGGAACGGCGGAGGTGGTCTCAAGACTACCTTATCCTTAAAAAAGGTCAGAAACGGTGCTCTACAGGATAGGGCTGCCAGCTCCGAGACCCGCCTAATAGAGGTTATTGCTACCAAAAACACGACCTTCCTGGTAAGGTATGGCAATCCGACCTCCTGCAATGGCTCAAAAGGAGCTTTCTGCAGGGCCCCCAGCATCAGATTAAGGTCCCAGGCGTCTAAGGGAGCTCTAAAGGGGGGCACTAGATGCGAGACTCCCTGAATGAAAGTTTTGACCTGCATAATGCTAGCGATCTTTCGCTGGAACAGAACAGACAAGGCCGAGATCTGTCTCCTCAGGGAACTCGGAGCCAACCCTGCGTCCAGGCCTGACTGCAGAAAGGCCAGAATGTTGGGAACTGAGAAGGACAAAGGCGCAACCCCGTGCTCTCGACACCAGAGAAAGAAAACCTTCCAAGTACCATGATAGATCCTCGCCGAGGCCGGCTTCCTGGCGTTAATCATCGTGGCTACCACCTCACGCCCAAACCCCGCCTGGGTCAGGACCCAGGACTCAACGGCCATGCCGTCAAACACAGGGCCCCTAAGTTCGGGTGGTAGATCGGCCCCTGGGACAGTAAGTCTGGCCGTTCCGGTAGACGCCATGGCACGTCTGCGAGGAGCTGTACCAGATCCGCGTACCAGGCTCGACGGGGCCAGTCTGGGGCCAGCAGAATTGCCGGAACCCTCTCCCTCTTGATCTTCCTGATTACCCTCGGGAGAAGAGGCAGAGGGGGAAACAGGTACGGGAGCCGAAACTGGCTCCATGGAAGAACCAACGCATCCGCTGCAATCGCTCGCAGGTCCTGAGACCGGGCAACAAACCTGTCTACCTTGGCGTCCTCTCTGGAAGCCATCAGATCCACGTCTGGAGTTCCCCACCGTTGGCAAATCTTCTGGAAAACCTCGGGGTGCAGGGACCATTCTCCGGCCACGACCCCCTGCCGACTCAGGAAATCTGCTGCCCAATTTTCCACGCCTGGTATATGGACCGCTGAAATTACTGAGTGGTGCCTCTCGGCCCAACGGAGTACGTGTTCTATCTCGCGCATGGCTGCCCTGCTGCGCGTGCCTCCCTGGTGATTCACATACGCCACTGCCGTGGCGTTGTCTGACTGGACCCGGACTGGGCGACCCAATAGCCAGTGCTGAAAATGCTGCAACGCCAACCGCACTGCTCGAATCTCCAACAAGTTGATCGGCAGAAGGGCCTCCTGGGGAGACCACTGCCCCTGTGCTGTGTGATGACGAAATACTGCTCCCCAACCTATAAGACTCGCGTCGGTTGTAACCATCAGCCATTGATCTGGAGGAAAGGGTTTCCCCTGAAGGAGAGAGGAGTCGCGCGTCCACCACTGCAGTGCCCGCCGGACCTGAAGGGACAACCTGCACTGATGATCCAGGGAGAAAGGACTCCTGTCCCATGCTGCTAAAAGAGCATGCTACAGGGGGCGAAGATGAAACTGCGCAAACGGGATTGCTTCTATTGCTGCTACCATCCTCCCTAGCACCCTCATCCCAAATCGAATCGTGTGAGGGCCTGGCCGCTGAAGACTCCGAACCTCCCGCCGGAGCGCCTGGGCCTTGTTTTGAGGGAGAATTACCAACCCTTGGGAAGTGTCGAAAATCATCCCTAGGAATGGAATCCTCTGAGCCGGGGTAAGACATGACTTCTTCCCATTGACTAACCATCCCAGGCGGGATAGGGTATCCAGCGTGATGCCGACATTCTCCTCGCATGCCTGAAGAGACGGTCCTTTCACTAACAGGTCGTCCAAGTATGGCAGCACTACTATGCCCCGAGAATGAAGAATGGCCATAACGACCGCCATCACCTTCGTGAAAACCCTGGGTGCCGTGGCCAACCCGAACGGCAGAGCCACAAACTGGAAATGCCGGCCATTTATCGCAAAACGAAGGAACTTCTGATGCGGAGGAAAAATAGGGATGTGCAGGTAGGCATCCTGAACATCGATTGAGGCCAAATACTCTCCCTGCTCCATGGCCGATATCACCGACCGGAGGGATTCCATCCGAAAGTGCCTGACCTTGATGAACCGGTTTAGGAGCTTTAGGTCCAAAACCGGTCTTACTGTTCCGTCCTTCTTGGGGACTGCGAACAGGTTGGAATAAAATCCCTGGGCCTCTTCGCCCTCTGGTACCGGGATAATGACCCTGTTGTACAGAAGAATCCTGATGGCCCCTAGCAATGCCTCTGCCCGGGATTGCAATTTGGGAAGACGGGATTGAAAAAATCTCCTTGGAGGGTGTCCGATAAACTCTATTTTGTACCCGAATGACACCAATTCCGCCACCCATGCGTCGTGTGCCACCTTGACCCAGACATGGCGGAACCTGAGCAGACGACCGCCTACTCTGCTGTCCTCGGGTACCTGATGCCTCAAGTCATTTTGTAGGGGGCCTTTGGGACCTAGCTCCCCTTGACCTGGGTGGACGGCCCCGCATCCTCCCCAGCGGGTTGGCTCTATACGTGACCTGGCGCGCTCTGTCTTGGTTGTGACGAGCCGGGGCAGTAGAACCGGCCGCTGATGCCCATCCTGGGGCGCGAAATGCTCGAAAGCGCGCCTGTGGTTGACGAAAGGGCGGTCTGCTCTTCTGCTGTGGGAGAAAGCTACTCATTCCCCCTGTGGCATCTGAAATAAGCTTGTCTAGCTTCTCTCCAAAAAGCCGTTTACGCTGATAAGGCAGAGATGTTAACGACTTTTTAGAAATCGAATCGGCCCGCCATAGCCTTAGCCACAATGCTCTCCTAATGGCGATAGCGTTTGCTGCGGCTAGCGCCGCGCAATTAGCCGCATCCAAGGATGCATTAATTAGATAGTCTCCTGCCATCGAGATCTGATTTGCTATCTCAGACACCTCTACCGGCAAGTCTCTGTCCTGCAGGACTTTGTTCAAAGACTCTGACCACGACATCATGGCCTTGGCCACCCATGTTGCTGCGAATGAAGGCAAAAGCGCTGACCCCGATGCCTCATACACCGAGCGGGCTAGACCCTCTATGAGCGGATCCGTGGGGTCCTTAATGGAAGAACCACTAGGCACCGACAACAACGATCTTGAAGCCAGGCGTGACACTGGGGGATCCACAATCGGAGATTCTGCCCACTCTTTACAGAACTCTGGTGCAAACGGGTACCTTGTCTCTAGCGTTTTCTGCCCTGAAAAACGCTTGTCTGGGCGTTCCCTGTGCCGCTGCACCGTGTCCTCGAATTCTGGATGAGTGCTAAACACCCTATGTGGGCGCCTGGCCTTTTTAAAAGATATTTTATGCCCTGCGGTCAGGGAGACGTCCTCTTCAATACCAAGAGTCTGATTGACGGCCTCAATGAGACTGTCTACTGTCTCCCGACATCCGGGAATATCCAGATCCAAGGCTTCCTGCCTGTC
Organism: Dendrobates tinctorius; assembly: GCF_039654945.1. Classification (NCBI taxonomy): domain Eukaryota; kingdom Metazoa; phylum Chordata; class Amphibia; order Anura; family Dendrobatidae; genus Dendrobates; species Dendrobates tinctorius. The sequence continues at coordinate 25,637,080 of NW_027361683.1, forward strand.
CTCATCCGAACTCTGCTCGCTCTCAGACAATGGTGATGGAGAGCGAGACGCCGCACTCACAGATGCCAAAGCACCGGAGGGGCCCGGAGACGCCATATGGGTTCTTTCCCTGTACGTCTCCTTAGAGAGGGTACGGCCCCTGCATGCCGGCAGCTCATGTGAGGTGGATGAACCTTCCCAAACCGGAGAGCCGTTGTCTCTACCCCTATCCGGGGCCTGAAGGGTCTCGATCGCCTTCGTAAGTGAAGCCATAGACCGAGACAGTGATAACGCCCATTCCGGGGGCTCCGACCCCCTGGGCTCCGTTGGCGGGGAGGGCTCCTGGGCGCGTTCGGAACTACAGGCCTCACATATCTTAATAGTCTGCGCTCGCGTGAACACAGCCCCACAGGAAACGCATGCGGTATAAAGGAAGGTGTGTTTCTTCCCTTTTCCAGACATACTGAGGAACAAACGGCCAGAAAAAAACCTTTTTCTATTTTTTTTTTTTTATGGCATCCAGGGGTATGAGGAGAAGGAGGACAACCTGCCCTAGTGTGGCCAAGACGAGGTCGCACTTACCCGAGCTCCTGCTGTCTCCCCGTGCTCCTGTGCTGCTGCTGCTGCTCGCTCCCAGCTGCTGGTCTCCCTGGGTAGGCTGCGATGCTTCCTGACCGCGGCCTACCCCATTCTGACGCCGGGGCCTCCATTTTATCCAGCACCCGCCCAGTATCTGGGGGCGGCGCTGGATCTGACGTTGTGTCGGGGGGCGGGCGCCGGATCTGACGTCACGCTGGGGGGCGGGCCTTCCCCCTGCGTCCTAGGCCGACGCCGCGGGCTAAATTTCGGCCCTGCCCGCCCGCCGCATCGGGGGGCGGGCCTTCCCCGCGGCCTAGGCCGAAGCCGCGGGCTAAATTTGAGCCCTCTTCCCCGCGGCCTACCTCGCCCAGGAACTGGCGCTCTAAACGGCGCCTACTCAGCTACGCGCGCTCCTTCCCCAGCCCGGCCACTGCAGAGGGCCGTGGCAAGGGAGAAGGGGAACACGCCGGTGCCCCTGCCGCGCCGAGGAAGCCCTCCTGCTCTGCCTGCAGGCAGGAGAGGGGAGCCGCTCCAGTCCCTGGAGAGTACGCCGCAGCCCTGGCCTGGAAACCTCCCGCTGCCCAGGAGCCCTGCTTACCCTGAGGTAACCCATATCTTCGGACGGTGCAGGCACCCTAGCTCCGTCCGCCTTGGCTGGGCGAGGAGAGGGACCGTCCGCCACCACGCAGTACCGCCACCTGGCGTTGGTGTAGCCGTGGGGCCGCACAGACTAGTCTTGTGCCTCTGTGCAAGCCCATGGTTTCGCTACCTAGGGGTGGACAGGGCTAAGTCTGGCCTATTGTCCCACGTCGCGGGAGAGAGAACGTGGAGGGACACTCGCACGTGGTCGCCCGTTGATGGTTTGGGGAAATCGGATCCTTTCAACAGGATGCGTTGCCCCGTCATATCTTCTTTAAAATAAAAAAGAAAAAATAGATGTCTGGGGAAAAGTCCCAGAGATGTCCCTCGGTGCGGGAAAGGATACGCAGAGGGATACTCGCGCGTGCTCGCACGTTGATGTTTGGGGGAGATCGGACCCTTTCAATAGGGTCCGTCGCCCCTGTCTCCTCTTCATAGTAAGAAAATGTTAAAAAAAAAAAAAAATAGTCTGGAGAGACCCAGACTGCGTGTGCCTCCATCAGACACTAAGCAAAAACTGGTTTCCGCCCGCTATCGGGGAGAGGGTGTATGCGGCGGAGGAGGAGCTAACTTGTTTTTTTGTATACTTAGTGTCGGCCTCCAGACGGCAGTAGCACACACCCACAGTCTCTGTGTCCCCCAATGAGACGAAGGAGAAATAAAACAAAAACAACACTGCCTTTAATTTTCCTGATCACCTCTCTATTAACCTGCAATACTTATGCATTGCGGGGTTTTACACTGACAGGAGAACCACCAGATTGCACTTATGACAAGGCTTGACAGCCCACCGGAGCTGGTAGAGCCCGACGTTACTGGATGACCTATGGAGCTCCTAATGGAGCAGTGACAACCAGAAGCTTCGCGCAAACATATGCCAAAGGGGTGAAGGGGAGCCCATGCCAGCTACGGAGCATCTTTTTGGACCACCATTAACCCTTGTGCAGCACCACCCTCGGCTTATACATGAGTCAATAAGTTTTCCCAGTTTTTTGTGGCAAAATTAGGGGGGGTCGGCTTATACAGAAGTATATACGGTATTCTAATTTACTGAGATAATGACTTTTGGGTTTTCATTGGCTGTAAGCCATAATCATCACCATTAACAGAAATAAACACTTGAAATAGATCACTCTGTTTGTAATGACTTTATATAATATATGAGTTTCACTTTTTGTATTGAAGAACTGAAATAAATTAACTTTTTGATGATATTCTAATTTTGTGAGAAGCACTTGTAAGCTGCATTTTATAGTACCGGCGAAAGGTATGAGGTTTCAGAAATATCACACGCAGCCCTTATCTTGTCCAAGACTGACTTTGAGCACTAACTTTTTTTATATCTGCAATATGTCAATTCCTTTAGCGCTTTTGTATCAGGCCTTCACTTAAAAAGCAATGAGGAAGTGCAAAAATGCTGAAAAAAAAACCCACAACACACACAAAACTTAACAGGTTTTGCTCCATAGCATTGTTTTTGGGGGTGACAGGACAATTGTGTACAAGATAATTGTGTACGGACTATTGTGTACAGACAATTGTGTACAGGCCAATTGTGTACAATGACAATTGTGTACAAGGCAATTGTGTACAAGGCGATTGCCCTGTACACAATTGTCCTTGTACACAATTGGCCTTGGACACAATTGGCCTGTACACAATTTTCTGTACACAATTGTCCGTACACAATTATCTTGTACACAATTGTCATGGAACCGTTTTTGGGGAATAAAACTACCGTAACGCTATAAGAAAATGTACTGTTGGCAAAACTAACGTCATCCACACCCACAAATTGCAGCTAAAAAACCTCTGCGTTTCTTTTTTTACTGCCAATAAAGTAGGTTTTGGCTGTAGAAAAAAAAACGCAGCAAAAATACTGCGTGTGAACATCGCCTAACAGGTATTCATATTTGTACAAGTTTTTTTTACATTGAGGAAAAGAAAAACTAAAAAACACCCCTTACTTCTAGATACACTTTAAAAAGTTATTTTTTCTACCCCAAACCAGGAGTGGATACGTAAAATACGGTAAATGGAAGACCTTACACTCAGGAGAAATTGCACAACATATTTTGTGGTCCATTTTCTCCTAATACTCTTGTGAAAATAAAAAAGTTTGGTTCCAAAGTAATTTTTTTGTGAAAAAAGTAAAATGTTAATTTTTTTTCCTTCCACATTGCTTTCGTTCTCGTGAAGCACCTGTAGGGTTAATAAACAACTTGAATGTGGTTTTTTAGAATGGTGTCACTTTTGGGTATTTTCTGTTATATTGACCCCCCAAACCCACTTCAAATGTGAGGTGGTCCATAAAAAAAATGGTTTTGCAAATTTTGCTGGAAAAATGAAAAATCGCTGGTCAATTTTTAACCCTTATAATGTCCTAATACAAAAATATGTTTCCAAAATTGTGCTGATGTAAATAAATAACATTTCCCACATGTCTACTTAACGGTTTTGTGCGATATGACTCTCTGATTTAAAGGCACAAAAATTAGAAGCTTGAAAATTGCTAAATTTTCTAAATTTATGCCAAATTTCCATTTTTTTCATAAAAAAATGCAAGTCATACCCAAGAAATTTTACCACTAACATGAAGTACAATATGTCACAAACAAAGAAGTATCAGAATCAGTGGGATACGATGAAGCGTTCCAGAGATATAACATCATAAAGTGACAGTGGTTGGAATTGTAAAGAGTGGCCTGGTCATTAAGTACCAAATTGGCTCTGTAACTAAGGGGTTAAATTTCCAGTACAAAAGGTTCTTAAAAAAAGCACAGCTAAGGTCAAGGATCCCATACCTACCAAACAAAACTTGGCTCTGTCACCACTAGATTGAGGAAAACCCCACAGCAGCTCTGTAGACTCAGTTGGGCCTCATATTTTTTTTCTGCACTCAGATCTTCCTCGGAGGAGAAGATCTCCCACTTTAGCTGGTAGTATTCACAGAGAAGGGCAGGAACTCCTTCAGAGATTAGTATTTTCCGTGGAGCTTCTTCAGCACTTAAATGGCACAGAGCAGGAAGCAGGAACCTGGAGAAGAATAAGATGTATAGCGACTTAGTTCTACTGGGCATCAAAAACCCTAAATCAGGCAGAGACATGTTACAGACACTGAAATAAACCATTATTTGTCCACCAAATCTCTCTCAAAAAGACCTCCAAATTATATTCCAAGGTCTAGATCTGGCAGATCTTGTTAAACCACAAAAGGCATCAGTCTTGTCAACTGCCATTTGCAATTGGTAGACTGCCAAGAGCCAGCAGTACACAATAGGCTGGGTTCACATACTTGCTGCATTTTTTTCTGAATGATGGACACCCAACCCAACAACCCAATATCAAGTAGACGTAGACACATTGACACTATAGGATGGATTAGGTTTTTATTCAGTTCTTCAGTTTATATAATGGAACTCCAAGTGCTAGTGTAAGGTTCACACTGGATCCCATTGACTAATAGGATCTGTTGGTTTCCTTTGAGATGTTGTGTTTTTTTTTTGTTTTATTAAATGCCCTGCAAAAACACATATTTGGTATTGCCGTGATTGTAATGATCTGTACTATAAAACTGATTATTTATTGTGCACAGTGAATAAAAGTCGTAAAAAAAATAATTATGTAGTTTCAACATGTAAAGTTATTAAAGTGTCAATTATACTGCATGGTGAACTCTATGAAAGAAGTTAAAAATCTATTTCAGATCTATTGTTTCTTGTTCAAGCCTCCTTCCAAAATAAAAAAAAAAATATATAAAATTATCAAAAAGTCTTATGTACTTAAAAGTGGTACAAGTGCAAAAAAAGATGGATTTTTGGTTCTTACCGTAAAATCTCTTTCTTGGAGCCTTCATTGGGGGACACAGATTACCATGGGTGTATGCTGCTGCTGCTAGGAGGCTGACACTATGCAAAAACAAGAAAATTAGCTCCTCCCCGGCAGTATACACCCACCGACAGGCACCAAGCACCTCAGTTGGTGAAAAAGCAGTAGGAGAAGCAACGAGAAAACTCTAAACAGAGGTACCAACCCAACAAGGGACTCTAAGACCCAACACGGTACGACTTAAACAGGGAGGGTGCTGTGTCCCCCAATGAAGGCTCCAAGAAAGAGATTTTACGGTAAGAACCAAAAATCCATCTTTCTTTATCGCCTTATTGGGGGACACAGATTACCATGGGACGTTCCAAAGCAGTCCCAAGGGTGGGAACAGCAATAAGGAACAAAAGTAACGGAAAGGCTTAGGTCGGCCGGTGAGCCACCGCCGCCTGCAGAACCTTCCTACCAACCACAGCATCAGACAAGGCCTGGGTATGAACCCTGTAGAACCTCGTGAAAGTGTGCAAAGATGACCAGGTTGCGGCCTTGCAAATTTGCATGGCCGAGGCCTGGTGACGAGCAGCCCACGAAGCCGCCACAGCCCGGGTGGAATGAGCTCTTACTCCCGGAGGGGGCCGCTTTTCCTGAAGACGATACTCTTCCAGAATGGTAGAACGAATCCAGCGAGCGATCGTGGATTTGGAAGCCGGAAGGCCCTTCTGGCGACCTTCAGAGATGATCAGCAAGGAATCGGACAGACGAAAGGAAGAAGTCCTCACGAGATAGACACGCAGGGCTCTAACTACGTCCAGTTTGTGGAGAGACTTCTCAAGCGGATGAGAGGGAGCCGGACAAAAAGAAGGAAGAACGATATCCTCATTGATATGGAAAGCGGAAACCACCTTTGGAAGAAAAGAAGGAACGGGCCTGAGGACGGCTTTGTCCTGATGGAGAATGAGGTAAGGGGAATGACATGACAAGGCCGCCAATTCAGAAACTCTTCTGATGGATGAAATGGCGATCAAAAAGGTGACCTTCCAAGAGAGAAGGGACAAAGGAATGTCCTGGAGAGGCTCGAACGGCGCCCTCTGGAGAGCGCTAAGGACGAGGTTGAGATCCCACGGGTCTATTGGCGAATGATGAGGAGGAGCCACGTGGGAAACCCCTTGCAGAAAGGTTTTGACCTGTGGTAGAGAAGCTAGCTCTCTTTGGAAGAGGATAGAGAGGAAACCTGGCCCTTGAGCGTACTGAGGGACAGACCCGCGTCTAACCCAGACTGAAGAAACCCCAGGATAGATGGGATAGAAAAGGCCATTGGGAAGACTCTTTTATCATCGCACCAACGGAAAAAAACCTTCCAGTACCTATAGTAAATGCGGGAAGAGGCTGGTTTCCTGGATCTGATCATAGTTTGAATAACCTGACTGGACAGACCAGATTCCTTCAGAATTGCGGTCTCAACGGCCATGCCGTCAAACTCAGAGACTGAGAATTCTCGTGGTAAAGGGGGCCTTGCGAGAGAAGGTCTGGACGGTCTGGAAGCCTCCAGGGGACGTCCGCGAGCATGTTGACCAGTTCCGCGTACCAAGGCCGTCTTGGCCAATCTGGAGTGACTAGAATCACTGGTACGCCTGCCGATTTTATCTTTTTGACCACCCGAGGGATCAGTGCCAGAGGCGGGAACAGATATGGAAGTTGAAACTGGGACCACGGAGTCACCAGTGCGTCGCACGCGACGGCTAGAGGGTCCCTGGACCTGGCTACGAACTGCGGCACCTTGTGGTTCATCCGAGATGCCATGAGATCGACATCCGGGGTGCCCCAACGGTCGCATATCTGAGAGAAAACTGCGGGGTGCAGGGACCATTCGCCGGACGCTAGGCCCTGGCGACTCAGAAAGTCGGCTGCCCAATTTTCCACCCCTGGGATATGGACGGCGGAGATTGCCGGAACATAACGTTCTGCCCAGCGGAATATCTTGGCCACTTCTGACATTACTTGCTTGCTGCGCGTGCCCCCCTGATGGTTTATGTACGCCACGGCCGTGGCGTTGTCCGACTGAATACGGACCGGCTTGCCGGATAGGAGGGGCTGCCAATGAAGAAGGGCCAGGAAGATTGCTCTGATCTCCAAAAGATTGATTGGGAGGAGAGACTCCTGTGGCTTCCAGCGACCTTGGGCCGCTTTCTGATGGAACACGGCTCCCCATCCTAGAAGGCTCGCATCGGTGGTGATGACTTGCCACTGAGGCGGAAGGAAGGACCTCCCTTGGAGAACTGACGCTGACCGTAGCCACCAAGTGAGAGACTGCCTCACTCTGAGAGGAAGCCGAATAGGACGGTCCAAGGACATCGTGGTCTTGTCCCAGGCTGAAAGCAGAGACAGCTGGAGGGGGCGAAGATGAAACTGCGCAAAGGGTACTGCTTCCATGGAAGCCACCATCTTACCCAGGACCTTCATGCAGAACCGAATGGGAATGGGAGCAGGCCTCTTGAGAGTTCTGATGCCCTTGGAAAGAGTTGTAAATTTTTCCCTTGGAAGAAAAACACGGGCTAGCTTCGTGTCGAATTCCATGCCCAGAAAGGTCAGACGCTGGGTGGGGATCAGAATGGACTTCTCCTTGTTGACTAGCCAACCTAGGTGGCTGAGAGTGTCCAGGGTTATCTGAAGGCTCCGGAGACAGTCCTGGCGAGACGAACCCTTGATCAAAAGATCGTCCAGATAAGGGATGATGAGGATCCCTCTGGAGCGAAGGATGGCTATGACGGTCGCCATCACCTTTGTGAAAACACGGGGCGCTGAAGCTAGGCCGAAAGGAAGAGCTGTGAACTGAAAGTGGTCTCCCTGAAACGCAAATCGAAGATACTTCTGATGCTGCACACAAATTGGAATGTGCAGATAGGCATCCCGAATGTCCACCGAGCAGAGGAATTCCCCGGGCTCCATGGAAGCAACCACCGACCGAAGAGACTCCATCTTGAAATGAAGAATCTTCACGTGGCGATTGAGCAATTTGAGGTCCAGAATAGGACGAAGAGAGCCGTCTTTCTTCGGGACTACGAAGAGATTGGAGTAGAACCCGGAAAACCGTTCGTCTGAGGGAACGGGAACAATGACTCCGGCGGAAAGAAGGGAGGAAATGGCCTGCAGAAAACCCGTAATCTGGGCCCGCTGTCGCGGAGGCCGAGACCGGAAAAACCGTCTGTTCGGGAGTGAAGCAAATTCGATCTTGTATCCGGATGCGACGAGTTCTCTGACCCAAGCGTCGTCGACAACGGACAGCCAAGCATCCGCGAAAAAGGAAAGTCTGCCTCCCACCCTGGAAGAAATTCTAGGTGGGGTTGACCCGTCACTTAGACGAAAATCTGCCGGAATTGGCTCCTGCAGATCTGGAATATTGTCCTCTAGATCTCCAGCGAGGAGCGGGTTTGTAGGAAGGTTTCCTCTGATCCCGCTCCCTGGTGGCGGCCGGCCGATCCTGTTGAGTGGCTCTCTCCGTGGCAGAGAAGGGACGAAAGGGCCTGAATGGTCGAAAACCCTTTCTGTTGAAAGGACGTTTTGGTCGAGATTGGGGAAGCGAAGTACTTTTACCTCCAGTGGCATCGGAAATTATCTGATCCAGCTTTGCTCCAAAGAGTCTAGAGCCATGGAATGGCAGATTGGTAAGCGACTTTTTTGAAGTAGTGTCCGCATTCCATGACTTTAGCCAGAGGACTCGGCGTACAGCTACTATGTTGCTGTTAGCCCTTGCTACGCAGCCGGCCGCGTCCAAGGAGGCGGCCAAAAGGTATTTACCCGCATGGTTAATCTGATCTGCCAGATCCGCCAATTCGTCTTGAGGAGCTGACGCTAAGATGCCTCTGCGAAGAATTTTTGCCCAAGCGGAAATGACTTTCGCCACCCAGGCGGATGCGAAAATAGGGCAGAGAGAGGCGCCAGATGCCTCAAAGATAGACTTAGCCAGAGATTCAATCTGCCTGTCAGTAGGATCTTTGAGCGATGCCCCGTCTGGCAGAGAGAGCACCGTTTTTGAGGCTATCCGGGAAACTGGAGGATCCACCTCGGGAGCCTTGGACCACTTTGAGAGCAGTTCTGCGTCAAAGGGGTACAGAACGTCCAAGTACTTGCGGCCTGAGAAACGTTGCTCAGGGTGCTCCCAGTGTTTGGATAAGGTAGTATCGAAATCGTTGTGATTGGGAAAGGTTCGAGACGGAGGTCTGGCTCGTTTAAGGAGAACCGAGCATTCCTGAGGTGGAGCCTCATCCTGTTTAATTTTTAGTGTTTGGAAGATAGCTGCAATAAAACTATCGACCATGTCCCGCGTTTTAGAAACGCTGTTCCCCTCTGAACTAGCTTCCGATTGAGAATCATCGCCTGACTGAAGGTTGTCATCCGAGGAAGGAGAAGGAGGCCTGGGAGCGGAAGGGCCCTGCGAGCTCGAGGACGAAGTGGACAGAGCCCGCTTCCTAGAAATCCTTCCCTGTCTGTCTCTCTGAAGGTCGCGGTCAGGTGTGGACGTCTCACCCCCAGAGGCGGTCGGGGCAGAGGTGGCTGAGGATAGCTGAGGCAATCGTTCTAAGACCTGGACCAGCGACTGTGATACTTTTGTCAAGTCAGAAACAGACTGTGACATTGTAACGGCCCACTCTGGGGGGAGAGAGGAGGGAAGAGCGCCCTCCGCCCGGGACTCTGAGATGCTGACATATCTGAAGGACTGCAGGGGGGGCAGAATGGGGACGATCGACCCGATGCCCACTTCTTTTTACAGCGCGCACAGGCGTAATAGGTAGCGGTGGGCCTGAAGCAGAGATCCCCTGAAGGGTTGGGCATAAGTAAACTGCACTGAATGGCCACAGAAATTAGGGAATAACTGCCGAGGAGAGCAATCCTTGCCTCAGAGCCGAGCCTACCGAGATTCTGTGCGAGCAGCAGAAGAAACGCCGAAGTGTCCCCCAAACAGCGCAGGAAGGAGTGATTCAGGCATCAGGAAATCCTTGTGCTGGAAGATGGAGGCGGAGCTTAGCGGCTGCGCCGTGACTGGTTAATAGCGACGGAGAGGGCATGGCGGAAGAGGGGGGGCTGGCATCCAAAAGAGAAAGAAGCCCTGTGATGGGCTAGAAAAGGCGCGCTGAAAGGAGCGCGCTCAGGAAGGGAGGAGGGAGAGCAGAGGAATTCCCCGCGCTGAGGGGAAGGTGAAAGTGAAAGTGCCTCCCACCCTGACGGCGCCGCAGCCCCATGCCCGACATACCGCGCTAAGGATGGCAATCTGACCCGGTCCTGCCGCTTGCGACGCTGCGGTGAGTGAGGAGATCCCCCGAGACTCCCTGACTAGAGCAGGGAAAGTGGAGGAGCGCAAGCGGCTGTGTGAGCGCGCGGCAGGCAGAAAGGGCGGGAGATTCAAATCTGTGGACCTGAAACCAACAAGGTCCCTTCTTCTCCCATGTCACTGAAGCTTATGCGGGGCCGGAGGGAACGTACAGGCACTTACCTGACGTCCCTGAAGAGGATGACCACAGGGGCCCACGGGGAAACGGCAGGCCGCTGGGGGGGGGAAGGAGTCCTCTGTACCCGCATCCTGCAGAAGACGGCTTGGAACACCTACGATCGCCGTCTTCCTCTCAGCCCTGTCCCGAGAAAGGGGTGAGGAGTGGGATTAGGCAAGGACCAGCCACCTGTCCGCAACCCTTATCACCGGAAGGTGATAGGGAAAAGTCCTGCCTGCGGTACTGAGAGTTGCGAAGTGGGTAACACCACACTGCTCGCTCAGCCGCATGATATAGGAAATCAGGGTGATAACTATACCCTGTTTCCCAATGGAAAAAACCTAAAAGACAAAAGAGGGAGAAAATTAAAAAGTTCAAACTAAACCTGAAAGGAAAATTGGATTAAAACTGCGGATCTGGGGAGATCCCGGTCCGCCTCCTACAGACACTAAGCACAAACTGAGGTGCTTGGTGCCTGTCGGTGGGTGTATACTGCCGGGGAGGAGCTAATTTTCTTGTTTTTGCATAGTGTCAGCCTCCTAGCAGCAGCAGCATACACCCATGGTAATCTGTGTCCCCCAATAAGGCGATAAAGAAAAAAGAAAGATAATAATAAGCCTTCATACAGCTCTGTTAGTGGAAGATTGTATAAAATACATGGTTCTCAGAATACCATGACAAATTATTTCTGGGGTAAGAGTTTATTTATTCTACAAAATAAGAAAACCATAGAAATTTTGTATCACCACGTTCATAATGAGCCACAGAATAAAATTAACAGTTTTATTTATGCAGCTCGGCAAATCATGTAATAATTAAAACGCATAGAAAAGTACTCCAAAATTATGCAGGTGACAAATATCCTGAAAATTAGGAAAAAAAAGGATGGGTGAGCACTCACATATGACTGATAAAAAAAAAGGTTATAGCTACTGGAATGCGACATTAGAAAAGAATAAAAGCCAAAATCGACTGACATCAAGGGTTTAAAGAAGCACTCCCAACAAAGTTTTTATGCTCTTACTATATTGCAATCATCATATTATATAGCACTGTGTATTTACAATTGCTCATTTTGCCTTTCTACCCAGACAATTCTTCTCTTTTCCATTAGGTCTATGACATTACGTGATAAAAAAAAAAAAAATGACTAGCTGAATCCTTCTAAGCTCTAGGTAGAAACTGGGGGAGTTAATTTTCTCTGCACAAGTCACTGCAAAAGTCCCTGGTAGGGGAAGGAGTGGAGCAGCTGGGCCAGGAGTTGAAAAACAGGATGATTTGTGCTGTTAGAAGAGACTTCCTGTTTCTACACAGAGAAGAGAAGAATTAGCTGGGCAGAAAGGCAAAATGAGCAATTGTAAGTGCACAGCGACATATAATATGATTACTGCAATATATTAAGAGAATAAAAACTTTGATGGGAGGAGTGCTTCTTTAACACAATATTCTTCTCAATGGAGAAAAGCTGCCGCCAGCCGTGTTGGGCAGCTGTTTATTGTGTAGCAGCTGACAACTATTGAATTTATATAGCCAACATAAAACATTGGTGAAGGAGTAAGAAGTGTTTTGGCACCTTATCGCATCGCCAGGCCACACTGCACCCCAGCTGCTGCTCAGTAACGCCATCTGAGGTGCTTCCTTGAGTTGCTTCCTACAAGTAACTCCCCGCTGAAACCATGTGCGCATGTAATTTACAAAGAAAGGCAACAGCTGGATGACTTCCTGCCTAAGACAGGAGGTTTCTTCCGCAAGCCAGGCTCCAAGTAACCTGACTGATGCCAGAACAAAAGGATCCTCTATTTTCTCCCAACCCACCTGAAATACAAGAAAATCGTCAATTAAAATAGGCCGAAAGCAGATTGAAGAAAGCATTACATTCAAACACAAAAGTCCAAGTTTACATAACGCTAGCGGAGTCAGATATGGAATCACATAAGGAATGGCCATGTGGAAGCTTATATTAGACTAGCTACATTACCCTGTGTAAAGCCATGTCCGTGTGCAAGCTTCCATTACTCTAGCTGTGTTCGATATGACGTCACACGCAGTATATACTGAACGATAGGACATACCTGCTGTAAATAGTACATAACGGCTGCACAGGCCTCCTGCATCACTTGAAGGAGCTGCAGTTTCTGCACATCTCCTAGTACTGGATGTCCCTCCTCTTTTGTACATTCCTGAATACCCATCTCGACCAAGGCATAACAGGCTGTGGCAGTAGCTTGTCTTGAATCCAATGGCATAGGGTCTTCCAGTGCCATCCTTATCTCCACACATGCCAAGTTCACCAGCAGAGACAAGAATTTTGATTTTTCTCCTTTGCCATCAATCATGATCCAGGATGATCCATAAACGTTTGAGAGGCATGCTGCAAGCTTAAACGCTGGGTCACGTTGGGAAACGCTAAGCTTACTACTCATGATTACAAATAAGCCTTTAGAGAGATGTTTTAGGCTGTTTACTCCCCAAGAGGTCTCCAATAAAAGCGGTGATGGAGGAAGGAACACGGGAAGGATTTCAGCCAAGTGGAATTTACGACTACCACATTCATTTCCAAAGTCCTCACTAAGTTCAACCAGCAAACACTGAAGGTCACTGCGGCTTTTCTTCCAGCACATATCTGGCAGGGAGGTGAGCAATGATGTAAGTATTCTAAGGGCTTGTGTCCATCCATGATTCTGCTTCACATAAGCCTCACACAAGGATGATAGAGTTCCACCAGAAACTAACTGCTTTGCCCCCTCAGTAGATGCAAGGATGCCAACAAGGCATTGGTAAGCATCTTCCACCATAGAGGTCAAGTCTTTGTTGTCTTCCTGGCAAGATATATTCAAAGTTTCATTCACAATTGGAATTTTGTTGATAACCTGTGGATGTGAAGCAAGAGATGGGTCTGTGCAGAAACAAGCCAAAAGAGTTAACCCGAGGCTTCGAAACAAGTACTCCGGGCATCCATCAGGTGTAGTCTTTGTAAGGAAAAGGCGATTTAGGAAAGAGAAGCCAACTGCATTAAAAATCCTATGTCGTGTGCTGCCATCCAGTTCCTGGGCGTGAGCGCATTTTGTTACCTGAGGAAAGCAATGAAAACCATATAGTTTTACCACTGAAGAAAAAAAAAAAAGAGCGGTGGTAAATAATTTAAGGGGTATTCCCATCTTCAAGATCCTATCCCAATATTTAGGAGGTGTAATATTATTATTAACAGCAAATGCCTCCAATTAGAAATGTAGTATAGTTCTTCTAATATGCTATGTTGCTTCCCCCATGTGCAGGGCATTGCAGTAGTTTGGGTACCCATGGTTATAACCACAAATAACCAACTGGTACTATATGAGTGGTCGTTGCACATCTCCAAGTAAGGCAAATGCTGTACAAGACAAAACCAATGCGAGCGAATTCTATGCATAAAATAAGCTGCGTTTTGCAGTACCAGCACAAGCAATAAGACTTCAGAAATCTCACACACACATTACTTCCCCCCCATGCGTACTGAGCCCTGCAGTGGTTTAGCATGACACAGCATGCCAATTCTATCAGCACTTTACACCCAAAATGAAAAATTAATGGTTGATCAACACAAGCAAATCCGCTTAAAAAAAACGCAAAGAAGAGGTGCAATTTGTATGAAGCATTTTCTTGCTAACACTTCGGCTTTGATGCAGAACAACATGCTGGAATTAGATCATGTGGACAAACCCTATAGGTTTCTTGACCACTATTCTGGGCTGGAGCTGAGTAATTAACCCCTTAAAGGGAACCGGTCATGTCCTTTTTCTGCTATTAAAACTGCCCCCAATGTTTTGATGATGCACACTGCAACACACGTTTATCGCAAGCAAAATTCCCCAGTATTTAGCGCAAAAATCCCTTTTTATACTTTGATGATTGCCCCACACACCTTCTGTTTCAGTCATAGGGGTGGGCAGCTCTAGCTTGTCAGTCACGGTCAGTCAAACACATTCTGAAATTCTCCACGCCTATCGTATTATAATTCTTTCCTGTCACTGCTCCCTAGGTCACAGCAGTTTCCCAGCAGATCCTGCACGTGCATAATTAGCTTTCTGATCGTGCGCACTGAATCTGGGTGTATGTCCCAGCTTATTATCCTATGTGCGCATGCTCCGAGCCGCTGAGAGTCTGTGACCACACGACACTGTGCGCTCTCACAAACTATCGTGTCACTGTGTTCTCGCTCGCCACTCTGACGCCCAGCGGCTCTGGAGCATGCGCACATAGGATATGAAGCTGGGACATACACCCAGATTAAGTGCGCATGCCCGGAAAGCTGAGCATCATTGAGCAAGCGCAGGATCTGCTGGAAGATTGCGGTGACGTAGGGAATGCCAATACAATAGGTGTGGAGAAAGTTAACCGACAAGCTAGCGATCTCACCCCTATGACTGAAACAGAAGGTATGTGGGGCTATCAAAGAATAAAAAGTGATTTTTGAGATAAACATGTTAGTGATTCAATGAGCTGACATCGGGGGGGAAGTTTAATAGCAAAAAAAAACCACATGATAGGTTCCCTTTAATGACTGGGTCTGAGATTCCTTTCTTCATGACTGGTCAATTTTACTTTTTCTTTTTTACTTTTTGTTTTTTTGATTCTCCATGTTTCAGTAGCCATAACTTTTTTTTTTAACGTACTTTGCCCTCCAAGAGAACATTTTTTATTCTCTTTAAATGTGCATTTTTCTACTTTAACTGGGGAAATGCAGTTTAGTCCCAGTTACAGGAGAAATCAGCTCATAACAGTGACAAAAATCAGCGGCAGAGCTAGTCGGCTGTGCTATTCTATTAATGTACAGAAACCTTTTCACGTCTCTCGATACATTAAAGCGGTTTCTGCGCTTTAAAATAGGGAATGCTCTAAATGAAAGCAGTACCAATTACATAAAAATTAAATCCACTTCTGCTCATGTGGTCCCTGAAGTGATAACGTGGCACCCACATCATCTGCCTCAGTGGTCACGTGCTGTACAGGCAAAAGATGGAAGAAACGTCATCACTTCAGTGGGCATCATGGCAGTGAAGACACAAACGGTTATGCAATGGTCATGTTCCCAAGACAGGACACCTATGGACAAGCCTATGGACATACGGTGATGGAGATCATGTGCTCAGTGCAGGATATGGAATTACTGAGGATTTATGCTACACAAGACAAATTCAGTAGAAGAACAGCAATCTTAAGAAACTTCATTCAAATTCTGATGGTACTATTCCTTACCAGGAGCAACGCCGCAAACTGCTCACTATCATTCTTTGCTGCTCTAAGAACTTCCAAGCAACGTTCCAGGGCAGAATTCTGGGCGCTGCCATCTGCGGGCATCTCCGCCATTATTCCAAATAACTGAAAGAACAAACACAAAGCATTAGACATGAATAAATCACCAGGAAAGAAACAGAACCTTTCCAATGTGACTAGAATAGAGGGGCGTTAGATTTTAGTAGGTCGGCATGTGAAAGCCCAGACCCATGGGCCTGTTTCACACATCAGTTTTTTTGGTCAGTCAAAATCCGTTAAAATGGCGGATAACAGATCCGTTCCTGTACTGACCACAACGTTTGGCACCGGACCGTTATTTTAACGGATCCGTCAAAGGAAGATTTTTAAAGGACCTGCTGCCTGGGGAAGGGGAGAGAGAGAGAGAGAGAGAGAGAAAGAGAGAGAGAGAGAAAGAGAGAGAAAGAGAGAGAAATAAAGAGAGAGAGAAAGAGAAAGAGAGAGAGAAAGAGAAAGAGAAAGAGAAAGAGAGAGAAAGAGAGAGAAAGAGAGAGAAAGAGAGAGAAAGAGAGAGAAAGAGAGAAAAAGAGAGAAAAAGAGAGAAAAAGAGAGAGAAAGAGAGAAAAAGAGAGAAAAAGAGAGAAAAAGAGAGAAAAAGAGAGAAAAAGAGAGAAAAAGAAAGAGAGAGAGAGAGAAAGAAAGAAAGAAAGAGAGAGAGAGAAAGAAAGAGAGAGAGAGAGAAAGAAAGAAAGAAAGAAAGAAAGAAAGAAAGAAAGAGAGAGAGAATTTTTCAGCCGCCAGAACAGAGTTTAGGGTTAAATTTGCGGCTGAGTGAAGTCTTTCGGGCACGCGCAGTGAGAAATGCGGATCCTGCCGCTCGAAAAAACGTTGCATGGTCCGTTCGGGCATGTCGGTGGACGTTAAAATTTTGGCAGATCCGCAAAAAAACGGATCCAACGGATGGCCATCCGCCAAGTCCCGCTGGTAATGCAACTCAATGGGGAAAAAAACGGATCCGCCAAGAAAAATGGCGGATCCGTTTTTTTTTTGCAAAACGGCGGATTTTGACTGATGGACACAAATGGATGTGTGAAACAGGCCATAGTTTTCAGGCATCAGCCTGGCTCAGTACTCCAGGTACAACACTCAGTGAGCAGCAAGAAGCCTTTTACATTCAGGGTCTCTGTGTGGAGTGAGGGGGAAAAGCTGAAATGATGTCATGAAGACCCCCACTCTGAGGTGGGGGATAAAGGAGCTTTCTTCATGTTACCAGCCCTCATATCGCCAACAGGAGACGAGGCGTACCCTTATGTTCTGCCTGGGTCCGACTATCACATTATTCATTTCATACACAATGTAACACTAATGTAAGACTGTATGAGGGTGCCCACAAATAGAAAGTGCCAGGTGGCACTATCAGGAAGCCAGCATGTGGTATATTATGACTATTTCATCATTCAGGCTTGATAGTGTGAAAACTGGCAGCAAATTTAACAGACAAACAGTAAGCACCGATTTACTGTCTTGTTTTTAGAAATCATTAATATACATAAACATTCTGACTCGTTACACATCTTATCAGAGAATGCGGCTTCTTTTTCCTCCTGAACTGATCACTCTCACAATTCTCAATTCACGGGTAATATCAGATTTTTCTATTACAATGAAGGAAATGACATTTGGTGCTCATAACTACAGGAGAGATGAGTGGACATCGTCAGCTGCCAACTTATTCGGAACGCTATAGCGCTTACCAAAGAAGCTGACTCGGAACCCGAATACCTGGAGCGTTCCCGATGATCAGCTGATCGGGCCGCAGCTGCAGGTGTCGTGGCTGTGTGACAGTCACAGCATATGCATGGAGAGCCTGTGTGTTGTGACTGTCAGACAGCTGTGGCGCCGATGAGCTGATTATTGGGAGCGCTCCAGTTATCTGGGTTGCCGATGCAGCTTCTTCGGTAAGCGCTATAGCTTGCTGAGTAAGGAGGGAGCGGACGACGCTCGCTGATGTCTACTCATAATGTACTTGACGTCACTTCATTGCGGGCCGCACTGCTGAGGAGACGCGCTGCAGAGACCAATAGCGGGGGAATGGGGAGAGATGAGCATTGTATTATTACTTTTTTAAATCAGTGGGTACATTGTGGTGGTCGTAATACGGGAGTAATATCCCCCATCAAGGACTATGGGGAGTATATTATACTACATCGAGCACCAAGGGGAGCTCATTATACTATGTCGAGCACCAAGGGGAGCTCATTATACTATGCCGAGCACCACGGGGAGCTCATTATACTATGCCGAGCACATTATACTATGCCGAACACCACGGGGAGCTCATTATACTATGCCGAACACCAAGGGGAGCTCATTATACTATGCCGAGCACCAAGGGGAGCTCATTATACTATGCCGAGCACCAAGGGGAGCTCATTATACTATGCCGAGCACCACGGGGAGCGCATTATACTATGCCGAGCATCACGGGGAGTGCATTATACTATGCCGAACACCAAGGGGAGCTCATTATACTATGCCGAACACCAAGGGGAGCGCGTTATACTTTGCCGAGCACCACGGGGAGCGAATTATACTATGCTGAGCACCATGGGGAGCGCATTATACTATGCCAAGTACAACGAGGAGTGCATTATACTATGCCGAGCACCAAGGGGAGCTCATTATACTATGCCGAGCACCACGGGGAGCGCATTATACTATGCCGAGCACCACGGGGAGCTCATTATACTATGCCGAGCACCAAGGGGAGCTCATTATACTATGCCGAGCATCACGGGGAGCGCAATATACTATGCCGATCATCAGGGGGAGCGCATTATACTATGCCGAACACAAAGGGGAGCTCATTATACTATGCCGAACACGAAGGGGAGCGCGTTATACTATACCGAGCACCAGAGGGAGCTCATTATACTATACCGAGCACCACGGGGAGCGCATAATACTATGCCGAGCACCATGGGGAGCGCATTATACTATCCCGAGCACCACGGGGAGCTCATTATACTATGCCGAGCACCACAGGGAGAGCATTACACTATACCGAGCACCACAGGGAGCTCATTATACTATATCGAGCACCAATGGGAGCTCATTATACTATGCCGAGCACCACGGGGAGCTCATTATTCTATGCTGATCACCACGGGGAGCTCATTATTCTATGCTGATCACCACGGGGAGCTCATTATACTATACCGAGCACCATGGAGAGTGCATCATACTATGCCAAGCACCACGGGGAGCTCATTATACTATACCAAGCACCACGGGGAGCTCATTATACTATGCCGAGCACCACGGGGAGAGCATTATACTATATCGAGCACCACGGGGAGCTCATTATTCTATGCTGATCACCACAGGGAGCTCATTATTCTATGCTGATCACCACGGGGAGCTCATTATACTATACCGAGCACCATGGAGAGCTCATTATACTATACCAAGCACCACGGGGAGCTCATTATACTAGACCGAGCACCACGTGAAGAGCATTATACGATGCCGAGCACCACGGGGAGCGCATTATACTATATCGAGCACCACGGGGAGCTCATTATACTATACCAAGCACCACGGGGAGCTCATTATACTAGACCGAGCACCACGGGGAGCTCATTATACTATACCAAGCAACACGGGGAGCACATTATACTATGCCGAGCACCACGGGGAGCTCATTATACTATGCCGAACACCACGGGGAGAGCATTATACTATACCGAGCACCACAGGGAGCTCATTATACTATACCGAGCACCAAGGGGAGCTCATTATACTATGCCGAGCACCAAGGGGAGCTCATTATACTATGCCGAGCACCCACGGGGAGCTCATTATACTATGCCGAGCACCCATGGGGAGCTCAGTATACTATACCGAGCACTATGGGGAGTACATCATACTATGGTGATCACCACGGGGAGTCCATTATTCTATGCTGATCACCACGGAGAGCTCATTATACTATGCCGAGCACCACGGGGAGCGCATTATACTACGCTGAGCACCACGGGGAGCTCATTATACTACACCGAGCACCACGGGGAGCTCATTATACTATACCGAGCACCATGGGGAGTGCATCATACTATGCCGAGCACCACGGGGAGCTCATTATACTATACCAAGCACCACGGGGAGCTCATTATACTATGCCGAGCACCACGGGGAGAGAATTATACTATATCGAGCACCACGGGGAGCTCATTATTCTATGCTGATCACCATGGGGAGCTCATTATTCTATGCTGATCACCACGGGGAGCTCATTATACTATACCGAGCACCATGCGGAGTGCATCATACTATGCCGAGCACCACGGGGAGCTCATTATACTATGCCGAGCACCACGGGGAGAGCATTATACTATATCGAGCACCACAGGGAGCTCATTATTCTATGCTGATCACCACGGGGAGCTCATTATTTTATGCTGATCACCACGGGGAGCTCATTATACTACACCGAGCACCACGGGGAGCTCATTATACTATACCGAGCACCATGGGGAGTGCATCATACTATGCCGAGCACCACGGGGAGCTCATTATACTATACCAAGCACCACGGGGAGCTCATTATACTATGCCGAGCACTGCGGGGAGAGCATTACACTATATCGAGCACCACAGGGAGCTTATTATTCTATGCTGATCACCACGGGGAGCTCATTATACTATACCGAGCACCATGGGGAGTGCATCATACTATGCCGAGCACCACGGGGAGCTCATTATACTATACCAAGCACCACGGGGAGCTCATTATACTATGCCGAGCACCACGGGGAGAGCATTATACTATATCGAGCACCACGGGGAGCTCATTATTCTATGATGATCACCACGGGGAGCTCATTATTCTATGCTGATCACCACGGGGAGCTCATTATACTATACCGAGCACCATGGGGAGTGCATCATACTTTGCCGAGCACCACGGGGAGCTCATTATACTATACCGAGCACCACGGGGAGCTCATTATACTATACCGAGCACCATGGCGAGCTCATTATACTATACCAAGCACCACGGGGAGCTCACTATACTAGACCGAGCACCATGTGGAGAGCATTATACGATGCCGATCACCACGGGGAGCGCATTATACTATATCGAGCACCACAGGGAGCTCATTATTCTATGCTGATCACCACGGGGAGTTCATTATACTATACCGAGCACCACGGGGAGCTCATTATACTATACCAAGCACCACGGGGAGTGCATCATACTATGCCGAGCACCACGGGGAGCTCATTATACTATGCCGAGCACCACGGGGAGCGCATTATACTATATCGAGCACCACAGGGAGCTCATTATTCTATGCTGATCACCACGGGGAGCTCATTATACTATACCGAGCACCACGGGGAGCTCATTATACTATACCAAGCACCACGGGGAGCTCATTATACTAGACCGAGCACCACGGGGAGCTCATTATACTATACCAAGCACCACGGGGAGCGCATTATACTATGCCGAGCACCACGAGGAGAGCATTATACTATACCGAGCACCCACGGGGAGCTCATTATACTATACCGAGCACCAAGGGGAGCTCATTATACTATGCCGAGCACCACGGGGAGCTCATTATACTATGCCGAGCACCCACGGGGAGCTCATTATACTATGCCGAGCACCCACGGGGAGCTCATTATACTATGCCGAGCACCCACGGGGAGCTCAGTATACTATACCGAGCACTATGGGGAGTACATCATACTATGGTGATCACCACGGGGAGTCCATTATTCTATGCTGATCACCACGGAGAGCTCATTATACTATGCCGAGCACCACGGGGAGCGCATTATACTACGCTGAGCACCACGGGGAGCTCATTATACTACACCGAGCACCACGGGGAGCTCATTATACTATACCGAGCACCATGGGGAGTGCATCATACTATGCCGAGCACAACGGGCAGCTCATTATACTATACCAAGCACTACGGGGAACTCATTATACTATACCAAGCACCACGGGGAGCTCATTATTCTATGCTGATCACCACGGGGAGCTCATTATTCTATGCTGATCACCACGGGGAGCTCATTATACTACACCGAGCACCACGGGGAGCTCATTATACTATACCAAGCACTACGGGGAGCTCATTATACTATGCCGAGCACCACGGGGAGAGCATTATACTATATCGAGCACCACGGGGAGCTCATTATTCTATGCTGATCACCACGGGGAGCTCATTATACTATGCCGATCACCACGGGGAGCTCATTATTCTATGCTGATCACCACGGGGAGCTCATTATACTACACCGAGCACCATGGGGAGTGCATCATACTATGCCGAGCACCACGGGGAGCTCATTATACTATACTGAGCACTATGGGGAGCTCATTATACTATGCCGAGCACCACGGGGAGCTCATTATACTATGCCGAGCACCACGGAGAGCGCATACTATACTGAGCACTATGGGGAGCTCATTATACTATGCCGAGCACCACGGGGAGCGCATTATACTATGCCGAGCACCACGGGGAGCTCATTATACTATACTGAGCACTACGGGGAGCTCATTATACTATACCGAGCACTATGGGGAGCTCATTATACTATGCCGAGCACTATGGGGAGCTCATTATACTATGCCGAGCACCACAGGGAGCTCATTATACTATACTGAGCACTACGGGGAGCTCATTATACTATACCGAGCACTATGGGGAGCTCATTATACTATGCCAAGCACCACGGGGAGGGAGCTCATTATACTATGCCGAGCACCACGGAGAGCGCATTATACTATGCCGAGCACCACGGGGAGCGCATTATACTATGCCGAGCACCACGGGGAGCTCATTATACTATACTGAGCACTACGGGGAGCTCATTATACTATACCGAGCACTATGGGGAGCTCATTATACTATGCCGAGCACCACGGGGAGGGAGCTCATTATACTATGCCGAGCACCACGGAGAGCGCATTATACTATGCCGAGCACCACGGGGAGCGCATTATACTATGCCGAGCACCACGGGGAGCTCATTATACTATACCGAGCACTATGGGGAGCTCATTATACTATGCCGAGCACCACGGGGAGGGAGCTCATTATACTATGCCGAGCACCACGGAGAGCGCATTATACTATGCCGAGCACCACGGGGAGCGCATTATACTATGCCGAGCACCACGGGGAGGGAGCTCATTATACTATGCCGAGCACCACGGAGAGCGCATTATACTATGCCGAGCACCACGGGGAGCGCATTATACTATGCCGAGCACCACGGGGAGCGCATTATACTATGCCGAGCACCACGGGGAGCGCATTATACTATATAGACGACTATGGGGTGATAGAACAAAAATCATTGCACTCTGCACAGCACATCGCCCTGTGAAAACTGCATATGTGCTGCTGATAACATGACGCTGTATGGGGAAAGACTGCTCTACTAGTGATTGTTCTGTTCCCATCATTGTTCCTCACCCAGTGTAAAGAGGCCGGGAAACAAGCGTCGAACAACTTGAATATTGTTGATCGCGCTCGCTTAGCGGCCTGAGACCATGTGAATACAACAGAGAACCATGTGAATACAACAGAAATGTCTCTGTGTGATGTGCAATCTGTGAGCATTAGGGGCCCCACTTTGTCTACTACCGGCCCGGCACCAGTGAGGTGCTGCAGATCTCCAGCCGGGTGTTCTCGGTGTCATCCATGGCGGCCGCAGCTCCACAGCCTGACTGCACGCTGTACCGTAATTACTGCCAGGAGCCGCCCCACTCACTGTAAGCGGAATCACCTACCCCTCCACCACCGCACGGCCCCGTGGTACCATCTTCCGGTCTCCATCTACCACGTAACTTCCGCTTTACGGCTCCTCCAATGACAGCGGCAGCCAGAGTCCCGGGCGGCTGCCATGGTAACTGACGCCATGCTGGGACAGGGAAGGAAGCCCAGGCTGCAACTGGAGCAGCACATCCGGGAGGAGGAGGGGCGTGAGCTGCTGAGGACAGGGGGAGGGGCTCCGGAGCAGCTCGGCAGGCAGCGCTGCGGGTCCTGTGGGTACGGGGCATTGTGCGGGTACGTATGGCGCTCCTCTGTGTGGGACCCCGCACTGCACCCACTGGGGGAAGGTAGCAGGGTAGCACTGTGCTGTGGGGTCCTGTCATCGCGTGCACCTGTTGTGTCAGTAATCAGGCACATGGACAGGATGCCCCCCTGCTCCTGTGTGTGTTGCTGGTGCCAGATGTCTTCTCACCAGCGCTGCCTTTCTTGTTGGGCACATGCTGTGATCCACATCTTCTACTAGATGCAGACCCCCTGTCCTATATACTCCTGATCCGGCCAGTGGTCTGTGGGGCGCAGCAGTCAGATGGAGAAGCCCCCCGATCAGTGCGACCATCATAGTAGTGAGGGGAAAAGCCCAGGTGCCCAGGGCTGGCCGTCGGGCTAGTGTTTAACCCCATAAAGGTCCATTATCCCAGGATCGCCACGTCTCATGTGCTAGAGCTGATGGCCGGCAATAATCGCATATGTGGCCCGGGGTGCAGCAGTCAGATGGAGAAGCCCCCCGATCAGTGCGACCATCATAGTAGTGAGGGGAAAAGCCCAGGTGCCCAGGGCTGGCCGTCGGGCTAGTGTTTAACCCCATAAAGGTCCATTATCCCAGGATCGCCACGTCTCATGTGCTAGAGCTGATGGCCGGCAATAATCGCATATGTGACCCGGGGTGCAGCGGCAGGAATAAGCCCACCCGTCACCTTCTGTCATAGGGCTGTGGCAGATTAGAGCAGCCCCCTATTACAATGGAGGGTCCACTCCAGCCCCTCATTATGGATCCTGTGCCACGGTTATTAGTAAGACATAAACATGGCGGCCGCAGTTTTCAGGACCCAACATCTATCTAACCACAGTTTCTCTCAGCGTAGTTTCCTTGGAATCAGTACCGTTTTTCGGCAGATGCTTTTTGGGGTGCAGTGCGTACCTACGTGTGAGATAAGAGGTGACGGCTTGTGTCTTTTTCCACAGCTCGCTCCTATTCTCTTGGGATGCTGAACTAAAATCTTGCTCAAGAAGTGGAGATGCAGTTGCTGCCCCTCAGTCGGGGGCAGTGATGGTGCAGCTGCCCGTACATGGAGGTGTTGTGGAGCAGCTGACATGATTAAGGTGAGACTATGTACCTGCTCTCCGGGGACTACTGACAGTCACGGTCTGTACACGGCTAACCGGGGACTCCTAGCCATATATAACCATGGTCAGTACACAGACTGTGAACCTGGCCCAAGGCTACAGTCACACGGCATTGTGTCACGTCCTATTGCTGTCTGAGTATAATGGATCACACATCCGTTACAATCAAGGATCCAAGTGTCTCCGCATGTGTCCTCTTCTCATGCGTATTGCAGATCAGACTCTTCTATTACAGCCTTTGGGGATCCGTATAAAACAGATGGAACTCGGGGCAGACTTTGTAATTTACAGAGAGTCCGAGTTTCATTGTTTTTAACTGATCCACTTTCAGTTATGGCTAAAAAGTTCAGTCAACCCACTTCAGTTAGAAAAACGGATACGGATGTAAGTGTTATGTCACCTGTTTCTCTTGGATGGTAATATATACCACACTCCGCAGCATATATACACAGCCTTAGCCAGGGGCTCCTTCGCTATTGTACTCCGCAGCATATATACACAGCCTTAGCCAGGGGCTCCTTCGCTATTGTACTCCGCAGCATATATACACAGCCTTAGCCAGGGGCTCCTTCGCTATTGTACTCCGCAGCATATATACACAGCCTTTGGCAGGGGCTCCTTCGCTAATGTACTCCACAGCATATAAACACAGCCTTTGGCAGGGGCTCCTTCGCTATTGTACTCCGCAGCATATAAACACAGCCTTAGGCAGGGGCTCCTTCGCTACCGTACTCCGCAGCATATATACACAGCCTTAGGCAGGGGCTCCTTCGCTATTGTACTCCGCAGCATATATACACAGCCTTTGGCAGGGGCTCCTTCGCTATTGTACTCCGCAGCATATATACACAGCCTTTGGCAGGGGCTCCTTCGCTATTGTACTCCGCAGCATATAAACACAGCCTTAGGCAGGGGCTCCTTCGCTACCGTACTCCGCAGCATATATACACAGCCTTAGGCAGGGGCTCCTTCGCTATTGTACTCCGCAGCATATATACACAGCCTTAGCCAGGGGCTCCTTCGCTATTGTACTCCGCAGCATATATACACAGCCTTTGGCAGGGGCTCCTTCGCTATTGTACTCCACAGCATATAAACACAGCCTTTGGCAGGGGCTCCTTCGCTATTGTACTCCGCAGCATATAAACACAGCCTTAGGCAGGGGCTCCTTCGCTACCGTACTCCGCAGCATATATACACAGCCTTAGGCAGGGGCTCCTTTTCTACCGTACTCCGCAGCTGTGGTAAATCACTAAGGTTATCCTTTGGGAGACACAAAAAATCATATGGGCTGAATTCACCCACTGCATTTGGTGGTTTTGTCATTTATGTGGTGCCATTGACTTCATGTATTTTTACCATAGGAGCTGACTCCTAACAGACCTAAAACAATGAGGGGAAAAAATAATTTGTTGCTGCACAGTAGTGTGCTTTGTTTGTATAGCACCATCATATTTCACAGCACTTTATACACATTACCATCACTGTCCCCATTGGGAATCACAATCTAGATTCCCTATCAGTATGTCTATGGAGTGTGGGAGGAATAGGGAGACCCAGAGGAAACCCACGCAAACACAGGAAGAACATACAAACTCCTTGCAGATGTTGTCCTTGGTGGGATTTGAACCCAGGACCCCAGCGCTGCAAGGCTGCAGTGATAACCACATGTGTGTTTTTTTTTCTGAACTTGTCCGTTTATTCAGACAGAGAAACGTAAATTAATCTAGTCTGTTTCTTATTTTTAGAAGGATTCAGATAGATTCCCTGGGCACAGTGCAGAAATGTATGACTAGGGCCCAGTGAGAATCAGATAGAAGTCCAAGTGCTGCACAAGACTGAGTATAAAGGATAATTTTTGGTTCTGATAGTCGTACCAATCAGGCCAGTGACATCCAGTGCTCCTTGTGCTCGTCTGCATTGTGGATGGTGCCTTCTGTTAAATGCACTGGTATTGTGTGCACTGGCACATAGGAGCATAGGTTCATAATGCTCAGTGTGACAGCTGATTGATTAGAGATACGTCTTTGTGAACGAGGCCTTTCTCTAATGTTTGTCCATAGGTTTTCCATACACACTCCTTGTCATGCATGTAAGCGGAGATTGCTGCTGCACTTCCAGGAACCTCCTTCAGAAGATGTGTTAGTATCTTGGAGCTCAGCCTGGGCTCAATTAATTGTTTGTTTGCACTAAATATAGAAATAATGGTTGTAAGACATCCTGATAGAATTCTAGTAAGACTTTATTCATATAAATGTATTTTTGGACAGTGTGTAATGTGTGCATATGGCCAATATACTGATGATGACCCATCGCTCTGGAAAAAAAAATCTCAGGATGCAGTATTGTCATCCGGTTTCTGGATGAGATCTTGCTGGTGGGTTCTGGATGAGACCTTGCTGGTGGCTTCTGGATGAGACCTTGCTGGTGGCTTCTGGATGAGACCTTGCTGGTGGCTTCTGGATGAGACAGTGCTGGTGGCTTCTGGATGAGACAGTGCTGGTGGCTTCTGGATGAGACAGTGGTAGTTTTAATTGATGATAGCTTGTGTGGACGTTTGCATTTGAACTAGTGCACATAGTTGCTCATTGACCCAGTCACTTATAATATTTGCAGACATGAACTGAAACGTTTGCATGAGCTCGGCCTAAAAAGGAACAGCAGATCAAGTCCAGTTAATGATCGAGAATGTTCTTCTGAGACCTGGGAGATGTGTATGCCATCTTTGTTCCGCCAGAGAAGGTTAGACATTATGGTTCATTTCCAGCAAGAGTGAAAGTTTTATAGCAGAAGGAACCTAGCAAAAGGCTGGATTCAGTCTTCCATTTTCATGAGCCGTATACTGACTAAGGATCTTCTGACCTGAACTGCTATGCCTATAAGGCTGTTAGTTTGAGACAGGCGGCCTGAATGACTGAAAGCCGGTGGCTTCAGAGAGGCTTAAAGTTCATGTTCTCCTGGGGGCCGCATTTTAATACTACAGCCAGGAACCATCATAGCGCTGCTAACCTGCTGATTAACACTATATTTTCAGGTAACTAGCTTATTGACCCTGACAGGTTCCCTTTAAGGTCTTGATGTTTTCTTCTCTAAACCATGACTGCTATCGCTGGTGGCAGCGGGATGCTCAGGAGTCGTGAGAGAAGCCACTTTAATATTATATGAAGTTGTTCTCCCATGATGACTGGTCCTGTGACATGCATTTCACAGTGTTCGAGAGTAGTCTTCGATTTACGTGCAGAGCCTTCTTCTGGGAGATTATGCCTTGTTTTTTTATCTGAAGGCTTTTTGTCTTGGGTATGAAATTACTGGAGGCTCCTTTGTTTTATGACTCACATATGACAGTAAGTTTACCACAGTGCGCAAATAAGGAGGTGGACAGTAATTGTTCCACGCCGTAAAAACAACTCGTGCTTGGATTTTATGGGCTGCCGCACAAGTTTGTCTGTGGTAGTGATGTCTGACATGCAGTGTGTGACCTGTGGACTTCAGACTATTTCTCCCACATTATACGGTATCGGCTATGAATCCGGTGGATTCTGCCGATGATCACGGTGACACATCGACATCGGATGCTACGACTGACCTCACCGTGTGCTTTATCCCATGTGTAGGGCATGTATAATATATGGCTGCTACTTAGATGACAGCGACGGCGTATTGTTTTCTATGTTTTGTGTAGTAATAAAGCCCCTGTGTTAATACATGAATTAAAACCGCGAGTACATTTCAATATGCGCTTATACGTAATGCCATAACATTGCAAAAAGTAATTTTCTTTTAGCTGTAACCCCCAGGAAGTAGGCAGTCCGCCTCCTGAACAGGATGAGGATACCGCAGCATCAGATTTCAGCCCTTAAGCCTTCCATCCCTGCCAGGCAGATGAAAAGATTAGCTTAGTGGATTGCTTTCACATCAAGTATTAAGGCTACAAAGCTCAATTAAAGGCATTGTGCATTTAGGGCGCTGTTTACCCCGTACATATTTTTACCATTTACTCATATTGCAAATAACCTCCTCTTCCAGCGACTGCAGAGTCACAGCTTGTCTTATACTATGTTATGTTGTCCTTGGATGGACATGTCAAGGTGTCTTCCTGACACCCAGCTCAACATACCAAAAGAGAAGGATTGTATCAATGCAGCATGTTGAAAAGTTGTGCAACATGTCGAAAATCTATGTGTGACGCGTGGAATATTCACAAGCAAGTGATCGCGTCCCATGTAGGGTCTATGCAGCCCCATGCACAACAGGGAGCTGTCCGCCAATCCAAGGTTTGGCTGACAGCAATCTCTCCAAAACTAGAGGCTAAGGAGTCTGAAATTGGAAATGCCAGATCTTTATCTCCCCTGATATCATCTGTTGGGGACAGTTGGGAGGTTCCCATACACATAGGATTGTTGGCTAAGTCCACCGATATGTAATGAGTATGGGGGCTTTATGGGTGAGCTAGAATAGTGAATTGCGTATGGCCAAGGGCCAGATAAGCATCATTGTATTGTAGCTAATAAATAATACCTGTTTGGGATTGGGGGTCCCCTACACAGTCTGACACGGCCCAGTCAGTGGTGACAATGTAGGGCCACGCTCAGTTTTAAAGAGTTGCCCATTCATAAAGGTGTAGGAGGAATAACTGAAGCACAGTACTGTGCAGAGGATGGGATGGAGTCACCTTTTTATATATTGATTACTGTGATGTATTATATTGAATTGAATAGTTCACTCCTTATACTCAGTTTTGTAGTTTGTTTGTAGGTCTTCATATTTCTGTCAATGTACATTGATGTGTATAAAGGAGGAGCGTGAGGTGCAGGAGGAGGCTGTGTAAAAAGGAGCGTGAGGTGCAGGAGGAGGCTGTGTAAAAAGGAGCATGAGGTGCAGGAGGAGGCTGTGTACAAAGGAGCATGAGGTGCAGGAGGAATAAGACCCCTTAACTGCCACCGTTATTTGTCATAACTAACCACAGTTAGCTTGTGAATATATACTATGATTGATATAATTCCTCGGCATTTATGGTTCACTGTTATTGCTATGAAAAGGACAGCGGGGCATCTGAGGACAGGAGAGTGTCCCTGACCATAGTTGTCAGAGGGGCATCTAGCCATGATCGAATGCATAATTGTTGTGAGTTCATTTTCCCCTTCACCATTGAGGTCTGATGAACTCCCTCTTCTGGTGAAGGAAGGTAGTGAGGCTGATTACCAAGCACCTGAGCTGGATGATGATGACTGGGTGACGGGAATTGCTGACTGGATATAAGACAGCCGACGCCCTTCTGCCTGGCTGGTGATTTCTCTGAGGGATTCTAGGAGACCAGTCTGATTCCTGCTCCTCAAAAGCGAAGTTTTCTGCTCTGCTTTTTGCATTTGTGTTTTGGTTTTGTTTTGCCTTGTTTTTCTGGATTTCTGTCATTCCCTGCTGGGGTGAGCTGAATTCCTTTTTGCTCTGTCTTCAGAAAATACCTGAGTACTGATAGTCTTTTTGAAGCCTAGCGTCTTCAGGCTTTTTTCCCTATCAGTCTGTTGGCTCTTGTTTTGATAGGATTTTGGCGGATAGCAGACAGCAGCTTTTCTATCCTGTCCTATTTAGTTAGCTTGGGCCCCATCATTTGCTCAGCCTATCTTTCTATCTGTGTGAGTGTTTTTTCATCTTGCTTCACCGTCATTATATGTTGGGGGCTGCCTATTGCTTTGGGGGCTGCTCTGGGGCAGTTTAGATTTCCCTTTCTGTCTTTAGGCTATTTAGTTATCCGGCTGTGATCGAGGGGTCTCGGGCACCGTAGGAACCCCCCACGGCTACTTCTAGTTGTTGTTGATAGGTTCAGGGGTCTGCAATCCGATAGCTGCCAACTCCTCTGGTTTTCTGGACTTAGCTAGTATTTCTGTTTTTGCCTCCTACGGTGACTCATTCATAACACATAATGTGAACTTGCACTATGTCTCCGCTCACTGCTGTATGGTACAGGTATACATTCTGGTATACACGTGAAATGTTTTTTTTTCCCACTGTCCATGGTAAGGTTTCTGTACTGTGATTGAATACGTGCTCTTTACAGTAATTGTTCCATCACTTAGCAAATATTTATTTCACAGCACCACCAAAACCATCTGAAGCGATGTGCTCAACGCTGGGCTTACCATGAACAGCTCCTGTCATCACCTCTTCACTGACGACCAGTGCTATGTAACTGTGCCCGCACTAGCCTCAGTGCACCTGTGTTCCTCTTTGTTTTTAGCTTGTGCTTAATGGATAAGCCCGGAAAATCTTTTTCATGAAAGGGAAATATTAGTTGAAATGTTGACAAATTCATCATGTAAATTTTGTACCTTTTTTGCTGGAATAATATTTATTTATATAGCGCCAACATATTCCGCAGTGCTTTACAGTTTTAACAGTTTCAAAACACAAGTCATAAGTAACAACGTTAACAATACAATAATTAAAGCAAAATAAGACGACCCTGCTCGTGAGAGCTTACAACCTACAATGAGGTGGGGAGATGCAAAGTACAGGTGTGTATTTACAATGATGTATTTACAATGATGGTCCAGCCATCTTGAGGGAGTGAGGGATGGATGGAGATAGTGAATGGGCTACACATGCACACTTACACATAGAATGACTTTAATTAGTGAACGTGATGGGCCGCTCTGAACTAATGCGTTTTCAGGGAGCGCCTAAAACTATGCAAATTGTGGATAGTCCTAATTTCTTGGGGTAGAGCATTCCAGAGGATTGGCGCAGCGTGGGAGAAGTCTTGGAGTCGGGAGTGGGAGGTACGGATTAGTGCAGAGGTTAGTCGAAAGTTCACACATTGAGGTCAACTTTGACACAAGGCAAGGTTTTTAATATTAGACAGTTTAGGACTATCCCGAACAGAGTTACCGTGTCGTGGTGGGATTGCTTTCCTGCTACTTTTGATCAAAAACAGTAACTAAAAACTCTGTATTATTTAGATGCACTTTTGCTTTTACTAATTTAGTTACAGCAGGGTTTTTGCTCACTTTGTCTATTGGAGGGAGTGGATCAATGCGACAGTGAGGGTTTTTGTTGTTTCCATGGTGGAAAAGGGCGGATTCTAGAGATGTTCTTGAGGTGTAAGCGGCAAGAGCGGGCAAGAGATTTTATATGGGATGTGAAGGAGAGATTGGTGTCAAACATAACACCCAGACAGCGCGCCTGCTGCCGGGGTGTTATTATGGTGCCACACATGGTGAGAGAAATGTCAGATTTACGGAGGTTAGTAGACGGCGGGAGCAGAAGAAGTTCAGTTTTAGAAAGGTTGAGTTTCAGATAGAGAGCGGACATGATGTTGGAGACTGCGGACAGTCAGTCAGTGGCATTCTGTAGTACAGCGGGGGTAAGGTCGGGGGATGACATGTATAGTTGTCATCAGCATAAGGATGGTACTGAAAGCCAAATCTGCTGATAGTCTGTCCAATTGGGGTTGTGTAGAGAGAGAAGAGAAGGGGGCCAAGGACTGAGCCCTGATGTACCCCGAAAGCGAGAGGAAGAGGAGATGACGTTGATCCAGCGAGCAAAACACTGAAGGAGCAGTCAGAAAGATAGGAAGAGAACCAGGCAAGAGTAGTGTCCTTAATGCCTAGAGAGTAGGAGACGGTGGTCAACAGTGTCGAAGGCTGCAGAAAGGTCGAGAAGAATGAGCAGAGAGTGGTCACCATTACATTTTGCTGTCAGAAGGTCATTGGTAACTTTGAGTGCAGTTTCAGTCGAATGTAGGGAGCGGAAGCCGGACTGTGGAGGGTCTAGGAAGGAGTGCATGGTGAGGTAACTGGTAAGGCGGGAGTAGAATAGGCACTCCAAAAGTTTAGAGATGAAGGGGAAATTGGAGACTGGTCTGTAGTTGTTTGTGCAGGATGGGTCGAGAGCGGGTTTCTTTAGTAATGGAGTAATGATAGTGTTTGAAGGAGGATGGGAAAATGCCCCAAGAGAGGTAGAGATTAAAGATTGTAGTTAGGTGAGATGTGACGACTGGAGAGAGAGACTGGAGGAGATATGAGAGAATGGGGTCGGTAGTGCATGTAGTCGGACGAGAAGAAGAGAGGACTCTGGAGACTTCTTCTTCTGTGATGGTATCAAATGTGGAAAGTGAGCCAGGGGAAATGCAGGGAGGGATGGGATTCACAGCACTTGGTGGTTGGGAGTGGATTTCCTGACGGATATTATCTATTTTTTCTATAAAGTGGGAGGCCAGGTCATCAGCACAAATGTCTGTGTTAGGGGCTTGTGCTTTTGGCCTGAGGAGGGAGTGAAAGGTGTCAAAAAGTTTCTTGGGTTGTTGGCTAGTGAGGAGATCAGGAGGGGTGAAGTAGGTCTATTTGGCGAGGTGAAGGGCAGAGTTATAGGTTCTTAACATAAATTTGAAGTGGATGAAGTGTTCTGGTGTGCGGGTTTTTCTCCATAGGCGTTCATCACTCCTAGAGCCTCACTGGAGAAGTTGAGTTTGCGATGTGAGCCAGGGCTGTTTGACTCTGTGTTTGGAGGTTTGAGGGTGAGGGGCGTTGTTTGGTCAAGGGTGCTTCTAAGAGTGTCGTTGTAGTGATGAACAGCCAAATCAGGACAGGAAAAAGAGGAGATTGGGGACAATGGTGAGAGTAGGGAGTCTGAAAGTGTCTGAGGGTTAATGGCTTGTAGATTTCTGAATGTGTGGTAGGTAGGAGTGTGCTGGGGTGGGCGAGGATTTGTGAGCGTTACAGAGAGAATGTTGTGGTCAGAGAGGGGAAGCGGTGAGTTATTTAAGTAGGAGATTGAACAGAGCCGGACAAAGACCAGGTCAAGGGTGTTACCATCCTTGTGTGTCTCAGAGGTTGAAAGCTGTGAGAGGCCTAGAGAAGTGGTTAGTGTCATGTCGCTCTCGCCGCATTCCCCCGGAGCAAGGGCTCAGCGCCCGACGTCATCACTTTCGGTATCACGGCCGGTCTGGGGTTCCCGTCGAGTGCGCACACGCACCTCCCGTGTTTGACTCTGTGGTTGTTCACTCGACTCCATGACTCTGTCTAGTGTGCATTCGCTTCCCCATAGCTTGACTGCAGCTGCGCCATCTCTATGGTCCTGGGGGACCTGACCCGGAAAGTCCCAACGCTCATGCCCTATATCAGGCTGTCTCTTCCTATGGGAAGTGCCTGATTATTGTTGGTCTTCCTTGCTAGGCCTGCTTGGTCCCCGCTTGGCCACTTTCAGTATTCAGGTCCCCTGCCTTGTGCTCTGTCGTGCATCTTAGCACACGCTCTGCTTCTGCCCTGTGCTGTCGTGCTTCTTAGCACATGTTCTGCTCCTGCCTTGTGCTCTGCTGTACTTCTTAACACACGCTCGGCTTCTGCCCTGTTTTCTGTCGTGCTTCTTAGCAAAGGCTCTGCTTCTACCCTGTGCTCTGCCGTGCTGCCTAGCACACGCTCTGCTTTACCTTGTACTCAGGCGTGCTTCCCAGCACGCGCTCTACTTTGCCTCATACTCGGGCATACTTCTCAGTGCACGCTATACGCACTCCTGTACCCAGCGTTCCCCCGTGTAGTCGCCCTGCACTATCCATTACTCTGTGTTCCCCCGTATACATGCCTTGTACTGTCCTAAACCCTCCGTACCTCCGTGTACTCGCCCTGCACTATCCTATACCCAGCGTGCCCCTGTGTCCACGCTTTGCACACTCCTGTATCCTGCGTGTTCCCTCCTGCACCTTGCTAGACACACTCTCTCGCGTCTTCTGTGAGCCGGCCACCTGGTTCCAGCATTCGTGGTACCTTACCCCCCTGTGTTATGATTGGGTCACCGAGGAGGAGAGCAAGCCCAAGCTAAGCCACAGAAAACCAGAGAGGTTGGTAACTAAGCGGATTGCAGACCCCTGATCCTATCCC
This sequence comes from Dendrobates tinctorius, assembly GCF_039654945.1. Lineage (NCBI taxonomy): Eukaryota > Metazoa > Chordata > Amphibia > Anura > Dendrobatidae > Dendrobates > Dendrobates tinctorius. The sequence continues at coordinate 25,671,901 of NW_027361683.1, forward strand.
CACAACTAGCAGTAGCCGTGGAGCGTACCTACGATGATCCTAGACGCCTCGGCACAGCCAGAGAGTTAACTAAGCCTAAAGCAAGAAAGGGGAAATCTAAACTGCCCCAGAGCAGACCCCAAAGGAATAGATAGCCCCCAAACATATATTGTCGGTGAGACAAGATGAAAACACAAACGCAGGCAGGAAAATAGACTGAGCAAATGATGGGGCCCACACTGACTAGACAGGAAAGGAAAGATGCTGTCTGCAATCACGCAAAAAAACCCTCAAAAGGTCCAACACATCTGATGCAAAAAACACTGAAGTCGCATGACTTCGCCCACTATATCAGCACTCTAGTATATTCTGAAAGCAGAGCAAAAAGAGGCCAATCTAATAAGGGACAAAACAAACTGGCACAAGCAGTAACATATGGACGGTGATTCAGCACAACCCGAGCCGGAGCTGGCTGACCCACACAAAACTGAGATAGACAAAACCAGATCAAATGAACACTTAGCTGAGCATGCAGGGACTGAGCTGGAAACATCAGACCTCAGGAGGCAAGAAGAAAAGCACCAGCAGGGATAGAGGGAGTCGGCTGTCTTAAATCCCAATCTGAAACCCCAGATCTCCAATCGTCATCCTCATTATCAGGTGGCAAGCCTCTGTTAATCAGAGCAGCTCCATTACCTCCAGTAACCACCAGAGGGAGCCCAGAAAGAGAACTCACAACACCCCTGTGTCTGCCCCTGACACTGCCTGTATAGAGGGTGGTCCTCACTAGGTCAGCTCGCCCTGGGTGGGTTGGTATCACGACCCAGAGCGTCCACTCCAGGAGTCGTCACAGTTAGTGATTGAAGCTGGGTTTCAGATGTGGAAGTGGGGCTGTTAATGGGGATGTTGAAGTCTCCCAGGATAAGGGTTGGTGGTTCTGAGGACATGAAGTGCGGCAGCCAGGCTGAGAAGTGGTCAAGGAAGTGGGTGGGTGAGCCTGGGGGCCGGTATATGAACGCTACTCTGAGGAAGAGGGGACGGAAGAGCCTGATGGTGTGGACCTCAAAAGAAGGGAATGAGAGTGATGGAACTGGGGAAATGACCTGGAAAGTGCATTGTGGGGACAGGAGTATGCCGACTCCATCACCAAGTCTGTTTGTGGGTCTCGGGGAATGGGAGAATTAGAAGCCACCATGAGAAATGGCAGCAGGGAGACGGTGTCAGAATCTTGAATTGTGCAGGAAAGGAAGTTTGTTACATACAGACCGTGGATTCCAGAGGGCACAATTAAAAGGAGATGAGGGAGTTCAAGTAATATTAATAAGATTATTATGGTTTCTATATGAGGTAGGGTAGGGGTTGAATTTAGGGGATGGTGGACCGGGGTTGGGGGAAAAGTCCCCCGAAATCAGTAGGAATACGAAGATAAAGAGCAAGCAGTTATTGGAATAGTAAGAAATTTTTTCTGCGATGTGTATGGGCAAGATAGGCTGAGATTTTTCAAGAAGGTGAGAAGTGCGTGGGAGCTGTACATGGGAGAGGGAAGTATAGAGGGGCTGATGTGTATGAGTCATGATGGAGGGGGGATGGGGCGGTTAATGTGGATAGAAAGGGAACACAGGAGGATAGAAATAAAGCACTTGGCTAAAAGGGAGTGCAAAGTGTGGGTTACCTGACTCCTGCCCTGACTAACTGCCATGGAATGACTGCGTTTTGCTTGATGCTTAGCTAATGCGATGCTTTGCTGAATGCGTGCGACCCCACTCATTCAGGGAATGAAACTGTCCAAGTTGAATGAAGAAATCCAGTGTAATTGGTTTTTTGATATGTTTAAAGCAACAGAGAGGAGCCAGAAGACCAAAGTACCTGATTTCTCCTACTTCTTTACTAAATAGAAGCACTTCACCTTCTTATTAAACAGTTAAAACAGTGCAGGTTCCTTTTAGCAGTGCATGGGTTAATCTGCTCATTTGAGAGCTCTTGGAAGCTTTCCTGCCTTAGTCTTTCAGCTGTGCACTGTTAGCCACTGCCCTCTCCTATATAACCTGGGCCCTGGCTAGCACTCATTGCCATACCAAGCTTATGCTGCAAGGTTGGAGATGATGGCTTGTGGTTGGAGATGATGGTTTGTGGTTGTTATTTGAGAAGGCATTTGGTGGATTTGTCTGAGACTATTGTTGCAAGGTTTTGGTTGTGTGCTAATCCCCTTCTCCTACTTGGTTTTCCTCCATTCTCCTCTCCCCAGTGTATACCTCTGTTGTTTGTGTGAGTATATTTGTGTGATTGGTATTTTCCTTTATCCCTGTTTGTATTACCTTGTTAGTCTGGTTGGTGTATTACAGTACATTAATACTTCCCTCTTCTCTGGGTGAGGGAGGGGAACAGGCTGAAGGCAGATTTAGGAGCTAAGGCAAGGTATGTGGTCTTGGCGTCTTCACCATCAGAAGTTATCTTGGGAACAGAGCAAGCTAGAGTGACCCTACCATTAAAGACGAGGAAGAATCCCCTGGTCCCGGGATACCTGACAACAGAGCCGTGACATTGTGTCTTAGATACAGGAGTTTACCCTGTAATGACAAAAACTCCTTTATAAATCCTTCATACTCCCCTCTGCTTCTCTTTACCGCTGCTTGGGTAACTCAAAGTTGTCCTAACTTTCACTTCAATTAGAGATGGGTCCCTGCTACAGCCAATCACTAGCTAGAGCGGTGACACTTTGGCCACTGAATGGGATGGAAACCAATTAAAAGGAACCCATTAGGAGGAATATATACCATAATTTATTGGAATGGTTGTATAGGCAATGTTCCCATGATGTAACGGATACAGTTTCTTATAGAAATTTGCCAAGAATTCCTGAGAAATCCGACTTTAAATTTATATGCAAATTAGCTATAATTTCTCTGGTTGTGTGAGCAGTCCAATCTCTCCGGCCCTCACTATTTATTTCCCGCTTGGTGCCTCCCTCCTGCCTGTGATTCACATATTGGACGAGACTACCATATCAGACTCAACTCGTGTCAAGCAAAAACTCTTGCAAGCCCATTCTCTGCCCATGGCAGCACATTTAGTTTTCATTAGTGGGCCAACATCAGTCTATAGCACTCCTCCTCCCAGGCAGATAATGTCGCCTGGACTGTTATGCTAATCACAGGTAGGCGTGAAACACTAGCTGGGGATTAACCAGTGGGGGCCATAGTGCTGGAAATCGACTAACATGCCCGGAGCTCTTAAGGCCAAATTACATGTAACTTCAAAGTCAGGTTTCTCAGGAATGACTTGACGGATTTCTTCAAGAAATGAATAATTTAGATACTGCTCCTAGCAGGTTTCCTTAAAAAAAGAGGCGTACAGCCCTTTTAAACCCTTTTTGAAATTGCTCAGAGATTTGTCATAATAAAAATATGACATTATGAACAATGCTTCCTACATGGTTAGGTTCACATTGAATTTTTGGAGGCTGAAAAATCCAATGAGTTTTTCAAGAGGTATACACTTAAAGAAGTTGTCCACTACTTGGACAACTACTTGTTATTCCCCTTGTTCGGCTGATAAAATATAAATGCTTATTGTCACAGGGATACCGCAACAAAGAGGAGCCAGAATACAGCAGTGTCTGATTGGTCCTACTGTGCTGAAAACAAGCACTTTTCCTTCTTTTTAAGTGGTGTTAATTTCTTTTGGCAGAACAGGGATTAAATTGGCTATGTTGGAAACTCTCACCTCCTTTTTATTCTGGGCCTGATTCAAACCATGTCAGAGCTAGCTTTTGCTGCATGGCTTGGAGGAGAGGTGTTTACATGTGAAGCAGTTTTGGAGGTGTTATCTGTGACTGTCACGTGGTTTGTAAGTGTGACAATTCCCTTCCCTCATCGTACTTTATTTTTTACACTTCCACTCCCCGGTTCATTCCGCTATTATATATGAGTGAATATTTGTATGCTTGGTATTTTCAGTTTACCCTTGTTTGTGTTGCCTTGTTCATCAGGTTGATGTACTGCAGTGCACAGTAGTGCCCCTTTGGGGGAAGAGAACAGAAGGAGGGCCTGTGCGGTTGTTGTGACACATGACCCCCAACTCCCAATAAGTGCTGGCATCTTTTGGTCTCCTCTGCTCTGATGGAATAGTGAAGTCTGTAGCCAATCAGTGGCTGCTGATTGACTGCAAGGTTCTGGTTTGTTGCTGCAATTCCAGATCTATTGTTGAAACTCATTATCCATTTACGGTATACTGGCCAACATGAGAGCGGTAATGAGCAGCAATCAATTATATTAGTTGTTCGGTGCTCGTTTACCGGCAGGATGGGGACAGAAGGATCACTATAACAAATGTTCTGTCTTTCTATAAAATACATATAATACATGTTATTCCCCGACACGTCTTCTGTTTAAATGGCACAATGTGTTGCCAATAGCAGTGTATTATGCATGTTTAATTTTGCTCATTTATCAGGTGTTTCCCGCCATGTTTACACCTGCAGATTATCAGGAACAAGCATTCCTACAAGTGTTTTTATCCAATTATCGGCACCCGTAAAAGATGTCTTTAGATATCATCTGACTCCTTGGTAAGATTTCCAGTGCCCTCGTGTTTTTTTCTGTTTGCTTGGATTTGTTTCCACTATTACTTTTAATGCTGGGTGACTGTCCATATAACACCCACCTGTGCACCTGACATATGGTGACATTTGCACAGTGTAATCTTTTACAGGTCTCCAATTACAAATGTCTCGTTAGCTTTTCCCAAATGTACGAGTCTCAATTGCCTTCTAGAAATGCAAGACTGCCCAATGGAGGTTCACATTGGGACTATGTTCTGCTTTTAGGGATGAAGTTTTCGGACTAGTAATGTCCATAAATTGTGGATATTTACAGTTGTGGCCAAAAGTATTGACACCCCTGCAATTCTGTCAGATAATACTCAGTTTCTTCCTGAAAATGATTGCAAACACAAATTCTTTGGTATTATTATCTTCATTTAATTTGTTTTAAATGAAAAAACGCAAAAGAGAATGAAGCAAAAAGCAAAACATTGATCATTTCACACAAAACTCCATAAATGGGCCAGACAAAAGTATTGGCACCCTCAGCCTAATACTTGGTTGCACAACCATTAGCCAAAATAACTGCGACCAACTGCTTCCGGTAACCGTCAATCAGTTTCTTACAATGCTCTGCTGGAATTTTAGACCATTCTTCTTTGGCAAACTGCTCCAAGTCCCTGATATTTGAAGGGTGCCTTCTCCAAACTGCCATTTTTAGATCTCTCCACAGGTGTTCTATGGGATTCAGGTCTGGACTCATTGCTGGCCACCTTAGAAGTCTCCAGTGCTTTCTCTCAAACCATTTTCTAGTGCTTTTTGAAGTGTGTTTTGGGTCATTGTCCTGCTGGAAGACCCATGACCTCTGAGGGAGACCCAGCTTTCTCTCACTGGGCCCTACATTATGCTGCAAAATTTGTTGGTAGTCTTCTGGCTTGATAAAGCCATGCACACGGTCAAGCAGTCCAGTGCCAGAGGCAGCAAAGCAACCCCAAAACATCAGGGAACCTCCACCATGTTTGACTGTAGGGACCGTGTTCTTTTCTTTGAATGCCTCTTTTTTTTCTTCTGTAAACTCTATGTTGATGCCTTTGCCCAAAAAGCTCTACTTTTGTCTCATCTGACCAGAGAACATTCTTCCAAAACGTTTTAGGCTTTTTCAGGTAAGTTTTGGCAAACTCTAGCCTGGCTTTTTTATGTCTCGGGGTAAGAAGTGGGGTCTTCCTGGGTCTCCTACCATACAGTCCCTTTTCATTCAGACACCGACGGATAGTATGGGTTGACACTGTTGTACCCTCGGACTGCAGGGCAGCTTGAACTTGTTTGGATGTTAGTCGAGGTTCTTTATCCAACATCCGCACAATCTTGCGTTGAAATCTCTTGTCAATTTTTCTTTTCCGTCCACATCTAGGGAGGTTAGCCACAGTGCCATGGGCTTTAAACTTCTTGATGACACTGCGCACGGTAGACACAGGAACATTCAGGTCTTTGGAGATGGACTTGTAGCCTTGAGATTGCTCATGCTTCCTCACAATTTGGTTTCTCAAGTCCTCAGACAGTTCTTTGGTCTTCTTTCTTTTCTCCATGTTCAATGTGGTACACACAAGGACACAGGACAGAGGTTGAGTCAACTTTAATCCATGTCAACTGGCTGCAAGTGTGATTTAGTTATTGCCAACACCTGTTAGATGCCACAGGTAAGTTACAGGTGCTGTTAATTACACAAATTAGAGAAGCATCACATGATTTTTCGAACAGTGCCAATACTTTTGTCCACCCTCCTTTTTATGTTTGGTGTGGAATTATATCCAATTTGGCTTTAGGACAATTCTTTTTGTGTTTTTTCATTTAAGACAAATTAAATGAAGATCATAATAACAAAGAATTTGTGTTTGCAATCATTTTCAGGAAGAAACTGAGTATTATCTGACAGAATTGCAGGGGTGTCAATACTTTTGGCCACAACTGTATGTCTCTGTGTGCTGTCGTCAAGGTTCCTGCTATGTACATGATCTACTCTCGTTAGTAGACTATACCATTGGAGCATTTCTTTTTCATGTGGACCCGGAGGTCTTTGTAAAAAAATTGCCCATGTGCACCAGCATATAGAATACAGTTGGTTTGTGTAATGTCTGTTGCTCGCATGGTCTGAAAATATGTTCCTGTGAATTTAGCCTTAGTCTGCTTCCATCAAAAACTACAGAACGTCAATGGAAAGCTGGCAGACTTTGTCAGTGGGATTAGTTAGTGTTCAATGCCATTCAGTTTGAAAGCTGATCCGGTCAAGACTTTTGTTAAATCAGAAGCCAGTTTATATTCTGCCTTTTTATTCCATCTTAGCTTTTTATGGCAGTGACAGGAATAACCACATCCCACTGCCGCCACTGGAGGTGGAACTCTCCGCTGAGCTTATGTAGAAAGGAAAGAAGTGTAAATCTGTGCTGCTGGTAAACCAAGGCAAATCCAGGTCCACACTAGGAGATTATGCGGTTTTTATTATGTCTACGCATTTCGAACTACCATACAATATATTGGCAATGGATCTGCTTTTCATTATTGTTCAATCTTTTTTTTCGTCAATGATACAAAAACTAATGACGGTGTCTCAGGCTTATCACTTTTCCAAGGACCAAAAAAAAGATGGATCATGTATAAGAAGCACGAACATTTGAATAAGGCCTAAGATGATTGTTTGCTGAACCTGCCAACTTCTGCAGAACTGGCCAACTATTTCATGTTTGTTGTACTGTGCCAATTCTTCCCCAAAAGTCCAAGTAGGATCTGACATGCTAGATTTGACCATGCCCATTCCTTTGTTCTGGGAGTTGGCATGTTAGCGCACATATAAAATAGTGGGGAGATGAGTTGGCGCCAGCGGTGTGTGCCAGGGCCTAATGACTTTCTGTGTTCATGTATATGGAGGAGTTGAGAGGAATAGCTACCCCAGAATGAGCTTATTAGGGTTATGGTCTCCTTAAACCTTGTCATGGGTCAGTGTGACCCTGGATTTACCAACATTGTGTTTGAGAGTACAATAGAGTGATACATTTCCATATCATTTATGTACACAGCTGCAGATGGTCTTTCTCATACAATAGAAAATGTAACACTGCCGTCCTAAGCCTGGCTTCATCAAACAGGTTCTGCCAGAATTCTGGCTTAAAACTGTAAAATATAAAATGTGTAGTTGTGCACAAATTTATAACTTCTGGTGTTTTTACGTCCAGCAAATTTTTGATAAGTGGATGTAACCTGGCAAGAAGGATGCCTGGCCAACAATATTCATTTTTGGTTACGCTACTAAGGTTGTGTAAATTATGACCGACATGTATGTACTCTAGTCGCTGAACTGACTGTATATTTTACACCGGCACACGGAAGATGTAATGATGCGCCAAATTTATTAGGAGGCGCATCTTACTACAGCGCACCCTTCATCAAGACTGGCATCCAAAACGTCAGTCTTGGTTAATCGGGGCCATAATATTTTATTAGGAACAACCAACAAAATTCAAGAAAATTGTCAGTCTGAAACCATGCAATGGGACGTAATCTTGTAAGGTGACGAAAAACATTTTAGTAAGGCTTTATTATAGAAGTGTGAACAAACCCCAGCAAGAGAGAAATCCTACATTTATATTCTCTTATCCCTGACCATTACGAATCTGGGCAGATGTAGATAATAATAGGTTGTTGGCAGACGCCTCCAAAATTGCCAGGAGCTCCAGACAAATACTTAGTCTTTCGCATACATTCACCTGTACACCATGTTTTGTTTTGTTTTTTGCAACATTCTTGTGTTAGGCCTGTTTCACACTTCCGTTTTTGTGTCCGCCAAACGGATCCGTTTCCGTTTTTTTGACGGAAACTGATGCAAACGGATCCGTTTTTTTAAAAACGGATCCGTTTTTTTGACGGATCCGCGGTAACCGTAATGGAAGTCTATGGGACAAAAAAACGGATCCTGAAAAAAAATGGCGGATCCGTTTTTTTACGGAAAACAACGGATTTTGACGGATTTGAAAAAACGGAAGTGTGAAACAGGCCTTACAGGCATATTAAAGAGGACCTTCCACTAGCTTCAGCATGTTAAACTGGCTACATCATGGAATGGTGGCTGCAGAGCTAAATATATTGTAGCTTTTATTCTTTTATTTAGCTCGTAGTAACGTTTATGTGCTAATTGTTGCTAAAACCAAGTTGATGTTAGCTGAAATTTTTCTCTGTGGTGTTTACTTTTTTCCTGTATGATGGTGACCAATAACAAGCAGGAGGCTTCATGCAAGGGGGGGAACACTTCCCCCACAGATATCATATCCAGCTTTCCGTCATAACTCGGTTATTGGAATACCCAGGGCCAGGTGTCACAACTCTGTTGTCGGGTGTCCTGGGACCAGGGGATCCTTCCCTGTCCCTAACACTAGGGGCGCCCTAGCTCGTCCTGTTCCCCAGATTACTTCTTTTTTTTTAAACTTTTTTTATTAATTTAACAATTTTATCAACAAGAAAAAGGTACAGACAGTTACAGTATATTTATGACATTAAGCCAAAATCCCACCTTCCACCCCCCCCTTCCTACAATCCTCATCATTTGAAAGGATTCCTTAAATTGGTGCGTGTCCACTGATGCTTTGTAGCAGGTACCATCTGGTGCTCTCAAATTGCTTCCGAAGTCTGTTCCTAGATTCTGTATCCAAGGATGGAACAAAAAACGACCATCTGGTGAAGAACTTCTCCCCAGATTACTTCTGATGGTGAAGACGCCGGGACCTCGTACCTTGCCTTAATGCCTGAATCTGCCCTCAGTCTGTACCCCTCCCCCACACAAGGACAAAGGCAATAGTGGTGTACCGTAATACACCAGTCAGACTAACAAGGTAATAAGAAAAGGGTTAATGAAAAATACCAAATATACAAATGTACTCACACAGACTACTCAGGGAGTAGAGGATGGAGTTAAACCAAAGTAGGAGAAGAAAGGGAATTATCAAACACTCAAAACCTGGCAACAGTCACAGATAAATCCACCAAATGCCTTTTCCAATAGCAACCACCTACAACCTCCAGCCATGCAGCATAATAAGCTTCTCTGACATTGAGTGCTAGACAGGGCCCAGATTATATAAGAGATGCTAGTGGCTAACAGTGAACAGCTGAGCCTTAACAAAGGAAAGCCACTAGGAGCTCTCAACTGACCAGATTAACCCCTGCACTGCCAAATGAAACTTGCACGGTTTAATATGAAGGTGAGGTGCTTCTAATCAGTGCATGAGCCTAGAGAATGAATACCAAGTATCCAAACACACCACTGAGAAAAGATATATTAAAAAGAATAATTTTATTCAGAAAAATATACAGTACAAAAAGATAAAATGTCATGAATCACAGATAATATGAAACATGTTTGAAGAGATAAACAAGAGGAAAAGTTACTCAAGCAAGATAAGAGTGGTAAAGTGGAAGAGTAACAGGCTATGGGTAAATAGGTACCAAGTCTATCATATGGGCCTATCCTGAGGCACAAAGAAATATCAGATTGAAATATAAAGTGCTAAGTGCAAAAGTATTGAAACTATATAGGACTGCCACATGATTAATAAATTCAAAACGTACCCATATTGCAGTATACCGCGCGTCCACGATGCCACAAACGCCCCGACGCGTGTTTCGCGGATTACTTTCTCCCCTTGGGCCAAACCAGTGGAACACCAGTCTGGGGAAGCCTTATATACAATTTCCAGCTCAGGAGAGGGAGGCCATACCCCGGCTTGCACAGAATGCAATAATACAAAGAAAAAAAAACACACAAATTTAACTTGAGTTGGTTAACATGCAGCACTTAAGCGCATGTTCACATTGCCCATAAAACATATAAAACCTACAAGAGAAAAACTGAGCAAAAACCCTTAAATAAAGAGTTTATAAAAAAAAAACCCTGCTGTAACTAAGTAAATAAAAAGCAAAAAGTGCAGTTAAATAAGAGTTTTACATTTGGTATCTTTATGTGTGAAGCATGATATGTGGGAAAAGGTTGAAAAATTCCAGGGAGCCGAATACTTTCGCAGTGCACTGTATATAACAATGTAGCATTTACTGCAGTAATCCGCAGCAGTGGGAAACTGCCTGGGGTAACTATGGCCACAGTCCTTCATCACTTCATGACCCTATTGATTCCTTATTTTGGCGGTCCAGAATAAATGTGAAATCACATTTCATTATTTGGCTTTGGATTATTGAAAGGTTTAGGGCCTAATTAATTAAGTCTGGAGTAAAGTGGCATAAATTTTGATTAATTTGCCGGGCCTGCTTTGCCATGCTCGCCTCAGTTTCATCTACTTTGGCGGATCTAGCGAGGACAAAGATGTTGCTACCCTTCAAGGTATCTTACATCAGAATTCTAGTGCAAATATGTTTATAATTAGACCCATAGTTTCCCACTTTTGTATGTGATGGCTTAATCTAAGGGAAGAGACAGACAGGCGCATAACGCGAATGAAGATCGCAACGCAATGCTTGGACTGGCCGTCGGCTCTCCCGACCGGAGCACAAAAGCTAGAAATACATACTGCCATGCTTGGGTTGAGAGAGAAGACGGCCAGTCCGAGCATTGCATTGCGATCCTCCTCCGAGTTATTTGGCCATCTGACTCTGGTATAAGAATATGCCTGGGAGGGGGCTAACCTTTTGATGTTTCTCCTTGCACAACGGTGTCCTAAGCCCTGTGCTCAGACTTGGCGAGAGCTGTGTTACACTTCCTTACACAGCAGCTAGCCAGAAGTGCCATTTTGCGGGGACAGAGTTAGGCTGAGTTCACACGTGGCGGTTTTTCCGCGTTTTCGCGGTGGTTTTAAACGCGCGATTTTGCCGCGAAAACGCAAAAAATAAGCATCCCATGCCCTATGGGATTCCGCAATGCTGTGTTTTTTTCCGCGGCGGAATCGCTTCGCGGTAAAAAACGCAGCATGCTCATTAATTTAGCGGAATCGCGGCGATCCCGCATTCATAGAATTGCATTGTTCCGCTTACTTCCCGCATGTGGCTGTGCCCACCATGCGAAAAGTAGGCAGAACATTTGTGGATGGTACCCACGGCCCGGAGGAGAGGAGACTGTCCTCCGGGCTGTGGGTACCATATCCCTGTAAAAATAGAATTAAAATAAAAAATATTGTTATTCTCACCTTCCGGCATCCCGCGCAGCCTTCCTGCCTCTCTCCACGCTCCCGGTCCCAGTAATCCTTTGCGAGAATGACCGCGATTACGTCAAGATCTCGCGGGAGCGCGACGTCTCGCGGTCATTCGCGATGACGTCGCGGGAGCGCGATGTCTCGCGTCATTTGCGCAAAGGATTACTGGGACCAGGAGCGTGGAGAGAGGCAGGAAGGCTGCGCGGGACGCCGGAGGGAGAGAATAACAATATTTTTATTTTTTTAATTTTTTTTTACATTTTATCTTTTACTACTGATGCCGCATAGGCAGCATCAGTAGCAAAAAGTTGGTCACACTTGTCAAACACTATGTTTGACGAGTGTGACCAACCGGTCAATCAGTTCTCCAAGTGATGCTCCAGATCGCTTGGAAAACGCTAGCAGTTTGCAAGCTAATTACACTTGCAATTCGCTAGTTTTTCCTCGGGAATTTAAAATGCGATTTTCCCATGGAATGGAATCTGGAATTCTCGCGGTAACTTCCGCGAGAGTTCCGCTACGTGTGAACGTAGCCTACTGTCCTCCACTGATCTTTATATTGTGAAAGTTCCTAGTGATATGGCATTAATGTGAAGGTGAGCAAGGAGAGTGAAAAGCTAAGTGGTGGCTATCAGGAGTAAGGACCTTCTTCTAGAATGGGATTGGCCCAAGTAACCCATTTCAGAAAGACCTCCGCAGATTACCAGTGGGACTAAGGCTGTGGTCAGACAAGCATATGAGAAATCCATATGGTCACCCATGTGTTATCTCTGTGTCTTTTTTTTTTTTTTTAACTTCCATGTGACATCCTTCCGATATCTGTTTTTATACATCAACAATTTAAGGCTGTGTACCCATGTGTTTTTTTTTCACATTTTTAAGCGTTTTTACCAGAAAAAACGCTTAAAAAAGCGCTTACAAGAAGCATCCCATTAATTTTAATGAATTCTGCACTTTTTGTGCACATTGATGCGTTTTTTTTCGCGAAAAAACGGGTCGCGGTAAAAAACGCAGCATGCTCATTAATTTCGTGGAAAAATCCGCATTTCTAACTATATTCTATGAGCAGGAGGATGCTCCTGTAAAAAATGCATAAAAAACGCGCAAAAAAAGCGCGTTTTTTCTGCATACGTGGGTACATAGCCTAAAGTGTACATGATCAAATGCAGTTTCCTAGGTTAATAATGTATCCATAAAAATCAGATGCTATAGAGGGATTTCTGTCGGAATCTGATTTCTCGGAATAGAATAGTGCTTGCTGCCTTTTTCTTCTCACAGACACTTGGTCTATGTGAAAAAAGTGTCAACTGAACAACCGAATGGAATGACATTAGTCAGTATGGTGTCTGATCATCACTCGGGCCGCGCACGTCTGTATAATACGCTCATCTGGCTCATGCATTGCATGTCTACTGCTTTACTGTAATGTTCCCTCTGACGTATCATGCCGTTGTTTGCTCCAGTTTTTCCTTTTGCCTATGTTCCTTTGGCTTTATGTAATATTTTAATACCTATCGTCTCTTTTGCCTGTAGATTTGTTCTGTGTTGAGTTTGCACTGGACATATAAGCGCGGGAGTGGGAGTGCTGGCAGGCTGCCGGGCACAGACCTTCTTCTCCATGGACAGATAATCTGTTGTCCTGGGGGCGCTATGTATAGGCTTTGCTGTACCAGCACACTCGCTGTACAGGCCTGTGCAGCTCCACTGCTCTTTTGTTCTGAGTGGGTTTTCTTTTAGTGCTTCTTCAACCACGTCCCTTCTGTCCATTGTTTAGGATGGTATCTGAAGAATGTATGACAGAGTAAAGGGGTGTCTTGAATAAGGACTCATTTTACTAGATACAGTGCCACACTTGTGCATGGGCAGTTTCTGGTGCGCAGCTCGGTCTTCTTCACTGTGCTCTGGGCATTTACAGGTCATACTACCGTTAGGCCTCATTCAGGCATCCATTTTTCACATATCTGTTCTATCCGTGAATTTCACCGATGAACACGGGTGCATTCTAATCTATAGGGCCACTGACACTGCCATTTTTTGTTGTGTAGGTGAACATCAAGAGTACAAAAGTGCTGTAATTTCTGCCTACCATGATCAATATCGAATTGATTTCTTATTCTAGATTTATGTATTTGAAGTGTTTAATGAGTGTGTTCTCATCAGCGTGATGCTCAGTGTGAAGGGAGGGGGAGGAAGTGAGCTATTACCTCACTAAGGATGGATGTTGTTATCTACTGCATGGTGTAATCCTGTCTGTGATAATAATGAGACCGCTGAATAGTCTTCTCTTTTATAAGGCTTAGTAGCAAGCGAAAATTGCAAGATATCTGGGGGTTTTTTTACATCTAAATAGTGATATGGAAAATTTAAAAACAAAAAGCAAACATAATAATGTAAATCATGATTTAAAGGGTTGTCCATTTAGTAAAATATATCCAATAGTTCCCCTGTAAAATAAAAATAACATATCCTCACCTCCCTGACAAGGAGGAAGTCTTTAATTAAAAGGGAGTTTGCACAGTTGGACAACTGCTTTAAACAATAGAACATTTCCCCTTTAATGGAAGTGTCCCATTATAAAAATGTGACATTTAGTATGCATGCACATATGTCCTATGCGCACACATACAGTCACTGTGTAAGTACTGTGACAAAGTCACTGGTAATGTGCTGGAGAGGAGATATGTGTCACTCCGCTTAATGGCGTCAGTGATGTAAAACCCAGAGATTTTCCTCCAGCACACTCTGTGCGGTGAGGGGTTACAGCTAATTGGTATAATGGGCTGAGTTTTATGTGGACAGTCATGGAGCAGGTGGGAGGATGTCCACCTTATCTCCACCCCGTCCTCATGGTGCAGGTGGGAGGATGTCCACCTTATCTCCACCCCGTCCACATGGTGCAGGTGGGAGGATGTCCACCTTATCTCCACCCCGTCCACATGGTGCAGGTGGGAGGATGTCCACCTTATCTCCACCCCGTCCACATGGTGCAGGTGGGAGGATGTTCACCTTATCTCCACCCCTGGGAGTGGTCTGGGGCTTATATAGCTGGCCTGAGAGGAAGCAGTCCAGAGGAGTGTTTGTTTTGCTTATACCTGAACCGTGGGTCTTGCTAACCTTGAGCGGGTGGATCCCTGCTAATATAAGGACTGTGCTTAGTGCTACCATTTGGTTTTGTTTTGCCCAGAGGGCCGTGTTTACTTTGTGCTTCACCTTGGTTTATGCCGCATCTAATAAACCAAGGATATTCCGAAAGCATCAGTGTTCCCATGTCTACCTCCGTGTACAGCCGAGTGAGCCAATCTACCACAATACACACACTGACACACACATAAACACAATCATACATTGGTACTTACAGTGTATATGTCCTATCATAGAGAAATAATAGAAATATATCAAAATGCAGCTTACCCCCGTCCTAGTCATCTGCCTTGTGGTAAATATGGCACTGCTCTGTTGTGTGCTTTGGCCTCACTTCGCTCAGGTTAACTGTGTACATATCGTATTAATTATGTTATATAATATTATATACATGCGCATATATATATATATATATATATATATACATACACACACACACAATATTCCATGCAAAAATATTGGAGTATTTATTGGCCCATGTGAACTGGTGGCAAAGTTGTGGCTGAAGGGCAAATGAGCCTTTGTCAAGCAAGTACAGACTACCACAGAGTTTCATAGAGGCATCATACTATCATAATCATTTCTAGTCAGTTACACAGTCAGCATAAGGCCAGGGTCAGGCTTGAGAGAAACTTGGACGAGTCTCGCACGTCAATACCCGACACTGCCGCCGGCACTTGGGACCAGAGCGCTCAGCTACATAGAAATACGAGCAGCTGAATGTTCCGATCCGAGTGCCGGTGGCAGTGCCGGGTATTGACGTGCGAGACTTGTACGAGTTTCTCGCATGTGTGATCCCGGCCTAAAAAGGGAAAGCAGATGCAAATGCACAGCAATAATATATACAGCAGACATGCAGTAATAGTGACTATATAGTGTTTGGTGTGTACAAAATATCTGAATAATATGCAAAATTCATTTTATAACATGTTTATTCTGAATTGTCCGCAGTGAATTGTAATAAAACAAGGGGCTCACCTATCGGGAGAAAATGCCAGCAGAATGGCTGATCTCAGCGTCTTGCGGCCTGTGCGCAGGTAATAATCATGAGACGCTGATATCTGTCATTGCCTGGCATGATTTTGCTAATATGAGGTCGCTATAAAACTCTGCCTGTTGCACTTTGTAATTGCTTTACAAAAGCGTGTTTGCTCTTCAGCCTAAACGTTGCTACCTGTTCACATGTGCCAAGAAATACACCTGTTTTTTGCACTGAATTTGCTATTGAGTGTTGCCCACTTTGTAACCTATAGGCTGGCACCTATACCCGCACATATACACACATGCATTTACCGTAAATCTTCCAGTTGTGCGATTCCCTTTTTTTCTGCCAGCATGTGTGTGTATACATAAGTATTACGTGTGTGTGAGATGCAGCAGGGAACATGGCGCCGTGTCTGAAGGGTTGGAGGGAGCAGAGTGTCACCGGCTGAGTACACACAGAGCAGGTGTCTGCTGTACTAGGGCGCTGTGACTCTGCAGAGCATGATTACAGGCTGTCTGCAGTCACTTCATTATTGACTTGTGCTCCCATGTGACATTACCCTTACTCATTATTATAAAGTCCGTGTCGGCTCTCCATATGCTTCACCAGCCGTATGAGATATCTCCAGAAACAGTGGCAGAGAATGTATATTCTAAGTGCAGATTGTTCTCGTGCACGCCCGTATACACTGCGTCAGAAACCGAGGTACAAGGTATTTCTGGGCACTCACGTCCTGCTCGGCCTCAGCTGCTCGCTATACGTCAGATGCCCTCACCTGGCATCTCCTACATTACCAGCAGCTGTTCCTTCTCACAGTTATTGCGGTAACTGTTATCTGTCATACGCTTACTATATATTTGTGGTGACGGTGCATCGGAAAAACAATCTTCACCTTAAAAGCCATGCACAACCCTTAGCCATGTTTAGTTTAGTCATAGTTTCCAAAATCGGAAAATTGTGGTAAAACATGCACTATGGCTGCAATATATGAAGCACCCTGATACTTTGGGCCCCAGTCATAGACTGAATGATACCAAGGGATGGCCTGATTCTGTGAGGTCCATTACCTCTTGAAACCAAACTTTATGACATATGATATTTTCTAAGGCTCATGAGTTCAGTTGTGTTAAATGAGTATTCCCACAATTGAAATATATCCCTGTCCATAGAATAGCGAATATCTTACTTCTCACTGTGCAGGTCCCAGCAATCCCCAAAACAGTGCTCTGGATGAGGATGGCCCTCCGCTACGTTCATTGTCTATGGAACTACAGGAAATAGCCAAGCACTGCACTTTCCTTTCTCCGGCAGTCCCTTAGACGAAGAGCAGAGTGGAGGGCGAACACGCGCACCTTTGCTTCATGCAGATGTGTTCTCTGGATTGCAGGGGTCTCGGCAATCAGTAGGTAATCCCTGAATACTATAGTTGGGGATAAATTCCCTTGTGGGATCATGTCTCATTTTGTATTGTGCTAATTCATAAAGCCTCAGCTAATGTCATTTAGATATGAATGCTCTTGTCAGGGTTGCCCTCCGTGTGATAGTGAGGGACACTTCTCTGACAGATGTAGCTGGGATCCACTTTGGGGTGTATTCAGATTGTCTGCTTATAGGGGTTGGCCACTTCATCTTTATTTTGGTAAATGTGTTGTGGACACTTACTAATATGTACGGTAAGTACGACAGGCCTTCATTCTGATACTTAGTGCAGCCTTCCTCACAGACTGCACTGCTCTTCTGGTTTCAAAATGGCTGCTTGTGGAGGAGCATGTGACCAGACCTGTCCATCTTCCAGCAGAACTATTACTTTGCCATGTGGGGTGTTTTTCAGTTGGAGGAGGCAGATGACCAGGTTTTGTCACACGCTCCTCCATCAAAGTCCATTTTATGGATTAGAGAGCTGCGCAGTCTGTGAGGAAGGCTGTACTAACAAGAGTAAGAGATCCTGTCTACTTACTGCGTCTGGGTGTCCTGAAAATGATCACGTCAGAGCGCAGGTTCACTCTGTCGGCACCATTATGGTCTATGGCCCCGACAGGGCCACCAAGTGTGTGACAAAATGCAATGTAAAAGCACCCAAATAGTTATTAGAAATATCACAAAATCATGTCCCCAACACATTTGGCAAAAATAAAGGTAAATTGGACAACCTCTTTAACCCCTTAATGACCGCTGATATGCATTAAAACTGCGGCTTCTAAGGGGCCTTTGGTTATGTTCTCGCCATCAGTAATTGCTGCAGGTTTTACACTGTGTACTTGTGCAGCGTCAAACCCACAGCGTCCAGATGTTACAGCATAGTGGATGGGATTTCAAGAAATCCCATGCCCACTATGTGTCCACAGACGCCCGCGCTCAACCGCGGAGACAGACATGCGGCACATCTCTCCAGACCGCAGAATGTCAATTTCTCTTGCGGAGATGCTAGAAATGTCACCCAGAGAATGTATTGGACGTGGTGATTCTGCATGGTTCAGTGATCACATGCGGATTCACATGGATTTAATAGATGACAGCACTTTGGACGCAGTGGATATACACTGCGCCCAAAACGCTGCTAGTTCCGGGCCGTCTGCGCCCGTTATAACTTCCTAGCAAAAAAATTATGGTTCACAAATTGTGCTACTGTGAATTAGACATATGGGAAATGTTATTTATTAACTATTTTGTGTGACATAGCTCTTTGATTTATGGGCATAAAAAACTAAAAGTTTTAAAATTTTCCAAATTTTCATTTTTTTTTTCACAAACGCAAGCCATATCATATAAATTTTACCACTATCATGAAGTACAATATGTCACAAGAAAACATTGTCAGAACCAGTGGGATATGTTGAAGCGTTCCAGAGCTATCACCTCATAAAGTGACAGTGGTCAGAATTGTAAGAACTGGCCCGGGCATGAAGGTCAAAATTGGTCAAAAACAGTGGCCAGTTTGTTTGGTTTTTAATATATCTATGTCGCCATATGCTTCCAGAGGTATGGGCCTTTTTTATTACATGCTAATTTTTCTAATCATTATAAGGAGCGTGGCTCGTAGGGTAATTATGCAGTACATAAAGACACGCCCCTATAAAATATCCTGTAAGCCACGCCCTTTTGTAAAAATTGGCATTAAACAAAAAGGGCCAGAACTCTGTAGTTTTTTTTTGTTTTTTTAAAAGGCGTACTCAGGGGAGCAGCAGGAATAAAATAAGAGCAATAATTGACCACTTTTGACAGGTCCATTTTAAGTTGCAGCTGAAAGTTTTTTTGTTTTTCTTTTTAAGTGATTTTCTCATGGTTTTGTGATTCAGTATTTGGCTACACTGTTTTTAGAGGTAAATACAGTATGTACATTAATGTGTTTTGCCTGTTAAAACTGTGGAGCCAATTATTGCTCCATAAGGAAAGGTTAATGTAGTCCTTTTCATTATTCGGTGTAGTAACAGCATAGCGTGATATTTTGCTAGTCTGCTTTGGTGTGTCGCCATGTAGAGACTTTTTTTTCTTTTCTCTTGCCAAAATTTTTAAAAGTATAAAATCTGTCCAGGACATTTACTGCGCTTTCTGCTCATTTATATGGATTTTTGCTCCATTAATATATGTAAGGTAACTTGTTAAGGAAGTCTGGTGATTTCCCATGGGAAGTGCCAGATGTTTCTCTCTCAGCCTAGATGTGGGGCATCGGTGCCCGTCCATGCCACAGAAAGTCATCTTTAAGCATTCCATCATAATTTGTACCAATTTCTGTAATATACATTTTAGTAGCATTATTGGTCTTTAGGAGGCCCCAACTTCAAAAAGCTAGTGAGCGTGGTGGGATATAGGAAATGGTCTCAAATATTGTCACAAATATGGATTGCATCATATTTTATTCTACCAGGCATAAGGCCATGAAAAAATCCTCCAGAGCATTTTTGCTATGCTTACTTAAAAAAAAATCAAGCAAATAAAAAGAGCACGGAAGCATAACCCGTCCACTAACATCTTCCAAAAAAATGCAGATTGTAATAAATTGATGAGCTCTTTTCCGAATAACTTCTCTCCACATTGTGTTGTTTTCAGACTCAGAAATTCCGAGGAAGACACCATGGAGAGTTCTCTCTTAAGAATGCTGGCATCTGACTGTAGTCCGACATTAATACGCCCCCGGAGGAGACGAGTGACCTGCACGCCGCGGCCATACTGGTTGTACTCGCTAACATTCTGGAGCATTCTCTTCTCCGTGACAGGTGATTCCTGGCGTTGGATGTAGGGATATAACAAGGGTGTTCCGAACTAGTTCTATGACAAATCTGCTCTCATCCAAAGGCACACCACAGAATTGGGGGGGTGCAGATTTCAGGATATTTTTGCTAATTGCCTAGTCTCTTAGAGCATGGAGAAAGTTCATGGCGGATACTTCTAATTTTGCTTCTCTAGAATATGGGGCTGTCAAATTTTCAGCAGAGGACATGCCGGGCACACTCCTTGGTACAGACCTAGCCCTACTATGCTTTCTTTGAAGTGCTTTTATAGCGTTCAAGTCCTTGATTAATCCTCATGTCTAAAGCAAGTGAAAAACAAAATTATTTCTACATTTGTAAAGCCATTTTTTTTCCTTGCCAGTTAAAGGGTTAATGTCTCCCAGCAAGCGTGAGCATCCTAAATTGTAGACTTGTACACATTCCCTGTCTCCTCACATGAGCATCTTGGGCTTATGGAGTGGAATCAGGTCAGAGCCTCCCCTCCAAAGTGTGCGTGTGGGGGAAGGGGCAGAATCTCCTAGTGTCAGACACACAAGCCTGTCTGGTGCCGATGGTGCCAAGTGATGTCATCACGGCTAACTGATGCTGTCGGTCACATTGGCTATAGGATGTGGACTACTTTGGAGGCATACTTGTTTTTTTCCTAAATGCATGCATTTGGCTAAAAATCATTGTTGCTATTGGGGTTCATTAAAAATATTGAACTGTTTGCCTTTGCATTGCACTATCTGAGTATATATGAGTTTACTGAGAATCTGTCCTTCAGTTTGAGTTGTGTAGACAGCTGATTTATTACAGCGAAGGTCAGCTTAATTTTCATAACAAAAGCTGAGATGAGCTCTTGAAGGAAAATAAGCGTTATAAACTTTCCCGTCAGAACCAGCTCACTGATGGATCCTCAGTAGTGTTGAGCATTCCGATACCGCAAGTATCGGGTATCGGCCGATACTTGCTGTATCGGAATTCCGATACCGACTTCCGATATTTTTTCAATATCGGAATTCGGCATCGGAATCGGAAGTTCAAAGTTGATTGACGGCCTGACGTCATCATGATGCGCGGTATGTGCGCATCATGATGCGCCGTCATTTCGGGCCTTCCGGGGGTCTCTGCCGGCCTGCCGGGGGGCTGTGTGGACTGCCCGGGGTCGGTACCGGCCTGCCGGGGGGCTGTGCCGGCCTGCCGGTGGTCTGTGCACCCTGTGGGGGTCTGTACCGGCCTGCCGGGGGGCTGTGCCGGCCTGCCGGTGGTCTGTGCACCCTGTGGGGGTCTGTACCGGCCTGCCGGGGGGCTGTGCACCCTGTGGGGGTCTGTACCGGCCTGCCGGGGGGCTGTGCCGGCCTGCCGGGGGGCTGTGCTGATGTCCGGGGGTATGTGCAAGCATCGTCCGATGGGACTACAAGTCCCATCTGGCGATGCCTGCTACCATGACAGTGATTGACACATTAGCCAATGATGGGACAGTAGTAGTCCCATCATCCGGCTAATGTGTTAAATGTTAAAAAAAAAAAAAAAAAAAAAAATACTACATACATACTACATGCTACATACATACTACATATATACTACATGCATGCTACATACATACTACATGCTACATACATACTACATATATACTACATGCATGCTACATACATACTACATGCTACATACATACTACATATATACTACATGCATGCTACATACATACTACATGCTACATACATACTACATGCTACATACATACTACATATATACTACATGCATACTACATACATGCTACATACATACTACATACATACTACATACATACTACATACATACTACATGCATGCTACATACATACTACATACATACTACATGCATGCTACATACATACTACATGCATGCTACATACAGACTACATGCTACATACATACCACATACATACTACATGCTACATACATACTACATATATACTACATGCATGCTACATACATACTACATGCATGCTACATGCATGCTACATACATACTACATGCTACATACATACCACATACATACTACATACATACTACATACATACTACATGCTACATACATACTACATATATACTACATGCATGCTACATACATACTACATGCTACATACATACCACATACATACTACATGCATGCTACATACATACTACATGCATACTACATGCATGCTACATACATACTACATGCATGCTACATACATACTACATGCATGCTACATGCATGCTACATACATACTACATGCTACATACATACCACATACATACTACATACATACTACATACATGCTACATGCTACATACATACTACATATATACTACATGCATGCTACATACATACTACATATATACTACATGCATGCTACATACATACTGCATGCTACATGCATGCTACATACATACTACATACATACTACATGCTACATACATACCACATATATACTACATACATACAATACATTCATACAATACATACATAGACATACAGTACATATAACATAGAGTAACATACTTACCAATACTTGTCACATTGTTCCCCGAAGCCATTGTCTTTTCCGGAATAAATATTAACATAACAAACCACAAAAATACTCACCCACGATCCGAAGCAGTCCACGAGTGTGTCCCACAACGATCTTGGGTAGAGAACTGCAGCATCAGATGATGCTGCCGTTCTCTACGGGCTGCAGGAATCCAATGACGGAAGGTAGGTATCCTTCCGCACTGTATTCCTCCGCCACTTAAAAAAAAAAAAGTCCCTAGTCTCACTTTATGCCATTGCTGTGTGGGAATTTCCCACGCAGCAATGGCATAAAGTGAGACTAGGGACTTTTTTTTTTTTTTTTAAGTGGCGGAGGAATACAGTGCGGAAGGATACCTACCTTCCGTCATTGGATTCCTGCAGCCCGTAGAGAACGGCAGCATCATCTGATGCTGCAGTTCTCTACCCAAGATCGTCGTGGGACACACTCGTGGACTGCTTCGGATCGTGGGTGAGTATTTTTGTGGTTTGTTATGTTAATATTTATTCCGGAAAAGACAATGGCTTCGGGGAACAATGTGACAAGTATTGGTAAGTATGTTACTCTATGTTATATGTACTGTATGTCTATGTATGTATTGTATGAATGTATTGTATGTATGTAGTATGTATGTAGCATGTAGTATGTATGTAGTATGTATGTAGCATGCATGTAGCATGCAGTATGTATGTAGCATGCATGTAGTATATATGTAGTATGTATGTAGCATGTATGTAGTATGTATGTGGTATGTATGTAGCATGTAGTATGTATGTAGCATGCATGTAGTATATATGTAGTATGTATGTAGTATGTATGTAGTATGTATGTGGTATGTATGTAGTATGTATGTAGCATGCATGTAGCATGCATGTAGTATGTATGTAGCATGCATGTAGTATGCATGTAGTATGTATGTAGTATGCATGTAGTATGTATGTAGTATGTATGTGGTATGTATGTAGCATGTAGTATGTATGTAGCATGCATGTAGTATGTATGTAGTATGTATGTAGTATGTATGTAGCATGCAGTATGTATGTAGCATGCATGTAGTATGTATGTAGCATGCATGTAGTATGTATGTAGTATGTATGTAGCATGTAGTATGTATGTAGTATGTATGTAGTATATATGTAGTATGTATGTAGCATGTAGTATGTATGTAGCATGCATGTAGTATATATGTAGTATGTATGTAGCATGTAGTATGTATGTAGCATGTAGTATGTATGTAGCATGTAGTATGTATGTAGCATGCATGTAGTATGTATGTAGTATTTTTTTTTTTTTTTTTTTTTAACATTTAACACATTAGCCGGATGATGGGACTACTACTGTCCCATCATTGGCTAATGTGTCAATCACTGTCATGGTAGCAGGCATCGCCCGATGGGACTTGTAGTCCCATCGGACGATGCCTGCACAGCCCCCCGGCAGGCCGGCACAGCCCCCCGGCAGGCCGGCACAGCCCCCCGGAGCCTGCACAGACCACCGGCAGGCCGGCACAGCCCCCCGGCAGGCCGGCACAGCCCACCGGAGCCTGCACAGACCACCGGCAGGCCGGCACAGCCCACCGGAGCCTGCACAGACCACCGGCAGGCCGGCACAGCCCCCCGGCAGGCCGGCACAGACCACCGGAGCCTGCACAGCCCCCCGGCAGGCCGGCACAGACCACCGGAGCCTGCACAGACCCCCTGGCAGGCCGGCACAGCCCCCCGAAAGGCCCGTACAGACCCCAGAGAGGCTGTACAAGGCAAAAACAGGGTTTTTCTTATTCCGATACCGGAAGTCCCATAGACTTGAATGGGACTTCCGGTATCGGAATCGGCGATACCGATACTTTTTTTAAAGATCGGCCGATCCATTCCGATCCGATACTTTGAAGTATCGGACGGTATCGCTCAACTCTAATCCTCAGCTAACTCATTCTGCAGGCAGCAGTGCCCCGTGCAACACTGAGGCTATATAGAGCAAACAGTTTATTTAATGAACCCAGTTTAAAAAATGATTAGTATGACTTGTATGGGTGGATTGGCGTCTGGCCAATTGAATGGAGCCGAAGAAAGAAATCTCATTCACACCCACCTACCTGCTGTGAATACAAGTTTTGGTTGACTTTAGCCACACATACATTTTATGTATTCTTTGCACATTTATTATTAACTGCAACTCCCATGAGTTTGAGCAGTTTGCATCAGGGAGTATAAATAGCTGCTCTACGCACATCATTCAGTTTTCAAGAAATGGCCATATGTGCTGATTTTCTCAGCCTAGTCGCCTTCATAAGCAATCATGTAGTATATGGTTTGCTTGTATGAGAGGTAATAAAATGGACTATTGTGTTCAGTTTA
Source organism: Dendrobates tinctorius (assembly GCF_039654945.1). Classification (NCBI taxonomy): domain Eukaryota; kingdom Metazoa; phylum Chordata; class Amphibia; order Anura; family Dendrobatidae; genus Dendrobates; species Dendrobates tinctorius. The sequence goes on from NW_027361683.1 coordinate 25,696,830, forward strand.
AGGCTATGTGCACACGGTGCGGATTCTGCTGTGGAATTTTCCACGCAGGTTTTGCTAAATCTGCAGGTAAAATGACCTGCGTTTTAGTGCAGATTTAGTGCAGTTTGTGTGCGGATTTCCCCTGCAGTTTTCACCTGCAGATTTCTATAATGGAGCAGATGAAAAACTGCTGCAGAACTGCACAAAAGAAGTAAGGCAGTGTGCAGACGCTGCGGATTCTGCTGCGGATTGATCCGCGCGGATTTTGCAAAATCCGCAGATAAATCCGCAGGTCAAAAGACCTGCAGTTTATCTGTGGATTAGCCTGCGGTTTTGCCCTGCGGTTTATCATCTCCACAATGGAGGAGATAGGAAACCGCTGCAGAATCCGCAGAAAGAATTGACATGCAATTCTTTCTGCGGATTTGAAACCGCAGAAAAATCTGCAGCATCTGCACAGCGGTTTTTAATTTGCATAGGGAATAATGGTACTGTACACCGCAGCAGAAACTGCTGCGGATCTGCAGGGCCAAATCCGCTGCGGATCCGCAGCAGAATCTGCAGTGTGTGCACACAGCCTAACATGCTGCAGTTTTAAATCTGCACCAAATCTGCGTGGAAAAATACGCAGCATGTGCACAGCGGTTTTTGTTTTACATAGCCTTAAATGGTACTGTACATCACTTGCAGTTCTGCAGGGCCAAATCTGCTGCAGAACTGCACCAGAATCTGCGCCGTGTGCACGCTGCGGATTCTGCTGAGGATTTTTCCGCGCGGATTTTGCAAAATCCGCAGGGAAATCCGCAGGTCAAAAGAACTGCAGTTTATCTGCGGATTAGCCTGCGGTTTTGTTCTGCGGTTTCACACCTCTACAATGGAGCAGGTGGCAAACCGCAGTGCAATCCGCAGAAAGAATTGACATGTCAATTCTTTCTGCAGATTTGAAACTGCAGCAAATCCGCACGGAAAATTCCGCACAGTGTGCACTGCGGATTTCATTTTCCTTAAGCCAAAAGGGTACTGTACAACGCAGCAGAAACTGCTGCGGCCCCGCATTGCCAAAACTGCTGCGGATCCACAGCAGAATCCGCAGCGTGTGCACACAGCCTTACTTTTTAGGTGTATTTACACTGGCCACTTTTTGGTAATGTTCTTTCCTAGGAATACTCCTTTTTGATGTTTGGCCAGTGAAAACAAGCTGTCAGTCACCAAATGAATGAGCAATATGGAACATGGGCTGCTAAGAAGACTGGCAGTCTATGCATTACAGATCGTTCTTGCGCATGCGAATGGAGGTGGCCTGTTTAGACATCCAATGGTCAGATTTTATGTAGCCATGTCATGTGCGATTCCTTAGTAGTTCATGATAAATTAAAGCACCACTTCAGCATTTTTTATTGCAGTGCATTTAGTGGTGCTACAAACGTAAGATCCCTGCACCTAATATTAAACTTACCACCTGCTGTCTTCAGCTCTTCCTGGTGCCACTCCAGTCCCGCGCCGCCATCTTGAGACCACAGCTTCTGACTGACCAGAAGTCAGAACTACCGGTCTCAATGCAAGTCTGAGAAACAGAAAGAGTCGTGCATTGAAACGGGATCTCTGGCTCTCCCAGCAAACACTGGAGTGATCTGGTAGGTCACAAACTGCTGGAGACTGAGCGGAGTGGCAGGGTTAACAGCAGAAGATGGCAAATTGTAAGTATAAGGCTGGGACCACACATGCGAGAAACTCAAACAAGTCTCATCTTAATACTCGGCACTGCCGCCGGCACTGGAGCAGAGCGTGCGGTTGCATAGCAATACTTGCAGCCGCACGCTCCGCTTCCAAGTGCTGGCGGCAGTGCAGGGTATTGACGTGCGAGATTCGTTAGTTTTTCACAAGTCTGACCCCGGCCTAAGACTAAGTGTAGGGGCATTACATTAATAGCACCACTCCATCGCTGTAGTAAAAAAAAAAAACAATGGAATGGTGCTTTACGGAAATAAAATGTCTGGAGTTGAGTCTCGTAGAATATGCATTTGGTAGCTGTTCATGAAACTCTCAAGATACAGTGCAAAGAAGTATCAATGCAAGTGAAGTAGACCAACTGGAGGCTGAAGAAAAGCAAAGCTAACCTATCAGAAGAGATCGCAGAAACTTTAGGAGTGAATAAATCCACAACTTGCTGTGCTATATAAGTGTACTCGAGAACTTAGAAACACCAAAGGCCTAGAAGAGCACTGGAGAAAGGCCCCATCCACAAGCTGTAGCCAATCAAGAAGACTATCAAGGAGGTGGATTTGTCATTACCATTGGTCAAAAATCAGATGCCTTCATGAAAGTAAATCTTCAAGGTTACTCTCAAGAAGCGAACCAAGAAAACTCAAAAACAAATGGCCAGATTACACTTTACGAGAAAGTATCTTTAAAAATAAGAAAAAAAATACGGTGGCCAGTTATGGAACAAGATTGTACGGACAGATGAAATCAATAACAACTTATACCATTATGATAGCAAGAGAAAAATATGAATAAGGATTGTCAGGGCTCATGATCTGCAGTATGCCCATATCATGAAGAGAGAAGGAAGATCCGGCACTGGAGACTTAATAAAATCCACGATAAGTTTTATTCACATAATTTCATGATAAAGCCATAAAGGGGAAAACAGACCCCCCACGCCTGACGCGTTTCGAACCTTACACCAGGTTCTTCCTCAGAGACATGAAACAAAACAGTTCACAAAATGATTATAAACATTCCTAATCAGCAGAGGGACTCCACACATGTGTATAATCAAAGAGGCAGACAACTAAGCCCTCAAATCACTGGTGGAGTCACTCCCTTGCAAGAAGAAAGAAAAAAAAAAAAAAGAGGAAAAGACCAATACAACAATGGACAAGACATAGAATAAATAAAAACATGTGCAATACACACGTATAAATGCATAAATACATAGCAACTATCAAATGACAAACAGATAGTTTTTTTTTGTTTTTTTTTCTGTTTGTCATTTGATAGTTGCTATGTATTTATGCATTTATACGTGTGTATTGCACATGTTTTTATTTATTCTATGTCTTTCCATTGTTGTATTGGTCTTTTCCTCTTTTTTTTTTTTTTCTTTCTTCTTGCAAGGGAGTGACTCCACCAGTGATTTGAGGGCTTAGTTGTCTGCCTCTTTGATTATACACATGTGTGGAGTCCCTCTGCTGATTAGGAATGTTTATAATCATTTTGTGAACTGTTTTGTTTCATGTCTCTGAGGAAGAACCTGGTGTAAGGTTCGAAACGCGTCAGGCGTGGGGGGTCTGTTTTCCCCTTTATGGCTTTATCATGAAATTATGTGAATAAAACTTATCGTGGATTTTATTAAGTCTCCAGTGCCGGATCTTCCTTCTCTCTTCATGTTTGCAACACATGGTGGTCAGCCATTTGATCCCTAGGCACGACCGGCTTACAGGACTATTTTGGTGAGCACAAAATTTCCCTTTCCCCTTCCTAATTTTCTAAGTATGCCCATATCATCTGTCACTATGGTGGGGGAGTGTTATGGCATGGGCATGTATGGCCCCTACCGGAACCAGGTCACTTCTAAATACTGATGATGTGACTGTGAATAGAAGTGGCAGAAGGACTTTTTAACTTCATAGATTGTGATCTGGTACAGACAAATATTGTAAAACTGGTAGAATGGTGATCCACAGTAAAGATGATAATGACCCCACACATAACAAGAAAGCTAACCAGTAGCCTGTTATGGTAATGTGATAGAGTATTCTGCAATGGCCAAGTCACCTAGCCAACACCCGATGGAGCATGATTTTCACTTAAATCAGTGTTGATGTAGAGTGCGCGTGATTAAGATGCGCCACATACATTAAGAGGCTGGTGCCTCCACAAGAAATGTTCTGCAGTTGGGGACAGGAGTACATTTCTGTCGTAATTTGTGCCTTCATCTTTGGTGTAAATTATGATGAATGAGTTATCCATGCCCCCTCCAACTAAGCACCACCCTCTCTCATAGAGTTCCGAATAGTGTAAAAATAAAATTTTGGGGCCAAATTACAATTTGCACAAAAATGTTTGCAATTTTTCAGTTTTACACCTAATGAATCAGAAGCCCTAATGCGCCTGCCCATTTATCCATTGTTCTTTGTTGAGTTCTCAGTCCTGCAATCAGCCCTTGTACGGAGATCCAGTGGATATTATCAATAAAATATGAAAATTCATAAGAAACGCCTGCCTAAAGTGACCAAATAAATAGCCCTGACATCTGAGTATTACAAGTATACTACATTTATAGACAGCCCTTATTGCCTATTGGCTGATCAGATGTAAATGTCCCAAACGCTGTAAGCCGCCTGTAGCAGAAAGTCAGATTCCACACGTCATTGTCAGCCAACCTATAATCCAACTGTTAATGAGTTTAAAAAAAGATTCTATGTGCCTAACCATTGATCAACCATACACCTTACAAATGGCGTGCAAACTAATGCATGGACATAGGTTACCATGCTGCGCACAGTGGGGTTATTTCCTAGATTCCGCCTAATAAATTTAGTGTACAACATGGTGATGTTTCAGATTTTGGAAAATCACCTGCTTCTTCTATACAGTTTATTCAGCTGTTGTCGGTTTGTCGGAATGCCAGTAATTGGCAGCATATAATATACAGTAATCTATTATGGCATCCAGGTAAGCGTTGTCAGTGTGCTCTAGTAGTTGCATACCAATGGATGCAAAGCTTCTTACATTTTGTACATGTGCAGAGGACTGCTGCTGAATGACTTCTGTAATTGATGACATTCATGTAGTTTTCCCAGGCGTAAACCGCAAAAAATAGGAGCTGAGATGTGACTTTACATTCACGAATCACATTTATTTTTTAAAGGGTTTTCCCAACTTTAGAAATGGGTAAAACTGCAAATTGTTTGTAAGAACGCTATTTAATTCTATAGTTTACAGCTAGTTTCCTAGGTTATCTAGGAGTCACTCATTCCTCGCCTCGGTATCCAGCCACTCTTTCCTAGGCAAGGAGCGCCTGTCTCAACCACAGTTAATGCTTAGTTTGGTTAGTTTCTAATTACATAAAATTTAACCATAATTTGAGACTCCATCATCTGTCCGAAAATTCTAGTACATGTAAAAAAAAAATGCCAATAGTGATATCTTATAAAATGAATGGCTGCAGAGCTGTGAAACTATTTAGATAATAAAACCAAGGATTCCCAGAAATGCAATAATGGACACAACAATGATCTACATCAGGGGCTTCAAACTAAAAATGAGATCCAGGGACACTTGGAAAAATCACGGTAGAGCACAGTCCGCATTGATAAATTTTGGCCGCGACTAAACGGCATGACAGAGGTCGCGTGCCAAAGTCCGCTTTGTGTAGCTACAACATCACAGTGTCATACAAGTAAATTGCATCACATTGTGATGCCTAGTGTGCTGCAAAACCACAGTCCGCTATGATAGCCCCATAGGCCGTCTATATACAGTGTGACAGAGCTAAGATAAGAGGGTCACGAGCCACATCCAGCACTGAGAGAGGGTCGCGAGCCAGATCCAGCTCCCACCCCCTTCAAAGTAGTGTCAACCAAAGCCCCCATTACAGGTATAATCATAAGCAAAGCTTTTCCACAGAAATCACTCCAAAGCAGTACACTGAGATCCAGGTGTTGTTTCCATGATACCCCCATTCAGTATTCTCCCTTCCAGCATTCCCAACACACTGTCACATCCAGCTTTGAGCACTTCCTCTAACAGGTAGTATCATCCTCCAGGATACCATACCTAAAACATCTCTAAACCCCATAAATGTGCATCCAGATCTGCTCTTCTGTGCAGGACTACACACAAAATTCACCATTTTGAGATGTGCTCTTCATACCTGTTTGCTAGACCTGGAGCTAATGCACCAAGCTGGCAGACAGTCGCGAGCCACAATTCATGGGACCGTGAGCCACATGTGGCTCCCGAGCTACAGGTTGGGGACCCCTGCAGTATGATGACCACATAGCCCCCATATAAAGTATAATGGCCCCACAGTTGCTCTATACACATTATGGGCTCCACAGCCCCCTATACCAAGTATGATGCCCCCAGTAGCTCCCTACATACAGTATGATGATCCCACAGCTCCATTATATATACAGTAGTATAATGACTCCGTAAGTCCTATTATACACAGTATGATGGCCCCATAGCTCCCCTACATATTGTGTGATGGCCCCACAGCGCACTACACACAGAATGATGGCTTCATAGCTCCTCTATACAAAGTATAATGACCCCCCATATGTAGTATAATTGCTCCATAGCCTCCCTACATACACTATAATGTCCTCTTTAGCGGTACCCTACTGTCATGCCTACAGCCCTGTTGCTTGTACATTCCCTCAGGCGGGTGGAGGCAGCGCAAGGTGGTCAGCGTGACGTCATTCGGCAAATGCGGGTTTATACGAGATCACACACGACACATTTAAAGATACAGTGCCACCTGACCCAGCCCGACCCTGATTCCTCAGCCACAAAAAAATTGCTGTGGGGGGCCGCACGCAGGCCGTGTGTTTAACAGCCCTCATCTACATGCAGCAATGAGCTGGCTTATGTATGATACATGTGTACGCTTCACAGCAGAGTTTTCTGGTCTTTCCATGCATAAGTGCACAGACATTTTTAGTGAGGCTTTAAATAATAAAATAGCTGGTTTTACTGCCACATTTAGGAGGTTCAAGGACATGTCTTTATCAATGACTATAGCGCTCTATAAAGAGTTTAAAATTGCATTGAATTATGGGTTGAAACAGCATAACTCCATGCTGCAATACTAAGGCCCCCTTCACACGTCCATGTCTGCTTAAAAAACCATACACGTGAAACGGTCCATTTTTACTGTCCATGTGGTGGTGTGTTGGCCATCTGTGTGTGCCATCCATGTGACTTGTGCCTGAATAAAATGCATTCAAGAAATTACAGATTTTTATGTGTTAAAAGATGTGCAAAAATAATAGATATCCATCAGATATATAATTTGTGACTTGCATGTGTAGTTTATTGTAAAGCTTTCTATTAACCTAATAAATAAATGAAAAAAATATTTTTGGTAACCAGCAAAAGATAAGCAGATAGGTCCCTGGTTATTGGGCCCTTCTCAGCCAAAAAAATACCAGTTCCTCCGCCACCCTAGAAGTGAAGCATTATGAGATTTAAAAAAATAAAATATTAGACAAAAACACAAGTTCAAATCACCCCCTCCTTGCCCCATTAAATAAAATAATAATGAAAAAAAAATACACACTGCCACTTTCAGAAATGTCTGATCTATCGAAATATAATTTAAATTAATCTGATTGATTTTTTTTCTCTTTACGCAGTTTACCAGTTACATTTTTTTGGTCGCCGCACCATTGCAATGAAGCGCAATAAGAGGCGATCAAAATATCGTATATACCCCAAAATGGTATCAATAAAAGTGTCCGCTCAGGGCGCAAAAAATAAGCTCTCACCCAGCCCCCAGATCCAGAATAATGAGACCGTTACTGGTCTTGGAAAGTGGCGACATAAGCAAAATATTTATTTTTTACAAATTTCTGATATTTTTTTTTCACTACGCAATTAAAAAAAAAAAAATCTATACATGTTTGGTATCTACATAATCTGTCTGAGCTGAGGAAACATATTGTCAGGTCAGTTTCACCATATATTGAACATGGTAAATGAAAAACCCAAAAAACAATTGTGGAATTGCACTTATTTTGCAATTTCGCCGCACTTGAAATTTTAAAATGAGTGGTGTCATTTAAACTTGCCATTCGTCTCGCAAAAAACAAGCCCTCATACATCTATATGGCTGGAGAAATAAAAAAAGTTATGGCTCTTGGAAGAAGGTGAGGGAAAAAAACCTAAAACGAAAAATGGAAAACCACCCAGGGCGAAGGGGTTAAGGTTTAGTGTAGGAGAGATGATACCGTGGGGCAGTTTTTCAGGTGTTGCTCTGCCATATTTAGTCCTGTGAATGGGGTAGTAATAATGCATAATCAATTTAGACAATGGTATGCATCCAAGTTTGTGAGAACAGTTTATGGATGCTGGACCCTAGGGCACAAACCAAGGTCCACAAGGCTTGATTGGGTGAGTTTGGTGTGGAAGAACTTGACTGGCCCATACAGAGCCCAGACCTCAACACATTGAAATCCTATGGCCGGAACGGGAGCGAAGATTGTGAGCCAGGCCTTCTCATCTAACGTGACAAATAGGCAAACGTGCCCACAGAAATGCTCCAAAATCTTGAAAGATAGGAAAGTTAGAAGCAACAACATATTAAGGTCTGTGGATTTGGATTGAGATGTCATGAAAGCTGCTATATACTTTTGTCCATATAGAGTTTATGTTACAAAATTTAGGGGGAAATCACTCTTGGCAGATTTTGTTGCAGAAAGTCAATTTCATTCATTTATTTGGGGTTGTTTCAGATGAATGGGACAGTTTCAGAAGTTCCTGCAACAAAATCCACAGCAGACACGCAATGTTATGTATGGTTCCTTGAATGGCTGTCATTATCTACAGTTTGGTGTTCATTTTCTCCCATGTCTTTCTTTTCTAGATGCCGGCCAAAGCAATTCTTTATGTCAAAGAGGTAGAATTTTCTTTGGGCTTGGTCTGAGGACTAAGAATCATACCCACTCCTGGACGGTGGCTGACAGCCTCCAGTCTCTTTACTCCTGCCATGATTCTTGCTGTCAAAGCCACTCCTGCAATGTGTTCTGGATGGTAAAGGGCACATGTGTCCTCGCTGACTGTAGGACTCCGCGCAGTTGTATGGCAACTAAGACGCGCTCTAGAGACTCGCTCATAGTAGAGATATTTAGAGATGGCTCGTCACAGACTTCACTGTATCGCCACATTTCAGATACTTCAGAAGAAAGAGATGAACAATTTCATAGGGAATGGTGGAAAACTGGGGCGCCAGCCAGACATAAAAGACAATTGGGTGAAGGAGAAGATGAAAAAGAACCAGAAAATGGGTTGAAGGGACAAACACCGCTATCAAAGAACCAACACCAAGATGACTTGAAAGAATTAGGCGCAAATCAAATAGCGGAAGTAAGTGAATTCTTATAGTAAATGATTTAGAAACATTTGGGCTATTGTGCTATTTTCATGTTCCTAGTTAGTGATAATATTTTGCACTTCACATTATGAAACTACTTTGGACTAAGGACCAAACAATCAGTGACTCTTTTGTTGTATGGTTACCCCTAGACTTTTGGTAGTATTACTTTTCTATAGCATCTTCAATGCCTTATCAAGCAATTTTACATTTCTAAGATTTTTTTTATCATTAAAGCAGATTTTCAGTCTTCTCAATGCTTTCCTATAGACTTATATGTAGTTTTAAAAAATGTCTTCATCACGTATGATTGCACAACGCTTCGCTTCAGTCCTTGCAGCATTGGGAAGTCTAAACTATGCCGCCTCTTCTCTTCCGACCCTACAGCACAAGCAGGAGAGGAGTGTTTTAGATTTCAGACTGTCCCGTGCCACTGCCGCGGCCATTTCGGAAGTAAGTGGAATAAAATGCCGATCTAAGAAAAGGAGGCAGCTTGAGGCAAATGGAGGGCATTAGGTGACCATACATGAAAAAGCAGCATACACTTGAATGTGTATGCTTTAGTGAAAACTTGACAGATGTCAGAGGATGGAAGGATCAAGCATGTTCATTTCAACATGCCTGATCTTTTGTTCTCACAGGACATAATCCACTGTGAGAGGTGCCTGGCTGATGTTCATCCTATAGAATTATGAAGTTCTGTGAGCAAATCCATGGGAGGATCAGATGGAATAGCTGGCAGCTAAATCAGTGTTTCATGAACAGCTAGTGTATGGCATCTGTCTTTCAGTTTTTTTCATCTGTACAATGTCCTCTTTTTAAACAGACAGTACATTGATCTATAAAGATAAGTTTTTAATGTGTGTTGTGACAGTCACTGGCACAGTACTGGAGGGACGATATGTTTCAATAAGGCTACTAGCTTCAGTGATTTGAATCGTAGACATTTGCTCCAACTCACTATGTGTGGAGAAAGGTTAATCTGCCATTTTATGGGCTGGGTTTATGTGAGCAACCATAGAGCACGTGGGAGGTTGTTTGGCATATCTCCACCCAGGGTGTGGTCTAGGATATAAATAGCCAGCCTTTGGAGTCATTAGGTGTTCAGTGGGTCTGGAGAGACTAACTTCAGAGAGGTAATAAAGCGCCAAAAAACAGAGTACTTTAATACAATATATAGAATAATCAAAAAGCTTTGTTTCTTACAGTACATTAATTGGTAAAATCACCATAAAATACAGTGTAGATGATGGTCATAACAAGAAAAAAACCCCCTAAGCACGAATCCAGGGTATATATAATAATAGTCTACATGTAGTCATAGTAAATCACATCATTGTGGTAGTCAGAAAAGAACGTGATCCATGATAAACCTGTGTGCCACTAGCAGCAATACAGTTAGGTCCATATATATTTGGACAGAGACAACATTTTTCTAATTTTGGTTCTAGACATTACCACAATGAATTTTAAACAAAACAATTCAGATGCAGTTGAAGTTCAGACTTTCAGCTTTCATTTGAGGGTATCCACATTAAAATTGGATGAAGGGTTTAGGATTATCAGCTCCTTAACATGTGCCACCCTGTTTTTAAAGGGACCAAAAGTAATTGGACAATTGACTCCAAGGCTATCTCATGGACAGGTGTGGGCAATCCCTTCGTTATGTCATTCTCAATTAAGCAGATAAAAGGCCTGATAGAGTGATCTATTTCAAGTGTTTATTTCTGTTAATGTTGATGATTATGGCTTACAGACAATGAAAACCTAAAAGACATTATCTCAATAAATTAGAATACTTTGTAACATCAGCTTGAAAAATTATTTTCAAATCTGAAAAGTTGGCCTACTGAAATGTACCGTATTTTTCGCTTTGTAAGGCGCACTTTTTTCCCCCCAAATTTTGGGGAAAAATTGGGGTGTGTCCTACAAAGCTTACATGCCTTACCATAGGTCATGATCAGGGGGGGTCTGGTGGTTGCTGGCTGGTGCTGCGGGTGTCTGCGGTGCTGTGTGTGTGTCCGGCGCTGCCCGGGGATCTGGCCTGTCGCAAAATCTCAGCGCTGAAATCTCATCTCTTGAGATCTGGGTCCCGAGATCACATCTGCCCATGCGCCGGTGGCCATTTTTTACCGGAACCACCGCACACACAGGGAACCATGGAAATGCTGGGGCTCTGGCCTGTTGCAAAATGTTGGCAGAACCCCAGGCAGCGCCGGACACACACGCAGCACCGCTGGGCACCGGAGACACCTGCAGCATTGGCCAGCAACCGCCGACACCCAGAGAAACCCAGCAGCAGCACAAGACCCCCGCAGCAGCGGCACACATTAGAGCCCCCGCTTATCCCTGAATGCAGCCTGCAGCATCACTCCACTCCTGACTCCTCCAGCAGCGAGCCTGGGACCCCGCTACACCGCAGCCACCAACCCCGGTATGCAATAAGATGCAAGGATTATAAGAAGTACCACGATTTTATTAAAACAAATTTTTTTTCTTATTTTTCTCCTCAAAATTTGTGGTGCGTCTTATAATCTGGAGTGTCTTATAAAGCGAAAAATACGGGTATATTCAGTAAATGCACTCAATACTTGGTCGGGTGTTATGAATGGGTCACCGAGGAGAAGAGCAGACCCAGTGTCATGAACTCATTTTCTGCTCCACCAGTTGAGAGTTCCCCTTCCGTTCTCCCTCTAGAGGTGACAGGAGGTAGTGCGGTTGGTTTAAGTGGTAATGATCTGCCACCTGATGAGGAAGATAACGATTGGATCTCTGGAGTATCAGACTGGATATAAGACAGCCGACACCCTATCCGGGTGCTGGTGATTCAGTTTGCTTCTCAGGTCCTGGAATTCAGCTCTCTTCCAGTCTTCTCAAGTTAAGTTGTTTTTTGCTAATGTTCACACTTGCGCTTGTTGGTCAATTCAGTTTGTTGTGTAATCAGCCTGCCCCTCACTCTTCAGTATTTGCCAATCTGCTTTTTGTCCCTTATTAGATTGGCCTCTTTTTTGCTCTGTCTCAGAATATTTCAGAGTGCTGATATAGGTATAGAAGTCTAGTGACTTCAGGGTTAATTTTGCTATCAGAAGCGTTGGACAGTATTTTTGTAGGTTGTTTTTGGCAGATTGCAGACAGTGTCTTTCCTTTTCTGTCCTTTTTAGTTAGCTGGGCCCCATCATTTGCTCAACCTATTTTCCTGCCTTTGTTTGTATTTTCATCTTGCTTCACCGTCAATACATGTGGGGGGCTGTCTTTCCTTTGGGGTCTGCTCTGGGGCAGTTAGTTTTCCTCTTTTCCTTCTTTAGGCTTATGTAGTTCTCCGGTTGTGACGAGGCATCTAGGACCAACTTAGGAACGCTCCACGACTGCTTCTAGTTGTGCGGTTAAGATCAGGGATCTGTAATCTGTATAGTTTCCAACTTCTCTGGTTTTCTGAGACTTAGCTTGTTGTCTTGTTTTTCCTCCTCGGTTTCCCAATCATAACAGCCCAGGCTAAGCCTCAGAAAACCAGAGAGGTTGGTAACTAAGCGGATTGCAGACCCCTGATCCTATCCACACAACTAGCAGTAGCTGTGGAGCATACCTACGATGATCCTAGATGCCTCGGCACAGCCGGAGAGCTAAGTAAGCCTAAAGCAAGAAAGGGGAAATCTAAACTGCCCCAGAGCAGACCCCAAAGGAATAGATAGCCCCCAAACATATATTGTCTGTGAGACAAGATGAAAACACAAACGCAGGCAGGAAAATAGACTGAGCAAGTGATGGGGCCCACACTGACTAGACAGGACAGGAAAGGAAAGACACTGTCTGCAATCACGCAAAAAACCCTGCAAAAAAGTCCAACACGTCTGATGCACAAAAACACTGAAGTCCCACGACTTCACCCCCTACTATATCAGCACTCTGGTATATTCTGAAAGCAGAGCAAGAAGAGACCAATCTAACAGGGGATAAAGCAAACTGGCACAAGCAGTAACATATGGGCGGTGATTCAGCACAGCCCCAGCCGGAGCTGTCTGACCCGCACAAAACAGAGATAGACAAAACCAGATCAAATGCAAACAGAATAGCAAATGAACCACTTAGCTGAACATGCAGGAACAGAGCTGGAGACATCAGACCTCAGGAGACACTGGAAGAAAATCACCAGCAGGGATAGAGGGAGTTGGCTGTCTTAAATCCCAATCTGAAACCCCAGATCTCCAATCATCATCCTCATTATCAGGTGGCAAGCCTCTGTCAATCAGATCAGCTCCATTACCTTCAGTAACCACCAGAGGGAGCCCAGAAAGAGAACTCGCAACCCCTGTGTCAATCAGACCACCCAGAGGGAGTCCAGAAAGTGAATTCACAACAGTCGGGGCTCCTTTTGCATCAATTACTGCATCAATGTAGCGTGGCATGGAGGCGATCAGCCTGTGGCACTGCTGAGGTGTTATGGATGCCCAGGTTGCTTTGATAGCAGCCTTCAGCTCGTCTGCATTGTTGGGTCTGGTGTCTCTCATCTTCCTCCTGACAATACCCCACAGATTCTCTATGAGGTTAAGGTAAGGCAAGTTTGCTGGCCAATCAAGCCCAGTGATACTGTTGTTTTTAATCCAGGTATTGGTACTTTTGGCAGTGTGGACAGGTACCAAGTCCTGCTGTGGAATGAAATATCCAACTCCAAAAAGCTTGTCAACAGAGGGAAGCATGAAGTGCTCTAAAATGTCCTGTTAGACAGCTGCGCTGACTTTGGTCCTGATAAAACACAGTGGACCTACACCAGCAGATGACATGGCTCCCGAAGCCATCATTGATTGTGTATACTTCACACTAGACCTTGGGAATCAAGGTCCCAGAGTCTGGAGGAAGAGTGGAGAGACAGACAATCCAAGCTGCTTGAGGTCTATCTAGTGTGTCAATTTTGGCCATGTGTGTATTAGACAGACGTTTACATATTTTAGCTATCCCCGAGATCGTGGAACATTTTTCTTGCTTTGAACATAGTTGTTAAAGGTCCCAGGGTTTTATAGGTTGCGTTATCACATGTCATCCTGCGAGCAGGATGTGGATCTGAGCCAACATAAACATCACTGAGCCTCTCTAAAAAATGGGACCATCTCGAATTGTGCGCCTGTGGCAGTAGTAATATAACGTTTGCACTTCCTATATCAACCGACTCAAAGAACGTAATGTTGTCTTGCTGAATTTCCTCCTAAACCAGCCTATATGTATACACACAAGCCTTCAGGGTTATTCTCACCATCGTAAATGCTTGAAATTCCACTTTACTTGCTATTAAAACTTCTACCGTAATCTACAATTTGAAGAATGGAGGTATAGTTAATTTGATTGTTTACTGCTTGTTGCCTAGGTAATCAGCCACTGATGCAGTCAGTCAGTCAGTGATGGCCAGTCTCCTAGGCAATGAGCTCTTTTCTATAGAACTTGTAGGCACTGTGCTGAAGCTGGCTGGATCCATTGCCTCTGCACTTCTGTAATTCTACAGAGGCCGAGCATTGTAAAATTTGGACCAATGTTGTAATGATGTTGCTAGTTCAAATCATCATTCAAGCAAGAGTGCGCCACTTCTCGGCAAGCTGGAAGCCAAGAGGCTGAGGAGCAGTGCACTCCTGAACAGCAGTGTCAGGAAAACCCCTTTAAAGGGAACTTGTCACCAGTTTTTTCTCATAAAAAGTAGGGCCAGCACCTGTACACCCTCATATACATCATTCTGGAATGTTGTATATAAGTCCCCACTCCCCTCGACATAACACAAAATCATTCTCACCAATGGGGCGGTCCAGTCCGGTGCGATGGCCGTCTCTGGTCTTGATCTGGCGCCTTCTCTCTTCTTACGATTGCCTTCCTCCTTCTTGCTTCATGTGGATGACGCGTCCTATATCATCCACACATTGTTCTCCATCACGCTCCTGCAAAAGCGCATGTCTGTCTGTCTGCCCTGCCGAGAGCAAAGTACTGTAATGCGCATGCTCGGGGAAAGGGCAAAAAGCATCGGTACACACTACAGGGCAGAGAGAAGTGAGTATAATAAATGGTCTTTTTTGTGTTATGCAGAGTGCATTGGTGACATACTGTATATACAGCATTCTAGAATGCTGCTTGTAAGGGTCTACAGGTGCTGGCCCTACGTTAAATGGGGAGAACCTGGCAACAACCTGGTGATAGGTTCCTTTTAAGTTAGAGTTCAGACAAGTGTATGTGAAATTAGTTAATTTTTGATCCATCTAAAAAAAAGGACAATTTTTCATGGTGCTCCATATGTCATCCATATGTCTGATTGTTATATCCATATGGCACACGTTTTATACATCAATTTTAACATTTAGGCCGGAGTCACACTGGCGATTAAAACGGACGAATGCAATGCGATAAAAAAATCGCATTGCATTCGAACCCATGTTATTCTATGGGGCAGCTCCCATCATGCAATTTTTTTTTTTTATCGCATCCGATCCTCTGACCAAGACAATCGCAGCATGCTGCGATTGTCACTGATTTTCGGATCGGATTCGATAATGCAAGTCTATGGGGGCGAGAAAAAATGGGATTGCAAACGGACCCTATGTGTGAGTTGCGATAAAAATCGCACCAAAAGCCGGCAAGTTTTTTTCCTAAATACAGTAAAATGACAGTGTCCAGTTAAATAAAGCACCGAATTAATAGATATAGACACATTAAATAAATAAATATATATATATATATATATATATATATATATATATATATATATATATATATATTTTATACATGTTATAGAGACACATTAATATATATATTTCTAGTTCATACAGTTCTTAATTGCAGAATAGCCGCTGACACATTTGCCGGCTTTTGTATAACATTCTCCTGCCCGACATGAAATGACACATGGTTTACATATAGTTAACCATTTAATTTCATGTTTATTTTTTTATGTCTATCACTATTAATTATATGAGGGCTTGTGGGTTAAATTTTGGGCTTGTAGGGGTTCATTTAAGGGGTTAATTCGTTGTATTAAATTACGGGGACTCAATGCAGCCTCAGTGATGTCAGCGGGAGTCTCCGCAATTTAATACATCGAATTAACCCCTTAAATGAACCCCTACAAGCCCAAAATTTAACCCACAAGCCCTCATATAATTAATAGTGATAGACATAGAAAAATAAACATGAAATGAAATGGTTAACTATATGTAAACCATGTGTCATTTCATGTCGGGCAGGAGAATGTTATGCAAAAGCCGGCAAATGTGTCAGCGGCTATTCTGCAATTAAGAACTGTATGAACTAGAAATATATATATAAATGTGTCTCTATGACATGTATAAAATATATATATATATATATATATATATTTAATGTGTCTATATCTATTAATTAGTTTGTGTGGGGAAACCTGTCATTGGGCTCCATTATATGTCCATTTTGCTTTCCTGCTAGAAAATCTCGCCAGACGGATGTCAAAAGGATCCTTACATGCGATTAAAATCGCATCAATGAAGAAAAATCGCATCAATAACGCATCACTGGTTAAGATACCTTTGTGCGATTTCGGACCGTTAAAATGGGACCGATTTTTTTTTTATTCGTTGTGTGTGACTCCAACCTTAGATTGTAATAAAAGGCCAAATAACATTTTCTTTTTTAATAATTGCAGTGGACCAGTAAAAAAAAAAAAAAAATGGTAATAATGTTCATATAATGTCCATTGTTTCCATTGATTTTAATCCGGGAAAAAAGTAGTGCATGCTGCAATTTTTTTTCAGTTTTTTTTTAATTCACTACATTTTCTGATTGAGTGATTTATAGACAGTACCAGCTACATTTTTTTTCTCCATCTCTATATATAAAAGTGTATGTGTGTGTGTGTGTGTGTGTGTGTGTGTGTGTGTGTATCACCAACCAATCACGAAGCATCTTTCATTTTACCAGAGCTGTTCAAAAGAAGCTGAGCTGTGATTGGTTGCTATGAGCAACAGTTTTCCTTGCAACCAATCACTAAGCATCTCTCATTTCACCAGAGCTGGTTAAAAGTAGCTGAGCTGTGATTGGTTGCTATGAGCAAGTTTTCCCACTTGACAACACCTCAGGAGACACTGACATGGTGGGAGAAATGTAGCATCTTCGGGAACATAAGCTCCCAGCCATTGTCTGCCCCCCTGAAAGGAGCAGAGAGTAGATGACAGAAATGAATCCCCCCCCTCCGCCCATATCCCCATCACACATCCTCCATCCTATAGGCACATCTTCCCTCTTAAAGGGATCATTGGTATGGAAGTCAGAGCAAATCCATCCAGGGCTTTGGTTTTGACCCCAGGCCTCTCTTAAAAGGATCCCTGGTATAGAAGTTAGGACCGTTCCACTCAGCTCTGTGGTTCTGACCCCAGGGTCTCTTAAAGGGAATCTGCCCCCCCTTTTTTGAGATATCATATAATGATATCATTCAATTGTGTGTCACATAAGGATTCTCTTAGTACTTTTGCTTCCCCCTGATCCTGCACCTTTCATGCATAAATACCTTTTTTATATCGGTTCAGATGTATGTAAACTGCCGCGGTCCGGTCTGCTGGGCGGGGCTTATTCACCTGCTCCCCCCCTCCCTGTCTTGCTCTATGCATTTCTTCTTGTGTATATTAGGGGTAGCAGTCCGGTGGCTCTGGCTGATGGGATGATGTGGGATATTAGGGGGAGTAGTCCGGTGGCTCTGGCTGACGGGATGATGTGGGATATTAGAGGTAGTTGTCCTGTGGCTCTGGCTGACGGAATGATGTGGGATATTAGTGGTAGTTGTCCGGTGGCTCTGGCTGACGGAATGATGTGCGATATTAGTGGTAGTAGTCCGGTAGCTTTGGCTGATGGGATGATGTGGGATATTAGTGGTAGTTGTCCGGTGGCTCTGGATGATGTGGAATATTAGGGGGAGTAGTCCGGTGGCTCTGGCTGCCGGGATGATGTGGGATATTAGGGGTAGTAGTCCAGTGGCTCTGGCTGACGGGATGATGTGGGATATTAGGGGAAGTAGCCCGGCAGCTGTGACGGGATGATGTGGGATATTAGTGGTAGTTGTCCGGTGGCTCTGGATGATGTGGAATATTAGGGGGAGTAGTCCGGTGGCTCTGGCTGCCGGGATGATGTGGGATATTAGGGGTAGTAGTCCAGTGGCTCTGGCTGACGGGATGATGTGGGATATTAGGGGAAGTAGCCCGGCAGCTGTGACGGGATGATGTGGGATATTAGTGGTAGTTGTCCGGTAGCTCTGGCTGACGGGATGATGTGGGATATTATAGTGAATGTGGCTATGCGGAGTGGGCAGGGCTCTACACTCAGATATATATATATATATATATATATATATATATATATATATATATATATATATATATATATCTCTATCACTATAATTTGTTATAACTAACCCGTAGTTAGTTACTATGCCCGGGCAGCGCCAGGTTCTTCAGCTAGTAAATATAATAAAGTTGTTTGGAAATCTCAAGTAAGTTGTCCGATAACTAAATATCCGTTTTTGTACATATCTATCTTTATCCCCTAATCTCTTTTGTAATTTTCTTTGTAATAAAATTCCCTACCATTCACCCCTTCCTGCTTATCTCTGTATATGCTTTTTTTATTTTTACATCCTGTGATGTTTATTTTAAGGAACGTCCCAGGAGGATTGCCCTGCAGTTATTTCTGTGTAGCTACTATCACCACCAGAAACAGGACCTCATCGGGGGGCATTTGTGGTCACTTACCACAACTTTGTAACGGCCATCACTTGATGATGTCCTGTTTCAAAAGTGGTGATGGAGACGTGACCTCAGCTTCAGTTGCTACTGCCACACTTCAGCTCTGCCTGCTGCCTACATTTTCAGTGGCTGCCATAGTCGCAGGGTGAATGCAACCACTGTTGCCCCCTGATGACAAAATGTTTGAAGACCATGATAGAAGTTATGGGACAGTGCTGCAGTAACTTGCCAGGCTTTTATCATGACCCCTTGATGATCTCTCATTTCAGTGAAAGATTTTATTTTTTTTGGTTTGCTCATAAAGCACCGTAAAATGCCACAGTGTTATACAGACATCATCATCACTGTCCCCATTGGGGCTCACAATCCAGAATTCCTATCAGTATGTCTTTGGAGTGTGGGAGGAAACCGGAGAACCCGAAGGAAACCCACGCAAACATGGGGAGAACCTTCAAACTCCTTGCAGATGTAGTCCTTGGTGGGATTTGAATCCAGGACTCCAGTGCTACAAGACTGCAGTGCCAACCACTGAGCCACCATGCGGCCCAGAGATGGCTATGATAATAGTAATGACTGTGGCTTTGGCCATTGAAAATGAGGGCGGTGGGCACAGATGAAGTATGGCTGTGACTACTTAAGAAGTGGTCACTTCTCCATCCCCCCCCCCCCCGATGATGTCCTGCTAGATGTCTAGGTATAAATTTAAATTTAGGATTACCGTACTCCGAAATTCAAATATGGCTGCCAACTCACTTGGCTGCAGCAATTTTGCCTGAGGAAATTTTCAAGCTATTAAAAGCATTCTTGGAAAAACAGTGCCATCACAACATATTTAGATTGGGTGATAATTAAGATGTAGCCCTAAGCTAGGGCTGGCCATACAGGTTACACCACTGTCCGCACAAAAAAACAGGTGCTTCTCACAAAATTAGAATATCATAAAAAGTTAATTTATTTTAGTTCTTCAGTACAAAAAGTGAAACTCATATACTATATACAGTAATTACAGAGTGATCTATTTCAAGTGTTTATTTCTGTTAATGTTGAGGATTATGGCTTATAGCCAATGAAAACCCAATAGTCAGCGGTGCTATAAAAATTCTCTTATTGACGCCTCTCCAGTACTAACCTCGGGGTTTGATGTCACCTGACAATACAAAGGTGACAGCAACCCCCCACAACTATCACCCCACTTGCCACTGCTACAGGGCACATGGGAAGAGGGAAGCGCATCTTAGAGATGCACTTTTTCTGGGGGGGCTGAGAGCTGATGTTTTTAGCCAGGGGGGCAGTATCCATGGCCCCTTCTTTGCCTATTAATATCAGCGTTCAGATGTCTGAATAGCCTTTGCTGGTTATTAATTATAAGGGACCCCACGTCATTTTTTTTCCCCCCATTTTAATAGCCAGTAAAGGCTAAGTATACAGCTGTGAGCTGGTATTAATAGCCTGGGAAGCTCTATGGGTATTACCCCCTTACCATGCTATAATCATCTGCCCCCAGCCGTAGACTTTCCCTCTGCTGGTTACGAAAATTGCGCAGGAGCCCACGACATTTTTTTCCAAAAAATAATCTTATGTTAATTAAATACATGTACAGTAAGCTGCACACACACTGTACTAATTGTATTTGTCACAGACATCTATATATCTACCTATTGTATTTGTATTTACCCTATGTAATTCATCTCTTCTATCCTGTCGGCTCCTGCAGTGATTTTACACTATGCTGCACATGAATTGCCGGCTTTTCTTCTATCTATCTATCTATCTATCTATCTATCTATCTATCTATCTATCTAATATATATACATAAATATATGTGTATGTGTCACTGACATATATACATATTTATGTATTCTATGTGTTCTATTCTAACCTGTCACGCTGTGATTTTACAGTACAAGGCACATAATTGCTGACTTTTCATATGTGATTGGTGTGTAAAAATCAGACAGCACTCGCGTGGACCGAGTGCTGTGTGATTTTTTTTTTTTCTCGCACCCATTGACTTCTATTGCGGGATGCAATCCGATTTCCAATTGCTGCAACTTTTTTCCAGTCCGATCATGATCCGATCCGAGCTGGAAAAAATAAACGCAGATGAACACACAATCATAGAATAACATTGGTCCAAATTCAATCTGATTTTTTTTATCGAATTGCCTTCATCCTATTTCTTCGCAAGTAGGAATGAGTCCTAACAGTGACCCAACAGACCACAATATAATCAATGGGGTCCGTCAGTACAATTGGTGTCAGTTTTGGGATTGATCCTTTCCAGGCTTGTATTCTCTTTTCAGAAATGCCCACCACACATGTGAATATAGCCTTATGTGAATGTGGAGCTAAACTTGACCAACAAAGGATTATGAATTAGGCTCTGTTAACATTCCTGTTGTCATATGTTTGTAATGGATCCAGTATTAAAAGAAACTGCATCTGTTACAAATGGAGCAGAAAAGGATGCAAAATGCATCCTTTTCCCATAGAATTAATTGTACCAGAAGGATCCAGTTGCCATTTTTTTTTCTAACCAGATAGAGTTGTACAGTCTATTTTTCTTGAGCCAGCGAAAAAACAGAGAGCAGTTAGAAAGGCAAACAGGCGATTTTATGACTCTTCTGTTCACATTCAAGTGAATGGGTTCTCGATCGTTTTATTTCTGTTTTTATGATCCCAAAACCGATCCAAAAATCGGAAAAAATATGTAAAACTTTCTAGTATACTGTAGCAAGCCATACTTCTGTGTGTTGCCACATGACCAGGACAGATTTTTAATAAAAATTTTCTAAATTCTTTTTGTCACCTATTTTTCATTTTTTACAGACAAATATATCCAGAGTGATTCCTACTGTCTCACCATCTGACCGCTCAGTCACTGGCAACTCATTAAACAATATCAACGTCACAGAATCACCGCCATTTGATGGTCCACCAACAGCAGGTAGCGGAAAACCAAGTCTGGTCACACAGGCACCAGCTTTAGTACCTGTCAACGCAAGCACACAGCCAACGCCTTCTCCTACTAGCTCCGCCGCACCAGGTACGGTTTGATGTCATTTGTATAAAGCCCCCGTCTCACATAGCGAGATCGCTGTTGCATCACCTATTTTGAGACGCAACAGCAATCTCGCCTGCAATCTCGCTACGTGTGTCACATAGCGGCGATCGGCTCCCCTGCTGCGATGTCGCTGATCGTGCTTGAATGTCCTGGGCCATTTTTTGATCGCTGGTGTCCCGCTGGCCAGCATGCATCGCTGTGTTTGACAGGGACAACGACGAACGACCACAATAATACAGGTCTGAAAGACAGGGTCCCAACGACCGTTGTATCGTTCCGTATCATTGCTGTGTCTCTGTTGAGATCTGACTGTTTGACATCTCACCAGCGACCTTGTAGTGACGCACCAGCGATCCCTACCAGGTCGCATCGTTGTCGGGATCGCTGGTGCATCGCCAAGTGTGACGGTACCCTAAGTCAGAGACATGACATCTAGGACAGATCACCACCCAGTGTTGTGGGTACCGTGCGCATCTATACTGTACATTCATTAGACGTGCCTTCACTTTTTCGAAGCTGACACTTATCATATCACTAATACCCTACAATTCTAGATATATGTTCATTCCTTAGGAAGACCTTCGTTATTCTGAAGGTGACTCATTAGATAGAAGTTGGTTAATGATTAACTGTTGAAGGATCCCTCTGCAGACACAGCCATGCACATATATGTTATTTACTCACTTACTTGTTCCAAGCGGCCATAATTCTTACACTACATGGGGCAAGTAACGGCCATAAAGACCCCACACACATTTTTAAAATTGAAAATATCTACCGATTGTTGCGAGATTTGACAACCATTTTCATCTACAGATTATGTTGGGGAAAAGAAGGATGTGGCATTTTTGCTCTCAGGAGATATAAGCTGCCACCAAAGATGTCTGGCAAAACTTAAGCTTCATTTACACTGAAGATGTAAACGAGAGTTCTTAAAAATGCTCATTTCACGATTATCTTGCTGTAAAGACGGACTGCTGATTACTCTATAAATGAGCAAAATGCTTGTTCATTGGGTGAAATGATCTTTTGCATAGTGTAAAAATTAAAAAAGACTCATCATTCTCAGTGGTGCATCATACCATGTAAGCAGGACTTGCACTGGCAAGAACAATGGGCGCCTATGCACACTGACCAGTCTATTACAGATTACTCTGTGTGCATCGTTTACCTTAATCTGCCTGTGTAACCAGGCATTTAAACTACCACCAATCGGGAGAGGTTTACTAATCAGCGGTCGTATTGTGCTCCCAACCTATCCATGTAACGGACCTTTATTCTCCTTACCCTATGCAGAACACATGCTCAGCCAAGCTGAGTGTGTATTAAAGGGAACCTGTCAGTAGATATCTGCTACCCCATCTGAGAACAGCATCATTTGGGGGTGGAGACCCCGATTCCAACAATGTGTTACTTACTGGCCTGTTTGCTGTCATTTTGATAAAATTCCTGTTTTATCTGCTGCAGATATAACAGCCCAGACGATCAGCTTTTCCCGGTGGCAGCCAGATCTGATCCCTTGCGGAGCTAAACAGCACAACTCCATTAACTCTATAGTGGCTGCGACTGTGTACTGCACATCCTCCCCTGTTCAAATGAATAGAGGTGGATCTGTGGTTACCTTCTGCTCCCAATATGCAGTTGACGGATTTGTGCTTTTCTCCTTCGCCTATTGGGGGACACAGATACTGTGGGTGTAAGCTTCTGCCGCTAGGAGGCTGACACTAAATGAAAAAAAGAGGTTAGCTCCTCCGCCGCCGTATACACCCTCGCCCCTATTGCGGGCGGAAATCAGTTTTTTGCTTAGTGTCCATGGAGGCACACGTCTGTTTTTTTTCTCCAGACTTTTTTCGTCTTTTTCCATGAAGATGTGACGGGGGCAACGGATCCTATTGAAAGGGTCCAATTTCCCCAAACCAACAACGGGTGAGCACATGCGAGTGTCCCTCCATGTATCCTCTCCCGCGTCGTGGGACACAATGCCGGACTTAGCTCTGACCACCCCTAGGTATTGAAACCATGGGCAGTACAGAGGCACAAGACTAGTCCGTGCGGCCCCACTGCTCCACCAATGCTTAGACTGCGGTGCTGCAAGGTGGCGGACGGTCCCTCTCCTCACCCCCTGAAGGGGTTAGATGGAGCTAGGGTGCCTGCACCATCCTATTTTATCAAGGCCCCTCACATACCTGCGCTCAGCTGAAGAGGATCATCGGTGAGGAGAGGGTCTGGGAGGGCTCCTGCGAAGATCTCAGGGCTGGAGCCCCCAGCCGGTGGAAGCCATCAGCCATGCAAGGCTGAGGGTGACTGGATCCGTCAGGCGGCGCCACGCAGTTAGTGGCGCCATGCTTTCTGTGTACCGTGTTTTGTCCCCCCGGTCGGGTAGGGGAAAAATTGAGGACGCGGCTGCCGCGGCCGGAAGTCCCGCCCCTGGAGCCGCGCGTCACTTCCGGCGGCCCGCACTGGGCGGTGGCGAACAAATTTAGGCCCCGGCTTCGCAGTGCGGCTAGGACACAGAACGAAAGCACCTCCCCTAGAGCGGTTTTACATGTTGGCTCACTCCCACAGGTGGTGGCGTGCGATTTGAAGGAAGCAGTCAGGACGGGGGGGGGGGGGAGGCGCAAGACTGAGGTAAGTGCTGCCCGAGAGTCCACGCTACAGGGAAAACGAGGTGCTACCTCCTCCCCACATCCCCAGCAGCGGACAGATACAGTATGTCCGAAAAGGCAAAGACGCACACGTTCTTTTACGCTGCATGGATCTCTTGTCGGGCTGCGTTCCTGCTGGCGCAGAGCAAGTGATTATGCGAAGCCTGCAAATCCGAACACCCCCAGGAGCCCACCCCTGCGACCGCGACCAATGTGTCAAATCCCCCGTAGTGGGCCCGATCACTGTCACAGTCCATGGCGTCGCTTACGAGAGCAATAGAGTCCCTTCAAGCCCCAGATAGGGGCAGGGACGATGGCTCGCCGGCCTTAGAGGGAACCTCCACCTCACAAAAGCCTCCAGCCTGCAGGGGCCGCTCTCACTCCAGGCAGACCCGGAGGAAACGAATCCACACGGTGTTGCCCAGTTCATCCGGTGCCTTGACATCCGTAAGGTCTGCTTCTCGCTCCCCGTCACCAGTGGTTGATAGCAAGCAGACCTCAGATTGCGACCCAGACGAGCCCCCTGACCTGGACACTCCAGGGTCACGTGAAACAGTGGACAGCCTTATAGAAGCCGTCACTCAGACCCTGGGGATTGAGGATGATCCCGCAGCGGCTACGGGGCATAAAGTGGCATTTAAGTGAGTGAAGCGCCCGCACAGAATTTTTTCCTCTCACCCGGAGTTTGAGGACATAGTGCAGCGGCACAGAGAACGTCCAGACAGGCGTTTCTCGGGTCAAAGGGCACTCGAAACAATGTATCCGTTTGCTCCGGACCTCCGTAAAAGATGGATGGAATCCCCGATGGTGGATCATCCGGTTTCGTGTCTAGCCACTAAGACCCTGCTATCCGTCCCTAGTGTTTACTCGATTAAGGATCCCACGGATCACCTTATACAGAGCTTAGCTCGCTCAGTATATGAGGCGTCAGGGTTAGCACTTGCTCCCTCGTTCGCAGCAACTTGGGTAGCCAAGGCTATGATATCATGGTCAGAAACATTAAACAAGGTCGCGCAGGAGCAGGATCTACCTGCAGAGATTTCGGCGGTCACAGGTCAGATGGCGATGGCCGGAGACTATGTAATCAGTGCATCTTTGGATGCGGCCAATTGCTCGGCACTTGCTGCCGCTAATACAATTTCGATCAGAAGAGCCGATTCTTCTTCTAACAAGTCCTGGACTTCCCTGCCTTATTAGTGCGGCCGCCTATTTGGGGAGAAGTTGGATCAACTTATCTCCGACTCCACAGGAGGAAGGAGCGGGTTTCTCCCTCAACTAAGGGTCAAACCGCTTTTTCGTCACCCGTTTCAGGCACGTTTTCGGGCCTTTCGCAACACCGGGTGGACTACAGCCGTCATTTCCGCCACCTCAGGCCGCCCCAACCAGGATAAGGGAGCGGCAGGTCTCATATAGAGCCAACCCATTGGGGAGATTGCGTACTCAGCAGTCCAAATCCCAAAGATCGTCGGCCAAATGACTCGAGGCCTTTACCAGACGACACCGGCAAGGTGGGCGGCCGCCTACTCTGGTTTTTCCACGTCTGGGCCAATGTCGCTCACGACGCATGGGTAAAGGAATTGGTGGCCTCAGGATACAAAATAGAATTTGTCAGATACCCGCCAAGATGGTTTTTTCTTTTCCCGCTTCCCAGAGTGGATGCCCAGGCAAGGGCTCTATTGGGAGCCATCAAATCGCTCCAGCACAACGGAGTCATTGTTCCAGTGCCGGGACACGAAAAAAATCAGGAGTTCTATTCCAACCTTTTTGCGGTTCCCAAAAAGGACGGGTCTGTCAGGCCTGTTTTGGACCTGAAGCTTCTGAACAAATTCATCGGGATCAGACATTTCCGGATGGAGTCTCTCCGGTCAGTCATATCGGCCATGGAGCAGGGAGAATACTTCAATAGATATCCAGGACGCATATCTGCATATTCCCATTTTTCCTCCTCATCAGAGGTTTCTACGCTTCGCCATAAGCGATCTACGTTTTCAGTTCGTAGCACTACCCTTTGGGCTAGCCACGGCCCCAGAGTGTTCACAAAGGTTATGGCAGTTGTCATGGCCATATTGCATTCTCGAGGCATAGTCGTCTTGCCTTACTTGGACGACCTATTGGTCAAGGGCCCTTCAAGATGGGCATGCGAGGAAAATGTCAACATCACGCTAGATACTCTTGCCCGCTTAGGGTGGTTGGTCAATGCGAAGAAGTCATCCCTTATGCCAGCTCAAAGGATCTCCTTCCTAGGAATGATTCTCGACACTCGCTGAGGGTTGGTAATTCTCCCTCAGGAAAAGGTGCGAGCGCTCTGGCAGGGAGTCCGGACACTTCGGCAACCAGTACCTAATACCATCCGATCCGGGATGAGGAGTCTAGGGAAAATGATGGCAGCAATGGAAGCGGTACCGTTCGCCCAGTTCCATCTTCGCCCCTGCAGCACGCCCTTTTGTCAGCTTGGGACAAGAATCCCTTCACGCTCGATCGGCAGTGCCGACTGTCCTTTCAAGTCAGGCAGTCGCTCGGATGGTGGTTAACCAGTTCCTCTCTGACCCAGGGGAAACCTTTCCCCCCAGACCATTGGAGGGTGATGACAACTGACGCCAGTCTCCTCGGCTGGGGAGCGGTGTTTCACCACCACACGACCCAGGGATGGTGGTCGCCACAGGAGGCACACCTCCCGATCAGCTTATTGGAGATACGAGCAATTCAGCTGGCTCTGCAAAAGTTTCATCACTTTCTAGCAGGCCGCCCCGTCCGGATTCAGTCAGACAACGTCACAGCGGTGGCTTACATAAATTACCAAGGGGGCACCCTCAGCAGAGCAACCACTCGCGAGGTGGGGCCCAATCTGCAGTGGGCCGAAGCAAACCACTCGGTGATTTCGTCTGTCCACATCCCGGGCGTGGAAAATTGGGCGGCAGACTTTCTCAGCCGACAGGGTCTTGCGTCCGGAGAGTGGTCTCTACATCCCGAAGTCTTCCAGCAGATTTGTCAGCTGTGGGGAACTCCGGATGTGGACCTGATGGCGTCCAGAGTGAACGCCGAGGTGCCCATATATGTCGCTCGGGCCAGGGACCCGCAGGCAATCGCTGTGGACGCGTTGGTTCTGCAATGGAACCAGTTTTGCCTCCCATATCTATTTCTCCCTGCTGCCACTACTTCCGAGGGTCATCAAGAAGATCCAGACGGAAGGGGTCACGGCGATTCTGCTGGCCCCAGACTGGCCCCGCCGAGCGTGGTACGCAGATCTAATGCAGCTGCTCGCTGACGTTCCTTGGCACCTGCCAGAGCGCCCAGATCTACTTTCTCAAGGGCCGATTTGCCACCCGAACTCGGGGGCCCTGTGTTTGACGGCATAGCCGTTGAATCTTGGATTCTAACCCAGGCAGGGTTTAGGAGCAAGGTGGTCGCTACAATGATTAGCGCCCGGAAGCCTGCTTCAGCACGAATTTACCACCACACCTGGAAGGTGTTCTTTGCTCGGTGTCAAGGCCGCGGTGTTTCTCTGCTGAGATTCTCGATCCCCAACATCTTGACTTTTCTCCAGTTGGGCCTAGACTCGGGCTTAGCCCCAAGTTCCCTCAGGAGACAAATATCGGCCTTATCCGTCCTGTTCCAGCGCAGAATTGCTACCAATCTGCAGGTGAAGACTTTCATCCAGGGAGTCTCCCACTTCGTACCTCCCTATAAGGCGCCTATGGACGCTTGGGACCTTAACCTGGTCCTAAGTGTTCTGCAGGAAGCTCCATTTGAGCCGCTTCAGGATATCTCCTTGAGGTACCTTTCCTGGAAAGTTGTGTTCCTAGTGGCCATCACTTCTATCAGGCGGGTTTCAGAACTGGCAGCCCTATCCTGCCAAGCCCCGTTCCTCACTTTACATAAGGATAAGGTGGTGCTCAGACCAGCCCCTCCTTTTCTGCCAAACGTCGTGTCCTCTTTTCACATTAATGAAGATGTTGTCTTGCCTTCATTTTATCCAGCACCGGTGCACCGTGTTGAAAAGGCTCTTCACACGTTAGACCTGGTAAGAGCCCTCCTTAGGTACGTGTCGAGGACGGCACCCTTTCGTCAGACGGACACGCTGTTCGTGCTCCCCGAAGGGCGCAGGAAGGGACTCGCTGCCTCAAAATCGACCATAGCCAGATGGATTCGTTTGACTATTCAGGAGTTCTACCGCATTAGAGGCACGCCGATTCCAGCAGGGATCAGAGTGCACTCTACTCGGGCAGTGGGCGCCTCTTGGGCGCTTCGGCACCAGGCTTCGACGGAACAGGTTTGCAAGGCAGCAACCTGTTCCAGCCTGCACACATTTGCCAAACATTATAATATTCATGCTCAGGCCTCGGCGGATGCGAGCCTGGGTAGAAGGATTCTCCAAGCAGCGGTGGCGCACCTTTAAACAAGAGGTGCATGTAGCTTGAGTCAATCTCCCACCCAGGGACTGCTTTAGGACGTCCCACAGTATCTGTGTCCCCCAATGAGGCGAAGGAGAAACATGGATTTTTGTGATAACTCACCGTAAAATCCTTTTCTCCGAGATGCTCATTGGGGGACACAGCAGCCACCCTATTAGCCAGTTGGCTCTTGTTTTGTTTAAATTTATATGCATTTACTAATTTGATATAAGGGTGGTGTTTTGGACATGTTGTACCTGTATTAAGGCTGATTTTGTTGTCCTCCTACTGCTTTGGCACCAAATTGATTACCGCCCGCAATAGGGGCGAGGGTGCATACGGCGGAGGAGGAGCTAACCTCTTTTTTTCACTAAGTGTCAGCCTCCTAGCGGCAGAAGCATACACCCACAGTATTTGTGTCCCCCAATGAGCGTCTCGGAGAAAAGGATTTTACAGTGAGCTATCACAAAAATCCATGTTTCTGCTTTACATCTAAGCACATCTGGCTGGCACTGGGGCCAGCTGATCGCTGCAGATGTCACACCTCCACCGACCTGGTATTAATACCCTGTCCTAAGGATGTGAGATCCTACAACTCCTTGAAATTTTACTCAATGTACATTATTTAAGGCTAAAATAGTTAATTTTCATCAGCTTTAGTCCGTCAGTTATGTAAATGTGTATGCGTACCTTTTAGTATCGGTTTGTTAGAATAATACACAATTCATAACCATGATCCCATGCTTCAATGCAGAGCTCCCATAGTGAATATGCTTCACCGTCAGTCTTTCTATAGTGTTATTTGCCATATTTTGTAATGTTATTTTTCATACTAATAATTTTCACTTGGATGTAAATAAAACTGCTATGGATTTACTGCAGATTTCGTAGAATCTCAAATAGCAAACAGGCTGCAAAGAATGATATACTGCAGTATCTGCTGCACAGTACGTATTCAGTGTAGAATTTGAAAAATGTCATCCATATTGTTGGTACTGTTAAACACAGCAAGTTTTCCCGTTTGTAAAATCCAATGTGTATAATAATCTGTGTGAACATACCTTAAAAGCCCATCTTTGTGAAGCTGGTGAGCTTATACTGTATATAGTTTAATACCCCTGGCAGTGACGTCCTACTTTAATTTTTACTAAAATATATATAGTTTTACTATATGGTGACCCGATTCTAACGTATCGGGTATTCTAGAATATGGCCAGCGGGAGATCGACGTTCAAAAGATGGTCGAGGACGATCAACCACTATCGGCGATCTCACAGCGGGAGCATGGTCGCTGCTGCGTGTCACACTGAGGCTAAGTACCCACGTTGCAGAAATGCTGTGGAAATTTCCGCAGCATTTCCGCAACTCCTGTCGTTGGAAAAATGCGGAAAACATGGGTTTTTGACGCGATTTTCGCGTGCGGAATTCAAGCGCATTCCAAGCGATTTGAAGCATCGCTTGGAATGTGATTGACAGGTTGGTCACACTTGTCAAGCATAGTGTTTGACAATTGTGATCAACTTTTTACTATTGATGCTGCCTATGCAGCATCAATAGTAAAAGATGGAATGTAAAAAATTTTAAAAAAGGTTTTTCTCACCTTCCGACGGCCCCCGATCTCCTCTCCATGCTCCCGGCATCTTCTGGTCCCAGTAATGCTTAGCGCGAAGGACGTCACTCTCACGAGAGCGCGACGTCATCAGCGGTCTTTCTCGCAAAGTATTACTGGGACCGGAAGATGCCGGGCGCGTGATGATAGGAGGGAAAGATTCTGGGGGCCGTCGGAAGGTGAGTAGATCACTATTTTTTATTTTAATTCTATTTTTTACAGGTTTATGGTACCCAGGGTCTGGACGAGAGTCTCCTCTCCTCCGGACCCAGGGTACCATCCGCACATTGAGCGCTGTGCCTGTCATCTCCTGGCTGCGTCGCCGCTGACCTCCGTGCGGCAGGATATGACCCGCGGCAATCGTCGGGAGATCAGCGGCTAGCGCCGCAGATCTCCCGAGGGTAGCGGTGGCGTGCGTCGTTCGAATGCCGCACCAATTCGCGGCCAGTCTGCGCCTGTTGCTGATTGGTCGCCCCCAGCCGGCCGCGACCAATCAGCGATGCGGGATTTCCGTTACAGACAGACAGAATTAAACGATTATATAGTTTTATAATGGGTAAATTAAGGGCAATATCCTGCTGCTTTTGGCACTTTAAGTGGTCTTGTTACCTACTGGTAAGTCTCCTTAAAAGGGCCCATATCCTTAAGATAGTTGTTAAGGCCCCCACAGACATTAGACTAATTCAGCTGAACCACTGATATCTGTGGGTTCATCCAACAGTCTGTGTATGGGGGTGCCTTATAGATTGTTGGGGAAGATAAGAATCCAACATGTCCAATTTCGAACTGCCAATCTTTTTCTCTAGATATTACCTGCCACCAGAATATTCTGGCTGTGGCTCTCTCATGTAAATTGCACAATCACTCAGCATAGTGTATCGGAGAGTTGTGCGAGAGAAACCATCTTTTGGCCAACTGCTATCTAAAGTGTATGGCAGGCTTTAGTCAACCACATGTTCTGCTGACATATATCGCTTCGTTCAGATTGCTGTATTTTCAGTTTTTGTATTGTCCATGTGTGCAAGGATAGGACACTAACCCTATAATAGTCTATTATTAATAACAAGTAATAAGTAAATGAATGCAGAAAAAGAACCATCATCCGTACATGAAAACAGCACCAGAGCCATCATCAGTACATAATACAGAACCATCATCAGTTCAGGAATACAGCACGTGAACCACCATTCTTGTATGAATACAGCACCAATCATACATCTGTTACCAGTTGCAATGTCGGGTCAGCCCCCACCATATACAGTTGTATCTCATGAACTTGCAATTCCCAGTATGTCCTAAAAAGGGTTGTCTCGTGTTTGGAAGTTATCCCCTATCCGTGAGATAGGGAGTAACTTTCCGATCGCTGTGTGTCCGACCGCCGATCCCGAGAATCAGGATTTTGAATACCCTTGTGTAAATGAAGCGGTGGTCAATCATGCGCACGTCCACTTCATTCATTCTTAGGGTACCGTTACACATAGCGACGCTCCAGCGATCCCGACCGCAATACGACCTGGTAAGGATCGCTGGTACGTCGCTACATGGTCGCTAGTAAGCTGTCAAACAGGCATATCTACTCAACGACGCAGCAACGATACGGCGATCCGTATAATGACCTCATCGGTCGTTGGGACCTTGTCACACAGCAGCTATTCTGACGACTCAGACCTCGATAGGCGTGCTTCAGTGTTGCCTTTTCCATGCCCTTCTGCTCTGTTTGGTGGCCACTACTGCGCTATCACTATGCGGTCTATTTGCTTCAACATCCCTGTCTGACTCGCTAGTGCGCTATTTATTCGTGGATCCAAAGTCACTGACACGGGGGACACGCAATTATTATAACTGTACATGTTAAATGTTATGATTGCATATAATTGATAGCTGACCTATAAAAGGAAACGCTACAAAGTTCCTAATTTGAGACCACCAATCGGAGCTGAGGGGGCGTTGAAAAGACAAAGCAAAATCACACCTGCATCCCTGAGTTCTGAGTCGCCAACGAGGTCGCTCGTCATTGTTATGGGGCGTCAAACACAGCGATGCATGCTGGCCAGCGGTACACCAACGATCAAAAACTGGCCTAGGACATTCGAGCACGATCAGCGATATCGCAGCGGGGGCCCGGTCGCCGCTATGTGTCACACGTAGCGAGATCGCTGGCGAGGTCGCTGTTGCATCACAAAACCTGGAACGTTTCAGCGATCTCGCTAACAATCTCGCTATGTGTGAAGTACCTCTTAATGTGAGTGTTGAACACCAGCCAAGCAAAGCACTTGGATATCTGCAGTGGTCCAATTAAGACACGCACTGCCCCTCCAATCTAAATGTTCCCTGTTCTGCCTATTGTATGGGCTCCAACTAGCTGTGAGCTATCACTTAACCTGTTGTTCCCATTAAATTCTGATTTATTTTGTCAACAACAAAAGGCTGTTATTTTAGCCAGCTAGATATTAAGAAATACGTGCGTTGAGCCTCGAAAACTAGAGCCATTGTGTTAATTGTATCATTAGTATCAGCCATGCCATTGCATTCATTAGCACATCACCTGCCTCCGAATAGGATTCAGTCACTAGAAAAGCAGACTCAGCAATGAGAAAATACTGCAATTTTAGGTGTAAAACCACTAGAGCTGAGATATTTAACAATGTATCTAGCGGGTAATCCTCTACAGCCAGCTTTGTTGCAGAGGGGACATTGGTAGCTTTTGAAATGGAGAACTTGTTTGTTCCAGCCGTCCTAGGAAATCGCTGCCCCCCATATCCCGGGCCAGGAGGCATCCCTGCAGCCATTAATTACCATTCAGGATCTACTTGTATTGTCTTATCTCCCTGGTGTACTGGAAATCATTGTCCTCGGCATAAAAGGCTCTTGACAATGTTGAAATAAAATATTCCCTTGTCTCTTTCTGTATCATTTTGCCAACCCACAAATTAAAATAATGAAAAGTTAGGCAATTTCTAATGTATTTTGCACAAATTCCTTTGTATTTCCTTCCATACCCTGTTTATTTTCTCTTGAGATTTCAGAATTAATTAAAGGTGTTCTAAATCCATTTGAACTAATTTCTGACTTACTTTTCACTCGTCAGCCATAACATTTAGAGTAAATGCACACAGAGCAGAAAATCCAGTGTCAGTGAGTACATGGTGGATATTCTCCATGCATCGCTATACCTGAAGGAACCTTAGCTCATGATGAAGCGCAGCTCGTAGTGTCGCACATACGTACGTTTTCTGATTGCGCTAGAATCTTAAGTTGTTGCCAGTAAAATCCGGTCAAGGTAAACTGCTTTCTGAAAGGTTGCATTAAATTTTAATCATCTTTTTTCCCGTGGTGCTGCAGTTGGCCTTTATTGAAAGGGTTTTCATGTCCTTAGTTAAATGTCAGCTGCCTCCATTCCTCTGTGGAGCAGAAATCTATTCTATAACCTTCCATTATTAGGCGGAGTCCACGCAATAGCTATAAAATTAAGTTTAACTGCTGTTAACTTTAATATCCTACTACCTGCTACAGTATATCACAAATGTGAGTACACCCGTCACAATTTTGTAAATATTTATATCTTTTCATTGAACAACACTGATGATATGACACTGATACAATGTACAGTACTAGTCAGTGTACAGCTTGTATAACAGTGTAAGTTTGGTGTGCCCTCTAACTCAGTGTCAGGGTGTTGGCAATCATCTATAGCCTAGACCATATTTACGTAGAGCAACAATTCTTTTTTTCATATCCTCAGAGAGTTCTTTGTCGTGAGGTGCCATGTTGAACATCCAGTGACCAGTATGGGAGAGTGTGAGAGCGATTACACCAAATTTACACCTGCTCCCCATCCACACCTGAGATCTTGTTACACTAATGAATCACATGACACCGGGGATGGAAAATGGTTTCAGTTGGGCACAATTTTGCCATCTTCACTTAGAGGTGTACTCACTTTTGTTGCCAGCGATTTAGACATTAATGGCTGTGTGTTGAGTTATTTAGCGGGCACACCAAATTTGCACTGTTATTCAAGCTGTACACTGATTACTGTACATTGTATCAGTGTCATATCTTTAATGTTGTCCCATGAAAAGATATAGAATAATTACAAAAATGTGAGGGGTGTACTCATTTTTGTGATATACTATATGTCGCACTTATTCAGGGAACTGGGATATAGGGAGCTGTTAAATGGGGCTTTTACACTTTCTTAGATGTGTCTGACAGTGACAAATGAAAGACTATGGCCACATATAGTGAAAAATAGGTACAAAATAAAATGGGTCAGCAGAACAACCTCCACATGAGGTTGGCCTGGCCAAATATAATTTCATTCAGTACCCAAGTATGGTACTTGCAGTGTTTAATTTTTTTTTATTTTTTTTTCATAAATCAGTAGTACACATGAAAATAAGAAACTTTGTAATATGTCCTATTAGAGAAATCCACTTCTTTCTCCTCTGAAACTAATCATTCACTTTTTCAAAATTCAATAGTAACAGCAACATCGAGGCGCATCGCAGAGGGAGTGAGCTCCCTCGCTACTTCCAGCTGCACAATGTGATGTGATCGCCTTGTGCCAATGTTCTCCATGGTGACCCGGAGCCGCAAGATGGTTGCGGGGTCTTTCAGAATCCTGCAGGGAAGGTGGCCTGTGAACACCTACTAAGAGCAGGAGCTGACACACCTCCCTCCTGCCTGTCAGACACTGCTCTGATGCTCTGCAGTGCAGAAACATTGCACAGTATCAGGTTAGTGTAAGGACAATGTAAAAAATAGTTATTATAAAATGTAAAAATATTAAAAAAAAACAAATAAGGAAGAAAAAAAATAAAAAAAATATTAATCCAATAAATAAATTTAGTTCTGTAAAAAAAAAAAAAAACAGCCAAAAGACACATATTTGGTATCACCCGTATCATACCGCCTAATAAAAAGTGTAAGTAAAAATGGTACCGCTGAAAACATAATCTTGTCCCGCAAAAAAATAAGCCCCCATACAGCTCCGTCAGCGGAAAAATAAAAAATTTATAGCTCTCAGAACAAAGTGATGCAAAAATAATGATTTTTTTTCTATACAATAGTTTTTATGAAAAAGTGCCAAAATATATAAAAAAGATGTATATGTGGTATCTCTGTAATCGTCCCGAAGATTACAGCTGCCTTATCAATTTTACCACGTGTGGAACGGTAAAAAAAAAAATCCTGAATTGCTGTTTTTTGTTCATTCTACTTCCCAATAATTGGAATAGAAAGCGATCAAAAAATGTCATGTGCCTGAAAATGGTGCCAATAAAAATGTCAGCTTGTCCCACAACAAAACAAGACCTCACATGACTCTGTCTGACAAAATATGGGGATGCAAAAACTAATTTCTGCAATAAAAAGCGTCTTTTACTGTGTGACATAAAAAGCTGATATAAATCTGTTATCGCTGTAATCGCACTGACCCGAAGAATAAAGTCACCTAATCACTTATACGGAATGGCATAAAAAAATAAATAAAACCAGTTCTTCACCTGCTGTTGATTTTTGCATTCTGCCTCCCAAAGATCTCAGTAAGGCTCGGTGCACATTTATCTTGCGCTCTTCACTGAGCGCTTACACCGAGGTTTCCGTGTAAATCTCTGAAATACATGATTCAGACAGAACCCCCGGCGGAAAATTCCCTGTAATGAGGCAGATAGAGGTTAAAGTTTAATGTATATATTTTTTTTTCCATTAATTCCTGTGAAGCCCCTGAAGGGTTAATAAACTTTTTGAATCTGGTTTTAAGCACCTTGAGGGGTGCAGTTTTTAGAATGCTGTCACTTTTGGGTATTTTCTGACATATAGACCCCTCAAAGTGACTTCAAATGTGAGGTGGTCCCTAAAAAATGGTTTTGTAAATTTTGTTTTAAAAATGAGAACTCGCTGGTCAACTTTTAACCCTTATAACTTCCTAACAAAAAAATATGTTTCAAAAATTGTGCTGATGTAAAGTAGACATGTGGGAAATGTTATTTATTAACTATATAGTGTGCCATCTCTCTGTGATTTAAGAGCATAAAAATTAAAAGTTTAAAATTGCAAAATTTTAAACATTTCTCCCCAATTTTTTTTTTCACAAATAAACACATGTCATATCAAAGAAATTTTACAACTATCATGAAGTACAATATGTCACAGGAAAACAATCTCAATGTGTGGGATCCGTTGAAGTGTTCCAGAGCAATAACCTCATAAAGGAACAGTGGTCAGAATTGTAAATTTTGTCCTGGTCAGGAAGGTGAAAACAGGCTTGTGGGCTGAAGGGGTTAAATGCCATTTACACTTGGCGATTATATATTAGATGAGTTTGATTACTTATGGTGAGATTAGGAGCATGAGGCAATAGGTCGTATCAGTAATTTATTAGGTTTTCGGAGTTACATTTATTATAAGATATGTACCTTCAGAATATTGTGTTCAGTTTCACCTTATCTCCCATGAAAACAGGATCCAAACATCGATCCTCGACATCTACCATTACGGCAGAGTGCTGATCCCCTATACTCATTTTATCCTCATTGGGCGTGTTTGGGCATCTTTAGCTATACCGAAAAGGTTTCCATTAAGATCTGTGTTTGTTGAAAATGGGAGACTTTACCAATGTGATTTTTTGGCATGTATCTATGGCACTCGCCTGATATCTTTACTTCCTGGACCCCGGTATGTAGGGGTGTCTTATATTCCCCAACATTCAGTTTTGGGATTTCTGTATTTCTTGTCCAAAACAGAAGTAAAATATTTCACTATGGCCCCTTCTTCTTGCCTTCTGATGTATGGATATTCTGTACCGTGGCCATATGTGTGTAGATACAATCTAAGTGTATTTTTGTGGTTTTCTTTTTCCTCTAGTAACCAACAAGCTTGTGGTGTCTGCTGGAGATAGTGTCGAGGTTACCTTACCGAAAAATGCAGTTCAGCTGAATGCCTTTGTCCTTCCTGAACCTCCTGCAGGTAATTCCTTATATTCACATGCTTGCTGCACGTACCACAGGCGACCTTTATCATACGTGTCACTAACTTGTACCTTCTCCCCTTTTGTGCTCAGGATATGGGGATTAAATGGCTGCTTTCCACTCTCCATAATCCTGGATCAACACGATATGGGCCATAGGTAGCCTACCATTTAGGAGTCTGTGGGCACACAATGACCAAACCTTGTAAGGAACACCGTACTAACAATCTTTAGTGTTGAACTCCGTTTGTCATAAATCCTTAATTATTAAAATTATGCTAATGAGGTGCTGGTTGTACCCTGGGCGTGGTTCCGCACTTCAATGCATCTTCCCCAGCTACTAGTTTTTTAGCTGGAAAACAAGTAGGTGGGAAGGTGCACAGAACTGCTTGGCCACGCCCAGGGTGCACCCAGCACTTCATTAGTATATTTGAATAAAAACAGATATGTGGCAAAAGCAACAATGGATATGGATGCGAGAGATATGATTTGTATTAGTACTGTGTCCCATACAAAGTCATTTTGTGCTGACATTTTCCCTTTATTCTTAATTTGGACCCGATCCATGACCAGCATGTACCAGGAATCGATTGTATGATCTCAGTTTGAAGAATGTCAAATACAATATCTTGTACCAGGGACCCTCCTTTTCGACCAGTCATCCTCCTGACTAAGTCCCCAGCCAGTTTGTAAAACAAGTTTATCTCAGAAATGCCGCAGCGTTTCAGAGACAGACATGCCAAACTGAGATCATGCAGCCAGTGCCTGATGTATGAAGCACGTGGATCGGGCACCATGTACAGGTTCTCTTTAAAAATACTCATCAATCTCCAAGTCGCTTTACACAGTACGAGGTATTATATTTGACACTCTCCAAACTGTTCATCATTCCCTAACAATAAAGGTAACTTCTGATTTTCCATATGCCAAGTCTTGTCACTGCCCCTTCGTGTGAGCTCCTTGGAGCAGAATTCACTAGCGATGGAAAGCCTCTTAGGGCCACGTTCCCACGATGAGCTTTTGCTGTGTTTTTGTTGTTGCAGAATTTCTGCACCTAGTTAATACTTGTGCTTTTTCATTGCGCATTTGAGCGTGTCTTTTTTTTACTTTTTTGGCGCTGCAGTTTTTGTCTCTTTTTGGCATTTTGTGTTTGCTACCTCCTGGTACTTGGCTTTCACAAAACTTCATGTGCTTTTTACAAGTGTTTCTGATTTGAAAACACACTAAAAACGCACGTGTGCGTATTACCTGCAAATTTTCCTCATCTAATACAAGTCTGTGGACAAAATATGTACTTTAATCTCAGCACGTCACCAAGAGAGATTTATATGTTGTGGACTTGAAAGATGCAACACAGGTGAATTTACACTGTGTACAAAAGGCACAGTGGGCATGAGATTTCTATAAATCCCATCCCCTTTGATGTAACTTTAAGACGCAGCATCAGAAACTCGTCAGGGGTACTAAGACGCAGCGTCAGAAACTTGTCAGGGGTACTAAGATGCAACGTAAGAAACACGTCAGGGACACACAGCCTAAATAATGTTTAGATGCCCTCCTCCCCATTGAGTGTTTTCCCATATGTGTCCATTACATCTTGATTATGTACAGGACTTGTCTTGTAGCTCAGCACTTTTGCAGCTTTAGTAACACCACCCACGTTGTTTTTACCAAGAAAAAGTCTCAAGATATGAAAGTTGCAGCTTCGTAGCTGTTATTGCCAATTATTCTGCCTATCCTCAAAATTAGGAGTCCAAGCTACTATGTTTATTTGCACAATATATTCTTTATGCTTTTCTGGCTAAACCAGTTATGCAGGAATATTAACCTGAAAAGCTGCCTCTGTGAAAATGAATCACATCTAGTAAGCAGCGTCTCGTTGTATTCCAATGATCTGCCTGAGCCACATGCAGTTTCTCTATGGTTTGTGGTTTAGTATTAGTACAGTTTTGTTTCATAGCATTTACCCCCTCGCAGACAATTTCTATAGTGTCATTGCTTAACAAGAAAATCAGCTCTTATGCCGAAGTGAATGGCACCTCGTTGAATAATCATTGATTTCCCAATTACCGTATATACTCAAGTATCAGCCGACCTGAGTATAAGCCGAGGCACCTAATTTTACCACAGAAAGCTGGGTAAGCTTATTGACTCGCGTATAAGCCGGGTATGCAGTGTCCCCTTATCCCTGTCCTGTTATGTGGCTCCCCCCATCCTGTCCTGCTATGTGTGGCTCCTCTGTCCTGTCCTGCTATGTGTGGCTCCCCCCCCCCCCCTGTAGTATCCTGCTATGTGTGGCACCCCCCCGTCCTGTCCTGCTATGTGTGGCACCCCCCCCGTCCTGTCCTGCTATGTGTGGCTCCTCTGTCCTGTCCTGCTATGTGTGGCCCCCCCTGTATCCTGCTATGTGTGGCACCCCCCCGTCCTGTCTTGCTATGTGTGGCTCCCCCCGTCCTGTCCTGGTACTCACTGAGAAATTATATATTCCAGCTGATGTCAGTGCCTGGGCCCACCGGAGAATCCTTTGGTTCTCCGGTGGACCTGTCCGACCCTGCATAGAAAGTGATATCAGACTGCTAGGATAATTCATCATTTTTCTGATTGGTTTGAAGTCTGATTTTTGGGACTCCGTTGATCCTGAGTTTAATTGAATAAAACTTAGAACTGCAGTGGTGGTGGATGGGAGAGATAATATGTAAGGAAAATTTTAAAAATAACAGTTTTAATTTATTTCATAAATCAATAGTGCATGTCAAAATAATCAACTTTGTAATATATTTTTTTTTTTAGAAAAAGATCTGCTTTTTTTCTCCTCTTGGATGGATCATCCATTCTCAATTCACATTTAAAATCTGTGTTCAGTGAACACAGACTTTCATATACAGTTCAGTTCTACAGTTCTATAGCAAGGGGAGAGGAGCTAGAGGCAGATACATGCTGTTCTCCTGAATCGACACTTACACTTTAAAGGGGTTATCCTCTACTTGGACAACCCCGTCTCGACGTGAATGTTTGCCCCCATGAAAATAAAAACGCTTGTACTTACCTTCCATGCCGGCACCGTTGTAGCAGTGTCGGCACTTGCTCTCCCGGGGCTCTGGTGCGGTTGTTATGACACGTGAGCCCTATGCCCAATCAGCAGTGGTGTCACTGTCCCCAACTTTGGACGTATTGGTAATCAAAAGGAAGTGAGCGCACAGCTGCAACTCTCACTTCCTCTTCATTATGTATACGTCCGAAGGTGGGGGGACAGTGACCCCCAGCTCTGATTGGGCACAGGGCTCACGTTTCTGAACAACCTCTCCTGAGCCCCGGGAGAGCGCGTGTCGACACGGGAGAGGAGTATAGGTGTTTTTATTTTAATGGGGGCAAATATTCAGATTGAGAAGGCGATTGTCCTAGTAGTGGACGACCCCTTTAATATTGACTTTTATATACAGTTCTATGACGAGGGAAGAGGAGCTAGAGGTAGATTATTATTATAGCACCATTTATTTCATGGCACTTTACATGTGAAAAAGATATACATAGTAAAAAATAAGTACAAAAGTTTTTAACAAAATGAGAAAATGAGTCACCGAGTGGTACAATAGAAGAGGATTAGGACCTTGCCTGAGAGGGTTCAGTCTACAAGGGATGGGTAAGAATACAGTAGGTAAAGGAAGAGCTGGTCATGTAGCAGTATGGTGGAACACGGGTTATTACAGTTTGTACGCTTGTCGAAAGAGGTGCGTCTTCAGGTTCCTTTTGAAGGTTTCCACGGTAGGTGAGAGTCTGATATGTTGGGGTAGAGAGTTCCAGAGTAGGGGGGATGCACAGGAGAAATCTTGTATGCGATTGTGGGAAAAGTAGATTAGAGGGGAATAGAGAAGGAGATCTTGTGAGAGTCGGAGGTTGCATGCAGGTAAGTAGCGGGAGACTAGGTCTCAGCTGTATGGATGAGACAGGTTGTCGATGGCTTTGTATGTCAAGGTTAGGGTTTTGAACTGGAGACTCTGAGCATTGGGGAGCCAGTGAAGGGATTGACATAGAGGAGAGGTAGGGGAATAGCAGGGAAACAGGTGGATTAGTCGTGTAGCAGAGTTTATGACAGACTAGAGGGGTGCAAGAGTGTTAGAAGGGAGGCCACAGAGCAGGAGGTTGCAGTAGTCAACGTTGGAGATGATGAGCTCATGCACTAGTGTTTTTGCAGATTCTTGGTTAAGGATCCGTGAAATATTAATGAGTTGAAGTCAGCAGGAAGTGGAAAGGGCTTGGATATGTAGTTTGAAGGAGAGATGAGAGTCAAGGGTTACCCCGAGGCAGCGAGCTTGTGGGACTGGGGAGAGTAAGCAATGATTGACCTTGATGGATAGGTCTGTTGGAGGAATTGAGTGACATGAAGAAAGATGATAAATTCTGTTTTACCCATGTTAAGTTTTAGAAATCTTGCAGAGAAGAAAGTTTAAATAGCGGCCAGACATTGTGGGATTCTGGTTAGTAAAAAGGGGTGAGACTCTATGAGCTGTCCCAGGCCGAAGTTGTAGATGGAAAAGAGCAGGGGTCCTAGAACTGAACCTTGGAGACATAGACGGATAGGGCGCGAGATGATGAGAAGGTGGTGTGTGAGTGGGAGACACCGAATGTCCGGCCTGCTAGGTATCAAGAGATCCAAGATAGAGCCAAGTCTGTGATGCCAAGAGATGAAAATCTGTAGTAAGAGGGGATGGTCCACTGTGTTGAAGGTGGAGGACAGGTCCCGGAGGAGGATTACAGAATAGTTACACTTGACTCTCTTGGATATGGCAGTCAGTAGGATATTGGTGACTTTAGTTGGGGCAGTATCAGTAGAATAATGCAGTCAGAAGCCACATTGTAAGCGGTCAAAGAGGGAGCTGGAGGAGAGATGGGAGGACAGTTCAAAATGGATGTGTTGTTCCAGTAGTTTTGAGACATAAGGAATAAGTGATATGGGGCGATAGCTAGACACAGAGGATGGGTCAAGGGATGGCTTCTTGAGGATGGTTGTGTTCGAGGCATGTTTGAAGCATGAGGAGAAGACACCAGTTGTTAGTGATAGGTTGAAGAGGTGGGTTAGGGTTGGGATGAAGACTGGTGAGGTTTGGGATGAGGTGGTATGGGATCGGGTCAAGTGCACAGGTGGTGAAATGTGATCTGAAGAGTAGAGAGGAAAAGTAACCTTCCATAATAGCGGAGAAGCTGGTTATAAAGGAGGGGGGCTGAGTGACTGAGTAGGGTCTGTGTAGACTATGGGCTAAAGCTTTGTTTTGTTATCAATATTCAGCTGAGATGAGAGGGAGCGGGTGCTGAGGGACGGAGGAAAGAATCGAAACTGTTGAATAGCTGTTTAGGGTTGTGAGGCAGTGAAGATATGAGAGATGAGAATTATGTTTGTTTTGCTGCAGTGAGTGTAGACTTGAAAGTAGTGGACTGTTGGAATCTAAGTGCTTGTTGAAATGGGATCTTTTCTATCTCTGCTCATTAACCCTGGAAACCCTCCTCAGTTCTTTAGTCAGGTTGGTGTGCCAGGGTTGCCTGTTGTGCGAATTTTCATATGTGTGAGGGGGGCAACCGATTCAAGGGCTGCGGTGCTCTAGAAAGTGGCAGCAGCATCTGCACCATGTAAGGAACTTATGCCTGCAAGAGGAAGAAGGGATTCAGAGAGTGAGTGTAAATCAATGTGTTTGAGATTTCTGTGAGGGTGTGCAAATTTGTGGAGTGGGGATTGTGCTCCTGGAGAGGAGAGGGAAGAGAGTATAAGTAGGTTGTGGTCAGAAAAAGGGAGAGGTGAGTTATAGAGTTTAGATAGTGAACAGAGGTGGGTGAAGATGAGATCCAGTGTGTGGCCCTCTTTGTAAGTGGCTGTGGAAGACAATTGAGTGAGGCCGAAGGAGAAAGTGAGATATAAGCTAAGACACAGCTGAGTGGGAATTGTCAATGGGGATCTTGAAGTCAACCATGATGATAGTGTGGATGCCAACAGAAAGGAAGTGAAATGGTAGAAGAAGATGGTGGCTAGCCCTGGCGAGCAGTAAATGATGGGCAGTTGGAGGGGGAGTAGATGCACACAGAGTGTACCTCAAAAGAAGAGTGAGTAATGGAGGGTGGCAGTGGAATTTGGGTGAAGGAGCAGTTATCTCACAGGAGAAAACCAACTCCTGCACTATGCTTGCCTTGCTGAGTCAGGGGTGTAAGAAAGGTGAAATCCACCATAAGAAAGTGCAGCTGGAGAGGCTGTGTCAGAGAGAGTGAGCCAGGTTTCGGTGATGCTGAGAAAGGAAAGTTTGTTAGTAATGAAAAGATCATGGATGTATGAAAGTTTTGTTTCAGACAGAGCAAGTGTTCCATAGAGCTCCTGTTAGAGGGACTGAGAAAGCATAGGGTGAATGGGGGTACAAGGTTAGAAAGGTTGCGGAAATTTGTGATACTGTGATAGATAGTGGATGAGAGGTAGAAGTGACTGTGGGAATGTGGTGACGAGGACCAGGATTTGAAGAGCTATTGCCGGCAGTGAGGAGAAGCAGAGAAAGTGTTAGGTGGGAGCAGGAGAGAGCATGAGGTGGCTGTCTGTGTGTGGAGACATAGGATTTTACATTGAGGAACAGTTCTGAGGAGGAGGTGAGATGGATGGGGGACCACTTCATTACTAGGTGTAGGGATTAGGAGGGATAGTAGGAAGTGTAGGACTATACAGGTGAGCGTGAAAACAAACAGAAACATTGTTTACTGTGACTATGTATGCAGTTACCTTCAGTTATCGTATTTTTCGGACTATATGACACACCAGACCATAAGACACACCTAGGTTTTAGAGTAGGAAAATTAGAAAAAAAATTGAAGCAAAAAATGTGGTCAATTCTGTACTAATATCCCCCATCCTGGTATATATGTATGTCTCCAATCCAGGTATTCATGGCCCCCTCATCACCATCCTTGTATGCATGACCCCCTCATCCCGATCCTGGTATGCATGGCCCCCCTCATCCTCGTCCTGGTATGCATGGCCCCCTCATCCCCATCCTGGTATGCATGGGCCCTATCATCCCTGTCCAGGTATGCATGT
Organism: Dendrobates tinctorius; assembly: GCF_039654945.1. NCBI lineage: Eukaryota > Metazoa > Chordata > Amphibia > Anura > Dendrobatidae > Dendrobates > Dendrobates tinctorius. The sequence goes on from NW_027361683.1 coordinate 25,741,388, forward strand.
CCCCTTCCCCATCCTGGCATGCATGTCCCCTTCATCCCCGTCCTGGTATGCATGGTCCCCTTACCTTAATCCTGGTATGCATGGCCTCCTCATCTCCATCCTGGTATGCATGGCCCCTCATCCCCATTCTGGTATGCATGGCTCCCATCAGAAAAACACAAAAAACATAGACCATTCTACTTACCTTCCCTGCGCTCCCTCGCATAGTCCTGTTTTGATGCCAGCAGCTGATTTCAGCAGGAAGAAGTGCATGGCAGTGAGGTCATGCATTGCTTTCAAGCAGAGGACAGTTGCCTGAATACTCACTGCTCCCCACACCAGGGACTATAGGCATGTGGAGCAGAGAATATTCATTGATCTTTAATAATGGGCACAGTGTTAGCAGCAGCGGCTGAGTGTGCCCACTATTACGGAAAATGTATATTCACTGCTCTCCACTCCCACTCCACTGCTTCCCATGGGAGTGGAGAGCAGTGAATATTCATTTTCTGTAATAGTGGCCACATGTGGTCTTCCAGCAGCTACAGGAGCCAATGGCTGCGGCTAACACTGTGCCTGCTATTAAAGAGAAATTAAAATTCATTGCGTTTCACGCCCATGGTCCCTCCCACCTCTCGGCGCATCCTTCAGTGCATGGAGGGGGGAGGGACTCTCTTGATTATGGGCATGGGGAGCAGGCAGTATTCATTCATTCAAATTTTTGAAGGAAAAAAGTGCTTCTTATAGTCCGAAAAATACGGTACCTTCATATTAAATTCTGGTCTAATTCATTGCACTACACTTAAGTGCTGCACTTGGGTAATGCAAAACAGACTACGTCATGCATATGTATTAATCACAATAGATTTGCTAACAAATGCATTCAGGTGTGAAGCAGAGGCCAGTACTCATCTTTATCAGATAATTAAAGCTGAGCCAGATGCAGGATATATCACTGGCAGAGTAAACAAGTGGGGAGGTGGGGTAGTGCAGTGGTCAGTTTAAAAACATACCAAGTGAATACACACAGGAAATGTAAGAATAATCACATGTACAAGCTGTTCACCTGAATTGACACTTAGCTATTGCAAGGTCATGGACAACTTTCAATAGTTGTCGACCAACAGCTGTTCTTTCCTTTTTATTTTTTAAACTGTGTTTTTATTTACATTTTTCCGAAATGCAAGAATAAAACACAGTTGAATCATAACAATATCCTTACATACATGATTAAAATAGGCTCAAAAAGTTAACCTTGTAGTAATTATCTATTCTATTATTTCTAAACACTGTTTTTCTGTGATTCCTTTGTATCCCCGTTCATACTGCACCCACACACACAAATGATACACCATTTGAAAGGTAAACTTGCCCCCTTCAGCAAGAAAATAGCCAAACAAACCACACAGCCATGATTTTATCACTAAATACAGTTTAAACATTAATTTTCATAAACCTGCAGTAAGGAAAAATGACCTGCAGGTGGCACCACAGTACCCCAAAGCACACTACCAACACATTTGTAAACATGCACTGCTTTTTGGCTCATTACTTTGCCCCACACACACATGATACACCATTTGAAAGGTAAACTTGCCCCCTTCAGGAAGAAAACAGCCAAACAAACCACACATCCACGATTTTATCACTAAATACAGTTTAAATATTCATTTTCATAAACCTGCAGAAAGACACAATGACCTGCAGGTGGCACCTCAACCGGAAAACATTTTTTGGCCTCTACTTATCCAAACAATTTATTGTATTACCAATCTACATATATAAATACCTGTCTGTGTTCATCAGCTCATGATACATTTACATTTGACCAGCTTGCTTTTTCTGATATTGCCTGCGCCCCTGACGACCAATGTGCGAAAATTTTGCATGGGCCAAGCTAGTTTAAGAATATTACACAAATCAAGAAAATTAAAACAAATGCTAAAACGGTCTTTTAAAAATAATTCAAGACAGGACAGACAAGACATACGTAAAAGGAAACATAAAAAGGTATACTATGATACAGCTGTTCATTCTAACTCCCTCATATACATGTGCACTCATGCGAGCATTAAGCTTAGAAGAACCACATCTATGTGATCAGGCACCTGAACAATGTTTGTGGTTTTTGCTTACTTTACAAGTAATCCCCAGTGCATAGGTAAATTGTGTCTTAAAAGCTGTAAGTAAATGTACACTAAGGAAAAAGGTGGAAATCAAACATAAATAGAAAAGAATTGAAGGAGTTGGATTTAAAGGGAACCTGTGAGGTGAATTCTGCCACCCAAAACGATTAGCACGCTTCACGATTGCAGCCAGGTATACTTTTGTCTGAAATGATCCTGCGTTTCAGATAAAATATACTTTGTAGATTCAGCAGGGGACCAGACTAATCCAGCCCTCGCACAACTCCATTGACAAAATAAACTGAAAGTTTTATGGGTCTCAAAAATGTAAAGTGCTGCGGAATATGTCGGCGCTATATAAATAAAATTATTATTAGGCAACAAAACTATTGTTCTTTTACATAGTTCCAAATTTTATTAAGCCACTAAAATAATAAAAAAAAATACAAGTTTAATATTACCACTGAAGAATCACATTGCCAAGTCATTCTTACCATACAGTGAACAACATACAACTCTAAAAAGCAATAGCAGAATTTCATTTTTTTTTTTCACCAATTCAGCGCACTTGGAATTTTTAACATTTGTTCATAAAAAAAAAAATCAACACCTCACATGGCTATGTCAATGGGAAAAAAAGTTATAAGAAGGAGAGGAAAAAATAAAACCCACAAAAGAAAAATCGCCTTATGAGATTAAAGAACAACATTTAAGTCTCTTGTGTATCTCCGTTTTAGCTGATGTTCTATGATTCTCTTCATTCAGGCTACATTTCCTGTGATGCATACTACAGAGTTTCAGTGTATTCTTCGTGAAGCAGCTTCAGTCTGTCTTCCCTGCCACCTTCTGGGAATAGGCTTCTTCCTGTCATCTCTTACACGCAGTGTGAAGCTGCATTGTATGGAAATGCATTAGAGATTTTTTAAATTCTGAATATATATATGTATGTGTGTGTGTGTGTGTTTTTGTCGCTTATTTTTGAGACCTATAACTTTTTTGGCAATGGAGCTGTGTGAGGGATTGTTTCTTTTTTTGCATAGTGGGCAGGTGTTTTTAGTGATTTTTATTTGGTGTTCATACAACATTGTGATAGCCTTTTATTACGTTATTTTTAGAGAGGTGCACACCAAAAAACATCAAATCTGATATTTTTGTCTCTTTATGACATTTACCATATGGAGTAATTACTTTCATATTTCAATATCAAAGTATCAATATCAGACATGTTTTTTGCTTTATTTTTAAACTGAGAAAATGATGGTAATATGAATTTGTATATATTGATTATATATTTTTTTTTACTCTATTTTTTTAGTCTCTAATAAACTTACACCTGCGATCCTTTAAGTGCAGTATATAGTGTAAATTATGGTCTCCTCTGATGTCCATCTTGTGCCTGGGCTTCACAGGAATAACAAGATGGCAGTCACGCAGGCCCCTGTCTGCCATGGTGATGATGGTTGATCACTCCATTTAAATGCCATTGTCCATGATTGACAACAGTATTTAAATTGGTAAAAGCAGGCTTTGTTCGATTTCTCTTTATGACAGTGGTCACCTTACAAGGGTTGTTCATGTCGGGGGACAAATTATTCCATCATATTTCTTAGCTATATGAGTATTTAGGCTTAAAAATCATTTTTGCAACTTGGTTTAATAAAAAATGTTGCACTCTTTGGCGTCTACAGGCTCTTTGTGTCTTGGCACATTCAATTTTGACCTGTGGTCATAAATCTGCTGAATAGAAGCTCAAAAAAGACAGATAAGATTTACAGAGTCTCCTTTTTGACCATCAGAACAGCTCACTGACTGATCCTACGTTAACTCTTTTTCTGCAGCCATCACAGAGGCTATAGGAGGCAAATTGTGCAAACGTTTTTAATGATTCCGAATAGTAAAAATATTTTTTTTTAGCCAATAATACTTGAATTAAAAAAAACCTCTTTAAATCACTACTTTGTCTTACAAGAAAAAGCTACATGGCCAGCTTTAAACGTGCAGTATCTGTGACAAGCCGTGTAATTCACTAGGGCACTGAAAACAATTACTGTACTGTTATCGCCTTCTACTGAACGCTGACTGATGCTTGTTTTATCCGAAGCCAGGAATTTTTATATTGTGCTGGTGTGCCATTTACGATCGTGTTTTCTAGTGAAATGCCCCCCAAACATTGTTTTTTTTATTCCATGGAGAATAAGCTTTAGATGATATTTAATTTAGAGACTAAAAATTGATCTGCTTGCACATATGGGGTCAATGCACAGTTTTAGGCAAGCAATATTGGCAGAGATCCATGAATTGACATCTTTTAAGGATAAACAAGCAGAGCCTCCTTGAAGTGAAGTGACATCAGAAGAAGCCATGTACTCATGATGAGAAATATTATTTTTGACCAGTCTATAAATTATATCCTGCGTTTTCCATACGTTGCTCCCTGTGAGAATGAGCTCCGGCCCCTATGATTATACAGCAGTAGTGAGCATTGTTGCTGTGCCTCCATCACGGGGGTGAGATAGCAGGACACTTGCTAGAATCTGCAGCAGCATGGGGACATTACATGTTACCACTGAATATAAAGTGTGTGGTAAGCAGCCTGGGAAGGGGAGAATTAGTCATTTTTCTTCTGCTTGCTTGTATGATTTATTTTTCTTATCTTTGCTTGCACTATTTATTTAGCGCTTATTGAAATACCTGTGACTTTAAAGGTTGTTTTTTTTTTTTCATTTTACAATGCACAGTACATGTATGATTATTGTTAATATACATTGTAATCCCTGCATAGACTTTGTTCCTTTTACCTTTGTCCTTTTCTCATCTCCTTCGGTCCCTCTCTGCATCCAGCTTCACAGCGCTAAATGTTGCAATTTCCCAGCAACACACTGCTCCTTCTCAGTGCTGCAGAGCTCAAAATGTGCAATTTTTACTTGTATGGATGAGCTGATCAGTGATGGCTTTGAATGTAATAACTGGGACCCACTATTTGATCAACATTCATTACTATTTAAAAGCTCTACGTTTGATTGGTAGTTCATGAGGATCTTCAGACCAAAATCATGATCTCTTTTGCATGCAGAGCAGAACGTCGCATAGCATTGATGAGTGGTGCTACAACATGGCTGTCAGGGCAGTGAGGATGCTGTGAGAGGGTATGGGGAGTGTTTTATTAGGCTGGCTCATAGGTAAATCTATTTTCATGAATTAGGGCCATTATTTGCAAATGCAGCTGGTGTCAATAGGATATTGAGCTAAGGCTATGTGCACACGTAGATTTTGGTCCTGTGGATTTTTCCGAGTGGATTTGTAAAAATCCGCAGGTAAAATCTCAGGTCAAAAGACCTGCGGTTTACATGCGGTTTAGCCCTGCGGTTTCACACCTCTACAATGGAGAAGGTGTGAAACCGCAGCAGAATCCGCACAAAGAATTGACATGCTGCGGATTTGAACCCGCAGCAAATCCGAGCGGAAAAATCTGCAGCATGTGCACTGCGTTTTTCAGTTTACCTTTGAAAACAATGGTACTGTACAACGCACCTAAATCTGCTGCGGACCCACAGAGCCTGAAACGCTGCAGATCCGCAGCAGAATCCACACCGTGTGCACATAGCCTAATGGAGTTGTGCTACAATCCAATATTTTATTAGGCATGGTCATTACGTGCATCTGAACACCCAGCCGATGGCATTAAAACTACTAGAGCAGGGTCGGGAACCTATAGCTCGCGAGTGAGATGTGACTCTTTTGATGGCTGCATCTGGCTGTCAGAAAAATCTGCCTGAACATCGGGTGTTTTGTCACGCTGTGATGTACATGCTAGCGTGGCAAACACCTCTTCTGATCGGCGGTGAAATCATCACCACCAGTCAGACAGCCGCGATTCCCACACTGTCAAAAGACAGCGTGAACGCTCAGCTGTGATAGGAGGTATAAAGTTTACCTCTGGTCACTGGTGTCAGCTGATGGGACAGTTGCTCCCATCATCCAACACCTGCTGCCCCTAATAACAGCCAGAGCAGGAGCGGCAGATGGGAGTATTCATCAGCCACTCCTGCGCCGTAAATAAATAATTTTAAAAAAACTGCGTAGGTTCCCCTTTGTTTTTGATAACCAGCCAGGCAAAACTCACAGCTGGGGGCTGCAACCCTCAGCTGTCAGCTTCAGCAAAGCTAGTTAGCAGAAATAGAGGGGTCCCCACACCGTATTTTTTAATTTTTTAAATAAATTATAAAAAAAGCGGCGTGGGGTGCTCCCCATTTTTGACAACCAGTTTTGCTAAAGCAGACAGCTGGGGGCTGGTATTCTCAGGCTGGTAAGGGGCCATGGATCAATCCATCCATCCCTCATCAATCCATCCATCCCTCATCCATCCATCCTTTCACCCCTCATCCACACATCCATCCGTCCAGCTATATCTCAATCCATCCATCCCTCGTCCACACATCCATCCCTCCATTCGTCCAGCTATCTCCATCCATCCATCCCTCATCCATCCTTCCCTCCATCCATCTCTAATGCATCCATCCCTCATCCGTCCATCCGTCCAGCTATATCTCCATCCATTCATCCCTCCAACCATCCATCCCTCATCAATCCATCCATCCCTCCAGCCAGCCATCCCTCATCCATCCATCTATCCATCCCTCATCCACACATCCATCCGTCCAGCTATATCTCAATCCATCCATCCCTCATCCACACATCCATCCCTCCATTCGTCCAGCTATCTCCATCCATCCATTCCTCATCCATCCAGCCATCCATTCTTCATCTATCCATCCATCCCTCATCCACACATTTCTCATCCACACATCCATCCTTCCGTCCAGCTATATCTCAATCCTTCCATCCCTCATCCACACATCCATCCGTCCAGCTATATCTCAATCCATCCATCCCTCATCCACACATCCATCCCTAATCAATCCATCCATCCCTCCAGCCAGCCATCCCTCATCCATCCATACTTTCACCCCTCATTCACACATCCATCCGTACAGCTATATCTCAATCCAGCCATCCCTCATCCACACATCCATCCCTCCATTCGTCCAGCTATCTCCATCCATCCATTCCTCATCCATCCAGCCATCCCTCCAGCCATCCATTCTTTATCCATCCATCCCTTATCCACACATCCCTCCATCTGTCCAGCTATATCTCCTTCCATCCATCCCTCCTGCCATTCATCCCTCATGAATTCATCCTCCCCTCCCTCCATCCATCCCTCATCCATCCATCTATCCATCCCTCATCCAAACATCCATCCATCCAGCTATATCTCAATCCATCCATCCCTCATCCACACATCCATCCCTCCATTCGTCCAGCTATCTCCATCCATCCATTCCTCATCCATCCAGCCATCCATTCTTCATCTATCCATCCATCCCTCATCCACACATTTCTCATCCACACATCCATCCTTCCGTCCAGCTATATCTCAATCCTTCCATCCCTCATCCACACATCCATCCGTCCAGCTATATCTCAATCCATCTATCCCTCATCCACACATCCATCCCTCCATTCGTCCAGCTATCTCCATCCATCCATTCCTCATCCATCCAGCCATCCATTCTTCATCCATCCATCCCTCATCCACACATTTCTCATCCACACATCCATCCGTCCAGCTATATCTCAATCCTTCCATCCCTCATCCACACATCCATCCCTCCATCCATCCATCATTATTGGTTAGCAGCAGCTTAACAACGTTATTATAAAATAATTCAGAGACCTATTTTACTTTAAAAGTGTTGATCTTGCATAAAATGCACACATTTTCTTGTATTTAGTTTTAAACATATTGGTATGGCTGTCACGGAATTACATTTTAAAATATGTGGCTTTCATGGCTCTCTCAACCAAAAAGGTTCCCGACCCCTGTACTAGAGAATTGGTCGTGTGGCGATGGAGGGTAATTGTGAGAGGGTTGAGATCTGCAAATCAGTAAAGATTGAAAAATGAGCTGTATTGACACACATGAATTATTGTGTATGTGCAGAATACTGAGACCACGTTAGGATTTTGAGATAAACCTTGTAAAACTTGTATAACTGATGCAACACAACACTTATTTGTCTGTAAGGATATGTGTACAGAGCCTAAGTTTTCCACTGTGATGTTCCAACACATGACTGTAATATAATAGGCCGTGTAGTCATACTGCTTGCTAATCCCAGCGACCTGATCAGCAGTGTAAACAGTGGGAATAATGAGGCAAGGGCCAGTAAAAAACTAATTGAAAGTGGTTTTCTGTTTTACATTTTTTTTTATTTTTTACAGGATGGCAAAATAGGAAAATGACAGCTAATCACCCTGCTTGTGTCCCGTGAGGCCTCTCCCCCACTTCCTATGGTGTTTGACCAACTGTAGTGGTGGCGTAAGCACTACAATGCACATGACTGCTGCAGTCAATCACTGTGCTCAGTGGTGCACATCACCACTGCAGATGGTCAGCAAAACCATTGGTAGCAAAGGAGTGGCAACGCTAGTCCTGTGCAGGGTGATTAACTGATTTTATTATTTTTGGATACAAATTTTAAAAAGAAAACCCCAGTAATTGTGGTAATTACTGTGGATCATCTACTGTAGCTATGGTGTGTACTAGACAGATTTTGTTTAATCACATCACTATAAGGAGTTTGCTGATAATCTGCATTTATCTGATCTGTGTGTTTTCCATTTACCTGTAGGTAAAGTTTATACATATGATTGGAGGCTGATCACTCATCCTACAGATTACAGTGGGGAGATGGAGGGGAAACATTCTCAGTCCCTTAAGTTGTCAAAGGTAAGTCTCATAGCTACTATAGTTAGACCATCCATTGATAATTAGAAAATGTATCATTTATAAGTGACTTTATGATTATATCCTTCAATTCAACTCATTAAATTGGTTGTCCAACTAACGATGGAGAATATTTTTCAGACTATGACGGTGTCGGCGGTGAGGCAGAGCATGGAGCAGGGTCTCTTCCTCAGGATGCGGGCGGCTGCAGTCCCGGGGAGCGATGATGCGGATCCAGTGTTGACGGTGAGGTAGAGCATAGAGCAGAGTCCCTTCCTCAGGATGCCAACGGCAGAAATGTAGCGTCGCCACGTCCCGATGTCCACAGCGAGCAGAGCCGAGTGCATCACCGGTTTCTCAGCGGCCAAATTCCAGAGGCTGCGTGTGCGCAGATTGAGATCTCGGTGGCCATCAGCTTTAGGAAAATGGCCGCCGAGATCTCAATCTGCGCGTGCGTGGCCTCTGGAGGCTGTTTTCTTGAAGCCGAGGGCCGCAGTGATCTCAATCTGTGCTCACGCCGCCTTAGCTTCAGGAAGATGGCCCCACGGAAACCGGTGATGCACTCAGCTCTGCTCGCCACGGACATTGGGCCATGGCGTCACTACATTTCTGCCGCCGGCATCCTGAGGAAGGGACCCTGCTCAGGTGCACTCTGCGCCGCCGACACCGAGCCTCAGCATCTCCACTGCATCACCACACCTCTGCCGCCGCCGGTTCTGCTTCTACACCACTGTTGCTACACCACTGCCGCAACACCCCGGTGAGCCTGTGTTCGGACTATAAGACATACCTCCCCATTTTCCTCCCAAATTTTTTTGGTAAAAAGTACGTTTTATAGTCCAAAAAATGCAGTACATTTAAATCAATAGATCATGGAATAATAATAAGTTCCACAATTGGATGTGTTTAGACAAAATGTTCCTGTGCTGAGATAATGTTTTAAATGTGCCCTTGCTGTGTACTGTGTAATGGCTGTGTCTGATCATACAGGAACATGGTCTGATCATTTCACAGCTCCTGGGTCGGGGAGAAAGCATAAGTGTGTACAAATTGGACAGCACACGATCACAACTGATTCTGTCACGGGTCAGTAGGGGGAAAACAGGAGACGTGGAACCTGGGCCCCTGACCTGCTCCTCATGCTAAGGGGGTGCCCTGACTCTCCTGAGTCCAGCTTGGTTGGTCTCCAAATGAATAATATCACCAACCTTGAGTTGCAGCACTTGATGACCCTTTGTAGGAAGGAGGGAGTGGTCACACCTGCTGATTGACTAAACATGTAGTAACACCAGCGGCCACCGGGGAGGGGGGAAACCCAGCAGCAGACTCACTAAACTTGTAGTAACACCAGCGGCCACCGGGGGCAAAAACCCATATTAACCCCCGAGGGCCAGAAAGGAAAAAGGTTTATATAAGTCCAGACTCTGACACAGATCCAAAAATGGATCCTGACAGTACCCCTCCTTCAATGAGGGGCCTCTGGACCCTCAACACTGCACCTCACCAGAAAAACACTGACGGTGAGGATGCCCAGGTCCACCAGAGTTCACCTCAGCAACCACCTGACTCTCTGGTTCATGGCAAACGTTGGCAGATGGAGGTGGCAACGTATGCTCCGGAGGCGCCACGAATCTCCAGAGTGCCGACCTGGGAATGAGTTGTGTATGGGCATTATTGAGGGCAACTCCAGCTGGTAAGTCCCCGAGCCGGGAATGGCTGACACCCGATACGGCCCAATCACCCGAGAACTCCAGGCCTGTTATGAATGGGTCACCGAGGAGGATGGCAGGAACAGGCTAAGCCACCAGAAGACCAGAAAGGTTGGTAACTAAGCGGATTGCAGACCCCTGATCCTATCAACACAACTAGCAGTAGCCGTGGAGCGTTCCTACGATGCCCTAGATGCCTCGTCACAGCCAGAGAACCAACTAAGCCTAAAGACAAAAAGGTGAAATCTAAACTGCCCCGGAGCAGATCCTCAAAGGAATAGACAGCCCCCAAACATATATTGTCAGTGAGAGAAGATGAGACTCAAACACAGGCAGAGAACAGACTGAGCAAAAGGTGGGGCCCAAGCTGTCTAGACAGGACAGAAAAGATACTGTCTGCAATCATGCACAAATCCCTAAAAAAGTCCAACACTTCTGATATACAAAAAACCTGAGGCCACACGACCTCGCCCCGCTAGATTAGCACTCTGGTATAAACTGGAAGCAAAGCAAAAAGATACTAACATAACAGAGGACTGAACAAGCTGTAACGTATGAAGCAGGGCCCAGCGCTGCTCCAGCAGGGAGCACGCTGAACCTTAGCAACAAAGCAGAAAGCAAAAAAAAAAGGCACAACCAGATTAGATGCAAAGGATTAGCAAAAGAATCACTTAACTGAACCATGCAGATCAGGCAGGGGACAAAAGAACTCCAAATGCACAAGGAGGAAAATCACCAGCAACCTTCAAGAGCAGCCAGCTCAATTATATGCTCCCAGTCAATAATCCCAGGTTCCCAATTATCGTCGTCAGGTGGGGAACATCCATCAATCTGGCCAGCTCCACTGCTCTCAGTGACCACCAAAGGGAGCTTCGGCTCAGACATCCGAGCAAGGGAATTCACAACAGTACCCCCCCACCTTGAGGAGGGGTCACCGAACCCTCATCCACGCCACCAGGCCGATTGGGATGGGCCCAGTGAAAGGCACGAATCAATCTCTTGTCATGGATGTTAGAAGCAGAGACCCAAGAATTATCCTCCTGGCCATAACCCTTCCATTTGACCAAGTACTGAAGTCTCCGTCTAGACAGACGAGAATCCAATATCTTCACTACCTCATACTCCAAATTACCCTCAACCAGTACAGGGTCAGGGGGCGCCGCCATGGGAACTACTGGCTCCACAAACCTTTTCAACAAAGATTTATGAAAAACGTTATGAATCTTAAATGTAACTGGAAGAGCCAAACGAAAAGAAATGGGGTTAAGGATTTCCAAAATCTTATAAGGTCCAATAAACCTTGGCTTGAATTTTGAAATGCAACCTTCATGGGAATATTTTTTGAGGCCAACCAAACCAAATCACCCACTTTAAACCGGGGACCAATGGTCCTATGCCGGTTGGAAAACCATTGGGCCTTTTCCTGAGAGTGGGACAACTTATCCACTGCTTGGTCCCAAATCTGCTGCATTCTCTCTACCACAGAATCTACACCTGGGCAGGAAGAAGCTTCCACCTGCCCCAAAGAAAATCGACGATGAAACCCAAAGTTACAAAAGAAAGGAGACATCAAAGTGGCAGAGCTAGCCCTATTGTTTAGCGCGAATTCGGCCAAAGGCAAAAATGAGACCCAATCATCCTGATCAGCAGATATGAAACATCTCAAATAGGAGTCCAACGTCTGGTTTGTTCTCTCAGTTTGCCCATTGGTCTGAGGATGAAATGCAGAGGAGAAATACAACTGAATTCCCAGTTTGGAACAAAAAAGCTCTCCAAAATCTGGAAACAAAGTGGACCCCTCTGTCCAACACAATGTTCTCAGGAATCCTGTGCAAATGAACCACTTGTAAGAACAAGGGCACCAACTCAGAAGAAGATAGCAACTTTGGGAGTGGTACAAGATGGACCATCTTAGAAAATCTATCATAGATCACCCAAATAACACTTATTCTCTGAGAGCCAGGGAGATCAGAGATAAAATCCATTGGGATATGGGTCCATGGCCTCCTGGGCACCGGCAGGGGCATCAACAAACCGAGAACAAGTCCCACAGGACTGATCAAAATTCCTGAGATCACGAGATAAGGCAGGCCACCAAAAAGACTGACTAACCAAATCGCTGGTACCAAAGTTACCTGGATGACCAGCCAACGCAGAGCAATGAATTTCAGACATTACTCTTTTCCTCCACTGGTCAGGGACATACAATTTTCCCATAGGGCATCATTCAGGTTTATCCTCCTGAAATTCCTCCAGGGCACGTCTCAAATCAGGAGAGATGGCGGAAAGAACTACACCCTCATATTTAGAATGGTAGTAGGCTCGGTCACATCAAGAGAATCCGCAAAGAAACTCCTAGAAAGGGCGTCCGCCTTAACATTCTTAGTGCCCGGAAGAAAGGAGACCACAAAATTAAAATGCGTGAAAAACAAGGCCCACCTAGCCTGTCTAGGATTCAAGAGCTTGGCTGATTCAAGATAAATTCTTATGATCGGTGAGGACCACAACTTGATGTCTAGCTCCCTCCAGCAAATGTCTCCACTCTTCAAATGCCCATTTCATGTCCAATAATTCCCGATTCCCCACGTCATAGTTATGTTCAGATGGAGAAAATTTTCGAGAAAAGAAGGCACAGGGATTCATCTTAGAGGTTACCGGATCCCTTTGAGACAAAATGGCTCCTGCACCAATCTCAGATGCATCTATTTCCACCTGAAATGGAAGTGAAACATTAGGTTGCCGTAGAACCGGCGCAGAAGTGAATGTCTGCTTAAGCTCCTGGAATGCTGTGACTGCCTCTGGAGACCAATTCACCACATCAGCGCCCTTTTTGGTCAAATCCGTCAGTGGTTTAACAATACCAGAAAAATTACTTATAAATTTACGGTAGAAATTAGCAAAACCCAAAAACTTCTGGAGAGCCTTCAAAGAAGTGGGCTGAACCCAATCATAAATGGCCTGTACCTTGGCCGGGTCCATTTCAATAGCAGACGGGGACAAAATGAATCCCAAAAAACGAAATCCTCTGTACACCAAAAAGACATTTCGATCCCCTAACATACAGAGTATTTCCCCTCAAAATCCGGAACACAGTCCGGACATGTTCCACATGAGAATCCCAGTTACAGGAAAAAATCAAAATATCATCCAGATAAATGATAAAAAAACTTATCCACAAGGTCCCGGAAAATATCGTTCATAAAAGAATGGAAGACGGAAGGGGCATTAGTGAGCCCAAAAGGCATCACCAGGTACTCAAAATGTCCCTCCGGAGTATTAAACGCCATCTTCCATTCATCCCTGTGCTTGATGCGAATAAGATTATACGTCCCCCCGAGGTCAAGTTTGGTAAACGAACAAGCACTTTTAACTCTGGAAAATAAATCAGAAATCAGGGGTAACAGGTACTGATATTTAACAGTGATTTTGTTAAGGGAACGATAGTCAATACCTTAATGAGCCATCTTTATTGGCCACAAAGAAAAAACCAGCACCCAAAGGCGAAGAAGATGGTCTGATATAACCTTTCTCCAATGATTCCTTGATATAAGATTGAATAGCATCATGTTCAAGTACTGATAAGTTAAAAAGCCGGCCCTTGGGAAATTTACAACCGGGCAATAACTCAATTGCGCAGTCATAACTCCTATGAGGAGGCAAAGACGCGGACTTACTCTCACTTAACACGTCAGAAAAATCAGCCAAATAGTCAGGAACATCTTGAGACTGGGGAGAGGTGGAGAAAACAGTAGTGTCACTAAGAACACATTGACAACCCCAACTCACCACAGACAGAGATTTCCAATCCAAAATAGGATTATGGGTTTGCAACCAAGGAAAACCCAGAACAATAGTATCATGCAAATTGTGCAACACCAAAAATTTACAATTCTCTTGATGACCCTTTCCATTGTGCAGGTAATATAGTTCAATATTTCAAATTTATTAGTATTATTGTTTTCCCCCATAGCCCATTGTAGTTTAGGACTCCTGGGAGCAGAGGAAGTTTCGGCTCAGATATCCGAGCAAGGGAATTCACAACACAGACCCCTGCAGCACACTTCCACCGGATGTTTTTGGTGGGCACCCATACGTACTTCACAGAACCGACAACAGAGGCGTCCCCCTGTGTTGTCACACTAGAGAAGAAGGGGATGGTGGAGAAAGATGGCAGAGACCGTAGCCCCCAGGCAGCAGCCCTCACAAGACTGATCCCAGCTGACTACTTCCCTAGACCGCCAATCTATGACCGGGTTGTGTTTTTATAACCAAGGGAGGCCTAAATCGATAGGTGATGGCATTCCCCCCCCCCCAAGACGTAGCATGACAGGGACTCTACATGATGAGTCCCTATACGCAGATGTATATTTTCCACGACTTGTGTCAACCTCCCCTGGCTCAGTGGGACAGAGTCAATGGCCTGGACGCTTATTGGTTTGGCCAGCGTCCTACACATCAGGCCATGAGTCTGGACAAAGTGAGCGTCCACCAGATTGACTCCCGCTCCCACTGTCCACAGACACCAGTATGCCCTCAGGTACCCCGCCAACCACCACTTCTGCTGACAAAGTACACTGAGAGGGCAAAATGGAGAAAATATACACTCCCTGGTCGCCTCCTTCCACACGACCAGGGGGATGCGGCTTTTTGGGTGGTACAGAAGTTTTGGCGCGAGTCGGGCAGACCCTAAAAAAATGGCCAGTATGCCCACAGCAAAAACATGCCCCCAAACCACGACGAACCGCAGGCAACACCGTTGAGGAACCAACTTCTCCCACCTGCCTGGGCTCGTCTGACTGCACCAATGAGTCCTCCTCCCTAGCAAGAACTACAGGGGGCATATTCGCCAAAGCCGCAAAAACCTCGTCCACCAACCGTAGAGATGGTGAATCGGCCGGCAGGGAGAAGGCCCAGGATTGGGGATCACCTTTAAAGAGGGATATGATGAATCCCACGCGCTGTTCCTCACCCCCTAATGAACGAGGGCGGAGCCTGAAGTGTAGCTTGCAGGCCTCCTGAAAAAACAAAAAATTATCTCTCCCTCCAGAAAACCTGTCTGGGAGAGATAACTTGGGTTCTGATTGAGCCTTTACCTGAGCTGAGGCCCTGAACCCCACCAACTGCTGCAGTTGCTGCTCCACCACACCACACAGCACCCCACGCTCCTCAGTGAGGGTCTGCAGCAATTGAACAAAGGTCTGCATTTGGGCCATGGCTCACCAGAAAAAAATGGGCGCTTGGTAATAATGTCATGGGGCAGAAGGGAAAAAACAGGAGACGTGGAACCTGGGCCCCTGAACTGCCCCTCAGGCTAAGGGGCTGCCCTGACTCTCCTTAACTTGGGGGTACAATTGATGGTAGTGAGGCCCAAGTCCCCAACCTGTCCCTATATCCTGTTTAGCCCTGAGCTAAACCCCCAACCCCCACCCCAGGAGGTGAGACAGGGAAAATATGTACTGCACCAAATAACCAACAAGGAAAGATAAGACAGACACCTAAGGGTAAAATAAACTAAAAAACAAGACTTAGCTTCTCTCTGCTGCTAAAGCTCCTAGCAGCAGAGTAAGGCACCAGATCAAGGGGATAGCTGGAGCTCCACTGCAACACAGCCTGCTCCTGAGTCCAGCTTGGTTGGTCTCCAAATGAATAATATCACCAACCGTGAGTTGCAGTACTTGATGACCCTTTATAGGAAGGAGGGAGTGGTCACACCTGCTGACTGACTAAACATGTAGTAACACCAGCGGCCACCGGGGGGCGGGGGGGAATCCAGCAGCAGACTCACTAAACTTGTAGTAACACCAGCGGCCACCGGGGGCAAAAACCCATATTAACCCCCAAGGGCCAGAAAGGAAAAAGATTTATATAAGAGGGTCCAGACTCTGACACAGATCCAAAAATGGATCGTGACAGATTCTTTCTGTGAGGTAAAGCTTTTGCTGCTTGTTTGTTAACATGTTTTACCTCACAGAAACCAGAAGCTTTGCTGCCCTGTCTGTGTACTCTTTTGCTTACTCCCCTGCCCAGGAGATGTGGAATTATCAGACCATGTTCCTGCACGGTCAGACACAGCCATTACACAGCACACAGCAGGGGCACATTTATAAGATTATCTCAGCACAGGAACATTTTATTTAATCATCCAATTGTGCAACTTATTATTCCAAGATCTAATAAAGAATATGTGCTTTGTTTGTGGTAAAACCCATTTAATGGCTTTCCATAATCATCCAATTTTTACACATAAATATACTTCTAAAAAGTGTTTTGAATACATTGTAACAGGCCAATACACATATGTTTGAAGAGGATTCAATATACTGTATGTGTGTGTGTGTAAGCAGTATATAAACACTGTAGGCACAGAGGCATAGTAAAGAAAAAAAATCAGATGATACAGTCTTACCTGTTATTATTATTATTATTATTATTATTATTATTATTATTATTATTATAGCACCATTTATTCCATTGCACTTTACTGTACTTGTTTTTATTCTGTATACCCCTCCTCACAAGTAATCTTAATCAATACAAGTCACAACTGGAACAGGAGGAGAGAGGATCCTGCCCTTGAGGGCTCACAGTTTACAAGGGATGGGTGAGGATACAGTAGGTGAGGGAAGAGCTGGTCTTGCAGTGGCTTGGTCGATCGGTGGTTACTGCAGGTTGTAGGCTTGTCGGAAGAGTTAGGCCTTCAGGTTCTTTTTGAAGGTTTCCATGGTAGGAGAGAGTCTTATATGTTGTGGTAGAGAGTTCCGGAGTGGAGGCGATGCACACGAGAAATCTTGTATGTGATTGTGGGAAGATGATAGTAGAGAAGGAGATCTTGTGAGGATCGGAGGTTGTGTGCAGGTACGGTGCCTTGCGAAAGTATTCGGCCCCTTGGAACTTTTCAACCTTTTCCCACATATCATGCTTCAAACATAAAGATACCAAATGAAAATTTTTGGTGAAAAATCAACAAGTGGGACACAATTGTGAAGTTGAACAAAATTTATTGGTTATTTTAAATTTTTGTGGCAAATCAAAAACTGAAAAGTGGGGTGTGCAATATTATTCGGCCCCTTTACTTTCAGTGCAGCAAACTCACTCCAGAAGTTCATTGTGAATCTCTGAATGATCCAATGTTGTCCTAAATGACTAATGATGATAAATATAATCCACCTGTGTGTAATCAAGTCTCCGTATAAATGCACCTGCTCTGTTATAGTCTCCGGGTTTTGTTTGAAGCACAGAGAGCATAATGAAGACCAAGAAACACAACAGGCAGGTCCATGATATTGTTGTGGAGAAGTTTAAAGCCGGATTTTGATGCAAAATGATTTCCAAAACTTTAAACATCCCAAGGAGCACTGTGCAAGCGATCATATGGAAATGGAAGGAGTATCATAGCACTGCAAATCTGCCAAGACCCAGCCGTCCCTCTAAACTTTCATTTCAAACAAGGAGAAGACTGATCAGAGATGCAGCCAAGAGTCCCATGATCACTCTGGATGAACTGCAGAGATCTACAGCTGAGGTGGGACAGTCTGTCCATAGGACAACAATCAGTCGTACACTGCACAAATCTGGCCTTTATGGAAGAGTGGCAAGAAGAAAGCCATTTCTCAAAGATATCCATAAAAAGTGTCGTTTAAAGTTTGCAACAAGCCACCTGGGAGACACACCAAACATGTGGAAGAAGGTGCTCTGGTCAGATGAACCTAAATCACACTTTTTGGCAGCAATGTCAAATGATATGTTTGGCTTAAAGGCAACATAGCTCATCACCCTGAACACGCCGTCCCCACTGTCAAACTTGGTGGTGGCAGCATCATGGTTTGGGACTGCTTTTCTTCAGCAGGGACAGGTAAGATGGTTAAAATTGATGGGAAGATGGATGGAGCCAAATACAGGACCATTCTTGAAGAAAATCTGTTGGAGTTTGCAAAAGACCTGAGACTGGGACGGAGATTTGTCTTCCAACAAGACAATGATCCCAAACGTAAAGTCTACAATGGAATGGTTCACAAATAAACGTATCCAGGTGTTAGAATGGCCAAGTCAAAGTCCAGAACTGAATCCAAATGAGAATCTGTGGAAAGAGCTGAAAACTGCTGTTCACAAACGATCTCCATCAAACCTCACTGAGCTTCAGCTGTTTGCCAAGGAAGATTGGGCAAGAATTTCAGTCTCTCGATGTACAAAACTGAAAGAGACAAACCCCAAGCGACTTGCAGATGTAATCGCAGCAAAAGGTGGCGCAAGTATTAAGTTAAAGGGTCCGTATAATATTGCACGCCCCACTTTTCAGTTTTTGAATTTCAACAAAAAATTAAAATAACCAATAAATTTTGTTCAACTTTGTAGATTGTAAGCTCTCACGAGCAGGGTCGTCTTATTTTGCTTTAATTATTGTATTGTTAATGTTGTTACTTATGACTTGTGTTTTGAAACTGTTAAACTGTAAAGTGCTGCGGAATATGTTGGTGCTATATAAATAAAGATTATTATTATTAACTTTACAATTGTGTTCCACTTGTTGTTGATTCTTCACCAAAAATTTGCATTTGGTATCTTTGTTTGAAGCATGATATGTGGGAAAAGGTTGAAAAGTCCCAGGGGGCCAAATACTTCCACAAGGCACTGTAAGTACCAGGAGACGAGATCACAGATGTGTGGAGGACACAGGTGGCTTTGTATGACATGGTTTAGGCTTTTGAACTGGAGTCTTTGCATACTGGGGAGCCAGTGCAGGGATTGACAGAGGGGAGAGGCTGGGGAATAGTGGGGGGACAGGTGGATTAGTTGGGCAGCAGAGTTTAGAATAGATTGGAGGGGCGCAAGAGTGTTAGAGATGAGGCCACAGAGCAGGAGGTTGCATTGGTCAAGGCGAGAGATGATGAGAACATGACTAGGTTTTTTGCAGATTCTTGGTTGAGCAATGTACGGATCTGGGAAATATTTTTGAGTTGCAGTTGGCAGGAAATGGAAAGGTCTTGGATATGTGGTTTGAGGGAGAGATCAGTGTCAAGGATTACACCGAGGCAGTGAGCTTGTGGGACTGGGGAGAGTGAGCAGCCATTTACTTTAATGAATAGGAATAGGTCCATTGAGGGGCTCGAGTGAGATAGGAGAAAGATGATGATTTATGTTTTAACCATTTTAAGTTTTAGAAATCTAGCGGAGAAGAAGGATGAAATAGCAGACGGACATTGTGGGATTCTGGTTAGTAGGGAGGTGATATCTGGTCCAGAGATGTAGATCTGTGTGTCATCAGCATAGAGGTGATACTGAAAGTCGTGAGATTCTATGAGCTGTCTGAGGCCGAAGGTGTAAAAGGAGAAGAGAAGGGACCCTAGGGCTGAACCTTACGGGACTCCAACAGATAGGGAGTGAGGTGAGGAGGTGGTGTGCGATTGGGAGATGCGGATTGTCCGGTCTGTTAGGTATGACGAAATCCAAGATAGGGCTAAGTCAGTGATGTCAAAAGATGAGAGGGTCTGTGGTAATAGGGAAAGGTTCACAGTGTCATAGGCAGAGGACAGGTCCAGGAGGAGGAGGATAGAGTAGTGTTGCTTAGCTTTGGTGGTTAATAGGTCATTGATGACTTTAGTTAGGACAGTTTCAGTGGAGTGATGTGGCCAGAAGCCAGATTGTAAGCGGTCAAAGAGGGAGCAAGAAGAGAGGTGGGAGAACAGTGCAAGATGGAATTGTTGATCCAGTAGTTTTGAGGCATAGGGGAGAAGTGATATGGGGCGATAGCTAAGCTACAGAGTCAAAAGAGGGCTTTTTGAGGATAGGTGTGATTGAGGCATGTTTAAAGCTTGAGGGAAAACAGTTTTTAGTGATAGGTTGAAGAGATGGGTTAGGGCTAGAATGAAGACTGGTGAGATTTGGGATGAAGTGGGATGGGATCGGGTCAAGTGCACAGGTGTTGAGATGTGATATTGAGAGTAGAGTGGAGAGTATCTTCTGTAATGGTGCAGAAGTTGATTTTGGAGAAGGAGTGCTGAGCAGTTAGGAGGAAGGGCTCTAGGGTTTGTCGACCAAAATTGTCTCTGATGTTATCAATCTTCTGCTTGAAAAATGAGGCAAAGTCTTTGGCTGAGATGAGTGGAGCGGGAGGGGGTGCTTGGGGATGGAGGATGGAGGAGAGAATTGAAAGTGTTGAATAACTCTTTAGGGTTGTGAGACATGGAGGATATGAGAGATGAGAAGTAGGTTTGTTTTGCTGCAGCGAGTGTGGCCTTGAAAGTATTGCGGGACTGTTTGGTGAATGCGATGAAGTGCTTGTTGGAGAGGAATCTTTTCCATCTCCCGTCAGCAACCCTGGTAGCTAGTGTCAGTTCTTTGGTCAGGCTGGTGTGCCAGGGTTGTCTGCTGATTTTGCAAGCTTTGGCATGTGTGAGAGGAGCAACCAATTCCAGAGCTACAGCTATTGCGGTGTTATAAAGAGCGGCAGCAGCATCCACATTGTGTAAGAAACTTATGTCTGTAAGAGGGAGAAGGGATTCAGACAGTGAGTGTAGATCAAGGTGTTTAAGATTTCTGCGAGGGTGTGCAAGTTTGTGGAGTGGGGATTGTGGACAAGCAGTGGAGAGGGAAGAGAGTGTAAGTAGGTTGTGGTCGGAAAGAGGGAGAGGTGAGGTAGAGAGGTTAGATAGGGAGCAGCGGCCGGTGAAGATGAGGTCCAATGTGTGGCCATCTTTGTGAGTGGCTGCATTGATTGAAACCAAAGGAGGAAGTGAGAGAAGTTTAGTGGCAGCAGAGTGGGTAGTGTCAATGGGGATGTTGAAGTCACCCAAAATGATAGTGAGGATGTCAACGGAAAGGAAATGAAGTAGCCAGGTGGTGAAGTGGTCGAAGAAGGTGGTGGCTGGCCCTGGGGGGCGGTAAATGGCAGCCGTTTGTAGGGGGAGTAGATGCGCACAGAGTGCACCTCAAACGAAGGGAGGGTGACAGGGTGGAAGTGGGATTGGGATGAAGGAGCAGTTATCTAACAGGAGGTAACCAACTCCTCCACCATGCTTGCTGCTGGGGTGGGGGGTGTGGGAAAGGTGGAATCCACCATATGAAAGTGCAGCATGAGAGGCTGTATCAGAGGGGGTGAGCCAGATTTTGGTGATGGTGAGGAAGTTTGTGAGTAATGAAAAGATCATGGATATAGGAAAGTTTGTTGCAGACAGAGTACAATCCAGTACTCTGGATTAGAGTACTTTCCACTCTTAGGCAATATCTGACCAACATACAACAATAGGTCTTTCTACATAACTCCCAGACCACATCTGAGACATCGCATCTGCCTACTAAATGGATTGCTTAGCCTAGGTTAGCAATATGGAGACAGCCCGTCCCACCCAGCTCTTCTAGCTGCTCCTAAAACCCAGACCCAGAAATCTGGTCCCCCTGTAAAACATTGCAGCAAACTAATGTTGCTGGAGCCTGCTCTCCAGGCTTCACATCACAGAGGCTAGTCACCTAGATTACACATATCTCCCATCCATGACATCCCTGCTGCGCCCTTACTATAGATAGTGCTTTGACAAGTAAAGGTACTGTCACACTTAGCGATGTACCAGCGATCCCGACCAGCGATATGACGCGGTCAGGATCGCTGGTACATCGCTAAGTGGTCGCTAGTGAGCTGCCACATAGGCAGATCTCACTAGCGACATCGCTGGGGACGGGGATCGCTACTTACCTGTCACACCAAGCGATCCTGCGTCCTCCCGCCCGGCTCTACGCGTCGCTCGTCCTCACAGCAGGAAGCGCCACAGGAAGCTGACGACGAGAAACAGTCCTGAACGTTCTCGCGCGATCAGCGATAACCAGCGGGGGAGCGGGTCGTAGGTAAGTATCAGACACAGAGATATCGCTAGCAATATCGCTATAACGTCACTAGTTATAGCGATATTGCTAGCGATATCTCTTAGTGTGACAGGCCCTTAAGAGTTTAATATCTCAAACACAGCACAAGAACGATTTTGAAAATTTTAACAATTGCCAGGACTGAGTTTCATATAAATGTTTTTAAAACCCACAACATGAGTCAGGTTAATAACTTTTATTACAAAAGCTTCATTTTTACTTTAAAATTAGCTGATGCAAAAATAAATACACCCCACATCAAAACTACTACATCTAGATTTTTGTATGACCTCCATGATTTTTAAGGATAGTACCAAGTCTTCTAGGCATGGAATGAACAAGTTGGCGATATATTGTAACATATATCTTTTTCCGTTCTTTAAGAATTATGTCTTTTAGAGCCTGGATGCTGGATGGAGATGTAGTAGTCTTAGTTGTGGAGTGCATTCATTTTTTAATCAACTGATTTGAGTAAAATGGAAGATTTTATAATGAAAGTTATATTTTTTACCTTACTTTCATGTTATCGGTTAGTAAGTTAGAAAAATGTTCTATGAAACTCAGTCTTGTCAAAGTTTGGTAAATTGTTCTTGTGTTCAGTAAGGTATTGATTGAAATCTTACTTTTCATACAGGGTGTGCTTTTTTATGCTGAGCACTGTATATATACAGTCATGGCCGAAAGTGTTGTCACCCTACAAATTGTTCCAGAAAATGAAATATTTCTCACAGAAAATGATTGCAACACATTTTGTTATATGCATGTTTGTTTCCTATGTGTGTATTGGAACAATACAAAAAAGAGAAAGAAAGGCAAATGGGACATCATTTCACAAAAAACACCCAAAATGGGCCTGACAAAATTGTTTTGTACCTTTCCAAATATGTGGGTAAGCAACTTTGTTTCAAGCATTTGTTGCTTGTTCAAACTCACCTGTCGCAAGTAGCAAGTGTGGGTAATGTGAAAACCACACCTGAAGCCAGATAGAAAGGGGAGAAGTTGACTCGATCTTTCCAATGTGTTTCTGTGAGTGCAACACTAAGCATGGAGAACAGAAAGAGAAGAGAACTGTCTGAGAACCAAAATTGTTGAACAATATCAACGATCTCAAGCTTACAAGTCCATCTCCAGAGATATTGATGTTCCTTTGTACACAGTACGTAACATAATAAAGAAGTTTACAACCCATGGCACTGTAGCTAAACTCCCTGCATGTGGATGGCAGAGATAATTGATGAAAGGTTACAACACAGGATAGTCCTGATGGTGGATAAGCAGCCCAATCAAGTTCCAAAGGAATTCAAGCTGTCCTCCAGGCTCAGGGTGTATCAGTGTCAGTGTGAACTATCCGTCGACTTTTGAATTAAATGAAACACTATGGCAGGAGACCCAAGAGGACCCCACTGCTGACACAGAGACATAAAAAAGCTAGCCTGCAGTATGCCAAAATGTATGTGAGTAAGCCAAAAATCTGTCTATCAATGCTTCTTGTGAACAGATGAGATCAACATAGAGCTTTTTGTTGAATCACATCATTCTAATGTTTACTGAAAACGGAATGAGGTCTACAAAGAATAGAACAAAGTACCTACAGTCAAATATAGTGGAGGTTCAAAGATGTTTTGGGGTTGCTTTTCTGCCTCTGACCCTGGGTGTCTTGACTGTGTGAGGCATCATGAAATCTTAAGATTAGTAAAGATTTTGGGTTGCAATGTAGTAACCTGTGTCAGAAAGCTGGGTTTGAATCCTAGGTAAGGGGTCTTCCAGCACGACAATGACTCCACCCATACTTCAGGAAGCACACAGAAATGGATGGAAACAAAGTGCTGGAGAGTTCTGAAGTGGCCAGCAATGATCTAAATCACATTGAACACCTGTGGAGACATCTTAAAATTCCAGTTGGGAGAAGGCACCCTTCATATATGAGAGACCTGGAGCAGTTTGGAAAAGAAGAGTGGTTCAAAATTCCAACTGAGAGGTGTAAGAAGCTTGTTGATGGTTATAGGAAGCGATTGATTGCAGTGATTTATTCCAAACGGTGTGCAACCAAATATTAAGCTCAGGGTGCGAACAGTTTTGACCTGTCCGGACCATTTTTGTGGTTTTGTGTGAAATTATGTCCAATTTGCCTTTTTTTTCTCTGCTTGTTTGTGTAGTTACAATACACAAAGGAAATAAACGTTTATAGCAAAATATGTCATAATAATAAATAATTTTATGGGAGAAAAACTTTATTTTTTCTAGAACAATTTCAAGGGTGCCCAAAATTTTGGCCATGACTTTAAGTGTATGTATATGTCTGTATAAATGATTTTCATGTGCACATGAGAAGAAACTGCAATGTTGTGTGTGAAATAAGATCTAATACATTATATTAGGAATTTGTTAGACAGTAATTTCTAGTAATGTCTAGTACTATGTGGGTCAGGTATGAAGATTGTGTCTTAGCATCAATGTAAGGGAAAGGTGAGAGTTATCATGAGGTTTTTAGACAGTAAGTTGGGAAGACTTTGCCCTGTTGTATGTGCAGATATGCTAGATCAGATTTTGCTTATTAAAGGCGTTTTCCCATGAACAAAGTACATTTTAATCAATAGATCTTGGAATAATAATACTTTCCACAATTGGATGTGTTTAAATAAAATGTTCTTGTGCTGAGATAATCTTATAAATGTGTTCCTGCTGTGTACTGTGTAATGGCTGTGTCTGACCGTGCAGGGACATGGTCGGATCATACCACAGCTCCTGGGCAGGAGAAGCAAAGTAGAATATACAGACATTACAGCAGATCACAAATGCTGTTTTCTGTGAGGTAAAACATGTTAACAAACAAGCAGCAAACATGTTTTACCATTCTGTAATGTGTGAAAACTCTTTTGCTTCCTCCTCTGGCCAGGAGCTGTGCTATTATCGGGCTATGGTCCAGCATGGTCAGACACAGTCAATAAACAGGGGCACATTTTTAAGATTATATTGAGACAGGAACATTTTTTGAGTACATCCAGTTGTATTATTATTCTAGGGTCTAAGAAGTAAGGTTTCTCCTTGCGGAGAGTGACATGCCAGCTGTGGCTTGTCAAAGTAAGGAGACTTATTCGCCATGCAATGCTCCTCTGGGAAAATAATATGAACAGGCAATTTGCATATTATTATTCTAAGATCTAATAATTAAAATGTACTTTGTTCATGGGAAAACCCCATGGGAGGAAACGTCTGTTTATGGCTTCGCTGGTGAAATAGTGTATTTTATTACAGAAGAGTCTTAGTCTTATACTTTTTGCTTTGTATAAGCTGGCTGTGACAGTCTGCTTCATTTCTCCATTCTATCACTATTGCTTTCCTCTACCAGCTCACAGCAGGTCTGTACGAGTTCAAAGTCATTGTGGATGGTGAAAACGCACATGGAGAAGGGTTTGTGAATGTCACAGTGAAACCAGGTCAGACATCCCCTTAAGAAGTACTTCTGTAGGACTTGTAAACACGTATGTAATCATTCTCTCTAAATATAACTCTCCTTCTCACAGAACCACGAGTGAACCAACCTCCAGTAGCAATTGTGTCCCCTCGTTACCAGGAAATCTCATTGCCTACCACGTCTACTGTGATTGATGGCAGCCGTATGTATCCTGTTTATCGATTCATTTCTGGTCTAAATGGTCTGTTTATAAGCACTTGCTATGTTATGGCAAAAAAACTAAAGGATACCATAGCATTCAGTGGTCTGCGTGGATAAACTCACAGCATGCTCTCATTTGGTCCGATTTACGGGCCAGACTAATGCAGGTAAACAGCAGTTAGCTCCTGCACTCTTCTGCCATGCGGACAGAGCTGAACACCGGCCCATTCTGAGTTGTGTCTCCGGAGCCGCATGTAAGGCTCCGTAATGAGGAGTAAGTGAGTTCGACAGCATTACGCTGCCCATATCCAAAGGCCTAAACGGCACACCATTTTTTGGCATTCATACTTTCATATGGAGTTAAAACATGCCCTGTATGGAATTACATGCTGAAAGATAAAGCATATGGTTAATTTGATCTTGCTTTGTTTTACAGAGAGCACTGATGATGAGAAAATTGTTAGTTATCACTGGGAAGAGTTGAAGGGTCCTCTAAGAGAGGAGAAAATCACAGCTGACACTGCCATCTTAAAACTGACAAATCTTGTACCTGGAAATTATACTTTTAGGTAAGGCTTTTTAATTGTGAGATATGACTACATTTTTGTAGCAAGCCTTCATGAGACGTATAGCCATAACAATAGCATGCCGGGTATGCCCATTATTATGGCACCTGGAGGTCGGGGCAGAGGGAAATCAATTAGGCAATGTGATTAACAGTAGATTAAGTAAAATGTCATTGTAAGGTTAGCTGCACATGGTTTGTATTTATAGATGATTTTTCTGCTTCAAAAACCAAAGCGTTAGCATAAAAATTCCTGCCTAAAATTTTCACTTTTTGATGCATTTTTACTTGCTTTTTTTTCTTTATTCATTTGAAGGGGTGAAAAACTCATTGGCATGCTGCAGTTTGAAAAACGCGTTGAAGGTTCAAATCTGCTGGAACCTTCAAAGTAAAAAATAAGACTACTCATGAGATTTCAGAAATTTCATTCACTTTGTTAGGCTGGTTTCACATTAGCGCATTTTCAGCGCGCGCACGGCCGGGGGTAGCTCCGCCCCCGAGCCGGCTCTCTGCCCGGCGTGCCCGCCCCTTCCTTGTAGCGCCGCCTCCTAGCGGACAGCGGCGCCTGCGATCGGCGCACCCTATCTTTAGCATAGGGTGCGCCAATCGTGCGCAGGCCGTGCGCTAGTTGCGCTTTGACCTGCGCTGCGCACTTTTGACGGTGCGCCGTGCGCGCCAAAATCAAACTTTTCGGATTTTGGCGCGCACGGCGCACCGTCAAAAGTGCGCAGCGCAGGTCAAAGCGCAACTAGCGCACGATCGGCGCACCCTATGCTAAAGATAGGGTGCGCCGATCGCAGGCGCCGCTGTCCGCTAGTAGGCGGCGCTACAAGCAAGGGGCGGGCACGCCGGGCAGAGAGCCGGATCGGGGGAGGAGCTACCCCCGGCCGTGCGCGCGCTGAAAATGCGCTAATGTGAAACCGGCCTATATATTGCAAAATGCTGCATTTTTTTTCTGTGGCAATGGCAAGAATGCAACATGTGAACAGGTCCTTAGGTATGAAGACTGTAATTTGATTACCGTATTTTTCGGATTATAAGACGCTCTGGATTATAAGATGCACCCCAAATTTTGAGGAGGAAAATAATTTTTTTTTTTTAATAAAATTGTGGTGTTTCTAATAATCCATGCCTCTTATTTCAGTTCTGAAATCTCATCTGTTGAGATCTTGATGCCGAGATCTCCATCTGCGCATGCGTCGCCCCCGGCGGCCATTTTCCCGGAGTCCACCGCACAGGAAACCACAGAACTGCGGGGGCTCCGGCCTTTCACAAAATCTCATCAGATTCAAACAAAAAAGGAAGCACATTGTAGCGCCATAACATGCAAACATGAAATATGAGAAATGAATTGCATTACTGCATTGGAAGTATGAAAAATTGAGAAAGTTTAGCGCATAAAATGGCCAATTTTATGTGTACCTGGAAGCCACGGTAAGGCATTTCTCGTTTTCCAGGACCCTATCTATGCCAATCCAATCTAAGTGAGGATTGGCATAGATAGGGTCCTGGAAAACGAGAAATGCCTTACTGTGGCTTCCAGATACACATAAAATTGGCCATTTTATGCGCTAAACTTTCTCAATTTTTCATACTTCCAATGCAGTAATGCAATTCATTTCTCATATTTCATGTTTGCATGTTATGGCTCCACAGAGTGCTTCCTTTTTTGTTTGAATGTATATGAGTTGGTGACTCTAGGTTAAGCACCTGTTCACACTATGCTTATGCTTTGATGTGACGGTCAGTTTTTGAAATCCAAAATGTCAGCAGAGACCCCAGCAGCACCGCTGGAGACCCCAGCAGCACCGCCAGGCACCCCCTAATCCCAGCCTGCAGCAACAGTACTGGTAAGATATATACGCATTATAAGACACACCCCCAGTTCCCCTCAAATTTTGGGGGAAAAAGGTACGCCTTATAATCCGTAAAATACGGTAATTCACAGTTAACCCCTTGATGACCGCCGATGCGCCTTTTAACAGCGGCAGTTCAGGGTACTTATTCCTCAGCACCGCTTTTTAATGGCGCTGAGAAATAAGATTGTAGCACCCCCAGCATTGGAAAATCTCCGGGGTCTTGGCTACCAGAGGGTTAGAGCTAGGGTTTGAGCTAGGGTTGGGGCTAGGGGTTGGGATTAGGGTGGTGTTGGGGTTATTGTTAAGGTTGGAACTATGGTTAGGGGGCTGTGTTAGGGTTGAAATTAGAATTGGGGGGTTTCCACTGTTTAGGCACATCAGGAGGTCTCCAAACGCAACATAGCACCCGCCATTAATTCCAGTCAATGTTGCGTTGAAAAATTCAAACGGTGCTCCCTCCCTCCAGAGCCCTGCCATACGCCCAAACAGTAGCTTTTCCCCCCATACGGCATATCGGCATACTCAGGAGAAATTTCACAACAAATTTTGTGGTCCGTTTTCTCTTGTTACCCATGTGAAAATAAAAAAGTTTGGTTCCAAAGTAAATTTTGTGAAAAAAGTTAAATGTTCATTTTTTTTCCTTTTACATTGCTTTAGTTCTCTTGAAGCACCTGAAGGGTTACTAACCTGCTTGGATATGTGGTTTTGCGCACCTTGAGGGGTGCAGTTTTTAGAATGGTGTCACTTTTGGGTATTTTCTGTTAATTGACCCCCAAACTCACTTCAAATGTAAAGTGGTCCCTAAAGAAGATGGTTTTGTAAATTTTGTTGGAAAAATGAGAAATTGTCAACTTTTAACCCTTATAACGTCCTAACAAAAAAAAAAGTTTCAAAAATTGTGCTGATGTGAAGTAGACGTGGAAAATGTTATTTATTAACTATTTTGTGCGATATGACTCTGATTTAAGGGTGCAAAAACTACAAGTTGGAAAATTGCAAAATTTTCTAAATTTCTGCCAAATTTTATTTTTTTCATAAATAAACGCAAATCATATCGAAGAAATTTTACCGCTAACATTAACCCCTTCCTGACATCCGACGTACTATCCCGTCCATGGGCCCCGGGCCCCTATGCCCATGGACGGGATAGTACGTCTACCGCGATCCACGTGGTGAGCGCTGCTGATTGCGGCCGGGTGTCAGCTGATTATCACAGCTGACACCCGGCACAATGTGTCAGGGGCGGTCACGGACCGCCCCCGACACGTTAACCCCTTGCACACCGCGATCAAACATGATCGCGGTGTACCGGGAGTTAAAGGGAAGCATCGGCAGGGAGGGGGCTCCCTCCTTGCTTCCCTGAGCCCCCCACGGCAGCGCAATGTGCAGCGCTGCTGCGGGGACTCCTTTCCTCCAGGCCCCCGAATCCAAGATGGAGACGGGGGCCTGCAGGAAGCTGGCTTCCTCAGTGCCTGCAAAGCGCAGGCAAGAGGAAGTCGTCTTCAATGCCTGTGACAGATTGCTGATCTGTCACAGTGATCTGTGATGTGACAGATCAGCGATCTGTCACAGGACAGTGATGTCCCACCTGGGACTATGTAATAAAGTAAAAAAAAAATTAAAAAAAGTGTAAAAATAATTTTAAAAAAATCGCCAAATAAATTAGTAAAAAAAAAAAAAAAAATATTCCCCAATAAATTCATTTTTTGAAAATAAAAAACAAAACAAAACAATAAAAGTACACATATTAGGTATCGCCGCGTCCGTAACGACCCGCCCTATAAAACTGTCCCATTAGTTAACCCCTTTAGCGAACCCCTTAAAAACTAAAAATAAAAAACGAAGCAAAAAATAATTTATTATCATACCGCCAAACAAAAAGTGTAATAACGCGCGATCAAAAAGACGCATATAAATATCCATGGTACCGCTGAAAACATTATCTTGTCCTGCAAAAAACGAGCCACCAAACAGCATCATCAGCGAAAAAATAAAAAAGTTATAGCTCGCAGAATAAAGCGATGCAAAAATAATTATTTTTTATATAAAATAGTTTTCATTGCATAAAACCAAAAAAACGACCTAAATGAGGTATCGCTGTAACCGTACTGACCCAAAGAATAAAACCGCTTTATCAATTTTACCGCACGCGGAACGGTGTAAACGCACTCCCCCAAAAGAAATTCATGAAACGCTGGTTTTTGTTCATTCTGCGTCCCAAAAATTGGAATAAAAAGCGATCAAAAAATGTCACGTGCCCGAAAATGGTACCAATAAAAACGTCAACTCGTCCCGCAAAAAATAAGACCTCACATGACTCGGTGGGTCAAAATACGGAAAAATTATAGCTCTCAATATGTGGTGATGCAAAAACTATTTTTACAATAAAAAGCGTCTTTTAGCGTGCGACAGCCGCCAAACATAAAAAGCGCCATAAATAGTAAATCAAACCCCCCGTTATCACCCCCTTAGTTAGGGAAAAATAATAAAATTAAAAAAATGTATTTATTTCCATTTTTCCATTAGGGCTAGGGTTAGGGCTTGGGTTAGGGCTAGGGTTAGGGGTATGTTGGGGTTCGGGTTGGAGTTAGAATTTGGGGTTTCCACTGTTTGGGCACATCAGGGGCTCTCCAAATGCAACATTGCGTCTGATCTCAATTCCAGCCAATTCTGAGTTGAAAAAGTCATATGGTGCTCCTTCCCTTCCAAGCTCTGCCATGCGCCCAAACAGTGTTTTACCCCCACATGTAGGGTATCAGCCTACTCAGGACAAATTGCAAAACAATTTTTGGGGTCCAATTTCTCCTGTTACCCTTAGGAAAATAAAAAATTGGGGGCAAAAATATCATGTTTGTGGAAAAAATACGATTTTTTTATTTTCATGCCCGGGCATTATAAACTTCTGTGAAGCCCTTGGGGGTTCAAAGTGCTCACCACACATCTAGATAAGTTCCTTAGGGGTTCTCGTTTCCAAAATGGGGTCATTTGTGGGTGTTTCCACTGTTTAGGTACATTAGGGGCTCTCCAAAGGCAACATGACACCCGCAGACCATTCCATCAAAGTCTGCATTCCAAAACGTCACTACTTCCCTTCCGAGCCCTGACGTGTGTCCATACAGTAGTTTTCTCCCACTTATGGGGTGTCAGCGTACTCAGGACAAATTGGACAACAACTTTTGGGGTCCAATTTCTCCTGTTACCCTTGGGAAAATAAAAAAAATGGTGACTAAAAGATCATGTTTGTGGAAAAAATACGAATTTTTTATTTTCACGCCCGGGCGTTATAAACTTCTGTGAAGCACTGGGGGGTTCAAAGTGCTCACCACACATCTAGATAAGTTCCTTAGGGGGTCCAGTTTCCAAAATGGTGTCATTTGTGGGGGGTTTCCACTGTTTTGGTACATCAGGGGTTTTCCAATCGCGACATGATGTCCGTTCTCAATTCCAGCCAAAAACGTCAAATGGCGCTGCTTCCCTTCCGAGCTCTGCCATGCGCCCAAATAGTGGTTTACCCCCACATGTGGGGTATCAGCATACTCAGGACAAATTGCACAATAACTTTTAGGGTCCTGTTACCCTTGGGAAAATAAAAATTGGGGTGAAAAGATCATTTTTGTGGAAAAAATATGATTTTTTAATTGTACCGCTGTACGTTATAAACTTCTGTAAAGCCCTTGTGGGTTCAAAGTTCTCACCACATATCTCGATAAGTTCCTTGGGGGGTCTAGTTTCCAGAATGGGGTCACTTGTAGGGGGTTTCCACTGTTTAGGTACATCAGGGACTCTCCAAACGTGACATGGCGTCCGATCTGAATTCCAGCCAAGTTTGCATTGAAAAAGTCAAACGGCGCTCCTTCCATTCTGAGCTCTGCCATGCGCCGAAACAGTCGTTCCCCCCCCCCCACAAATCAGGTATCAGCGTACTCAGGACAAATTGCACAATAACTTTTGCAGTCCAATTTCTCCTGTTACCCTTGGTAAAATAAAAAAAATTGAACCTTTAGTATTTTTTTTGTGAAAAAAAGTTAGATGTTCATTTTTTTTTAAATATTCAAAAAAATTCCTGTGACGCACCTAAAGGGTTAATAAACTTCTTGAATGTGGTTTTGAGCACCTTAAGGGGTGCAGTTTTTAGAATGGTGTCACTTTTGGGTATTTTCTATCATAGACCCCTCAAAGTGGCTTCAAATGTGATGTGGTCCTAAAAATAAAATGGTGTTGTAAAAATGAGAAATCGCTGGTCAACTTTTAACCCTTATAACTTCCTAACAAAAAAAAATTTTGGTTCCAAAATTGTGCTGATGTAAAGTAAACATGTGGGAAATGTTAGTTATCAAGTTTTTTGTGTGCTGTATCTCTGTGATTTAAGGGCATAAAAATTCAAAGTTGGAAAATTGCGAAATTTTCAAAATTTTCGCCAAATTTCCGTTTTTTTCACAAATAAACGCAAGTTATTTGAATGAAAATTTACCACTAACATGAAGTACAATATGTCACGAGAAAACAATGTCAGAATCACCGGTATCCATGGAAGCGTTTCAGAGTTATGACCTCATAACGGTACAGTGGTCAGAATTGTAAAAATTGGCCCGGTCATGAACGTGCAAACCACCCTTGGGGGTGAAGGGGTTAAGTACAATATGTCACGAAAAAACAGTCTCAGAATCATTGCGATCCATTGAAGCCTTCCAGAGATGTAACCTCATAAAGAGACAGATGTTAGAATTGTAAAAATTGGCTTGGTCATTAAG
The DNA here is from genome assembly GCF_039654945.1 of Dendrobates tinctorius. Lineage (NCBI taxonomy): Eukaryota > Metazoa > Chordata > Amphibia > Anura > Dendrobatidae > Dendrobates > Dendrobates tinctorius. The sequence goes on from NW_027361683.1 coordinate 25,774,636, forward strand.
TACCAAATTGGCTCTGTCACTAAGGGGTTAATTAATAATAGTTCTTGATTCATACTGTTTTGTGTGAATGACAACAAATGAATAATCCTATTAATTTTTTTCATCACCATTATCACTTATTGCTTTATAATATAGTCTCACTATGTGTGATGATAAAGTTCAATTATACTACGGCAGAAGTGTTCATTATAGGCTATGCACAGCAAAGACATGCAATATACACGGTGTGCAAAATTATTATGAGATTCTAATACATTTAAAATCCCATAAAGGTAATGATGCTCATGCTGAGAATTGACTCTCATGCTTATTCTGCATGCACTTTCCTTTTCTTTGTTTGAATCTGCAGGTTGACTGTCAAAGACTCTGATGGGGCAAAAAATTCTACAATAGCCAACTTGACAGTGAACAAAGCTGTTGATTATCCCCCAGGGGCAAATGCAGGAGCCAACCAAGTTATTACACTGCCCAAAAATGCCATAGTCTTGTATGGGAATCTGAGCACAGACGATCATGGTATTGTCAGCTATGAGTGGTCTTTGAGTCCCAACAGCAAAGGGAAAGTTATGGAGATGCAGGTGAGATTGAACCCCTATGTAGCTTATACCATGAGAAATAGGGTCATTTGTCTGTCATATGATTGCCAAAAAGATATACATGACAATTAGGCCATCATAGACAAACGTAAATAATAGAAAAAGCAAACTATTATAATGTTTGTCCACTACTAGTAAAACCCCTTCTCTTTCCCCATGTTTGGCCTGTTAAAATTGTAACATTTGTACTTACACCCCGTGCCGGCGCCATTCCAGTGGTATCAGCACTTGCGGTGGCTCTCATGCTGATATGACACGAGCCCTATGCCCAATCTGGGGTCTCTGTCCTTGAATTCGGACAAATCAATTTTCAAGAGGAAGTCAGACAGCATCTGCAGCCCTGGCTTCCTTATGATGATCTATATGTCTGAAGGTGGGGACAATGATGCCTGCGTTGAGAGCCCATGGATCGCGAGTGCCGATACCACTGGAATGGCGCTGGCACGGGAGGTGAGTGTAAGGGTTTTTATTTGACTGGGGCCAAACATGAATTAGAAGGGGTTTTCCAGATAGTGGACAACCCCTTTAACGTTGCACACACATGATTTCAGATTTTAATTTCATCTGACATAATGATTATATTTCTCCTTATTATTTGTGGAAGATACTGCACTTGACACTGAGTATTGGATGTATTTTGAACATGTTTATTATCTAAAGTATAAAGATGTTCAATGCTATTTAGGGTCTTTCTGTAGAATCTACAGGACACGTACCGAATATCTGATATTTGTTAGTGATGAGAGACACACAAATGTTAAACTGTCAGCCACCAAATCCTTTGGATTGGATAACGGGGACAGTACTGTACCGATACCCCACCGTTGGGACCCTCCTATCATACATTTTTTTCCACCATGTAGGGTGTCAGAACATCAACTCTCCAGCTGTCAGAACTGCAAGAAGGGGATTACACTTTTCAGCTCACTGTGACAGACTCTGCCGGACAGCAGTCTACAAGTGAGGTGACCGTAATTGTCCAACCTGGTAAGATGCATATGATGATTTTAGTTTGAAGGGGTTAATATGAGTTATCATCATATGAATTGTCATAATTGCAAACCTCAAATGTTTCAGAAAACAACAAGCCTCCAGAAGCTGATGCTGGACCAGACAAGGAGCTCACTCTGCCTGTAGACAGTACAACTCTGGATGGCAGCCGAAGTACAGATGATCAGAAGATTGTCACTTATCTTTGGGACAAAACTCGGTGCGTATTTACAATTCCTACAGTGAACAAAACTTTGACTTTGAGAGTTCTTAATGACCAGACAATTTTGCTCAGCATTGTATACTATAGTATACAGCCATGTAAGAAGAGGCAGAAACATATTTTGTGGGTTTATTATATATATATATATATATAGTTACAGACAACTTGGACAATCACAGTGAATACCATGGTCCATATGTACAGATGGTGATTGCTTTCTCTCCTGGTTGCTGGAGTAGCTGCTGGCTGTTAACATTATCTATTAGGTCTATACTGTAGGCCATGAGAATATATGTCCCCTGTAACTCGGGCTAATATGTCTACCCCAGTTACAGCGGAAATCAAGAAGAAAGTAATGTGCCCTGGAAGTTTCTGAACACCTTTTTGGGGCACAGTCCTTTCACCATTCAAAAATTTTCAGGTTGAACTGGACTCCGGACAGGTTGTAACAGTGGCTGCAGAGTGGAATAAAACATTTTTTTCTTTATTTTGCCTCTCCGTAACAGAGATATTTGCAATCAAAGTATTAGACGCCTCATAACATAACTTTTTTTTTTTTCAATCCAAGTGGTTGTTACCAGACAGTTTTGACTGGGGCATGCTCATCTTTTCCCTGTATGATGCATAATGCTGACTGATCATAAACCAGCAGTAAGGCCAGGTTCACATTGCGTTAACCCAGCCATTCAACGCATAGCGGTGACAGAGCCTCAGATGCTGCAGCCCGTGTCCGAGGCTCCATCGCTGAATGACGGTACATCGCGAACGCATGCTGCTGTACGGCATGCGTCGTGATGCGCCCAACAATGGGGGTCAATGGAGCGTTAATGGACTGCGTTACACCGCGTTATGCCGCGTTGTAACACAGTCCGTCTAACGGACTGCCATAACGCAATGTGACACCGGCCTAACGCTCAATGGTAAGAGGAAAACAGTCTCACCATAGCTTAGAGCAGATTTCTCAGTGTGTGAGATATGATGATACAGACCTGCTATCCTGGTCTAAGGGTACCGTTACACTTAGCGATGCACCAGCGATCCCGACCACGATATGACCCGGTCAGGATTGCTGGTGCATCGCTAAGTGGTCGCTAGTGATTTGCCAAACAGGCAGATCTCACCAGCGACATAGCAGCGGTCGGGGGTCGCTACTTACCTGTCAGACGAGGCGATGAAGACGTCCTCCCGCCCGCGTCCACGCAACGCTCGTCGCCCAGCAGGAAGTGGCCGACGAGAAACGGCCCAGGACGTTCTCGCGTGATCAGCAATAATCAGCAGGGGAGCCGGTTGGGGGTAAGTATCACACATAGCGATATCGCTAGCAATATCGCTGCTGCGTCACAAAACCAGTGACGTTATAGCGATATTGCTAGCGATGTCGCTTAATGTAACGGGCCCTTAACCTTCTGCATGATTAGAAAGCGCAGATGACTAACACCACAGATAAGGTACATGTGGGGGAGGGGGCAACAGAGCTAATCGCATGAATGTCTGCTGTGCTCAAGCAACTTTTAAGCCCCCATTACACATAGCGATATCGCTAGCAATATCGCTGTAACGTCACCGATTTTGTGACGTAGCAGCGATATTGCTAGCGATATTGCTATGTGTGATTCTTGCCTCCGACCGGCTCCCCCGCTGCTCATCGCTGGTCGCGCGAGAACGTCCTGGACAATTTCTCATCGGGCACTTCCTGCTGGGCTTCCTGTGGAGCCGACGAGCGACGCGTGGACGCGGGCGGGAGGACGTCAGGATCGCCGTGTCTGACAGGTAAGTAGCGACCCCCGACCCCTGCTATGCCGCTGGTAAGATCTGCCTGTGTGGCAGCTCACTAGCGACCACTTAGCGATGCACCAGCGATCCATATTGTTGTCGGGATCGCTGGTGCATCGCTAAGTGTAACGGTACCCTTACTCACTTTGCAAGTCCGTCATTACATCTCATGCAGGAGGAACCTGCCTCTTCTGGGCTTGTGTGTGAGATGTAATGAGACCCTGCTCTTATCTCACTGCAGAGAGATTACAAGATGAGCACAACACACATAAGTGTGATGCTGACACTTTGAGCTCCAAATACCCAGGCTACAGTACAACAGAGGTGGCGATTCTATGCGAGGAAGAGCTGATCGAAGGGTTTTTAATGTGATATAGGCAAACTCCTCTGCACTGCTTCTCCCTCCACACTAACTCATCCCAAAGGTTACACTAGGAGAACAGGGCTGTATCATTTCACACACTGAGAAATCTACTGTAAGGCCAGGTTCATACTGTGATAAGGCAGCCCTTTCAATGTATAGCGATCACGTTATGCTATACCGCTAGCGCAGATGCTTCATCAGCGCTAACGGTGACGGAGCCTCAGACGCTGCAGCCCGCGTCCGAGGTTCCGTCACTGAATGACGGCACATCACTAGCGCATGCCGATCATGGCATGCGTTAGCGATGCACCCGATAATAGGGGTTAATGGCAGCGTTAACGAACTGCATTACACCACGTTATGCCGCGGTGTAACGCAGTCCGTCTAACGGACTGCCATAACGCAGTATGAACCCAGCCTAAGCTATGATGGAGGTGTGTTCTTATTCCCATTAAGTATTGCTGCCATCTTATGATTGGTCAGCATCATAGAGGGAGAAGAAGTACACCCTTATGAAAACTCCAACTTGGACTTGGAGTTTTCCAACAAAACAAAAGGTAATTTTAATCAATAGATCTTCGAATAATAATAATTTCCAAAATTTGATGTTTTACTAAAACATGTTCCTGTACTTGGATAATCTTATACATGTGTCCCTGCTGTGTACTGTGTAATGGCCAGGTCTGATTGTACAGGAACACAGTATGATCATATCACAGCCCCTGGGCAGAAGGGGAGAAAAAAGTGTAGAGACACTGCAGTAGGGGATCACAGATGATTCTTTCTTTGAAGTAAACCATTGTTTTTTGCGAGGTAAAGCATTTCCTTGCCTGTTTTTAAACAATCAGCTGTGATCCTGTATTGTCCTGTATGTATCCTCTCTTTTGCCTCCTCCCCTGCCCAGGAGCTGTGGTATGATCAGACCATGTTCCTGTACGGTCAGACACGGCCATTACACAGTACACAGCAGGGACACATTTATAAGATTATCTCAGCACAGTAACATTTTTTTAAAACACATCCAAATGTGGAACTTATCATTATTATAAAATTTATGAATTTAAAATTAAATTTTGTTCTTGGAAAAACCCCTTTAAATATACAAATGTGCTATAAATGCCTACAAAGGATTAAAAGCAAGGCCTCCACTAGCACAAACTATAGTTAAAGCCCCACCACTAAAAACCCAAAGCGATACACGTTTTGTGAAAATAATTACTATAAAACATAAGGTAAGGACTTAAGGTTGCATTTTAGTGGCACGTTGTGCCATTAAAAAGTGTGAGAACAACACGTTTTTTTTTTTCCTTCATCACAAAAAATGAATATTAAAGTTGCTGCTGAAATAAAAAACCTCACGTATCACAGAAAGGACACATAACTCATTTGAATGAGAAAAATGTCATATTCTTCAAATCTATATGTATTTAAAGAGTAACTAAACTTTCATTCTAAATTTTGCTATATTTTTAAAATATTTTTTTCCAGCCTGGAAAGTTATGAAACTTTTCAAATCACTTTATTAGAGGATTTGATTTCATTCATTCTAAAAAAAAAAAAAAAAAAAGCATGTAGGGGGCATCCAAACCAATGCTTCTCCCCAGTCTATTTGACTGTCTTCAGCTGCACTGATATCGGAACGTACTCATTTGGAGTACAGATGCTGGCAGTGGGAGGGTCAGCACCTGTGTCTCCCTAGCTCTGGAGTCAAGCAGGGCACACAGAGGAGGAGGCGGGTGCTGACACTTTCACTGCCAGCATCAGTACTCCACATGAGTACGTTCTGATATCAGTGCAGCTGAAGCCAGGTAAATAGACTGGGGAAAAGCAGGGGGTTGATATTCCTGTAAAACAATTGAATTTAAGTGATTACCTGGATCCTTGCTGCACTGAGGCCCTGGGTTCAAATCTCAAGGACAACATCTACCAGGAGTTTGTATGTTCCACCCATGTTTGCGTGGGTTTTTTTCTGGGTCCTTCAGTTTAATCCCACATTCCAAGTGAATATAGATTGAGTCCCAATAGAGACAGTGATGATAATGTCTAAGTAGCGCTGCGGAATTAATGGCACTGAATATATAAGCGAGATAAATAAATAAAAAAATAATAAGGTGATTTGCAAAGCATCAAAACTTTCCATGCTAGACAGAATTATTTCAAATGGAAAGTTGACTTATTGTTTATAAAAACATGCCTGGTGATTAACAAGTCTTGAACTGGTTGACTAACAAGTATCTTTTTTTATTTAGGGGGCCAGCAGGAGTAAAAATTGAAAATTCTAACAGTAGCATTGCCACAGTGACTGGTCTACAGGTTGGAAAGTATGAGTTTACACTGACTGTTACAGATGAGCGAGGCTTGCAAAATATGGCTGTAGTCAGTGTCATTGTGAAGGAAGGTGAGTGTAGTGTCCTAACTTGGGGTAAAGGGGTTGCGCGAGATAAGAAAAATGGTCTGTACAGTGCCACTCCTATATTTAGTATCTGTATCTTATCTCTAGCCACTTGAACAAACCTGAGCTACAATGTCAGGGACAAGGGTGCTCATAAATTTAGTAAAAACTAGACCAATTTTCTGAAATTGTAGAAGCCATTTAAGTCCACCATCTACATGCAGTGACTATGGACACGTATTAGCAGAATATATGTGTTTGTACATTATTATGATTATTATTTATTAACACATTATGTTTTTCAGAGATTAATAAACCACCTGTGGCAAAGATTTCAGGAAATGTCGTCATTACATTGCCAACCAGCACCGCAGAACTGGATGGCTCGAAATCTACAGATGATAAGGGCATTATGAGCTTCCAGTGGCAGCGAGACGAAAGCAGCCCAGCAGCGGGGGTGAGCCAAACCAATCATGAGTTTACTAGAATAATGAGATTTAGTGTAATTGATAGAATAATATTTCAGTAGATGTAAACATTGAGCGTAAAGGTGCTGTCTGTATAATGCAGCAAAACACCACTAAGTAATTTATTGATTACCTGTGAAGAGACAAGAAAAATCTGTGTTGTTATCCATAGTGAGTCAGGTAAGGCTTGAAAAGGGGACATCTGCATTTTATGGACAGGTTTGCTACAAATGTTACATACACATAAAAATTAGTGATGAGCGAACATGATTGGATAAGGTGTGCTAACCGAGTGTCATCAGCGTTCTCGAAAAATATGTTCGAGTCCCTGCTCCTGCATGTTTCGCAGCTGTTCGACAGCCGCAACACATGCATTGATTGCATAACCATAAGATATGCAGGTGCGGGGACTTAAATATATTTTTCAAGCACACCGGCGTCACTTTGTTGACACCTTATCCAAGCACATTCCCTCATCACTAGTCATCACCTATCCTGCCGATAGGTGATAACTTGTTTTCCCTGCATCTGTTGTGGCTGGCAAACATCCGCTAGACATGGAGCCACGGGAACGCAAACATATTCTTCGAGCACACCAGCGTCACTTTGTTGACACCTCATCCAAGCACATACCGTCATCACTAGTTATCACCTATCCTGCCGATAGGTGATAACTTGTTTTCCCTGCATCTGTTGTGGCTGTCAAACATCCGTGAGACATGTGGCCACGGGAACTCGAACATATTCTTCGAGCACACTGAAGACACTCAGCTAAAACACAAGCATCTTATCCGAGCATGTTCGCTTATCACTAATAAAAATAAATGTAAATGAACAAGATAAAGAGATTTAGATTTTCCTCTTAGGGACACTCTAAGAGAAATCATTCAGCTCCATAGTATATATACCCAGCATCGTCATCTCATATAGCACATTTTAAGTGAGTGTATGAAAGCAAATTATTTACATTTCTATGTAATGTCTAAAACGCTGCAGTATGTTTGTCAACTTGTAAATCACACTTAGAAGTGTTTGGCCACCACTGTTTGACCGGTCTTCCATCTTAAGTGAGGCATTACATTGTGAGGTGACAGAGTGGAAAAGATGACCGATCATTGGATGATGTGGCAGTCATTAAGGCTCACAGCAGTTTGTTTTTCTTGCAGGAAGTGTTGAATAACTCTGATCACCATTCAATCCTGTTTCTATCTAACCTTGTCGAAGGAACCTACACTTTTCACTTAAAGGTGACTGATGCCAAAGGAGAGAGTGATAATGACAGGACTACTGTAGAAGTGAAGCCAGGTGAGGGATGTCCTTAGACTAATCATTATTTATATATAGAATTGAGACTGTTAAAGACAATTATCTATGCCACCAGCTACTAATCTCTATACCTTACACACGAATTTCCACAAAGTGGGGTGAAATACATTTTTGGGGGAGTTCCTAAAGAACTATAGAAAACCACCACAAATTGAACTACCCAGATTGAAAAGTATAGAACTTAAAATAATTAAATCTTTATTATGTAAATTTTTAAACCATTAAAATAGAAAAATAGGAAAAGGGATAAACCCCACAAAGACAAAAAATAGTATACAATCCATTTACAAATATTGTAAATAAATTCATTAAATATACAATGTTTTGACAGTATTTGTATAAAACATTACATCAATATTCTATGTGTAAATATTATGTTTAATACAGGTATTATGGTTCCATCTAGTGGTTGTATGCCAAAACTGCAGTAGAGGAGGTAGATCTAATAGAAACTTGCTGCCCTGCGAGTAGATATATTCAAGTAAAGTGAATATACATGGATGAATTATAATTTCAGAGCGAAAACATTCATGAATGAATCACCTAGTGTGGCAAATTAGTCACAATAATTTCTATGAGGAAATACTTACCTTATACTTACCTTGAGTCCTTTGCAGGTTGTTTTTTTTACCATGCTTATGATATACAGTGGGGCAAAAAAGTATTTAGTCAGTCAGCAATAGTGCAAGTTCCACCACTTAAAAAGATGAGAGGCGTCTGTAATTTACATCATAGGTAGACCTCAACTATGGGAGACAAACTGAGAAAAAAAAATCCAGAAAATCACATTGTCTGTTTTTTTTTCATTTTATTTGCATATTATGGTGGAAAATAAGTATTTGGTCAGAAACAAAATTTCATCTCAATACTTTGAGATATATCCTTTGTTGGCAATGACAGAGGTCAAACGTTTTCTGTAAGTCTTCACAAGGTTGCCACACACTGTTGTTGGTATGTTGGCCCATTCCTCTATGCAGATCTCCTCTAGAGCAGTGATGTTTTTGGCTTTTCGCTTGGCAACACGGACTTTCAACTCCCTCCTAAGGTTTTCTATAGGGTTGAGATCTGGAGACTGGCTAGGCCACTCCAGGACCTTGAAATGCTTCTTACGAAGCCACTCCTTCGTTGCCCTGGCGGTGTGCTTTGGATCATTGTCATGTTGAAAGACCCAGCCACGTTTCATCTTCAATGCCCTTGCTGATGGAAGGAGGTTTGCACTCAAAATCTCACGATACATGGCCCCATTCATTCTTTCATGTACCCGGATCAGTCGTCCTGGCCCCTTTGCAGAGAAACAGCCCCAAAGCATGATGTTTCCACCACCATACTTTACAGTAGGTATGGTGTTTGATGGATGCAACTCAGTATTCTTTTTCCTCCAAACACGACAAGTTGTGTTTCTACCAAACAGTTCCAGTTTGGTTTCATCAGACCATAGGACATTCTCCCAAAACTCCTCTGGATCATCCAAATGCTCTCTAGCAAACTTCAGATGGGCCCGGACATGTACAGGCTTAAGCAGTGGGACACGTCTGGCACTGCAGGATCTGAGTCCATGGTGGCGTAGTGTGTTACTTATGGTAGGCCTTGTTACATTGGTCCCAGCTCTCTGCAGTTCATTCACTAGGTCCCCCCGCGTGGTTCTGGGATTTTTGCTCACCGTTCTTGTGATCATTCTGACCCCACGGGGTGGGATTTTGCGTGGAGCACCAGATCGAGGGAGATTATCAGTGGTCTTGTATGTCTTCCATTTTCTAATTATTGCTCCCACAGTTGATTTCTTCACTCCAAGCTGGTTGGCTATTGCAGATTCAGTCTTCCCAGCCTGGTGCAGGGCTACAATTTTGTTTCTGGTGTCCTTTGACAGCTCTTTGGTCTTCACCATAGTGGAGTTTGGAGTCAGACTGTTTGAGGGTGTGCACAGGCGTCTTTTTATACTGATAACAAGTTTAAACAGGTGCCATTACTACAGGTAATGAGTGGAGGAAAGAGGAGACTCTTAAAGAAGAAGTTACAGGTCTGTGAGAGCCAGAAATCTTGATTGCTTGTTTCTGACCAAATACTTATTTTCCACCATAATATGCAAATAAAATGAAAAAAAAAACAGACAATGTGATTTTCTGGATTTTTTTTTCTCAGTTTGTCTCCCATAGTTGAGGTCTACCTATGATGTAAATTACAGACGCCTCTCATCTTTTTAAGTGGTGGAACTTGCACTATTGCTGACTGACTAAATACTTTTTTGCCCCACTGTATATGGCATAGCGCTAGCATGTATTTTGTTTTGCCTGATCACTCTTTCAGGTGCCAAAGGGTCTTGATTTCTTATGCACTTGCTCTGTGTCCTCATAGAAATTATTGTGACTAATTTGCCACACTAGGTGATTCATTCATGAATATTTTCGCTCTGACGTTATAATTCATCCATGTACTTATTTATATACTTCTATAAATCAATTATCACTTTACTTGAATATATCTACTCGCAGGGCAGCAAGTTTCTATTAGATCTACCTCCTCTACTGCATTTTTGGCATACAACCACTCAGGGCCTGACTGAGACAAAAAAGCAGCCCTGCCACACAAACCCCACCAGCCCACAAACTATAACACTCCTCACCCCGATCAGTGAATTTTACTTTACTTTTTCGTGCCCCTCACTCTCCTAAAAGGAGATATTTGAAGAGCCACATGTGAATGCTGCCACAGTGTGTATGATCAACCACAGCTGCATTTACATGGTGCTCTACAGAGATCTGATTTTCGTGATCATGGGGGTCCCAGCAGTCGGATGTCCAGCAATTGCAAAGTTATCCCCTATCCAGGGGATAGGGGATTCCTTGGGATAATCCATTTAAACAACTTTTCCAATATTTTATTTTTATTTGGCCATAGTAATATTGAAAATACTAAACCAACATTGACCCTCCCAAAGTCCAATGTCGACAGGAGAAGTGGTACTGTGCAGTGCATACAGAGCCGGCTCCAGGTTTCTGTGAGCCCTGGGTGAAAGTCTCAGTGGGCCTCTTTAACATGTACCACAATTTTATAATGCACAGATACAGCAAGGAAATATAGGTATAGTACAATGCCAAGAGATTTAACTTCTTACATTCAATGTGTGATATCTATTGTACATTCTACAATAGGTCAGAAACCGGACAGTATAGCCCTCCGTACAGTATTATGGGCACCACATAGTCCTCCATACAGTAGTATGGGTACCACATAGTGCTCCATACTGAATAATGAGCGACATAAATTGCTCCATTCAGAATAATGAGCCCCATATATTGCTCCATAAACTGCAATAGGCTCCATATAAGTCTCAGTGGGCCTCTTTAACATGTACCACAATTTTATAATGCACAGATACAGCAAGGAAATATAGGTATAGTACAATGCAAAGAGATTTAACTTCTTACATTCAATGTGTGATATCTATTGTACATTCTACAATAGGTCAGAAACCGGACAGTATAGCCCTCCGTACAGTATTATGGGCACCACATAGTCCTCCATACAGTAGTATGGGTACCACATAGTGCTCCATACTGAATAATGAGCGACATAAATTGCTCCATTCAGAATAATGAGCCCCATATATTGCTCCATAAACTGCAATAAGCTCCATATAATGCTCCATACAGAATAATGAGCCCCATATAATGCTCCATACAGAATAATGAGCCCCATACATTGCTCCATAAACTGCAATAAGCCCCATATAATGCTCCATACATAATAATGAGCCCCATATAATACTCCATACAGAATAATGGGAACTACATAGTGCTCCATACAGTATAATGAGCCCCATATAGTGCGCCATACAGTATTATGGCCCCATATATTGCTCCATTCAGAATAATGAACCCCACATAATGCTCCTTACAGAATTATGAGCCCCATATAATGCTCCATTCAGAAAAATGAGCCCCATATAATGCTCCATTCAGAATAATGAGCCCCATATATTGCTCCATACAGAATAATGAGCCACATATAATTCTCAATACAGTATTATGGGTACTATATAGTGCTCCATACAGTATACTGAGCCCCATATAATGCTCCTTACAGAATGAGCCCCATATATTGCTCCATTCAGAATAATGAACCCCATATATTGCTCCATTCAGAAAAATGAGCCCCATCTAATGCTCCATACAGAATAATGAGCCCCATATATTGCTCCATTCAGAATAATGAGCCCCATATATTGCTCCATATAGAATAATGAGCCACATATAATGCTCCATACAGTATTTGTACTGCATAGTGTTCCATACAGTATACTGAGCCCCATATATTGCTTCATACAGCATTATGGGTACCACATAGAGCTGCATACAGTATAATGAGCACCATATATTGCTCCATAAACTGCAACAAGCCCCATATTTTGCTCCATACAGAGTAATGAGCCCCATATAATGCTCCATACAGTATTATGGGTACTACATAGTGCTCCATACAGTACAATGAGCCCCATATAGTGCACATACAGTATTATGGCCCCATATATTGCTCCATTCAGATTAATGAGCCCCATATACAGTGCCTTGCGAAAGTATTCGGCCCCCTGGAACTTTTCAACCTTTTCCCACATATCATGCTTCAAACATAAAGATACCAAATGTAAATTTTTGGTGAAGAATCAACAAGTGGAACACAATTGTGAAGTTGAATGAAATGTATTGGTTATTTTAAATTTTTGTGGAAATTCAAAAACTGAAAAGTGGGGCGTGCAATATTTTTGTGCCACTTTGCTTTCAGTGCAGCAAACTTACTCCAGACGTTCATTGTGGATCTCTGAATGATCCAATGTTGTCCTAAATGACTAATGATGATAAATATAATCCACCTGTGTGTAATCAAGTCTCCGTATAAATGCACCTGCTCTGTGATAGTCTCAGGGTTCTGTTTGAAGCACAGAGAGCATCATGAAGACCAAGGAACACAGCAGGCATATCCGTGATACTGTTGTGGAGAAGTTTAAAGCCGGATTTGGATACAAAATGATTTCCAAAACTTTAAACATCCCAAGGAGCACTGTGCAAGTGATCATATTGAAATGGAAAGAGTATCATACCACTGCAAATCTACCAAGACCCAGCCGCGTCCCTCTAAACTTTCATCTCAAACAAGGAGAAGACTGATCAGAGATGCAGCCAAGAGGCCCATGATCACTCTGGATGAACTGCAGAGATCTACAGCTGAGGTGGGACAGTCTGTCCATAGGACAACAATCGGTCGTACACTGCACAAATCTGGCCTTTATGGAAGAGTGGCAAGAAGAAAGCCATTTCTCAAAGATATCTATAGAAAGTGTTGTTTAAAGTTTGCAACAAGCCACCTGGGAGACACACCAAACATATGGAAGAAGGTGCTCTGGTCAGATGAAACCAAAATCAAACTTTTTGGCAACAATGCCAAACGACAAGTTTGGCGTTAAGGCAACACAGCTCATCACCCTGAGCACACCATCCCCACTGTCAAGCATGGTGGTGGCAGCATCATAGTTTGGGACTGCTTTTCTTTCAGCAGGGACAGGGAAGATGGTTAAAACTGATGGGAAGATAGATGGAGCCAAATACAGGACCGTTCTTGAAGAAAACCTGTTGGAGTCTGCAAAAGACCTGAGACTGGGACAGAGATTTGTTTTCCAACAAGACAATTATCCCAAACATAAAGCAAAATCTACAATGGAATGGTTCACAAATAAACGTATCCAGATGTTACAATGGCCAAGTGAAAGTCCAGACCTGAATCCAATCGAGAATCTGTGGAAAGAGCTGAAAACTGCTGTTCAAAACGATCTCCATCAAACCTCACTGAGCTTGAGCTGTTTGCCAAGGAAGAATGGGGAAGAATTTCAGTATCTCGATGTACAAAACTGATAGCGACATACCCCAAGCGACTTGCAGCTGTAATCGCAGCAAAAGGTGGCGCAACAAAGTATTAAGTTAAAGGGGCCGAATAATATTGCACGCCCCACTTTTCAGTTTTTGAATTTCCACAAGAATTTAAAATAACCAATAAATTTCTTTCAACTTCACAATTGTGTTCCACTTGTTGTTGATTCTTCACCAAAAATTTTCATTTGGTATCTTTATGTTTGAAGCATGATATGTGGGGAAAAGGTTGAAAAGTTCCAGGGGGCTGAATACTTCCGCAAGGCACTGTAATGCTCCATACAGAATAATGAACCCCATATATTGCTCCATACAGAATAATGAGCCCCATATATTGCTCCATACAGAATAATAAGCCCCATATATTGCTCCATACAGAATAATGAGCCACATATAATGCTCCATACAGTATTATGGGTACTACATAGTGCTCCGTACAGTATACTGAGCCCCATATATTGCTTCATACAGTATTATGGGTACCACATAGTGCTCCATGCAGAATAATGAGCCCCATATAATGCGCCAAACAGTATAATGTGCCCCACATAATACTCCATACAGTATAATGAGCTTCATACCTTGCTCCATAAAGAATGGGCCCCATATAATGCTCCATGCAGAATATGATGGTCCCCTTATATTGCTCCAAACAGAATGGGCCCCATATAATGCTCCATTTATAATGGGCCCCATATGAGTCTCCATATAATGCTCCATATATAATGCTCCAGTGTATGATGGGCCCCATATGATGCTACAGTATATGATGGGCCTCATATTGCTCAAAACATAAATAAAAACAAAACTGAAATCCTCACCTCTCCTCGCTGGCTGCTGCTCTGCTCCGGACCCCTCAACGTTGGAGTCTTCCGGCTCTCTGCACTGTGACTGTTCAGGCAGAGGGCGCAAAGATGTGATGTCACTGCACCCTCTGACCTGAAACAGCACAGTCAGAAGACACTGCAGCGGAGGAGCGGGAAGAGGTAAGTATCGCAAGTGCCGCAAGTATCGCAAGCCCAGCAGCACCTGCAAATAGATCACCACACCAGCTCCGCAGCACCTGTATATACATCACCACACCAGCCCCGCCGCACCTGTATATACATCAGCACACCAGCCCCGCAGCACCTGTATATACATCACCACACCAGCCCGCAGCACCTGTATATACATCACCACACCAGCCCCGCAGCACCTGTATATACACCACCACACCAGCCCCGCAACACCTGTTTATACATCACCACACCAGCCCAGCAGCACCTGTCCTGTATACACATCACTACACCAGCCTCGCAGCACCTGTCCTGTATATACATCACCACACCAGCCCGAGAGCACCTGTCCTGTATATACATCACCACACCAGCCCCGCAGCACCTGTCCTGTATATACATCCCCACACCAGCCCGAGAGCACTTGTATATACAGTTGTGGCCAAAAGTATTGACACCCCTGTAATTCTGTCAGATAATGCTCCGTTTCTTCCTGAAGATGATTGCAAACACAAATTCTTTGGTATTATTATCTTCATTTAATTTGTCTTAAATGAAAAAACACAAAAAGAATTGTCCTAAAGCCAAATTGGATATAATTCCACACCAAACATAAAAAAGTGGGTGGACAAAAGTATTGGCACTGTTAGAAAAATCATGTGATGCTTCTCTAATTTGTGTAATTAACAGCACCTGTAATTTACCTGTGCCACCTAACAGGTGTTGGCAATAACTAAATCACACTTGCAGCCAGTTGACATGGATTAAAGTTGACTCAACCTCTGTCCTGTGTCCTTGTGTGTACCACATTGAGCATGGAGAAAAGAAAGAAGACCAAAGAACTGTCTGAGGACTTGAGAAACCAAATTGTGAGGAAGCATGAGCAATCTCAAGGCTACAAGTCCATCTCCAAAGACCTGAATGTTCCTGAAAAAGAAGAAAGAAGCCAGCGCTGCTTGTGGTTAGAACGCATAACATGAGGTGCATATGCACATATTAACATCTAACTGTATTCAAAATGAGACATTTGGCAAAATATTGATCAATAAATTGAGCCACCCCACTGCGCCAAGGCAATCTCATGTGGGGGGTCCTACTCAACATTATTATTATTCACTGTGCCATTACGGCCTCCTAAATATTTTAAAAGCAAGACCATATCAAATGCAATCCATACCTGAAGCATATCTGCATCACTCCCGTGCAGCCCGATGAAGCAAGTGCAGATAAAGGCCAACCAGGTCTGAACATAGACATCTCAGGTTTGACCTCCACACATTGCCTGACCAGCAAACACATATGAAGGGCGATGTTCCTGTGTCTACCGTGCGCAGTGTCATCAAGAAGTTTAAAGCCCATGGCACTATGGCTAACCTCCCTAGATGTGGACGGAAAAGAAAAATTGACAAGAGATTTCAACGCAAGATTGTGTGGATGTTGGATAAAGAACCTCGACTAACATCCAAACAAGTTCAAGCTGTCCTGCAGTCCGAGGGTACAACAGTGTCAACCCGTACTATCCGTCGGCGTCTGAATGAGAAGGGACTGTATGGTAGGAGACCCAGGAAGACCCCACTTCTTACCCCGAGACATAAAAAAAGCAGGCTGGAGTTTGTCAAAACTTACCTGAAAAAGCCTAAAACGTTTTGGAAGAATGTTCTCTGGGCAGATGAGACAAAAGTAGAGCTTTTTGGGCAAAGGCATCAACGTAGAGTTTACAAAGGCATTCAAAGAAAAGAACACGGTCCCTACAGTCAAACATGGCGGAGGTTCCCTGATGTTTTGGGGTTGCTTTGCTGCCTCTGGCACTAGACTGCTTGACCGTGTGCATGGCATTATGAAGTCAGAAGACTACCAACAAATTTTGCAGCATAATGTAGGGCCCAGTGTGAGAAAGCTGGATCTCCCTCAGAGGTCATGGGTCTTCCAGCAGGACAATGACCCAAAACACACTTCAAAAAGCACTAGAAAATGGTTTGAGAGAAAGCACTGGAGACTTCTAAGGTGGCCAGCAATGAGTCCAGACCTGAATCCCATAGAACACCTGTGGAGTGATCTAAAAATGGCAGTTTGGAGAAGGCACCCTTCAAATATCAGGGACCTGGAGCAGTTTGCCAAAGAAGAATGGTCTAAAATTCCACCAGAGCATTGTAAGAAACTCATTGATGGTTGCTGGAAGCGGTTGGTCGCAGTTATTTTGGCTAAAGGTTGTGCAACCAAGTATTAGGCTGAGGGTGCCAATACTTTTGTCTGGCCCATTTTTGGAGTTTTGTGTGAAATGATCAATGTTTTGCTTTTTTGCTTCATTCTCTTTTGTGTTTTTTCAAGACAAATTAAATGAAGATAATAATACCAAAGAATGTGTGTTTGTAATCATTTTCAGGAAGAAACTGAGTATTATCTGACAGAATTACAGGGGTGTCAATACTTTTGGCCACAACTGTACATCACCACACCAGCCCCACAGCACCTATATATATACATCACCACACCAGCCCGAGAGCACCTGTCCTGTATATACATCACCACACCAGCCCCGCAGCACCTGTCCTGTATATACAGTACATCACCACACCAGCCCCACAGCACCTGTATATACATCACCACACCAGCCCGAGAGCACCTGTCCTGTATATACATCCACACACTAGCCCCGCAGCACCTGTCCTGTATATACATCACCACACCAGCCCCGCAGCACCTGTCCTGTATATACATCACCACACCTGCCCGAGAGCACCTGTATATATATCACCACACCAGCCCAGCAGCACCTGTCCTGTATATACATCACCACACCAGCCCCGCAGCACCTGTATATACATCACCACACCAGCCCATCAGCACCTGTATATACATCACCACACCAGCCCATCAGCACCTGTATATACATCACCACACCAGCCCGAGAGCACCTGTCGTGTATATACATCACCACACCAGTCCAGCAGCTCCTGTCCTGTATATACATCACCTCACCAGTCCCGCAGCACCTGTATATACGTCACCACACCAGCCCAGCAGCACCTGTCCTGTATATACTTCACCACACCAGCCCCGCAGCACCTGTCCTGTATATACATCACAACACCAGCCCCGCAGTACCTGTCCTGTATATACATCACCACACCAGCCCCGCACCACCTGTCCTGTATATACATCACCACACCAGCCCCGCACCACCTGTCCTGTATATACATTACCACACCAGCCCAGCAGCACCTGTCCTGTATACACATCACCAGACCAGCCCAGCAGCACCTGTCTTGTATATACATCACCTCTGGTGGCATCCCCTTATCCCCCCCATCAGCAGGAGGTGGCATCCCCCCCATCATCTCTGCCTGTCCCATGATGACAAGTGCTTACCTGCACATTGCCGATGAGGAGAGCCCTGTTCTCCAACACTGGTTGGTACTGGCCAGGGCCAGCGTCTGAGTGAGGCTCATGCCGACATCCTCTCCTGTGCGCGTGGCGGCGGCCTTTTCAAACTGCGGTATAGGCCCGCCCTGATGTGCGCTCTTTCCTTCACAGACTGTGACGAGGCTGGCGGCAGCATGCGCAAGCACAAACGAGGGCCGCACTGACACGGGCCGCCGTGGCCCCAGTCGGCGTGTGCACAGAGAGAGGGCGTGCGTGCCAGGGCCTGTCCATAAGATTTAAAGAGCTGGCGGCCCATTTTTAGCTCAGAGCTGCCGGCCCAGCGGGCATCTGACTGGTGCGCCAGATTATCAATCCGGGCCTGCAACCACTAGATGGAACCATAATACCTGTATTAAACTTAATCATATTTACACATAGAATGTTGATGTAATGTTTTATACAAATACTGTCAAAAGTATGTTTATTTAAGGCTGGCTTTACATTAGCATTAGCGGTTTTTTTTGCGCATCGCATCATGCGCCTCCATGAGCATGCGTCCCTATGTTTAACATGGGCACATGGTCTTTGCACGCGTTCGTACGCGTTTTTGTGCGCATGCGTTTTTTCAAGGTGTGCGCCTAGGCATGCCAGACGCAACCTGTTGCATTTTTGGGTCCGCCGAAAGGCGTCAAAAAAACGCTTGCGCACGGAATGCGACAAAATAACGCATTACAGTCTATGGGATCGCAGGCGTGCGCATAGACATGCGTTCGTCTGTGTTTTCGTGCGCATGCGTTTTTGGCGTAAAAATGTAGACACTGGTTTTAATCCCTAGATAACGAATGCGCATAAAAAACGCAAACACATGCAAAAACGCATGATGCGTTTTTTGCATGCATTTCTATTGCGCACGATGGACTGCGCCAAAAAGCGCTAATGTGAAAGTAGCCTAATGCATTTATTTATTTGTAAATGTAATGCTGTAGATAAGCCCCCGATGTAACCTGAAAAAGAAGAAAAACACGTTATATTATACTCACCGAGGTGGGCGGTCCAGTCCGATGGGTGTCGCCGTCCCGTCCGGCGCCTCCCTTCTCCATGCGATGACGTCCTCTTCTCCCATCCTGTAATGGCGCAGGCGCATTGCTCTGCCCTGTTGAGGGTAGATGAGAATTCTCCCGACGCCTGCACACTGCAGGACTCTGCTCTGCCCTCAACAGGGCAGAGCAATGCGCCTTTGCCGGAGCCATTACAGGACGGGAGAAGAGGACGTCATCACATGAAGAAGGGAGGCGCCGGACGGGACGGCGACACCCTTATGACCGGACCGCCCACCTCAGTGAGTATAATATAACGTGTTTTTCTTCTCTTTCAGGTTACATCGGGGGCTTATCTACAGCATTACAGAATGCTGTAGATAAGCCCCCAATGTCTATTTCGGCAGCTGCAAGGCCAAAAAAAAGGTGACAGATTTCCTTTAAATTACAGGATCGATAGACATCTTGATGTTACAGAAACGATTAAACAAATCTCGATTTATTGAGTATAGAATATGAGCGCTACACACAGAAATATATGCTCTTACACACTTTGCCATTTAGTCAATGAGGTTATTCATGAGGGAACATCTCACCAGTCCTACTCCTGGGATTATGGTGTGGGGGAGCATAATGTAGAGTAGCCAGACCCATCTTGTCTTCATTTTAGGCACACTAACAGCTCGGCGTTACATTGATTTGGTGGTAGAACCAGTGATACTGCCATTTCCCTAAACTATCCCAGCAGCCATTTTTCAACAAGACAATGCAAGGCTGCATGTTACTCACTCAACTGTGAGAAGCCTGTGTGGCCTAAACTTAGTACCATAACTGCAGTGTTCTCAGACTTGTCTCCTATTGAGCACTTCTGGGATGTCATTTTTAAACCATTCCAAAAGTATCTGCCAGCAGCGGATCGTGATGATTTCTGTGCCCCGGTGCATTCAGCATCGCAGAACATTCATTAGACCACCATTAACAACCTTATTATTTTCATGACAACACATATAAGTTTGTGTATTTCTCTTGCTCCACTACTGAATAAATTGAAATTTTGAAAATGTTTTCATTTTTTCATCATTTGCATATCATTAACATTGTTATTGATCCTGTGATTTTCATAATTCCACAACTTTTCCTTCTTCTTCAACAGCCGCAACACATGCAGGAGATTCCCTAATAAACAGGCAATCCCTGCATTTATTGCGGCTGTCGAACAGCAAAGACATGCAGCCGCAGGGACTCAAACATATTTTTCTAGCTTGTTGAAGACACTCGGTTAGCACACAAGTGTGTTCGGATAACACCTTATCCAAGCATGCTCACTCATCACGATTCATTTCCAAACTAAAAACAAAAATTCTTCTTGATGACGCTCTCTGTAAAGTTAATCTACACTCAGACAAAAGTTTGTTTTTAATCTACAGTGCGCTCAAGTAATGGGAAACTAGTAATATTCAGAATTATATTTTTGGACATGAATTGAGATGAAACACTTTTTTTTTTATATATGGTTAGACTATGAAAAGTGGGCTTTACAAATTTTGTACTTAAATTATCCTACAGATCTAGTACTACATATTTTGGACAACACTCCCTGCAATATTTATTTACTGTTTCCTTTTATATGTGCTGTTGCCAGGTAGACTAGGGTTGAATTCTAGCTCTGCAGGCTTTGATTAGTGCACCTGGCTAGCCCTGCATATAAACAGGCTAGATGTTCATCTAAGTCAGTTAGCTGGAAGGAAGCAGACCAGACTGGATGTGTCTTGGAGCTCAACAGAGAGAGACAGGCCAGAATATCTCTGAGAAGAGACTACACAGGTCGTGAAAAATATTTATTACATGTATAAGTGAGGAGGCTTTATAATGGTGGTTTATTGTTTTTATCCTATTATACCATCTTTTGTAGTAGTCTTTTCTGTTATTCCAACTTTGCTTCTGTTTGTCAGACCCCATGAAGAGTAACCTGGTGGAGATAATTTTGGATGTGAGTGTCAGCCAGCTGACTGAAAGACAGAAGGGGATGTTTATGCGCCAGATTGGGGTTCTTCTAGGGGTTTTAGATTCTGACATCACTGTGCAGAAGATTCAGCAGCACACAGAAAAAAGGTATTTTCTGATCCATTTCAGAATATTGTGTTTCTTACAAAATGATACTAGTCATGTCTTTACATGGAAGTAGCTACTAGATGGTTATACTTCTCCACAGGTAACACAATGTGACAGATTTATCAATGAGAAAAGTTAAAGGGATTTTCTGCTCCTGATTTTATTTTATTTTTTTTTAATTTGGCAGCGGGTTCTAAAAGAAAACAAAGGATACTGTCATTAGGAAGTGAAATGTGAGCTCTTGATGGAGCCAATCATTGAGATATATTTGGTAATAAAAAAGTCGTAGAATTAAACCTTAAAGCCATTTTTTCCCCACAAGTCTTATGAGTCTTATATTGCTATCAAGTCCAGTTGTAGTACTACAAATAGGCTATATGTAGCTGTGACTTTTTTTGGCTTGTTTCATAATAATATTTCCTATAGTGGTACATCTGTATATTAATACATTGCACTTCATGAAAATGGCATGTACAGTGGGGAAAAATAAGTATTTGATACACTGCTGATTTTGCAGGTTTTCCCTCCTACAAAGAATGGAGAGGTCTGTATTATTATTGAAGGTACACTTCAACTGTGAGAGGCAGAATCTAAAAATAAAAAAACAGAAAACCACAGTAGTTAAAAATTATATAATTTCCTGGGTTAGCCTTTCTGGAACTCATCAAAGACAGGATATTAGGGTTATAGAAATGTGTGCGGCATTGTATTATATTGACAAGGATTATGTAAGCGTTACGGGGGAGGGGGGTTAGGGGAGGGTTTTGTTTCTAAGGGGGGATTTTCTTGTATTACTAAAAATTTAAGAAAAGTTATATTGCTGATATATTTATACATGTCTATGTATGTATTGTCATTTTCTTGAATAAAAACTTTGATTTAAAAAAATATATATATATAAAATTAGCATTTTACTGCATGAAATAAGTATTTGATCACCTACCAACCAAGAATTTTGGCTCTCACAGACCTGGTTGTTTTTCTTTAAGAAGCCCTTCTTTGCACTCATTACCTGTATTAATTGCACCTGTTTGAACTCGTTACCTTTATAAAGGACACCTGTCCACATATTCCGTCAATAACACGCCAACCTCTCTACCATGGCTAAGACCAAAAAGCTGTCTAAGGACACCAGGGACAAAATTGTAGACCTGCACAAGGCTGGGATAGGCTACAGGTCAATAGGCAAGCAGCTTGGTGAAAAGGTAACAACTATTGGCCCAATTATTAGAAAATGGAAGACACAAGATGACTGTCAATCTTCCTCGGTCTGGGGCTCCATGCAAGATCTCACCTTGTGGGGTAAGGATGATTCTGAGAAAGGTCAGAAATCAGCCCAGAACTACACGGAAGGATCTGGTCAATAACCTGAAGAGAGCTGGAACCACAGTCTCAAACGTTACCATTAGTAACAAACTACGCCATCACGAATTAAAATTCCTCAGGGCACGCAAGGTCCCCCTGCTCACACCAGCACATGTCCAGACCCTTTAGAAGTTTGCCAGTGACCATCTGGATGATCGAGAGGAGACATGGGAGAAGGTCTTGTGGTCAGATGAGACCAAAATAGAATTTTTGGCATCAACTCCACGTACCATGTTTGGAGGAAGAAGAAGGATGAGTACAACCAAAAGAACAATGTCTCAACCATTAAGCATGGTGGGGAAGCATCATACTTTGGGTGTGCTTTTGTGCAAAGGGGACAGGATGACTACACCGTACTGAAGGGAGGATATATTCCCTCAGTAAGAGCATTGAAGATGGGTCATGACTGGGTCTTCCAGTATGACAATGACACGAAACACACAGCCAGGGAAACTAAGGAGTGGCTCTGTAAGAAGCATTTCAAGGTCTTGGAGTAGCCTAGCCAGTCTCCAGACCTGTAACCAATAGACTATTTTTGGAGGGAGCTGAAATTCAATCTTGCCCAGCGTCTGCCCCGAAACCTGAAAGATCTGGAGAAGATCTGTATGGAGGAGTGAGCCAAAATCCCTGCTGCAATGTGTGCAAACTTGGTCAAGAACTAGAGTAATTGCAAACAAAGGTATCTGTACCACACTATTAAGTTCTGTTTTTCTATTGTATCAATACTTCTTTCATGCAATAAAATGCAAATTAATTATGTAAAAATCATACAATGGGATTTTCTGGACTTTTTTTTAAAAGATTCTGTTTCTTACAGTTTAATTGTAGCTACGATAAAAGTTTACAGCCCTCTCCATTGTTTGTAGGTGGGAAAACTTGTAAATTGTCCGTGTATCAAATACTTATTTTCCCCACTGTATGTGCAACTTGGGGTTTAACTGAAATATAAGTGCCTAAGTTCCACTTACATGTAGTGCAGCATGCTGGTAAGCGACCTATTTCTGAAATTCATACTGTTAGATGGGGAAGATCTGTATCCAGCAGCTTAAAAGCATTCTCACCAATTCAGCGATGTTGGTAGTGGACCTCCTGACACTTGCGTGACATTGGCTGCAGCGCTCACGTGGCATAACAATCAGTGGCTCTTCCTGACGTCCAAGTGTCATCCAAGAGAAGTGAGAGTGCTCTAGCTTATTGGCGGCTTCTGATTGGCTGCAGTGCTCACGTGGCACAATAATGTCATTTGAGCTCTGGAAGATTCAGCACCGAAATTGCTGCAATCGTGCCGATGTGGGTGATGAACATCTCTATTATTAATATGTTAAATTTGTAAACACATTCAATGCAATAAATGCTGCATTTAAGAATGGGGTTGTCCAAGTAGTGAACATCTCCTTTAAGTATGCGACACAAATTCCAGTATGTTGCCTGTGAACTTGCCCCTTTTTTTGTAGCATTCTTGCTTACATATTGCTTGTAATACCAACTAATTATAGCAGTAACAATCCAATTTATAATCTATAACCATATTCATTTTATCTATTGTAATGAAAGAGTGCAAGTTCCATGGAGATGTAATAAGGGTGAACGGCACATCCACATAAGCCCCCGATGTCTATTCCGGCAGCTGCAAGGCCAAAAAAAGGCTGACAGATTTCCTTTAATATGTCAAATCTACTTTATTAGAATTCCATTAAAAATGTAACTGATATCAAGCATTGTGTATGTGCCGTTCTTCCTTACTCAGTCTATATTGAGTGTTGGTGGTCTACAACAGGCCGGGCACCTACAGATCTGGGACTGCATCTGAATGATTTAAACAGACAGGGTAAACCCTATTACAGCCTTTGTAAACTACATGGCAACTTAAAGGGAATCTATCACCAGGATTTTGCTACCTAATCTAAGAGCAGCATAATGTAAAGTCAGAGACCCTGATTCGCGTTGTCACTTTCTGGGCTGCTTGCTGAAGTTTTGATAAAATCACTGTTTTATAAGCAGTACATTAGCATTAGAGTAAACCTGATGCCAGGTAGTCAAGCATATTCATGAGCTCTGTATAACCCCACCCCCCTCACTCATTGGTAGATTTCTGCTTATGCACAGTATATACCAACGTCAGTGATGGTAAAAATGTTGCGCATGCGCGATGCCTCCCTAGGTTTGCACATGCAGGATACTTCTATACTGTCATTTACTATCACCGTTGGCGCAGAGTGGTGGGCAGGATTATGGGAGTGGGTAACAGTGCATATTCATTTTAGATTTAAATACACTTGACTAGCCGGCACGTGGCTGTAAATTCTCCTGTGAGTACAGCAAGAAAACCGGAGAAGCTACAGCAATAAATGTTGGCTTTGACAAAAATTGCTACTGCGATCGAAACGCGTCACTTTTTATTCTTGAGTGCTGTCCAGGAGCCTTTATGTGTTTTAACGTAGGACAAATACATTTTGGGTTTTATATCAAGGAGCTGGAGCATCAAACTTTTTCCAGCAATAAATGTTACAGATTCTAAAAGGCCTGCCCAAACCCTATGTTTGGATACGAAACTAATAGTAATAACCTACTCTTGAACATCTGAATTCTTCTAGGTGTTAACATTCTTTATGGATTTGTATTCTCCAAATTTTGTCCATCCTATTACAACTTTGACCACTTTTCCAAAACCGTGTAGTATAAGGAATTTCATACCTTCGATTACTTGGATTTTTGACAATTTGATTTCTAATTTGGCATTGCATTGTATATTCTCTTCACTCTCAGCACTAAAGTGGTTTTCTATGTCAAGAACCAACCTCCTCACTTGGTTATGAAAGGATACCAGGTTGCCTGTACACTTCGCAATGAACTACGCAAACAGCAAAATGATTTCCTTATCTTTCGAGCGCTTGAGATTGATACATTCAGTAAGTGGGCACTTTTCTCTACCTTTAAATGTTTAAAGTGTAATCTGAACTATTTTTGTTTCCTAAAAGTAGTGTATATATGAAACAGATCTGCGATCGGAAAATGCATCGAAGAACATAGTAAGTTACACATTAAAAAAACATACAGAAAAGGCATACTCACTAATGTTAAACGAGCAAGGCCACAAGTCACACATTTGGATGTTTGATATAGACACCTGGAGCCTTTCCTAGCTCCACAGGTCTTTCTCTGGATCCTTTCCTGGCTTTTTTTTTTTTCTAAAAATTGCACGTGTCATTCCAGAATAAAAATTCTGATAGTTTTATGTCAATTGTTTATCATTTTACTTCTGTACATGAAAACAAAAACGGCTATATCTGTAATTTTTTTAAGGCATGGATGTTTTTAAAATCAAGAACTCCTCCTCCATCATCTAAATGGATCCAGCACGGGCCGCTCCGGATTTCTTGTCCGTCTGGATGTCAACAGGACTGTTGAAGCCTGTGATCGGCCTCAGAGGTCAGGTGACTAAAGGAGTGTACCATCAGAGGTTTCTCTAGTGATGTGCTTCTGTCACCTAAAGCTACAGACAGTCTTTGGTTTCAGCAGTTGTGTATGCATTTGGAAGACACAGACCTCCACCTGGGCTGGATCCTCGTTGGGGGTGACACAATGTGACTGTGCCTTCGCTTGTCATTTTGAAAACATTCATGCCTTAAAAAAAATTCAGTGTCTACTTTTTGTGCAAAAAAATAGCCTGTAAAGGCATTTTTCATGTGTGTAAAGTATAATTGTTTTGTTTAATGCATATGGTCACATATAATCTCTATTTTAAAGTGTAATTATAAAATGACTCTACATCAGCTGTATTAGCTACCTTGTTACCTTGCAGTGATCCTTAATTAGAGCTTTTGCTGTAGCGTAGAACATTAATTGCAATAGTGTCGTCTTCAGAGCTAAACTCCCAGAATTTCTTACTAGTCCACTATCTGTTCTGTTAATTCTTTAGAATGCATTCTTTGTAACAGAGAAACAACACAGAATTACTAAAACTTGGTCAATCCTTTTTTTTTACTTTTGACGTAAGCTTAGATCTTATCTATATATATAAAGCTGAGTGTATGTGTGTATGTATCAAGCCACGCCCACTCCACATGCATAGCCACATTCACTCCACATGCAAAGCCCTGTCCACACTGCCCACGTTGTTAGCGCACACGGGCGGAGACACATTCACCTCGAAAGCCACCCTGCAAAGCTCACTGGCAACGACATCCCAGCCACTGCACGCTACAATCAGGGCCGCCGCCTTCAGTGTGCGGCAGGCACAGGTCACATCTAGCTCCGTTGTGTCTAGAATGGATTTGCTCCTTTTGAGGCATGATGTCAAGGGAAAGGGAGGAGCCTCATAGATTACACAGCTGTGATCATAACAGGAAGTTGCTGTGTGGTGCTGCAGAAGAAGTAGGCTGTGTATACGATACACTTTATTGCAATTAGTGCAATTTATCTCGGGGTCAATCGGGATAATCATTTTAATTTGTTATAACTAACCACAGTTAGTTACTATACCCGGGCAATGCCGGGCTCTTCAGCTAATAAGTTATATTAGTGCCTCAGTCTTCCTCCTCTTCTTTATTTCTGTTTTTTCTTCATCTACAATCATTTTTTTCATTTTTTGTCTGGCTATAAATGGGATTTTTCCACTTCCATAACATTAAAAACAACTCTTTATTAATTAAGATAAGATTGTCATGCATTCTGATGTTACATGATGTACTCTATCGTTGCTTTTTAATCTGTACTGTTATTAGTAACCACATGTTTTGTACTTTTATTATAAACCTATTAAAGTGCATTGTTCCCATCAGGTGCAGGATATAACTCCCAACTGTATTATAGTAGATAAACTAATCAGTTTGGTTTGTGTCTGACAAAAATCATCTTGACTTTTTTAATAACTAAAAAAACAAATGGTAAATTTTGCTTTTGGATGTAAAAACCCTAAAGCTGGAGTCACACATAGCGACTTACCAGAGATACCGACACCGATATCAAGGTGTCAGGATCGCTGGTAAGTCGCTATGTGATCGCTGGTGAGCTGTCACACAGACAGCTTCACCAGCGATCAGCACAGCGATGCCGAGCGCCCGGCATCGCTTGCCATCCCTGTAAAAAATAGAATTAAAATAAAAAATATTGTTATTCTCACCTTCCGACGTCCCGCGCAGCCATCCTGCCTCTCTCCACGCTCCGGTCCCAGTAATCCTTTGCGAGAATGACCACGAGACGCCACGGTCTCGCGGGAGCGCGAAGTCTCGCGGTCATTCGTGCAAAGGATCACTGGGACCGGAGCGTGGAGAGAGGAAGGCTGCGCGGGACGTCGGAAGGTGAGAATAACAATATTTTTTATTTTAATTCTGTTTTTTACAGCTGATCGCTGGTCTCCCGCCTGTCACACGCAGCGATGCGTGCTGGCCAGCGGGAGACCAGTGACCAAAAAAATGTTCAGAGGTTTCTTACAGCGATCAGCGATACCGGCAGGGGGGCCGCTCGCTGATCGCTGTCACACACAGCGATCTCGCTGGTGAGATCGCTGTTACGTCACAAAAGTTGTGACTCGGCAGCGATATCGCTAGCGAGATTGCTATGTGTGACTCCCGCTTAAGGCTCACTACTAGACCTATAAAGCAATTTTCCGGTCAACACGTGTCTTGTGACAAAGTCACTGGCAAAGTGCTGGAGGGGAGATACCTTTCACTGATACTGTTAGCTTGAAACCTAGACGTTTGTGCCTGGACACCACAGTATGTGGTGAGGGGTTAATCTGCCATTTTGAGGGCTATGTTTTTTGTGAACAACCATAGAGCAGGTGGTCTAGAATTTATGTATAGTCGGTCTTCTGAGGCACTCATTGTTCAGTAGGGCTGGAGAGAGGAACTCCAGCGCTTTGTGTCCTGATAAGTAAAAGTTGAACCAGTGTATGATTGTTTTCCTGAGTGGGCAGATCCCCACACGGACTGTGCTGTAAGTTATGTTTAGTTTTTCCTTAGGCCAGAAAGGCCGTATTTATTTTTGCTAACTATGCATTGGCTTCTGCAGCATCTTTAAATAATCCAGTGAGAGATTTAGAGACAGTGTTCCGATGTCCACAATGTAAACGTAGTGGACATATATATATCTTAAACCCTTATCAGCATTGAAGTTGTAACATCAAGAAGGCAAAATTATGGGATTTTGGAAATCGCAGGATCGATAGATATGTTAATGATATGCAAATGTTGAAAAAAATGGAAACCACATATTCAAAACATCAGAATGTATTGAGTATGAGCTACATGTGTCAAAATACACTCACATGCCTTAGCATGCTATCAGTGAGGTTATTAATGGTTGTCTGAGGAATGTTTTGCTACGTTGAATGCACTTGGGCACGCCGAACATCAACATCCACTGCTGGCAGCTCCATATATATTTGCAGACCAATGACGCCTCAGATGTGCTCAATGGGATACTGTCAGGAACACCGCACTGCACTTGCTCACTGAGCCAGGGCGCGTGTCCTGAGTACAAAGACTGTGCACAAAGATACCTGCGGAGCGAGCAGCAGTGGTGACAATGCATGCTCCAGGACCTGAATCACGTGACTGCTGGGGGCGTGGCCTAAGCTCCACAGAGCTAGGAGCTGCAGGGAAACTCCTAGAAGGGTAACTACAGGACAATGTTACCAAGGCGCATAGACAGAGACAGACACCAGATCAAGCCGGGTCAAAGCACGAGATAGCAGGACAGTACCAAAGGGCTTAGACAGAAAGAATAGTCAGGACGTAGCAATAGATCAGAAAACCAGAACAGGTATTAGACGGTACAATAGGGGTAAACTGTAACGGAGTAACGATAGCCAAGCCAGGAGGTCAGAACCAGAAAAGACAATGGTACCAAAAACGAGAGACGGAGTACAGAGTGAAGGAACAAGCCGGGTCATACACGGGAAGCAAACAAACAATGCAGTGTACCCACACACCAGGGGTCAGACACACCAGAATAGCAGTATAACTGACAGAGAATGCCAGTATGGAGTGAGCATAAATACCCCTCCCAGATCCAAAGAGAGGCCGGCAATGTTAACCCTGTCAGAACAGGACATTAACCATGTCCTAACCATGACAGATACAAGTCCAGAGATAATGAAGTCCATGGTAGCACATGCTGCCTGGTTTTATCATGCTGAAAAATGTCTCATGGGACACTTTAGAGAAACGGCTGGTTCTATGACCAAATCAATGTAACACCAAGTTGTTAGTGCACCTGAAATGATGCCCAGAGGAGTCAAACTGCTGTACATTATGCCGCCCCACACCATAATGCTGGGAGAAGGACGGGTATGATGATACCTCATGAAGACTTCTTCATAGTGTTGCCCACGTGGTCTCCAGACCAATCTCCGGCTGTCACTGCATCCAAGACAAAAACAGGACTCATCGCTGAAGAGGCTAAACCTCAGTTCAACACTCCATTGCTGTCTTCCTCTGTACCAAGATATTTTTTGAGAGGCATGGCTCGAGGTCAGTGGAACACCTGTAGCTGGTCATCTGTCTTATAGCCCAATATCGTGCAAACACCTTCTGATAGCTTGTGTGGATACTGCGTGATTCCTTAAGGCCCTGTCTCACATAGCGAGATCGCTGATGCGTCACCGATTTTGTGACGCAACAGCGATCTCTCTACATGTGACACATAGCGGCGACCGGCCCCCCCGCTGGATATCGCTGATCGTGCTCGAATTTCCTTGTCCATTTTTTCATCGTCGGCGTCCCGCTGGCCAGCACGCATCGCTGTGTTTGATGCCGACGAGGAGCGACCTCGTTGGCGACGCAGAACTCAGGGACGCAGGCTGGAATTGTTCAGAATAGCTGCTGTGTGACAACGCACCAGTGATCCTTACCAGGTCGTATCATTGGGATCGCTGGTGCATCATTGAAGAGATCTGCCTGTCTGGCAGCTTACTAGCGACCGTGTAGCGACGCACCAGCGATCCCTACCAGGTCGTATCGTTGTTGGGATCGCTGGTGCGTCATTGAAGAGATCTGCCTGTCTGGCAGCTTACTAGCGACCATGTAGCGACGCACCAGCGATCCCTACCAGGTCGTATCGTTGTCGGGATCGCTGGGGCATCGCTATGTCAAACAGGACCCTTATGCTTGGTATGTTATGTCACTTGCAGTAAAGATAAGAGAAATGGCCGTACCAGTGGTTTGTTCCATCACTGATCCAAAGTGTCCCAGGAGCCAATTTTGCATTCTAGTAATATGTCAGCATGTCGATAGGTCCTGTGAATTTCGTAGTTCTTCCTTCTTGGTGTTGCAATTTCAATGTATCTATATGATTCCTAAAAAAAAAAAAAAAGGGGGGGAATTTAAGAAGCTAAATCCGGCTTAATGTTCCTACTAATTTGAGGTCTATGCACATACATAGTCGTTTTGTTGATGTGCTGTACAGAGATAAAGAAAGTTGACCTATCATAATATTACATTGATGTTAAGTATGGCAAAACAGTTCAGTATGTGCCTGGTAAGAAGTGTGGTTCCTTATCATGGCATCCTAATTACAGAGTCCTAATGAGCAATGATGATGTGTTTATTCTGGTATTGTTTACACCACATATTCAGTGGTGTTTTATACATATATTATGTTTCCTCTGCAGCGTGTCAGTTGAATTGTTCTATGCATGGTCACTGTAATTCCGTCACTAAGCGGTGTGTCTGTGACCCCTTTTGGATGGAAAACTTTATACGTCGTCAGTTTGGTGATGGCGAGAGCAACTGTGGTAAGTTTCTCCTTTACAGCTCCAGTTAAACATATGTAAACTTTGCTAGGACTGAATGTCACTGGTCACAATTGTGGGAAGATGCAGAACATCTGTATTAGTTACTGCCTCCATCCTAGCACTCTTAGGGCTCATTCAGACCTCTGTGATGTTTCAACAGTGTTTGTATGCCAAAACCAGGAGTGGAACATACAGAGAACAACTCTTAGGCCAGGTCACACTGGCGAGGAATACGGACGAGTGAGAGGCGTTAAAAGCACGCATTACACACAGACAAATTATTCTCTATGGGTTTGCTCCCAACAGCCGTATATTTCTCGGGCGTATTCTACGGTCCATGCCAATCGCAGGATGCTGCGATTGTCAGCGTACTACGCCCGTAATACGCCAATGCAAGTCTATGGGTGCGCAAAAAATATGGATTACACACGGACCACACATGTGACTTGCGAGAAATACGCACCCGGTGTCTCTTAGAAAAGCCGGCAATTCAGTGCGCTATACAGTAAACTCACACTGACAGGTTTAATAAAGAAACGAAAGAATAGATATATACACATAGAATATATATATATATATATATATATATACATACATGTCATTGTGACAAACATATATATATTTATATTTCACAGAGTTATTCATAGCAGAATAGCCGCTAATTAAAATGCCGGCTTCTATCAAAGCATTCCCCAACCCGACATGAAATGACACATGGTTTACATTCAGTAAACCATTTCATTTTAAGTTTTTTTTATATGTCCTTAACTAATAATTAGATGAGGGTTTGTGTGCAAAATTTGGGAGTTGTAGTAGTTATTTTAAGGGGTTAATTCGTTGTTAAAAAATGCGTGGGCTTCCCATTGCCCTATATTTTTGGCGAGTGGGTTAATCTAACAAAGGGTTAATGTCACCATTCGATTGTAAGGTGACATTAACCCTTTGTTAGAGTAACCCATTCGCCACCACTACAGGGCAATGGGAAGCCCACGCATTATTTAACAACAAATTAACCCCTTAAAATAACAACTACAACTCCCAAATTTTGCACACAAACCCACATCTAATTATTAGTCAAGGACATATAAAAAAACATGAAATGAAAATGTTTACTGAATGTAAACCATGTGTCATTTCATGTCGGGTTGGGGAATGATTTGATAGAAGCCGGCAATTTAATTAATTTAATTAGCGGCTATTCTGCTATGAAGAACTCTGTGATAGATAGATATATATGTTTATCTCAATGACTTGTGTGTGTGTGTATATGTGTGTGTGTATATGTGTATATATATATGCATTCTATGTGTCTATATCTATTATTTCGTTTCTGTTATAAACCCTGTCATAGGGCTCCATTATATGTCCATTTTGCAAGGCGGCGAGAAAATCTCACCATACGGATGCAGACGTGCAAAATACGCAACCACACCTTGCTTACGGATGACATACGGAGCACTATTTAGGGGTCATTCATCCGTATTACGCATGTAAACTACGGACCGTATTTTGCTTCTGTTAGTGTGACCCCGGCCTTACTAATCTTCCCTCATCTCTGAAGCCCCTTATACATTTACTCAGTTGACAGACTTTGTAGCATTTCCTGTGTCCTACCCCTGAAGCTCAAATAATTAAACCATATAAATCACAATTTGAGAAAAATGATTAATAAAATAAGTCTTAGAGGAACGAACATACTTTTAAACTCTATATAATATATGCCAGAACCATAAATATAAGTAAGGACCAAAGTCCATAGGGGAAGTTCCCGATATAATGCAGACATTATTGGAGAACAAAATAGACTTACTTCTTATAAAAAGTATACATTATATTGAACATGTTTTAAAATGGTCATGTATCATAAAAAAATAATGGAAAATGCTAATTGCCAGGGAGGGAGCTGACAGAAACACTGTAAATTCATCATATGTGAGATCCAAGGCATCTAGATAAGTATTTAATAGTGTACAATTGTATGTAATACAAAAATAAGATGCAAAGGATTTCACATATTATGATGAAGGTGATTACATGCATTATCAAGTACCAGCACCATACCTATGGGTGAATGCTACTAAAGAACAGTAGCAATACAATGGAGTGCATAATTACTCACCCTTAAAGCGCAACAAACGCCTGTGTGCACTGATGAGCCCCAACGTGCGTTTCGCGTCTGCATCATCTGGGGGCCTATGTGTTCTATATGTGCGGTAATAAATATATATATACGTGTGTGTGTGTGTATGTATGTGTATATATTATAAAAGGATCCCATGTGTCCCAAGTGTAGCACATAAGTGTCACTTCCGGTGGACAGGGTCTCCTCCCCTACCCTTGTCACATCTGGCCAATCTCATGGAAGCAATGCACGTCAGGAAGAATAATTCCGATGACATCAGTGACATGCATTGCTCCATCCAGATCCCTTCAGTGATGGGAGGAGACAGGACACCCAATGCGCATGCGCACCCAGCAGGGATCTTGTCAGCAACCAGGGTAATGTGTGGAGTGCGATGTCTGGCAAAAAAAGGGCCTGTAAAAGAAGGAGTAAAAAAAAAATGAATGAGGATGATCAACAAAGCATGCCCAAACATTAGTGGTATGATTGGATGAACATTGGCCAATCACATCTCCTTATAAATAATTTATGACAAAGGCCCAATTTAGAATAATGACAGCATCTACTTGTTTTCACAATTTTGCAAATATAAACATACATATATGAAGGCATGACATAATATGTATACAACATATAGTAGCATAATGTCATGGCCAGGCACGCACTGGAAGCACACTCTCACAGATTTGATAAGTTGAAGGTATGGGAATAGATGGTGTGATCGCTATCAATCGTCAAAAAGACAGACTACTAAATAAAAAAAAATAACAAAGGGGCACAATTAAAAACACATACTATTAAAAATAACCTAGAGATGTAGTAAAGAATGGGAAAAGGGGAGGGCCAGAAAACCTGAAGCATTTCCTGTGTCCTACCCTGGATGCTCAAATAATAAACCATATAAATTGCAAATTCAGAAAAATGATAAATAAGTCTTGGAGGAATGAACATACTTTTAAACTCTAGTTGCCTATTGGAAAATACCAAAAGAAAGCCAAGATAGATCTAAAAATGCCAATAGAACAATGTTTTTAATACCCAGTTCACAATGTCCGTTCGCACCTGCAGATTGGAGTGTGCTGTATGTGGTTATCACAAGCTTCCTTTGTGTGGTGGCCCTGGGTCTGCTCGTCTGGTGCACAATCTGTTGTTGTAGAAGGTGAGTGATGCTTCTATTTGCTAATTAGTTTTAATAAACTGTGTTTCCACATATGAATTTGCTACAATATATCATTTATTTAATTAAACCCCTCTGTTCAATCTTGTATACGGAGAGCTGTCTATTTTGGAGAATGACAGTCATGTGTAATAGTATTTTCCTAGAGAAACCTACAGTATTTTTTGTACTATGAGACGCACCGTACCTTAATCACAAAACAATCACTGACCTCAGTGAGACCAGTCAAACAAAACACTGCAGCAGCCGGCAAAGGCGCTCAATCAGTGAAATCCTAAGTGCATTGCTCCCTGGGAAATACGAATATGCAAATAAAGTCCGTGGAGCCTCATTTAAGAGTCTCAAACACGGGAGTAGCCAGATCTTCCTCCAGGGAAGGACCCAG
This sequence comes from Dendrobates tinctorius, assembly GCF_039654945.1. Taxonomy (NCBI): domain Eukaryota; kingdom Metazoa; phylum Chordata; class Amphibia; order Anura; family Dendrobatidae; genus Dendrobates; species Dendrobates tinctorius. Next base: position 25,809,981 of record NW_027361683.1, read on the forward strand.
CCAAGGAGTGGCTCCTTTCGGAAACCACCATTACTTAATATGGTGGTAATGGTGGTTTCCGAAAGGAGCACTCCTTGGCTGGGTCCTTCCCTGGAGGAAGATCTGGCTACTCCCTTGTTTGAGACTCTTAAATGAGGCTTCACGGACTTTATTTGCATATTCGTATTTCCCAGGGAGCAATGCACCTAGGATTTCACTGATTGAGCGCCTTTGCCGGCTGCCGCAGTGTTTTCTTTGACTGGTCTCACTGAGGTCAGTGATTGTTTCGTGATGTTGGTCTACTAGGCATTGCTCCCACCTAGCCAGAATACTACTCCACACTGATGAGGGGCAACACCCCGAAACAGCTGTCTGTGGATGGATACCTGGCCTTGGTATTTCCCTTGTCATATCTGTAAACTCGTAAAGAGCTGGATATTGACTTAAAGGGCCACTTAATATGGTAGTAATGGTGGTTTCCGAAAGGAGCCACTCCTTGGCTGGGTCCTTCCCTGGAGGAAGATCTGGCTACTCCCGTGTTTGAGACTCTTAAATGAGGCTCCACGGACTTTATTTGCACCGTACCTTAAGACACACCCCACATTTTCAGAAGGAAAATAGGGAAAAAAAATGTGTCAAATGGGGTCCGTCTTACAGTCCGAATTCAGCTTACCGGGGGAAATCTCGGCACAGGTGGAGGAGTAGTCACAGGGGATGTTCGGTGGTCCAGGCTGGTGGCCTCCGGGAGATCCTATTCCAGGCTGGTGCGGCGCTGGTGCTTTGTGGTGTGAGGGACTCCCCTAGAATTTTACGACAGGTTCGGCGGTGGGGCTCCGCCGACATTTTGCGACAGGTGCGGTGGTGGAGCTCTGCGGTGCGGCAGTCCCCCGCCGGCATTTTGCGGCGATGGTGCCGAGATCTCAATCTGAGCATGCGCCGCCACCAGTGGCTATTTTCCCGGAGGCTACCGCATCACAGCAATGGATCTGCTGGGGCTTCCGGGCTTTCACAAAATGCTGGCGGTGCCCCCCCCGCATGACAGAGCACCACCGCCGCACCACAGAGCATGTCCACCGCACCAACCTGGGAAGGGAGGCTGCATTGCCCTGCAGTGTCAGACCGGAACCGCCGCCACAGTATTTTTGGGGAAAAAAGTGCGTCTTATAGTAACGAAAAATATGGTAAATCATTGAGTGAGGTAGCCTTCATAATAAACAGTCAATTTTTTTTTTTTTTCTTAACAGATTCTTGATCAGCGACGAAAATGTTGCATTCGGGTACCAGTTGCTATTCTCTAATGTACATTTTCATCAGGCTATTCTCTTGGGTGCAGTCAGTGCTAGCGAGCCCCAATCCTGGCAGTTTATACCCTTAGATACCACAGTCAGTTGCGATCAAGGCATCGGAGTTGTTTGCCAGAGGTTGGCGGCTCCGTTTGTCACCTCATTGCCCAAATGCTTTGGAATATGTTGGTGCTTTAAAAATTATTATTATTATGCTATAAATAGTTGAATGAACAGGTAGAAGTGTTTTAGTTTATTTTATGAGTCAATACAAGTTAAAGCCCCCTTGTGCGAATGAAGAGAAAAAGAATTCACATATCTGGTATCACCATGTCTGTAATGACCAGATCTTTTAACCCCTCTCTGACATTAGACTTACTATTCCGTCCATGTGACCTGGGACTTAACTCCCATGGACGGAATAGTACGTCATGTGCGATCAGCCGCATGTCAGCTGATTCTCACAGCTGACACCCGACACTAAGTGCCAGGAGCGGTCACGGACCGCTCTCGGCACTTCAACCCCCGGAACACTGTGATCAAACATGATTGCAGCGTTCCGGAGCTGGCAGAGGCCCTGACAGACCCTCTGCCTTTTGGATTGGCGACCCCACAGCATGAAGCGGGGTCCCGATCACTCCCATGGTAATGACAACATCCTGGTTACCAGAGCTGAGAGACTTCCTATCATGCACAGTGCATGTAAGGAAGTCTCTGAGGTCATTGTGCAGAAACTGCAGCACTGACAGCTTATATGGCATGCAGATCTGCATGCCATATAAGCGATCACCCTGTACAAAATGAGTGTCCTATAGTGGGACAAAGTGTAAAAGTAAGTAGAAAAAAGAGAAAGTTCATCAGCTCACCCATATTTGCTGTATTTCCAAGTTCCAGATAATGCTGCTATATGTGTTGTGCTGCTAGTGCTATTTTTGCATTGATCATCATATTTGATCATAATTTTATGATAACGAATAAAAGTTACTTTTTAAGTGATCAAGATTTCCTTTGGATCCTGCTGGAATTCATCTGTTTTTGATTAAAGTGTAAAAGTAAGAATGAAATTAAAAAAAAATAATTTTAAAAAAGTAAACAAATCAATATTTATTCCATAAATAAATATGTTAATTAAAAAAAATCTAAATAATAAAAGTACACATATTTAGTATCGCCGCGTCTGTAACGACCCAACCTATAAAACTGTCCCACTAGTTAACCCCTTTAGTGAACACCATTAAAAAAAGCAAGGTAAAAAAACAATGCTTTATCATCATACCACCGAACAAAAAGTGGAATAACACGCAATCAAAAATACGGATACAAGTAAACATAGTACCGCTGAAAACGCCATCTTTTCCCCCAAAAAACAAGCCGCCATATAGCTCCATCACCAGAAAAATAAAAAAGTTCTAGCTCTCAGAATAAAGCGATGCAAAATAGTTATTTTTTTTATAAAATAGTTTTTATTGTGTAAAAGTGCCAAACACAAAAAAATGATATAAATGAGGTATTGCTGTAATCGTACTAACCCGAGGAATAAAACTGCTTTATCAGTTTTACCATATGCGGAACGGTACAAACGCCCCCCCCCTTAAAAGAAATTCATGAATTGCTGGCTTTTGTTCATTCTGCCTCACAAAAAATGGAATAAAAAGCGATCAAAAAATGTCATGGGCTCGAAAATGGTACCAATAAAAACGTCAACTCGTCTCACAAAAAACAAGACCTCAAATGACTCTGTGGGCCAAAATATAGAAAAATTACACCTCTCAAAATGTGGTGATGCAAAAATTATTTTTTGCAATAAAAAGCGTATTTTAGTGTGTGACAACAGCCAAACATTAAAACCTGCTATAAAAAGTAAATCACCCCCTTAGTTAGGTAAAAATAATAAAATAAAAAAGTATTTCCATTTTCCCATTGGGGCTAAAGTTAGGGTTAGGGTGGAGCTAAAGTTAGGATTACGATTAAGGTTGGGATTAGGGTTAGGGGTGTGTTAGGGTTAGGTTTGTGGTTAGGGTTATGGATAGGGTTGGGATTAGGGTTAGGGGTGTGTTGGGGTTAGGGTTGGAGTTAGAATTGGGGGTTTCCACTGTTTAGGCACATCAGGGCCTCTCCAAATGCGACATGGCGTCCAATCTCAATTCCAGCCAGTTTTGCATTGAAAAGTCAAATGGCGTTCCCTGCCTTCCAAGCTCTGCTGTGCCCCCAAACAGTGGTTTACCCCCACATATGGGGTATCAGCGTACTCAGGACAAATTGTACAACTTTTTGGGTCCAATTTCTCCGGTTCCCCTTGGTAAAATAAAAAAAAATTGGATCTGAAGTAAATTTTTTGTGAAAAAAAGTTAAATGTTCATTTTTTTTAAACATTCCAAAAATTCCTGTGAAGCACCTGAAGGGTTATTAAACTTCTTGAATGTGGTCTTGAGTACCAACAGGGGTACACTTTTTAGAATGGTGTCACTTTTGGGTATTTTCTATCATATAGACCCCTCAAAGTGACTTCAAATTTGATGTGGTCCCTAGAAAAAATGGTGTTGAAAAATGAGAAATCGCTGGTCAACTTTTAACTCTTATAACTTCCTAAACAAAAAAAAAATTTGTTTCCAAAATTGTGCTGATGTAAAGTTGACATTTGGGAAAAGTTTCTTATTAAGTCTTTTGTGTGACATATCTCTGATTTAAGGGCATAAAAATTCAAAGTTGGAAATGTTTTAAATTTTCGCCAAATTTTCCTTTTTTTCCACAAATAAGCGCAAGTTATATCAAAGAAATTTTACCACTAAGATGAAGTACAATATGTCACGAGAAAACGTCAGAATCACCGGGATCCATGGAAGCGTTCCAGAGTTATTACCTCATAAAGGGACAGTGGTCAGAATTGTAAAAATTGTCCTGGTCATTAACATGCAAACCACCCTTGGGGGTAAAGGGGTTACAACTACATTTAGCCTATGTGATGAATACCTAAATTGCTATTTTTGCATGCTCTACTTCACAATGAAAGCAGAATAAAACATAATTGAAATATCTTATGTATAAAAGATTTTTCCCTTTTTTTTCTTTTTTTTAACAACAAAAGTGTCTTTCTTGAGCAACAGTAGTGAATTAAAAACATTAGGTATCTGCATGATTGGAATGACCTGCAGAACCAAGATGACATTATACATGGTGCACGTTTAAAATGGTGCAAAATTTAGAGCGCAAAAAACAATGCCAGAATTGCTACGTTTTACCAGTTCTTCCCCCATAAAAGTTCATTATATTTTAAAAGTGTCGTATCCACAATGAAGGTGCCTTTTAAAAATATGAAAAAAAAATAAAGTTATGGTTATGCAGCGAAGAAGAAAAGCTAAAAAAAAGTTGGTGCTTATGTTCAAACAAGCCTGGTTCTTAAAGGGTTAAGTAATGTTCCTGAAGATGTGGAGCCATCTAGTTCGCATTATTCTGTGGCCGGTGCAAAACCTCATGCCGGATTCTGTTGATGTCTCGTACCTGACTATCATCAGATCCAGTCCTGTAGCTTGTATCATGGCTGTGGAATATACAGGTAAATGTGTGATAAAGGACTCGTCTAAAGACTTCTAGGCGAATGTAGCTGATGTTATCAGCACCGTGTGCGCTGTGAATATCATGACACCCGCAGCCCATGTGTGTATTATACACCATTTTTACAATCTATGCCTGGACGCTCCATTCGTTATCGATGGGGCCAACAGAAACAACCATGGGCTGTACGCACTGTACTAGGCAGGTTCCGCCAGCCCACTAGAGAATGAGTGGAGCAACAGCATGCAAACTATAACTCGGCTTCAAAGTCACTCTTCACGTGCAGGAATAAGACTCAAGACCCCTGTCCTAGTGATGGGTCAGGGTCCCAGTCATCAGACATTTGTTACCCATCCTGTGGTTAGTTAATAATTCGACTGTGGGACATCCCCTTTACCATCTGCCAAAGAAGTTTTAAAATTTTTCTAAATAAGAAAACCTTTTAAAATGTGTTTTTTTTCTCATTCTTGAAGGAAAAAGGGAAAACTGAAACGGAAGAGTAGATATAAAATGCTGGAAGCAACAGATGACCAAGAAAGTATGGAGCTGAAATCAAGTATCAAAACTGGTAATTATGAACATGGAGGACAATAGATGTTTTGCATAAAACTTTGGAGTTACTTTGCTCATTCTTAAGAAGGCCTGTCACCAGAGCATAATCCTTCTTATTAATCCCGAAATACATGGCAACAAACACAAGTAATCAGGAGGGACAACTAGTCCCAGCAAACATCCACACACTGCCGTCACCCAGCAGCATCTGCAATATTAGTGTGAGCCGGCCTGTTGACCATGATAGAGTATGCTCAGACACAGATGTCTGCAAAGGAATACGTGGATTTCGTCCGCGCTGCCCAAATGATGAAATTCCAGAGGTTAATAACGTTTGACAGTGGTTTATTCTACGCGTTTCAAGGTTTTTTGCAACCTCTTCTTCAGGTATTTCCTGAAGAAGAGGTTGCAAAAAACCTTGAAACGCGTAGAATAAACCACTGTCAAACTTTATTAACCTCTGGAATGTCATCATTTGGGCAGCGCGGACGAAATCCACGTATTCCTTTGCAGAGCTCTGTTTCAGATAGTCGGTGACCGACTTGTGGATCTGCGGCAGCCCTTATCTATACATGCTTTGAATACCTACTACCAGGTGAGCAGTTTTTTGTCAAACCGCTTACTCTATTTGTGGGATAAGACCCTATATTGCGCTTGTGTCTCCCTCTTTCCTCACAATACCAGACACAGATGTGATAGACTCCTTGTCATCTCAGGCAGGATTACACCTATATACGCTGCTGATAATACAGGATCAACCATTCACAATAGGTGATTTCACAGTCGTTTCTTTTCCTCCTCCCTTCACAATGACCTTTACAGCCTCATTACATTGTGATATGTAAAAAAAAAGTTCATTTTTTTAAAAAAAGTACATTTAACAACCTGATTTAAAGGAACTTTGTTGGTACAGAATGACTTTTCTCACCAAGTATAGGCGATCGGTGCCTCATGGCGGGGCTGATCATTTAAGTGCAGCTTCCCCCTACTAAATAGACAAGTGAATGAGGCCTTAGAGTATTTCATGACCATCTTTTTTATGCAATATGGCAACATTTTTTAACCTTTTCTTCTTTTTTCATTAGGTGTAAAATTGAAACCTACAGTCCAAAATACAAGTTTGATGCATTCAGAATCGGAACTAGACAGCGATGACAATGCTTACACCTGGTCTGACCGCGAGAAAGGCAAACTCCTCAGACCTCAGAACGGCTCCTTGCGTAATGGACAAGCCTCTCACAAAAACAAAAACCAAAGAGAGGAGTTGCTATAGTGTGGAGTCTACACACTGGAATTCATTTCATTTTTCGCAGGATAGTGCAAGTTGCCTCACTGTCCTCTCCATCACTGCTGGTTTACTCTGTGGACAAAGCTGCTACCCTGAACTGCTTTTCAGAAGTGGGTATTTTGGTAGAAATATCAACTCCTTTGCTCTCCTTAGAGCACTGAGGCTCTGGACATACTTGAAGTGGAATTTTTCATTGGGAAATACTACTGGATTTATGCTAATAGATTTTTTAATTAAGTAATTTAATTTTTTTCTGCACAGTTTCTTGGGTTCACAACCCCCAAGAGTGAGCCACACTGTTAAACGTAATCAAGTCTAAATGCACTACTGCGCCCCGTCCTCACTGGTAATGAAGGATAAAATGTGAATCGCACCGGGCATATTCTACAGCCCAACCTCTCTTCTTTTTCTTACAGTCTAAAACAACGAAACATCCGGCTTGATCATTTTGTAACACCTACTTTTCTAGAAACGTTCTTTTGTCTTCTGTGTTGTCACTGTTCTGATCCATCAGTGAATCTGAAGGGAATAAGCTGGCTGGCTTTATTGAGAGAAGGTAACCTATAACACTGGATGATCTACAATAAAGACAAACTATGAGTCCCTTCTTTTATTTCTGTTTTAAGAATTTACTAAAGTGCAAACATGTTCTGACTCTGAAGCAGTCATCGACTGATACATCCATACTAAAAAAAAAAAATAGATGGAAGCTGCTTTAAGTACAGTGCCTTGAAAAAGTATTCATGGCCTGTGAACTTTTCCCCATATTTCCAGGTTACACCCGCAAACTTAAATTTATTTTATTGGGATTTTTTGTGATATACCACCCCTAAGTAGGAAGTATTTGTGAGGTGTACAAGAAAATAATACATGTTTTTCTAATTATTTTAAAAATATACATCTTTGTCAATACTCGGTAGGTCCACTTTTCACTGCACTTACTACTGCAAGTCTTTTGGGGTAGGTCTGTACTAACTTTGGACATCTAAAGTCTAAAAGTTTTGCCCATTATTCCTTGCACTAGTTCAGTGAGATTGGATGAAGAGCATCTGTGAACAGCGATTTTCAAGCCTTGCCACAGATTCTCAATGGAATTTATATCTGGACTGTTACTGATCCATACAAAAACATGAATCTGCTTTCATATAAACCATTCCATTGTAGATCTGGCAATATGTTTAGGGTCGTTGTTCTACTGAAAGGTAGGTCTACATCTCAGTTTCAGGTCTTTTGCAGCCTAGAACAGGTTTTCCTCTAGGATTTCCCTGTATTTACCTTCAACCATCTTCCCATCAGCTCTGATCAGCTTCCCTGTCCCTGCTGAATAAAAGCATCGCCAAAGCATAATGCTGCAACCACCATGTTTGACTGTGGTGATGGTATTTTCAGTGTGATGTGCAGTGTTAGTTTTCCGCCACACATAGCATTTTGCATTTAACCCAAAAAGTTCTATTTTGGTCTCATCTGGCCAGAGCACCTTCTTCCACATTCTAGCTGTATTCTCTACATGGGTTTTTGCAAACTGCAAACAGGACTTGTTTTGGTTTGCTTTAATAAATTGCTTTCTTCTTGCCACTCTTCCATAAAGGCCAGATTTGTGGAATATATGACTAATAGTTGTCCTATGGCCACATTCTTCCACCTGAGCTTTATATCACTGCAGCTCCTCCAGAGTTACCATGGGCCCCTTGGCTTCTACTTTAATAAGTGCTCTCATCGCTTGGGATGTCAGTTTAGGTGGACGGCCAAGTCTTTTAGGTTAGCAGTTGTGCCATACACTTCCTGTTTTGTATGATGGATGGAACTCTGTGAGATGTTCAGAGCTTGGGCTATTTTTATAACCTAACCCTACTTTACTCTTCACAATTTTATCCCTGACTTGTCTGATGTGCTTGTTGGTTTTCATGATATTTGATCCCTAATGTTCTCAAACAGACCTCTGAGACCTTCACAGAACAGCTGTAGTTATACTGAGAATAAATTATTCAATTTACTAATTATGTGCCTTCTGGAGGCAATTGGTCACTCATGGGCAAATGCACTTCACAATTTTCAGATTTATATTTTTAAAATATTTAGAAAACAATGTATAATTTTTTTTACTCTTCAGAAATACTTTGTGCTGGCATGTCATATAAAATCCTAATGAAATACATTTGAGATTGTGGGTGTAATGTTAAAAAAATTTGGAAAGGTTAATGGGATACGAATATGTTTCAAGGCACTGTATGTATTAAAGTGGTTGTCTCAAATTTTTATGAGGTTTAAATTGCAGTGTTTGTGAAAACAAACATTGCAATTTATTTTTTATTAATCATCTTTTCCAGTTTCAAACAATGGAGGGATTTTTATTTGTATAGCATACAGTGTGATGCTTAGGTATCCCTCCACCCTGCAGTTTCAGAGTGGTTGGTTGCCTAGGTAATGCGTGCACCCTGCAGGCAGGCTCTATACTTTAGAGATTACTCACGCAGCTCTCTAGTTGGCTGGATCGTTGCATCCAGCCAGATTCAGGATAGCTGCGCATCTTTTGCGGACGTGACTGGTCCAATAAGTTCAGCGTTTGTCTGAACTCAGACTAGGTTCAGATGGACATACTAAAATTTTGGCGAGTTTTGTGCGCAAATGGGTGCCTAAAAATTTGCATAAACTAGAATGGTCCATAAAACGAACCAGACTAATGCATGTGGCAATTTTTCTTTTTCACAGTGGTCTGTTTGAAAAATCACCATATGTACTGGCAAACAGGTTATTATTTAATCGGTGTGCGGTCTATGGAGCATACAGGCAACATTGTGGCCAAATATACATTTGTCTAAATGAGCCAACGGGCTGGGTTTAGGTGGCCATATTTTCGGAGCTATCTTCTTCTGCTCAATGGACAGCAAACTGATCCAATAACAACCTGTTTGCCATGGCACACAAGCAATTTTTTGCGCAGTCCAAAGAAAATGGCAGCATGCATTGATTGGACTGTTCCATTTTCTAGACCAGACTACTGTATGCCAGTAGTGGGCATGTCCTGCGCTCATCCATGTAATTTGCGGATGTAATTGGCCCAAGTTTTAGTATAGCCAGATTCAGATGGGTGTATTTTCCATCTGTGTGCTGACTGTGTGCTCTATGGACAGCACACTGAGTCAATAATAACACAGGTCTACAAAAAAAATATTTTTTGTAATCATCGCAGGTGACTTTGTACTTGTCTGAATCATCTTTTTGTCTGAACTTTAAAAATGTATATAGTTTTTCTGTAGCACGTATAGTTTCCATGGAGCAATATCATTATAAGGTATAGGAAATTTACTGGCGACATTAAGAAAACAGTAATTTACATATCTGAAAAAAATGCTTCACCTTACAAAACAGTTTTTATTGAACCAAAATAATTTCACATGCAAAATAGAAACCAAAATATGAGCAGAAATTAAAAGTGCTTGACATTAGACTGTCATGGATACAATTTTTCAGGGTTGTCCCTATATAACATCCTACAGTAATCGGCCATCATTGAGTTATTCCAAAAACCCTGGTAGTGGTGTTCCATTACTTTAATGGCTTGCCTTGTTCATTGCTTACATCCCCAAGATTTTCAGGGAAGAAATCTAAATGTGAATGCAAAAAGTGCATTTTCAGAGACATGTGACTTCAAAGACACTGGTATGCAATTAGCAGTTCCTCAACACCTTCAACATATTCTGGAGATTTTTGTTTTCCTTAGAGGTTTTCACAGATCCACTTGAAGCTTTCCCAAGATCTCAATTCCTTATCATTTAGAGTTCCTTCAAACACATCATCTTGCTCTGATCTGATGACCAACATATACCCCTTCCTTCAGTTTTGCAGGTGAAATGCTGGAGAATTTCTGTGAAATGTACTGGAACCCTTGTGAATTTGTCTTTACCATGGCTTTCACAAAGTTTTTAATCCCAACTTTATATGTAGTGAAGGAAGAAAGATTTTTGTTGGAGCAACTAAAGGATTATGCTGAACGTTTTCAGCATAGATGTTTCTCTTCAATCATGGCGAGCATAATGCTCTACTGTATGTCTACTGTCCCATAAACACAAGAAACAACAATATTTTGTGAAGCCTTCTTGCATTGCCATTAGCAGACCAGTCACTTTCAAATCTCCACAGATATTCCATTGATGATGCATATATTGTATAGCATCCAAAACAACTGACAGATTTTCAAAACTTTCCTTTAGATGACATGAGTGAGTAATAGGGATTAATAGTTTATTTGGTCGTCCATGACAGCACCACCTGAGAGAGCGGATCCGCCCTTCAGGAACAGGAAACCTACAGATACAAAAGGGCGGCACCTCTCCCACGCATCAGTTGGTTTCCTGTTCCTAGAGGACAGGACTTCCTACAGATCATCCGTCATGGATCATCGAGGATATTCCCAGGCCGGCTGACCGACCCAGGTAGCGGGGGGATCTCCTACCTCGGTCAGCGCGGGGTCCCTGGAAGCGCCACGATGGGGCCGGGTAGGTCGCCACGGCAGTGGATGGAGCAGGTGGAGCAAGGGGTCCGGTGGACAGCCACCTCCAGAGTGCCAGCACCAGGTATGTATGCCCCGGGCCCCTCCTGGTGCGTTCCCCCCGGGTCCGGTCCTTTCCTCATCCGGGCAGGCGCGGGGTGGCGCACATGGGGGCTGGAGGCATTCCGGGCCGGGGGCGGCGTGCCGGCTCCTCCCGCGGTCTCAGGTGAGCGGCGGAGGTGACGCGGCGGAAGGGGCGGGGTCGGAAACGCCGAAACCGGAAGTCGGGTGCTGGCCAGCGGTTGCGCGCCTGTCCTGGGTCGCGGGCGGGGTTGATAGGGAACGATAGTCCATGGGTAGATTGACAGGCCCTTACACTCTCCCCCGTTTATACAGGTAGCGGAAGAGCCACCTGGCTTCACTACAAACCTGAGAGAGAGAATCAGGACAGAGATGAAAGCCCTATCTCAAGGGGTATCTTCTAGGAGAAGAGAGGCTAGTTTTTCAGGCTCGGAGTCCTCTGTCACCCCTAGGAAGGAAGATAACTCCTCAGACTCCCCGGCCTCCTCTTCGTCTTCTTCCGATGAAGACTAGCTGTTTCTGCTTCCCCCTAGACCAAATGGATAGGCTAGTCAAAGCAATAAGGTCCACCATGGGGGTAGCGGACACAAAGCCGGAACTCTCAGCACAGGACGTGATGTTCGGGGGTCTAGATCCCAGGAAGCGCAGGGCTTTTCCATTAAATGATAAAGTCCAGAGCCTGATAGAGAATGGAAGAGGCCTGAAAAAAGGGGCACCATGCCACCAGCCCTCAAGCGGAGGTACCCTTTTGATGACCCAGTGGTAAGCAGATGGGATAAGGCCCCTAAGCTGGACGCGGCAGTAGCCAAAGCCTCCAAAAAATCCTCCATACCTTTTGACGACATGGCATCCTTGAAAGATCCGCTGGATAAAAAAGCGGATTCTTTTCTAAAGGGAACATGGGAGATGTCAGCAGGCGCGCTAAGACCAGCGATAGCTGCCACTTGTACAGCCAGATCCATGATGGTCTGGCTAGATCAACTGGATTCCCAGCTGATAGACGGAGCCTCGAGTACATCCATTCGGAAAACTCCGCCAATCATCCAGAATGCCGCTGCTTTTTTAGCCGATGCTTCGGCGGACTCTGCAAGGATGGCGGCTAGGACCGCGGGATTGTCTAATGCAGCTCGAAGGGCACTCTTGTTAAAGTGCTGGCCGGGAGATATTCAGGCCAGGTCCCGACTCTGTTCCATTCCGTGTGAGGGGGAATATCTATTCTGCCCCATCCTGGACGAACTATTAGAAAAAGCTGGGGATGATGAAAAGAAATTCCCCAGATTGCCGTACCCTTCTTATAGACGTCCCTTTACCAGGAAAGGATATTTCCATAGAAGGCCGTCCAAAGATCAGGGCAGATGGGATGAGAAAAGAAGAAAAGGTACAGGATTTATGTTTGGAGGAGGGGGGCGCCAGGAAGGTCCAGCACGCGACACTAAAAAGCCGCCCCAATGACTAGTTGCCCCGGTAGGAGGGAGACTAGCTGCCTTCTACCCAGCTTGGTCGCTGATCTCTAGTAGCAACTGGATACTTGGGGTGATAGCTGCGGGACTACGACTAGAATTCTCTTGGGTTCCCCAAGATCGATTTAAGGTCACCCCACTCAGGTCTTCCACATCAGAACAAGCTGCCCTGGAGGCCGAGGTTTGTGATCTATGCGGCAAGAAGGTCCTAACAGAGGTTCCAGAGGGAGAAAGTGGGAAAGGTTTCTACTCCCCTCTGTTCCTGGTCCGCAAGCCAGACAGCTCCTTTAGGACTATAATAAATCTTAAGGCCCTCAACGAGTTTCTGGTCATACGTCCGTTCAAAATGGAAACAATTAATTCCACAATAAAATTGCTGTTTCAAAACTGCTTTATGGTGGTGTTAGATTTAAAAGACGCCTACTACCATATACCCATTCATGCAGCTCATCAGCATTTCCTCAGAGTGGCGGTTCAGTTAGATGGGTCAGTTCGACATTTCCAATATACGGCCCTCCCCTTTGGGGTGGCAGTCGCTCCCCGGGTGTTTACTAAAGTGGTAGCGGAAGTTATGGCCCATCTACGTGAATCAGACATTCTAGTAGTCCCCTACTTGGATGACTTCCTTATTGTAGGCAAAAAGGCGGAACATTGTTTGGAACAGCTACAGAGGGCAATGTCTGCCCTAGAGCGGTTAGGATGGCTGCTGAACATCAAAAAATCTCGGTTACAGCCGATGAGAGTCCAGCAATTCTTAGGCCTAAATACTAGATTCTGAGAAACAGGAATGCCGTCTGCCTCCGGAAAAGCTTGTTCGCCTACACTACCAGGTCCTGAACGGTTCCAATAACCCCACCATGTCCCTCAGGAAAGCCATGTCCCTTCTAGGTTCTCTCTCGTCCTGTATCCCGGCAGTCCAGTGGGCCCAGTTTCATGCAAGGAAACTACAGGGCGAGGTTTTATTACATCAAAGAGTCCTTGGGGGTTACTTGGAGGGCCAACTAACCTTATCCCGAAACACAAGGGAGTCCCTAGAGTGGTGGCTAGACAAGGACAATTTATCCAGAGGGGTACCCTGGGAGTATAACATAACCCGCATAGTCACCACGGATGCTAGCCCTTCCGGTTGGGGGGCTCATATGGGTGAAATTCTGGTCCAGGGCCTATGGGAGCATCATCAGATAGAAATGTCATCTAACCTGAAAGAATTGACAGCAGTGGAGCAGGCGGCTAAAAAGCTCCTTGTGTATCTACAGGGCCATCACGTGTGAGTATTCTCCGACAATCAGGTCACCGTGGCTTATATCAACCACCAAGGCGGGACTCTTTCCAAGCCCCTGATGAATGTAGCAGAGCGGTTGTTCCATCTAGCAGAGCAGCATTTTCTATCTTTAACATCTCTACATATAAAAGGGAAAGAAAACATCACGGCAGATTTCTTAAGCCGCAATCTGCTAAAACAAGGAGAATGGTCCCTAAAAACCTCCATCTTCAACCTGATTGTACAAAAGTGGGGACAACCAGAGGTAGATCTCTTCGCCACCAAAGAAAACAAGAAATTAAGACAATTCTGCTCCCTAAATCCCAGAGAGAATCCTCTGGCGGTAGATGCCTTTCTGATAAAGTGGGACTTCAGGCTAGCCTATGCCTTCCCTCCCCTATCTCTACTACCCCTGGTGATGAGAAAAATCAGAAAAGACAGAGCAAGGGTTATAGTTATCGCTTCATTTTGCCCAGGAGGGCATGGTTCTCAAGCTTCAGGACCATGTCGGTGTCCGATCCTTGGGTTCTTCCGGACATCCCGGATCTCCTATCCCAGGGCCCAGTTTTCCATCCTCAGGTGGCTGGCCTACATCTCACGGCGTGGAGTTTGAATGGTCACTGCTAAAAGATAAAGGTTTCTCCCCAGACCTGATTAACACCCTACTTACAAGTAGAAAAATTACTACCAAAATTTACGTCAGAATTTGGAAAAAATTCCTTCAGAACTCAGGAGTAGTCGCTGGGGATTCAGCACCTATAATTCAAATCTTAGAGTTTCTACAGAAAGGTCTGGACATGGGGCTTTCCACCAGTACCCTTAAAGTACAAGTATCAGCCTTGGGGGCCCTCTTTAGCTGCACCATCGCGGGTAATTATTGGGTCAGTAGATTCATTAAGGCCGCAGGTAGATCCAGACCAGTAGTGAAGGATAGGTTCATGCCATGGGACCTGAATCTAGTGTTCACGGCTATGACGGAAGCTCCATTTGAACCTATCTCATCAGCTTCCATAAAAAACCTGTTCCTCAAAGTAGCCTTCCTGGTAGCTCTGACGTCAGCTCACAGAGTAAGCGACATCCAGGCATTATCTAGGCATCCTCCTTATTTACAGTTTAAAGAAGATAGGGTAATACTTAGGCCTGATCCAGTGTACTTACCTAAGGTAGTTTCTAGCTTTCATAGGACACAGGAAATAGTCCTTCCATCCTTCCTCCCTAATCCAACTAACGAGAAGGAAGAGAAACTACACACTCTGGATGTTAGGAGATGCCTCATAGAAGATCTGTCAGTTACTGATCCCTGGAAGAAAGATAATTCCCTGTTTGTCTCCCATCAAGGCCCTAGGAAAGGTTTTAGAGCATCAAAAAATACACTAGCCAGGTGGATTAGAGAGGCTATTTTATTAGCATACACCTCAAAAGGCAGGTCGGTACCTGGGAAGGTGAGGGCGCATTCCACCAGAGCCATGGCAACCTCTTGGGCCGAAAGATCGGAAGTCTCCATTGACCAGATATGTAAGGCGGCTACTTGGTCCTCTCCGAGCACCTTTTATAGTCATTATAGGCTAGACCTGGGTGCTTCCGCAGACCTCTCCTTTGGTGTAAGGGTGCTGCAGGCTGTAGTCCCTCCCTAAAGTAGTTATTACTCTCTCTAATTCTCTCAGGTGGTGCTGTCATGGACGACCGAATAAAGTCTTAGTTGCTCACCGGTTAACGGTATTTTTCGGAGTCCATGACAGCACCCGTATATTCCCTTCCCTTAGTTAAATCGGGTGTGCACGTCTTCCTCTTATATATGTCCACTGGTGATAAATATTTAGATAATAGTACTGTACATAAATCATGCATTAACCTTGGAGGTCCTCTTGTGCTCTGTAATCCAACTGATGTGTGGGAGAGGTGCCGCCCTTTTGTATCTGTAGGTTTCCTGTTCCTGAAGGGCGGATCCCCTCTCTCAGGTGGTGCTGTCATGGACTCCGAAAAATACCGTTAACCGGTGAGTAACTAAGACTTTCATATTTCCATTGTGAAGCAACACTGCTTTCAAACTTCTCTAGGATGAGTCAATAAACAATCGCCAATCTGCAACAAAATACTCTTGATTCAGTTTTTTAAAGAGGCCATTCACATTGTTATAGTCCCATTGGTCCATTAACTGTGAAAAATTGTGTTAAACTGTTTTTTGGGTTCTCTCCAAATCATGGGTCCAGCAAATGGCATAGCCACTTTCCTCATATTCAACCAGTCACGAAGACCATTTAAACAACTTGAGCATATCATATGAGGGGCCCAACTGTTGTCTTGATCACCAGGTAGACACTTAAAGTACATCTGGTACATATTTTAAATACCATGAGTGATTGAACGTACTTGGCCTTTTGGTGTAAAAGAACCATACACATATCAGAATCTATTTGGATGATTGATACACTGTCAGAGCATTTTTCTCCTTTAAATCAGATCAAACAGTAGAGTAAGTTCAGTTCAATGGTGGTGACAAAAAAATGCGATGAGCCAACCGACTATATGTAGATATTTCACCAGAGATGACAGAGGCAGCAGAACTGATTTTACTGGAGGTAATCTGATAGATAACTATTTACAGTTTTGTGGTAAATGGGTCAGCCTATTCCGTGCAGATGAACATTTGCAGACAGGCAGCTTCTCAGTATGATATTGGCTGCTTTCAGATTCTCTCTCTGTGGAGGCCTTCACTCAGTTACACCTCAGTGGCTGAACTGTTTTTTTTCCCTCTGAGGCGACTTGCCATCCCAGAAATGCATTGAAAATCCTTTCACAATGGCGGCTGTCTGCTGCCTTCCCTTCTATCTCCCTGTAGCAGGGCTCAGATCCCTGTAGAGGCCTGTCTCCTGTCAGTGTCACATACCAGTCCTTGCTGCCATCACCTTCTTTTTCTGACTGACTCAAATCTTACCGCCTCATAACAGCTCCTTCTCATAATGTGACTTTCCGAGAAGCAGTCATTGGTTGACTGCACTGTCAATACTCCTTCCCATAAAACTCACTAAAACCTTTACTGATGTTGTCCCTGTAAGAAAATTCACAATTAAGTAAGTTAAGCAAAGAAATGGGAATAACAGGAAAAACCACATACTGTATTTTTCGGATTATAAGACGCACCCCAAATTTTGAGGAGAAAAATAGGAAAAAAAACTTTTTAATAAAATGGTGCTTACTATAATCCATGCGTCTTATTGCTTACCGGGGGTGGTGGCTGTGGTGAAGCCGCGTCCCAGGGTCGCTGTTGAAGGAGGCAAGAGTCTAGCGTTGCTGCAGGCTGGGATGAGGTGGTGTGCGGGGGCTCTGCTGACATTTTGTGAAAGCCCAGAGCTCCCGCACTTATATTGTTTACTGTGCAGTAGACTCAGGGAAAATGGCTGCCGGGGCATGCGCAGTTGGAGATCTCGTCACCAAGATCTCAGGAGATCATCAGCACATCAAACTCCATAAAACAGACATATTACTTTGATGATTTTTTTGTGTTGACCTGTGTAATGGGTGTGCCTATGCACCTCAGTAATTTTTCACACAATGGTCTAGTGATAAAAATGTCAGCATGCACCAGTCTTGGTCAATTTACAGACCTGATTAGTGTATGGAAATGCAGGCAGCTCCTCCGCTTGTCTGCTATGCATACCAGCAATGCAGCTGCACACAGAGCCTGTCAGGATGAGTTTTTCAAGAAGAATCCACTTCAATGAACACACAAAAAAGCTCAAAAACTCACTCTGTGAAAAGCAAAGTGGATTTGAAGCAATTTGTGAGGGGTTTGTTAGAGTATATCTCCTGGGAAATCCTCCTCAAAAACTTGTGTAAACCTAGTCTCTCAACCTCTCAATAGAGGTTCATCTGGAGTTTAAAAAAAGGACAAAAAGGGGCGTTGCCTGACTGCTACACTGACCAGTCGCACTATTCAGGAGCTCCTGCATTGAAGTGTCTATAGCAAGTTAATACTGCTACAACGGTGCCACTTTTTGGTCCCTGTGTGGAGAGTCCACTTCACTCCACACTAGAAAGCCATCGGTGCACTTTGAAAGCCTGTTTGGACTGGTGAGCGGCCTGATAGAGAGGACAGCGCTGTGTGGGGATGCCATCTTGGGATCTGCCTGGTGGTCTGAGGGGACCTGCTCCACCGAGGTAACGCCGCTGAACACCGCTCTCACCCCCTAGCATCGACGTAGTACTCACCGGTGCCTGGTCCCTGTTGCTAGTGATTGGACCGGGGGCTCTCAGTGACTTCCCGCCTGCGGCTCCAGTTTGGGACGGAGGCCTGCAGACGAGCGCAAGATTGAGGACGGCTGTCTTACCTGCCGTGGCGCTTTGCGGCTTTCCTGTCTCGGCGGGGGGGCCCCGCCTTGGGGGCCTCGGTGTGGACGCGGCAGTGTGGATGATTTTATCGCCTCTTCCGGCGCCATCTTAGACATTCTTCTGCGGCTGGAGGCCTACTCAGCGTCACTCTGTGAGGGGAGGAAGGTCGTTCCCCCTCTGCCATTCTATATCGGCAATTTACCTCCTGCTACCTACTGTTGGCCCATACTCGGGACTACCGATATTATATGTTCACACAAACAAGGGGCTAATAAACAATATAGGAGACCTGCTGAGGCTGAGATTATACATTTTTACAAGCAGGGTGGTGCTTTTCCCTATAGCCTCTAATAACCTCTTGGATTGCCTCTTCTGTATACAGGCTGCACTGGTTAAGAGTTTTTCTACAAAAACATTTGAAAACACGTATTCTCATGCCAGCAAAAATATGAAAAGGGCTCCATGCTCATTTATCTCTCTCTAATGCTCCTACAGCGACACCTAGTGTCCACTCCTTTCAAGTTGTTTTTACTTCTAAATATGCATTATTAAATTTACTCTTTTGTCCAAGTTGTGTTTCCAGCTATTCACGTTATTGGAAGCCTCATTATGGTCAAATCACAAAACGAACGTGAAAAATTAGCGAATAAAGCTATTCTAGACGAACAGAAAGAGCACCCATGGAGAGCTTGACAAATATCTAAAGAAGAAAGTTGATTCTGTTCATACTCCGTCAAAACGTGCCCTTAAAAAATCTATCTCTCTTGATACCATGGACGACTCGGATATCAGTGGGGCTGACTCTGATTGTGACTCCACACCGGCAGATACGGCGCCTATTTCCAGAGCCTTTATGAAGAAACTAATGGCCCAGAATATGAAAACTCTTCTGGAAGAACTGTCTGTTATGCACTCGGATCTTCAGCATTTGGGGCAAAGAGTGGAGATGCTAAAGTCGGCTTCCACAGAGACAGTTGATGCTTTATCCGGCCTTCACGATCAAATCCTTAATCAGCAGCACCATCTCAACGTGGCTCTGTTGGCTGCAGAGGATCAGGAAAACAGGAGCAGAAGGAAAAACATTCGCTTAAGAGGCATCCCTGAGTCCTTTGCACGTGAAGCTTTAGAGAAAGTATCCAGAGAGATTTTTGCCAATCTTTTGGGCCAAGAGAGAGCATCTACAATCACAATCGAAAGAGTTCACCGAGCTCTGAGACCTAAGCCAAAAACGGATGAACCGCCAAGAGATATCATTTGCGGCATTCTCAGCTAGGTTGCTATTCTGGCAAGTGCCAGAGAACAGGATAAGATTATATATGAGAACTCTCAAATCCAGCTATTCCAAGATCTAGCTGCCTCCACCTTAACCAAAAGACGGATCCTGCGTCCCCTTCTCTCAACCTTAAAGGCCAAGAATTTGGCGTACAAGTGGCTTTTCCCCTTTGGTCTGGCGGTCAATGCAAAAGGTCGGCAGATTGTGATTCGCACCCCAGAGGACCTGCCAAATTTTTGGGAGTCACTTGAGGTCTCCCCAATTGAGCTCCCCTCTTGGATGCCTGTTGACTCCAGCTGGAGACTCCCTCCGCTTACCAAGCCACAAGAATGGTCCCTAAAGAAAAAGCAAGCCTCGCCGAAGGTCAAGAAATATGACTCCAAGAAACACCCGCCTTGAAGAATCAGTCTTTTGGTACTCACTTTACCTACTTGCTCTTCCTTGTTCTTTTTCTCTTTTTGATGTCCAAGAGCTATATGGACCATTTATTTTCATTTGGCAGTTTTTACTATATAAGGTCATGAGACTTATTTGTCATTCCAATTTTTTGGTTCACAACTTGGACTACCTCGCCTATGTTTGGGTATAATAATCCCCCCCCTGCTATTGTCGAGCTATTGTATGTAAAAAGTTTGATGGTTTTGCTGTTCTTTTCTTTTATCAGGTATTCGGCTGTGACAGATCTTTCTTCAAGACATGTCGAGCATGAGTAGTCGGGTGAGTTCGGGGTCCATCACTGTGGCTTCGTTTAATGTTAAAGGGCTCAACTCTCCTGCTAAACGAAACCAAATCCTTACGCTTTTAAAAAAACAACACTCACATATTGTTTTCCTCCAGGAAACTCATTTCAAAGTCGGTAGAGTCCCTAACACATCCTTTTCCCCCTATCCCATATGGTTTAATAGCTGTAGTACCTCCTCCTCTAAGGGTGTTCGTATAGCCCTAAAGAAAGGCCTTCCCTTCTCACTCAAAGATAGCTTAGGCGACCAAGAGGGCAGATATATATTTGTAAAGGGGACTTTAGCGGACACAACAGTTACATTTGCCAACTTATATGCCCCTAACAACCACCAGGTCCATTGGATTACTAAAACACTTGAAGTATTGCACTAAAGAGGGATTACTGATTGTGGGAGGGGATTTCAATCTTAAGGGGGTTTTACACTAAGCGATATCGCTAAAACGTCACTGGTTTTGTGACGTTATAGCGATATTGCTAGCGATATCGCTATGTGTGATACTTACCTCCGACCGGCTCCCCCGCTGTCCATCGCTGATCGCGCGAGAATGTTCGGCTCCATTTCTCGTCGGGCGCTTCCTGCTGAGACTTCCTGCTGTGACGACGAGCGACGCTGGACGCGGGCGGGAGGACGTCAGGATCGCTGTGTGTGAATGGTAAGTATCGTGCGCTGCGTCGCTGCTGCATCGCAGTGAGGTCTTTCTGTATGAAAGCTCACTAGCGATCATTTAGCGATGCACCAGCGATCCTGACCGGGTCGGATCGCTGGTCGGATCGCTGGTGCATCGCTAAATGTAAAAGGGCCTTTACTCTCAACCCTGAACTAGACGCATCTAGTGGCTCATCACCCATTTCCCAAGGTCTAAGAAGGAGTCTTTTACACAAGTTGAATTCCTTGCATCTTATAGATCCCTGGCGTATTCTACATCCTACCACAAAGGATTATACATTCTTTTCTCCCCCACACTCATCACTGAATTGACCTCCTCTTAATACAGTCCCAAGCCTTACACCTAATTAAGTCTGCCGATATAGGCTCGATCACAATTTCCGACCATGCCCCTATTTTTATCAACATAACCATTAATACCTTACCCCGTCCTGCTACATCCTGCAGATTGAATGAATATTAGACGCTCCACAGAACCTTGAAAAAATAAAATCCTGCATCTTACATTACTTCGAAGAGAACATCACAGAGAGGATTCTCACACCTAATATTTGGGAAGCGCATAAGGCTGCACTTAGAGGCGAACTCATCTCCATTGGTTCTTACACCAAGAAAAAGAGAAAAAAAGAAATTATGTCCCTTTTACACCAAATAGGTACAGCAGAACGACTCCATAAAAAGTTTGGCGCACAGAGGTTTCAGCAAGACCTCTCCTCCCTACGCAGTAAGTTAAAAGATCTACTCAATGTTAACTCTGCAAAAATGTTTTTGCATTGTAGACACAGATGTTACGTTCACGGGAATAAAAGCAGTAAGCTCACTTCCCGGCTGCTCAAAAACCAAGTCGGAAATAAATTTATAAATTATATTCATACAAATTCCAATACTAAGGTGGATAGGTCTGATAAAATTGCGGAGGCGTTCAGACTTTATTACGAATCCCTTTATAACTTAGACACATCCGAACCCATGAGGGATCAACTGTCTGCGGACGAAAGGATTCAGAAATTTTTGACCCCCTTCTCCCTACCAAAAGTTCATCCCAAAGATTTCCCAGCGCTACTCTCCCAAATCACTCCTCAAGAAGTTAAAGACACTATACTGTCAATGGCGAATAATAAAACTCCAGGTCCAGATGGTTTCCCTATGGGTTACTATAAGAAATTCTTAGACTTGCTCCTACCTCAGCTAGTTTCTCTCTTTAACGCATTCCTGGCAGGAAACCCCCCATCTAAACAGACTCTAGAAGCTCACGTCACTGTTATCCCAAAGGGGGGGGGGAGATGGCGGCTTTTGTGGTAACTACAGACCTATCTCGCTACTTAACACAGATATAAAAATATGGGCAAAAATCCTTGCTTCCAGAATTAACTCCGTTCTGGACTATTTAATCCACCCCGACCAAGTCGGGTTCGTTAAAGGCCGTGAGGGTAAAGACAATGCCACAAAAATTCTCTTAGCCATTTCCTACGCGAGGCGCTCTGGGTCACCCCTGACCATTCTATCAACCGATGCCGAGAAGGCCTTTGATAGAGTCAGTTGGCATTATATGGTAAGCACCTTACGGAAGTTTGATTTTCCTCCTCCTTTTATAGAAGCCGTTATGACTCTTTACTCAGAGTAAAGAGGAGAAGAGCATATCACTAGGTTGTGGTCAGACGGGGAGGGGTGAGTTAGTTAGATTAGTAAGGGAACAGAGTCGGGTGAAGGCAAGGTCCAGCATGTGGCCATCTTTGTGAGTGGCCACGGAGGACCATTGAGTGAGGCCAAAGGAAGCAGTCAATGATAAAACTTTAGATGCAGCTGAGGTGGAATAGTCAATGAGGATGTAGAAATCACCCATGATGATAGTAGGGATGTCAGCAGAAAGGAAATGAAGTAGCCAGGTGGTGAAGTGGTCGAGAAAGGTGGAGATGGCCAGTTCTTGGGGGCGGTAGATGACAGCCAGCTAGAGATTGGAGGGGGAATAGATGCGGATGGAGTGCACCTCAAACAAGGGAAGAGTAGCAGAGGGTGGGAGCGGAATAGGGGTAAAGAATAAGGTATCGGACAGGAGCAAGCCAACTCCTCCACCACGTTTGTTGCTGTGGCGAGGGGTGTGAGAGAGATTGAGTCCACCATAAGAAAGTGCAGCTGGAGAGGCAGAGTCAGAGAGGGTGAGCCAAGTTTCAGTGATGCCAAGGAAGGAGAGTTTGTAAGTGATAAAGAGGTCATGGATAAATGACAGTTTGTTTCAGACAGAGCGTGCGTTCCATAGTGCTCCGGGTAGGGGGACCTGAGGGGAAGGTGGGCTGGATGAATGGGTATGAGGTTATCATGGTTGCGAAAACGTGTAGAGGATCGTGGCAGGGTGTTAGAAATGAGTGTGGGAATGTGTTGATGAGGGCCAGGATATGAGGAAATGTCAGCAGCAATGAGGAGTAGCAGACAGAGCATTAGAAAGTGGGAGCATGATGTGGCCGTGTGTGTCTAGAGAAAAAGGAGGAGGTGAGATAGCTGGGCAGGATGGAGGGAGAAATGACTACTTCCTTACTAGGTGGAGATAGGAAGAAAAATGTTGTATGGGGGTGAAAGTGAAAAGAAACAGATCGATATATATAGATATATATAGAGTTCAAAAGTTTAGGATCACTTAGACATTTCCTTGTTTTTGAGTTTTTGAAAGAAAAGCACAGTTTTTTCCAATAAAGCTAACATTAAATGATTCAGAAATACACTCTATACATTGGTAATGTGGCAAATGACTATTCTAGCTGCAAATGTCTGGTTTGTAATGCAATATCTTCATAGGTGTATAGAGGCCTGTTTCCAACGACAATCACTCCAGTGTTCTTATGGTACTTTGTGTTTGCTAACTATGTAAGAAGGCTAATGGATGGTTAGAATACCCTTGAAAACCCTTGTGCAAATATGTTAGCACAGCTGAAAAGTTTGGCTGATTAGAGAAGCTATAAACCTGACCTTCCTTTAAGCTAGTTGAGAATCTGGAGCATTAAATTTGTTGGTTCCATTAAACTCTCAAAATGGCCAGAAAAAAAGAACTTTCATGTGAAACTCAACAGGCTATTCTTGTTCTTAGAAACGAAGTCTATCCATGCGAGAAATTGCCCAGAAACTGGAGATTTTCTACAATGGTGTGTACTACTCTCTTCAGAGGAGAGCACAAACAGGCTCTAACCAGAGTAGAAAGAGAAGTGGGAGGCCCTGCTGAGCAACAAGACAAGTACATTAGAGTCTGTAGTTTGAGAAATCGACGCCTCACACAGGTCCTCAACTGGCAGCTTCATTAAATAGTACACGCAAAACGCCAGTGTCAACGTCTACAGTGAAGAGGCAACTCCAGGATGCTGGCCTTCAGGGCAGAGTGGCAAAGATAAAGACATATCTGAGACTGGCTAATAAAAGAAAAAGATTAATATGGGCAAAAGAACACAGACATTGGACAGAGGAAGATTGGAAAAAAGTGTTATGGACAGAAGAATGCAAGTTTGAGGTGTTTGGATCACACAGAAGAACATTTGTGAGACACAGAACAACTGAAAAGATGCTGGAAGAGTGCCTGACGCCATCTGTCAAGCATGGTAGAGGTAATGTGATGGTCTGGGGTTGCTTTGGTGCTGGTAAAGTGGGAGATTTGTATAAGGTAAAAGGGATTTTGAATAAGGAAGGCTATCACTCCATTTTGCAATGCCATGCCATACCCTGTGGACAGTGCTTGATTGGAGCCAATTTCAACCTACAATAGGACAATGACCCAAAGCACACCTACAAATTATGCAAGAACTATTTAGGGAAGAAGCTGGCAGCTGGTATTCTATTCGTAATGGAGTGGCCAGCGCAGGCACCAGATCTCAACCCTATTGAGCTGTTGTGGGAGCAGCTTGACATATGGTACGCAAAAAGTGCCCATCAAGCCAAACCAACTTCTGGGAGGGACTTCTGGAAGCATGGGGTGAAATTTCTCCAGCAAATTAACTGCTAGAATGCCAAAGGTCTGCAATGCTGTAATTGCTGCAAAGGGAGTATTCTTTGATAAAGCAAAGTTTGAAGGAGAAAATTATTTCAAATAAAAATCTTTATTTCGAAACTTGTCAATGTCTGGACTAGATTTTAAATTCATTTAGCAACTCATTTGATATAGCGTATTTTTCCGACCATAAGACGCACTTTTTTCCCCAAAAATTTTTGGGGAAAGTGGGGGGTGCGTCTTATGGTCGCAATATACTAACCTCCGGTGCGGTGGTGGCAGCGGGCGAGGCTCTGCGGTGCGGTGGTGGCAGCGGGCTGTGCTCCGATGCAGGGGCTCCGCCGGCATTTCCTCGCAGCCCGGAGGCCCCCGCACACCCCTTGCTGGCCGCCGCCATGTTGCGGTGGCCTCCGGGAACATGGACGCCGGAAAGATGGCCGTCGGTTTGGGGACGGCGCATGCGCGGGTTCAGATCTCGTCCCGAGATCTCGTTGCCGAGATTTGAATCTCGTCCCCCGAGATCTCGGGACGAGATCTGAACCCGCACATGCGCCGTCCCCGGACCGGCGGCCATCTTTCCGGCGTCCATGTTCCCGGAGGCCACCGCCCCATGGCGGCGGCCAGCAAGGGGTGTGCGGGGGCCTCCGGGCTGCGAGGAAATGCCGGCGGAGCCGCCGCCCCTGCACCGGAGCACAGCCAGCTGCCACCACACGAGCCTGGACCACTGAATGACCCCTGTGACTACTCCTCCACCTGTGCCGGATCCCTTCCCAGGTAAGCTGAATTCGGACTGTAAGACGGACCCCCATTTGACACATAATTATTTTTTTTCCCTATTTTCCTTCTGAAAATTGTGGTGCGTCTTATGGTCCGGTGCGTCTTATAGTCCGAAAAATACGGTAAGTATGAGTTTTCATGGAAAGCACAAAATTGTCTGGGTGGCCCCAAACTTTTGAACGGTAGTGTATGTATATTACCGTATATGTATAGCACCATTGACATTGCAGCAAGAAGAAAAAGTCATGGAATTATGGAATTCGCACGTTAATGATATGCAAAAGATGAAAAATTTAAACATTTGAGTATGAACGCCATGGTGAGAAACATATGCACTTACACGTTTCGCCATGCTATCAGTGTGGTTTTTAATGGATGTCCGAGGAAGATTCTGCCACACTGAATGTACTTGGACACGCAGATAATCAAGGTCTGATGCTGGCAGCTCCCTCTGAAATTGTAGATCAATGATGTCTCATGTATGCTTAATGGGAGATGAGTCCCGAGATACTGCAGGTGTCACGAGCGCTTCAGAGGTCATAGAATCATAGAATCATAGAGTTGGAAGGGACCTCCTGGGCCATCTGGTCCAACCCCCTGCTCAAAGCAGGATTCGCTAAATCATCCCAGTCAGATGTCTGTCCAGCCTCTGTTTGAAGACTTCCATTGAAGGAGAACTCACCACTTCTCGTGGCAGCCTGTTCCACTCATTGATCACTCTAACTGTCAAAAAGTTTTTTCTAATATCTAATCTGTGTCTCCTCCCATTCAGTTTCATCCCATTGCTTCTAGTCTTTCCTTGTGCAAATGAGAATAAAGTTGATCCTTCTACAATGTGACAGCCCTTTAGATATTTGTAGACAGCTATTAAGTCTCCTCTCAGTCTTCTCTTTTGCAAACTAAACATTCCCAAATCCTGCAACCTTTCCTCATAAGACAGGGTTTGCAGACCGGTCACCATTCTGGTCGCTCTTTTCTGAACTTGCAACAGTTAGTTGATGTCTTTTTTAAAATGTGGTGTCCAAAACTGGACACAATATTCCAGATGAGGTCTGACCAAAGAGGAGTAGAGGGAAATAATGACTTCACGTGATCTAGACTGTATGCTTCTGTTAATACATCCTAGAATTGCATTTGCCTTTTTTGCTGCTGCATCACACTGTTGACTCATATTCAGTCTGTGATCTATTAGTATACCCAAGTCTTTTTCACATGTGCTATCACTTAGCCCTATTCCTCCCATTCTATATATGCTTTTTTCATTTTTATTGCCCAGATGTAGTACTTTGCACTTCTCCCTGTTAAAAACCATTCTGTTAGTTGCTGCCCACTTCTCCAGTTTATTTAAATCTTTTTGAATCCTCTCTCTCTCTTCTCTAGTGACAGGCTATCATCCTGCGTCAGGCCTCAGAAGGTCTGAGCGCCTGTCCATACAGACTGCTCCCTGAACCATCTGCCTCTAGGACCCAGCGTCGACTTCCTCCTGCCCTGAGAAGTTTGGATCTATTTAGTTAGTGGCTCAGCTGTGACCCAGTGCGGGTAATAGCTTCATTTCCACTTCTGCTTGCTAGAGTGTTGGACCTTCTCAGAGTGCTCCAGTTTGGTGTCTGGAATCCCTCTTCTGGTATCCGTATCTGGCGATTTAGCTAAGTGTTCCCCTGTTTGTCTCACCTTACCGTCTTCAGTTTAGCAGAGACTGCCTAGCGTGCATCTCCCTCCCGTTCCCTATTCAGGACTAGGACCCAGGGAGATTCAGGGCCTCAGATTCCGTCTCGGCAATTGGTGAGGACCAATATAGGGACTCAATAGGAGTTCTAGGGAGAGATTAGATCTAGCCTAGGGGTCTCCACATCACTTCCTTAGTGTCTGGGTACCCCTCCCCATTTTCCTATATGTTACACTTGGTTTTCCCTCACCGTGCTTACAGTAGCATTAGGAACATAGGAACATGTGGCCTGGCATTGTCGTGTTGAAAAAAAAATAGCTCTTGAACATGTTGGAGAAACCATTGGTTTAACGAACAAGTCAATGTAATGCCAAGTTGTTAGTATACCTGGAATGAAGACTAGAAAGGTTTGGTTACTGTACATTATGCCAGGCCACACCAATCCAGGAGTAAGACCTGTGTGTTATTCCTTCATGAAGGCTGCTTCATGACATTTCCCTTGTGGTCTTGTCAGATTTTAAGAATGGCACATAGTAACATATTTTTGAAGGCTGAAGGAAGACCTTATGTCCATCTAGTTCAGCCTATTTTTAGTGCAGCTGTTCTGCATTGTTGATCCTGGGGAAGGCAAAAAACCCACAGAGTAGAAGCCAATTTTCTCCATAGGGAAAAAATTTCCTTCACCTAAGCTGGGTCAACCAACTACCTATAATATTATGTTGTTCGTAACCTTCTATACTGTTACTCACAAGAAAAGCATCCATTCCTTTCTTAAATTCATTCAGTGAGTTGGCCATCACCACTTCCTCAGGAAGAGAATTCCAGAGCCTCACTGCTCTTACCGTGAAGAACCCTCTTCTATGCTGGTCCAGAAATTGTCTTTCCTCCAAACGAAGAGAATGCCCCCTTGTTCTTGTCACAGTCCTTGGTACAAACAGTTCATTGGAGAGATCTCTGTATTGCCCTCTGATATACTTGTACATATATATTAGATCTCCCCTAAGTCTTCTCTTTTCTAGAGTAAATAGACCTAATTTTGATAACCTTTCTGGGTATTGTAGTGAACCAACTCCATTTATCATTTTAGTAGCCCGCCTTTGAACCCTTTCAAGTTCAGTAATGTCTTTCTTGAGCACCGACATCCAAAATTGCACCAAGTGTGGTCTGACGAGTGATTTGTACAGAGGGAGAATTATGTTTTCATCTCGTGTCCCCAGACCTCTTCTAATGCATCCCATGACCCTATTTGCTTTGGTGGCAGCTGCCTGACACTGGGCACTCCAATTTAGCTTCTTATTGACTAAGATGCCTAAGTGTTTTTCCATGTCTGATTTCCCCAGCAGTTTCCCCTTTAGTAAGTGATTGTTGCATCTGTTTCTCCTTCCCATGTGCATAACCTTACACTTATCTGTGTTAAACCTCATTTGCCATTTTTAAGCCCAATTCTCCAATTTACTCCAATTGATAAACGAGGAGGAGGTGTCGCATTGTTTGTTAGAAACGCGTATATCTGCACAGAGATTGAAGCTTCGTAGACTGAGAGTTCTGTGGAAACTGTTTGGGTAAGAATACAAGGACAGAACAATGGAAAGGACACCATTGTAGGCATTTACTACAGGCCGCCTGTGCAAGCTAAAGATATGGATGAACTCTTTATGCATCAAATGGCCAAGTTCTCCAAAAAATATGACATAGTTGTCATGGGAGATTTCAGCTATCCAGACATTTGTTGGGAATCTCTCTCAAGCAAAACTAACAGGTCAAGGAAATTTTTATCCTCTCTTGCTGACAACTTTATCTTCCAAAAGGTAGGGGAGAAAACAAGGGGAACTGCTACCTTGGATCTAATCCTTATAAACAGGGAGGAAATGGTTGAGGAGGTAAAAATGTCTGGGACCCTAGGAGGTAGCGACCATGCTATTTTAGAATTTTGGATAACTAGAGGAGGAAGACCTGTGAAGACTCAGACGTCAAGGTTAGATTTCAGAAAGGCAGATTTTAAGGGATTCAGAAAGAGAATTGGAGGGATCCAATGGCTGGATATCCTTAAAGACAAAAATGTCCAGGAAGGATGGGAAATCTTGAAAAATGAAATTCTCAAAGCACAATTGTTAACAATTCTGAAAAGAGGGAAGAATAGGAAGCATTTAAGGAAGCCAGGATGGATGAACACAGAACTTAAGCACATGCTAAAAAGAAAGAAAAAAATGTTTATAAAATGGAAAGAGGGAGGCTTGTTATGAATGAGTCACCGGAGGAGCACAAAACAAAAATACAAGCTAAGTCCAGAAAACCGGAGAGGTTGGTAGCTATCGGATTGCAGACCCCTGATCCTATTCACCACAACTAACAGTAGCCGTGGGGGCTTCCTACGGTGCCCTAGACCCCTCGTCACAGCCGGAGAACTACATAAGCCTAAAGAAAGAAAGGGGAAATCTAAACTGCTCCAGAGCAGACCCCAAAGCAATAGACAGCCCCCAACATGTATTGTCGGTGAAAAATAGATGAAAACACAAACACAGACAGAAAGACAGGCTGAGCAAACGATGGGGCCCAACTAACTAGATAGGACAGGACAGAAAAGATGCTGGCTGCAATCCGCAAAAAACCCTACAAAAATGTCCCAACCGTCTGATAGGAAAAAAGGCCCTGAAGTCGCTAGACTTCAAAATCACTATATCAGCACTCAGGTATATTCTGAAAACAGAGCAAAGAGATCAACTGATCAGAGACAAAAATGGAATTCAGCCAGTCCCAACCAGGACTGGCTGAATACAAACACTAAGGAAACCAGACAAAATCTCATGGAATAATAGCAGGGCAAAAACTTAGCTTTTTGTAGACAGGAACTAAAACTGGATGCCAGAGCTCAGAGCAGAAAGGATCACCAGCAAACCCTGCAGGGCGTCTGCTGCCTTATATCCACTCAGAAATTCCAGATGTCCAATCACACTCCGCCTGTTCAGATGACAGGTTCTTCCCATCCCAATCAATTTCACTACCTCGCTTCACCAGCAGAGGGAGTTCATCAGACATCAAAAGTGAAGGGGAAAATGAACTCACAACAGTACCTCCCCCTTGAGGAGGGGTCACCGAACCCTCATCCACGTCACCAGGGCGATCAGGATGGGCCCGATGAAAAGCACAAATCCATCTTTCGGCATGAATATCGGCTGCAGGGACCCAAGAATTATCCTCCAGGCCATAACCCTTCCATTTAACCAAATACTGGAGTCTCCGTCTAACCAGACAAGAATCCAGTATCTTCTCAACCTCATATTCCACATTACCTTCAACCAATACAGGGTCAGGAGGTGCCACCACAGGAACTACTGGCTCAATAAACCTCTTTAACAGAGACTTATGAAACACGTTATGGATCTTGAATGTAACAGGAAGAGCCAATCGAAAAGACACCGGATTAAGAATCTCCAAAATCTTGTAAGGTCCAATAAATCTAGGTTTAAACTTTGGAGAAGCCACCTTCATAGAGATATTCTTTGACGACAACCAAACCATATCACCCACCTTAAACCGGGGACCAATGGTCCTATGCCGGTTGGAAAACCGCTGGGCCTTTTCCTGGGAGAGAGACAACTTATCCACCACTTGGTCCCAGATCTGGTGCATTTTCTCCACCACTGTGTCAACACCTGGGCAGGCAGAAGACTCCACCTGCCCTGAAGAGAATCGAGGATGAAACCCAAAGTTACAAAAAAAAAGGTGACATCAAAGTGGCAGAACTAGCTCTATTATTTAAAGCAAATTCGGCCAAGGGCAAAAATGAGACCCAATCATCCTGATCAGCAGAAATAAAACATCTCAAATACGACTCCAAAGTCTGGTTTGTTCTCTCCGTCTGCCCATTGGTCTGAGGGTGAAACGCAGAGGAGAAGGACAACTGAATTCCCAGCTTGGAACAGAAAGTCCTCCAAAATCTAGAAACAAACTGAACTCCTCTGTCAGATACAATGTTCTCAGGAATCCCGTGCAAGCGAACCACCTGTTGCAAAAACAAGGGCATCAACTCTGAGGAAGATGGCAACTTAGGGAGTGGTACAAGATGGACCATCTTAGAGAATCTATCACAAATCACCCAAATAACAGTCATTCTCTGAGAGACAGGCATATCAGAGATAAAATCCATTGAAATATGGGTCCATGGCCTCCTGGGCACCGGCAAAGGCATCAACAACCCACTAGAGCGAGAACAAGATTTAGACCGGGAGCAAGTCCCACAGGACTGCACAAAATTCCTGACATCACGAGACAAGGCGGGCCACCAAAAAGACCGACTCACCAAATCTCTAGTACCAAAAATACCTGGATGACCAGCCAATGCGGAGCAATGAACCTCAGACATCACTCTCTTCCTCCACTGGTCAGGAACATACAATTTTCCAATGGGACAACGCTCAGGTTTGTTCTCCTGAAACTCTTCCAGAGCACGTCTCAAATCGGGCGAGATGGCAGAAATAACTACCCCCTCACCTAAGATGGTAGCAGGCTTGGTCGCAATAGGAGAATCCGCAAAGAAACTCCTAGAGAGGGCGTCTGCCTTGACATTCTTAGTGCCCGGAAGAAAAGAGACCACAAAATCAAGACGTGTGAAAAACAAGGCCCACCTAGCCTGTCTAGGATTCAAGCGTTTGGCCGACTCCAGGTAAATCAAATTCTTGTGGTCAGTAAGGACCACGACTTGATGTTTAGCTCCCTCCAACCAATGTCTCCACTCCTCAAATGCCCATTTCATGGCTAACAGTTCCCGATTCCCCACATCATAGTTACGTTCGGATGGGGAGAACTTTCGAGAAAAGAAAGCACAGGGATTCATTTTAGATGTTACAGGATCTTTTTGGGACAAAACAGCTCCTGCCCCAATCTCAGAAGCGTCCACCTCTACCTGAAACGGGAGTGAGACATCAGGTTGCCGCAAAACCAGGGCAGAAGTGAACCTTCGCTTCAGCTCCTGAAAGGAAGAAACAGCCTCCGGAGACCAATTCAACACATCAGCACCCTTCTTAGTCAAATCAGTCAATGGTTTGGCAATACCAGAAAAATTAGCTATAAATTTACGATAAAAATTAGCAAAACCCAAAAACTTCTGGAGGGCCTTCAAAGAAGTGGGCTGAACCCAATCATAAATGACCTGTACCTTGGCCGGGTCCATTTCAATAGTTGCCAGAGACAAAATAAATCCCAAAAATGAAATCCTCTGTACACCAAAAAGGCATTTCGATCCCTTGACATACAGGGAATTCTCCCTCAAAATCCTTAACACAGTCCGAACATGTTCCACATGAGAGTCCCAATCCTTGGAAAAGATAAAAATATCATCCAGATAGATGATCAAAAATTTATCCACAAAATCTCGGAAAATATCATTCATGAAGCACTGGAAGACAGAAGGGGCATTAGTGAGCCCAAAAGGCATCACCAGGTACTCAAAATGTCCCTCCAGAGTATTAAATGCCGTCTTCCATTCATCCCCCTGCTTAATGCGAATAAGATTATACGACCCCCTGAGGTCAAGCTTGGTAAACCAGCAAGCACCTTTAACTCTGGAGAATAGATCAGAAATCAGGGGTAACGGATACTGATATTTAACAGTAATTTTGTTGAGGGAACGATAGTCAATACAAGGCCTTAATGAACCATCTTTCTTGGCCATAAAAAAAAAACAGCACCTAAGGGTGAAGAGGATGGTCTAATATGACCTTTCTCCAACGACTCCTTAATATAGGATCGCATAGCCTCGTGCTCGGGTACAGATAAGTTGAAAAGTCGACCCTTGGGAAATTTACACCCAGGGCTCAGCTCAATTGCACAGTCATAATTCCTATGAGGAGACAAAGACACAGACTCATGCTCACTAAATACATCATAAAAATCAGCCAAATAGTCAGGAACATCATGCGACTGGGGAGAGGTGGAGAAAACAGGAGCGTCACTAAGGGCACAA
Source organism: Dendrobates tinctorius (assembly GCF_039654945.1). Classification (NCBI taxonomy): domain Eukaryota; kingdom Metazoa; phylum Chordata; class Amphibia; order Anura; family Dendrobatidae; genus Dendrobates; species Dendrobates tinctorius. The sequence goes on from NW_027361683.1 coordinate 25,843,309, forward strand.
TGACAACCCCAACTCACCACAGACACAGATTTCCAATCCAAAACTGGATTATGGATTTGCAACCAGGGAAACCCCAGAACGATGGTATCATGCAAATTATGCAACACCAAAAATCTGCAATTTTCTTGATGGTCTGGGGTGACCCGCATTACTACCTGGGTCGAAAACTGAAGTTTATTCTTCGCCAAAGGAGTAGCATCAATACCCCTCAATGGGATAGGCATCTGCAGAGGTGTCATAGGAAACCCACAACGTTTAGCAAAATCCAAGTCCATCAGGTTCAGAGCTGCTCCCGAATCCACAAAAGCCTTAGCGGAAAATGTGGACAGGGAGCAGATCAGAGTAATTGCCAGAAGAAACTTAGGTTGACCACCACCCACAGCAAATGTGTGCAAAACGTTTCTCTCGTTTAGGGCAGACAGAAATCATATGAGAGGCATCTCCACAGAAAAAACACAGCTTATTACGCCTTCTGAACTCCTGACGTTGCGCCCTAGACAAAACTATCACATTGCATAGGTTCAGACACTTGTTCAACAGGTGGCAACACCTCTCGTACAGTTTTGCGTTCACGCCAACGCCGATCAACCTAAATGGCTAATGACATAGAATCGTCAAGACCAGAGGGAACAGGAAATCCCACCATAGTATCTTTTACGGTTTCTGACAAACCCTTCCGAAAGAGAGCTGCCAAGGCACCATCATTCCAGGTAGTAAGGACCGCCCACTTTCGGAATTTTTGACAGTACAACTCTGCAGAATCCTGACCCTGGCTCAATGCCAACAGGGCCTTTTCAGCCTGATCAATAGCATTAGGTTCATCATACAACAACCCCAAGGCCTGAAAAAATGTGTTCACATCTGTCAGAATAGGATCATCAGGTTTCAAAGAAAACGCCCAATCCTGGGGATCGCCGCGCAGCAAAGAGATGACAATTTTAACCTGCTGTGCGGAGCTCCCCGATGAGTTAGGCTTCAAGGCAAAAAATAATTTACAATTCTTAAAATTCAGAAATTTAGACCGATCCCCAAAAAACACATCAGGAGTAGGGATCTTTGGTTCAGCAGCATGGGAATGAGCAAGATAGGCGGAAATTCCCCGCACTTCAGCAGTAAGCTACTCCACACGATCAGACAATTGCTTAATGTCCATTGAGAAAAAATTCCTCCTACGGCCTCAGAGAAATAGAGGAAAAATATACACAAAAAAAAAAATTCTGACACTTTTTTTTTTGTTACAATTCTTTCCTGCTATTGAGTACCCTAGAATCTGCGGTATGGCTGGTGAGTCTGTTATGAATGAGTCACCGGAGGAGGACAAAACAAAAATACAAGCTAAGTCCAGACAACCGGAGAGGTTGGTAGCTATCAGATTGCAGACCCCTGATCCTATTCACCACAACTAACAGTAGCCGTGGGGGGTTCCTACGGTGCCCTAGACCCCTCGTCACAGCCGGAGAACTACATAAGCCTAAAGAAAGAAAGGGGAAATCTAAACTGCCCCAGAGCAGACCCCAAAGCAATAGACAGCCCTCAACATGTATTGTCGGTGAAAAACAGATGAAAACACAAACACAGACAGAAAGACAGGCTGAGCAAACGATGGGGCCCAACTAACTAGATAGGACAGAAAAGATGCTGGCTGCAATCCGCAAAAAACCCTACAAAAATGTCCCGACTGTCTGATAGGAAAAAAGGCCCTGAAGTCGCTAGACTTCAAAATCACTATATCAGCACTCAGGTATATTCTGAAAACAGAGCAAAGAGATCAACTGATCAGAGACAAAAATGGAATTCAGCCAGTCCCAACCAGGACTGGCTGAATACAAACACTAAGGAAACCAGACAAAATCTCATGGAAAAATAGCAGGGCAAAAACTTAGCTTTTAGTAGACAGGAACTAAAACTGGATGCCAGAGCTCAGAGCAGAAAGGATCACCAGCAAACCCTGCAGGGCGTCGGCTGCCTTATATCCACTCAGAAATTCCAGATGTCCAATCACACTCCGCCTGTTCAGATGACAGGTTCTTCCCATCCCAATCAATTTCACTACCTCTCTTCACCAGCAGAGGGAGTTCATCAGACATCAAAGGTGAAGGGGAAAATGAACTCACAACAGAGGCTTATCTAAAGAAGAATATAATGCTGTCTGCAGAACCTGCAGGGCACAAATCACATCAGCTAAAGCTGACAATGAATTGAGGCTTTCAAGAGATGTTAAAAGCAATAATAAAGGATTTTGGGGATAAGTCAAAAGTAAAAGAAAAGTCAAAGATGCTATAGGATTTTTACAGGATGAAAATGATGAAATGGTAAGACAGGATGTTGAGAAGGCCGAACTTTTAAATTCCTATTTTGCATCTGTTTTCTCTCAGAAAGGAAATGTAACATCAACTGTTCTTCACTGTCCAGTTAAGGGAATAGAAGAATCTAGGATATCTATAAACAGATAGATAGTGAGGAAACACTTAGCTAACCTAAATGAATTCAAGTCTCCAGGTCCAGATGAATTACACCCCAGAGTACTGAAGGAGATAGCAGAAGAAATTTTTGAACCCCTCTCCATAATCTTTGAAAATTCTTGGAGAACAGGAGAAGTCCCAGAAGACTGGAGAAGAGCAAATGTTGTTCCTATCTTCAAAAATGGGAAGAAGGTGGACCCAGGCAACTATAAGCCGGTGAGTCTGACTTCTATACCAGGAAAGATCTTTGAACAAATTATTAAACAACATGTAAGTCAGTACCTGGATAAGAATGAAGTGATTAAACAGAGTCAGCATGGGTTTGTAACTAATAAGTCATGTCAGACTAACTTAATTTCCTTCTATGACGGAATCGCTGATTGGGTGGATCGAGGAAATGCTGTAAATATAGTATATCTTGACTTCAGCAAAGTATTTGACAAAGTATCTCATACCATCCTTATTGAAAAAATGACTAAGTATGGAATGGACAAGGCAACTGTTAGGTGGATTCATAACTGGCTTAGTGATCGGACCCAAAGAGTGGTCGTAAATGGCTGCACATCCAGTTGGAAGAATGTCTCAAGTGGGGTACCACAGGGCTCTGTCCTGGCCCCATATTGTTCAACATCTTTATCAACGATTTAGATGAAGGAATTGAGGGTAAACTGATTAAATTTGCTGATGACACAAAGCTAGGAGGGATAGCTAATACTAGAGAAGAGAGAGAGGATTCCAAAAGATATAAATAAACTGGAGAAGTGGGCAGCAACTAGCAGAATGGTTTTTAACAGGGAAAAATGCAAAGTACTACATCTGGGCAATAAAAATAAAAAAAGCATATACAGAATGGGAGGAATAGGCCTAAGTAACAGCACATGTGAAAAAGACTTGGGTATACTAATAGATCACAGACTGAATATGAGTCAACAGTGTGATGCAGCAGCAAAAAAAGCAAATGCAATTCTAGGATGTATTAACAGAAGCATATAGTCTAGATCACGTGAAGTCATTATTTCCCTCTACTCCTCTTTGGTCAGACCTCATCTGGAATATTGTGTCCAGTTTTGGGCACCACATTTTAAAAAAGACATCAACATACTGGAGCAAGTTCAGAAAAGAGCGACCAGAATGGTGACCGGTCTGCAAACCCTGTCTTATGAGGAAAGGTTGCAGGATTTGGGATTGTTTAGTTTGCAAAAGAGAAGACTGAGAGGCGACTTAATAGCTGTCTACAAATATCTAAAGGGCTGTCACATTGTAGAAGGATCAACTTTATTCTCATTTGCACAAGGAAAGACTAGAAGCAATGGGATAAAACTGAATGGGAGGAGACACAGATTAGATATTAGAAAAAACTTTTTGACAGTTAGAGTGATCAATGAGTGGAACAGGCTGCCATGAGAAGTGGTGAGTTCTCCTTCAGAGGCTGGACAGATATCTGACTGGGATGATTTAGCGAATCCTGCTTTGAGAAGGGGGTTGGACCAGATGGCCCAGGAGGTCTCTTCCAATTCTATGATTCTACTCAAATCTGTCTGTAGTTGCAAACTGTCCTCCTTTGTGTTAACTACCTTACATAGTTTTGTATCATCTGCAATTACTGATATTTTACTGTGTAAGCCATCCACTAGATCATTAATAAATATATTAAATAGTAGGGGGCCCAATACAGAACTCTGTGGTACCCTATTAGTAACCCTGCCCAATCTGAGTATGCACCATTAATAACCACTCTGTTTTCTATCACTAAGCCAGCTACCTACCCATCTACACATATTTTCCCCTAGCCCAAGCTTTCTCATCTTACTTACCAATCTTTTATGTGGGACAGTGTCAAATGCTTTAGAGAAATCGAGATAAATGACATCCAATGATTCTCCTTGGTCCATTTGAGAGCTTACAGCCTCATAGAAGCTGATCAGGTTAGTTTGACAGGAGCGATCCTTCATAAATCCATGTTGATATGGAGTTAAACATTTATTAACATTGAGATATTCCATAATGATATCCCTTAGAAACCCTTCAAAAATTTTACCCACAACAGATGTTAAGTTTACCGGCCTATAGTTTCCAGGTTCCCTATTACACCCCTTTTTGAATATTGGTACCACGTTTGCTTGCCGCCAATCAAAAGGAACAGACCCTGTTTTTATAGAGTCTTTAACCCCTTCCTGACATGAGACGTACTATCCCGTCCACGGTACCCGGGCCCGTATGACCGGGGACGGGATAGTACGTCTACCGCGATCAGCGGCGCCCACGTGGTGAGCGCCGCTGATCGCGGCCGGGTGTCAGCTGATTATCACAGCTGACACCCGGCACAATGTGTCAGGGGAGGTCACGGACCGCCCCCGACACGTTAACCCCTTGCACACCGCGATCAAACATGATCGCGGTGTACCGGGGGTTAAAGGGAAGCATCGGCAGGGAGGGGGCTCCCTCCGTGCTTCCCTGAGCCCCCCACGGCAGCGCAATGTGCAGCGCTGCTGCTGGGGGCTCCTTTCCTCCAGGCCCCCGAATCCAAGATGGCGACGGGGGCCTTCGGGGGCCTGGGGAAGCTGGCTTCCTCAGTGCCTGCAAAGCGCAGGCATGAGGAAGCCTTGTGCACTGCCTGTGACAGATTGCTGATCTGTCACAGTGATCTGTGATGTGACAGATCAGCGATCTGTCACAGGACAGTGATGTCCCACCTGGGACTATGTAATAAAGTAAAAAAAAAATTAAAAAAAGTGTAAAAATAAATTTAAAAAAATCGCCAAATAAATTAGTAAAAAAAAAAAAAATATTCCCCAATAAATTCATTTTTTGAAAATAATAAAAAAAAAATCAATAAAAGTACACATATTAGGTATCGCCGCGTCCGTAACGACCTGCCCTATAAAACTGTCCCAATAGTTAACCCCTTTAGCGAACCCCTTAAAAAACAAAAATAAAAAACGAAGCAAAAAATAATGATTTATTATCATACCGCCAAACAAAAAGTGCAATAACGCGCGATCAAAAAGACGCATATAAATATCCATGGTACCGCTGAAAACGTCATCTTGTCCCGCAAAAAACAAGCCGCCATACAGCATCATCAGTGAAAAAATAAAAAAGTTATAACTCGCAGAATAAAGCGATGCAAAAATAATTATTTTTTATATAAAATAGTTTTCATTGCATAAAACCGACAAAAACATAAAAAAACGACCTAAATGAGGTATCGCTGTAACCGTACTGACCCGAAGAATAAAACCGCTTTATCAATTTTACCGCACGCGGAACGGTGTAAACGCACCCCCCCCAAAAGAAATTCATGAAACGCTGGTTTTTGTTCATTCTGCGTCACAAAAATCGGAATAAAAAGCGATCAAAAAATTTCACGTGCCCGAAAATGGTACCAATAAAAACGTCAACTCATCCCGCAAAAAATAAGACCTCACATGACTCGGTGGGTCAAAATACGGAAAAATTATAGCTCTCAATATGTGGTGATGCAAAAACTATTTTTACAATAAAAAGCGTCTTTTAGCGTGCGACAGCCGCCAAACATAAAAACCGCCATAAATAGTAAATCAAACCCCCCGTTATCACCCCCTTAGTTAGGGAAAAATAATAAAATAAAAAAAATGTATTTATTTCCATTTTTCCATTAGGGTTAGGGCTAGGGTTAGGGCTAGGGGTGTGTTGGGGTAGGGTTAGGGCTAGGGTTAGGGCTAGGGTTAGGGCTAGGGTTAGGGCTAGGGTTAGGGCTAGGGTTAGGGGCGTGTTGGGGTTCGGGTTGGAGTTAGAATTGGGGGTTTCCACTGTTTGGGCACATCAGGGGCTCTCCAAATGCAACATGGCGTCTGATCTCAATTCCAGCCAATTCTGAGTTGAAAAAGTCAAATGGTGCTCCTTCCCTTCCAAGCTCTGCTATGCGCCCAAACAGTGTTTTACCCCCACATGTAGGGTATCAGCCTACTCAGGACAAATTGCAAAACAATTTTTGGGGTCCAATTTCTCCTGTTACCCTTAGGAAAATAAAAAATTGGGGGCAAAAATATCATTTTTGTGGAAAAAAATGATTTTTTTATTTTCACGTCCGAGCGTTATAAACTTCTGTGAAGCACTTGGGGGTTCAAAGTGCTCACCACACATCTAGAAAAGTTCCGTGGGGGGTCTAGTGTCCAAAATGGGGTCACTTGTGGGGAGTTTCAATAGTTTAGGTACATCAGGGGCTCTCCAAACGCACATGACACCCGCAGACCATTCCATCAAAGTCTGCATTCCAAAACGTCACTGCTTCCCTTCCGAGCCCCGACGTGTGTCCATACAGTAGTTTTCTCCCACATATGGGAAATCAGCGTACTCAGGACAAATTGGACAACAACTTTTGGGGTCCAATTTCTCCTGGTACCCTTGGGAAAATAAAAAAATGGTGACTAAAAGATCATGTTTGTGGAAAAAATACGAATTTTTTATTTTCACGCCCGGGCGTTGTAAACTTCTGTGAAGCACTGGGGGGGTAAAGTGCTCACCACACATCTAGATAAGTTCCTTGGGGGGTCTAGTTTACAAAATGGTGTCATTTGTGGGGGGTTTCCACTGTTTAGGTACATTAGGGGCTCTCCAAAGGCAACATGACACCCGCAGACCATTCCATCAAAGTCTGCATTCCAAAACGTCACTACTTCCCTTCCGAGCCCCGACGTGTGCCCATACAGTAGTTTTCTCCCACATATGGGGTATCAGCATACTCAGGACAAATTGGACAACAACTTTTGGGGTCCAATTTCTCCTGGTACCCTTGGGAAAATAAAAAAATGGTGACTAAAAGATCATGTTTGTGGAAAAAATACGAATTTTTTATTTTCACGCCCGGGCGTTGTAAACTTCTGTGAAGCACTGGGGGGGTCAAAGTGCTCACCACACATCTAGATAAGTTCCTTGGGGGGTCTAGTTTACAAAATGGTGTCATTTGTGGGGGGTTTCCACTGTTTAGGTACATTAGGGGCTCTCCAAAGGCAACATGACACCCGCAGACCATTCCATCAAAGTCTGCATTCCAAAACGTCACTACTTCCCTTCCGAGCCCCGACGTGTGCCCATACAGTAGTTTTCTCCCACATATGGGGTATTGATACTCAGGACAAATTGGACAACAACTTTTGGGGTCCAATTTCTCCTGGTACCCTTGGGAAAATAAAAAAATGGTGACTAAAAGATCATGTTTGTGGAAAAAATACGAATTTTTTATTTTCACGCCCGGGCGTTGTAAACTTCTGTGAAGCACTGGGGGGGTCAAAGTGCTCACCACACATCTAGATAAGTTCCTTAGGGGGTCTAGTTTCCAAAATGGTGTCATTTGTGGGGGGTTTCCACTGTTTTGGTACATCAGGGGTTTTCCAAACGCGACATGGTGTCCGATCTCAATTCCAGCCAAAAACGTCAAGTGGCGCTGCTTCCCTTCCGAGCTCTGCCATGCGCCCAAATAGTGGTTTACCCCCACATGTGGGGTATCAGCGTACTCAGGACAAATTGCACAATAACTTTTAGGGTCCTGTTACCCTTGGGAAAATAAAAATTGGGGTGAAAAGATCATTTTTGTGGAAAAAATATGATTTTTTAATTGTACCGCTGTACGTTATAAACTTCTGTAAAGCCCTTGTGGGTTCAAAGTTCTCACCACATATCTAGATAAGTTCCTTGGGGGGTCTAGTTTCCAAAATGGGGTCACTTGTAGGGGGTTTCCACTGTTTAGGTACATCAGGGACTCTCCAAACGTGACATGGCGTCCAATCTGAATTCCAGCCAATTTTGCATTGAAAAAGTCAAACTGCGCTCCTTCCATTCTGAGCTCTGCCATGCGCCGAAACAGTCGTTCCCCCCCACATATCAGGTATCTGCGTACTCAGGACAAATTGCACAATAACTTTTGCAGTTCAATTTCTCCTGTTACCCTTGGTAAAATAAAAAAAATTGAACCTGAAGTATTTTTTTTATGAAAAAAAGTTAGATGTTCATTTTTTTTTAAATATTCAAAAAATTTCATGTGACGCACCTAAAGGGTTAATAAACTTCTTGAATGTGGTTTTGAGCACCTTAAGGGGTGCAGTTTTTAGAATGGTGTCACTTTTGGGTATTTTCTATCATATAGACCCCTCAAAGTGGCTTCAAATGTGATGTGGTCCTAAAAATAAAATGGTGTTGTAAAAATGAGAAATCGCTGGTCAACTTTTAACCCTTATAACTTCCTAACAAAAAAAAATTTTGGTTCCAAAATTGTGCTGATGTAAAGTAATCATGTGGGAAATGTTAGTTATCAAGTTTTTTGTGTGCCGTATCTCTGTGATTTAAGGGCATAAAAATTCAAAGTTGGAAAATTGCGAAATTTTCAAAATTTTCGCCAAATTTCCGTTTTTCTCACAAATAAACGCAAGTTATTTGAATGAAATTTTACCACTAACATGAAGTACAATATGTCACGAGAAAACAATGTCAGAATCACCGGGATCCATGGAAGCGTTCGAGAGTTATGACCTCATAAAGGTACAGTGGTCAGAATTGTAAAAATTGGCCCAGTCATGAACGTGCAAACCACCCTTGGGGGTGAAGGGGTTAAATATAAGGAATAGAGTCCTGTCTATCACATTACTTAACTCCTTTAATACCCGAGGGTGAATGCCATCAGGGCCTGGTGATTTGTCAATTTTAATCTTACTAAGGCGGTTCTGTACTTATTCCTGGGTTAGCAGGTAATACTTAATGGGGAGTTTACATTATCACTCTGCATTTCCCCTGGCAAATCCTTTTCCTGTGTGAACACTGTTGAGAAAAAGTATTTAAAACATTTGCTTTTCCCACATCGCTCTCTATGATTTCACCCTCAATGTTCTTTAAAGGGCAGACACCATCAATTTTAATCATTTTACTGTTTATATAATTAAAGAATAGTTTGGGGTTTGTTTTACTTATCTTAGCAATGTTTTTACACATTTTATTTTTTCTCTATAACTTTTTAATGCGGCTTCATTGACTTCTTGTTTTATCTTCTTAACTGCCTTGTTCTTGTTATTTATTGCCCTTTTTACATCCTTATTTAGCCACATTGGCGTTGTCCTGTTCCTAGCCCTTTTATTTCTGTACGGTATGGCTAGCTCGCCATCCATTCTGTACAGGAAGTTAAATTAGATCTCAGATACCAAGCCGAAGGTATTAAACAGGGTCTACGAGAACCATCATATGGCATTTGCACTTGTGCTATGAGCTGGATGTCCAGCTACAGCTGTTCGATTTGACCTCATGGGATTGCTCTCAAAGATTATTATGATACAGAGCAAGACTGGAATGAAGGTCTACTCTGTTCAGCGATGAGTCGCGCTTTTGTCTTGGATGCAAAGGTAGCCAGAGATTGGAAGGAAGACCGCGTGTCCAACATCACAAAGAGGCTTTCATGAGGGAACGTGAAAGTGTCACATAAGTTGTTTTTCAACACTACAATGCCACGGTGCATGTTTTTGGGCAACTGTGAGCAGCCTCTGTGGTCTAAATGTGCCACCATTACCTGCAGCGTCTCTGCATTTGTCTCCCATCGAGCACATCTGTGACGTCGTTGGTTGGCAATTGCAAAGGTAGCTGACAAAAGCATATTTTGATGATTTGCGTGTCTTAGGCTAGTTTCACACTAGCGTTTATTCGATGCAGCGCACAGCGCCGCTAAGCCCCGCCCCTGCCGACTCCCTGCCCGCCCCATCCGGTCATCGCCGCCTACTATCGCACATGGACGCTTGCGATCTGCGCACCCTATCTTTAGCATAGGGTGCGCAGATCGTGCGCTGGCCATGCGCTAGTAGGATTTTGGTGTGCGCTGCGCACTTTTGAAGGTGCGCCCGTGTGCGCCGAACGCAGCATGTTGCATTTCGGCGTGCTCGGCGCACCTTCAAAAGTGCGCAGCGCGCGCCAAAATCCTACTAGCGCACGGCCAGCGCACGATTTGCGCACCCTATGCTAAAGATAGGGTGCACAGATCGCAAGCGTCCATGTGCGATAGTAGGCGGTGATGACCGAATGGGGCGGGCAGGGGGCGGGGCTTTGCGGCACCGTGCGCTGCGTCGAATAAACGCTAGTGTGAAACTAGCCTTAAGTATATCAGTGTGCCCGAACATTCGTAAAAACCTCTTTCACTTACATGCCTTAGCATGTTATCAACGAGGTATTCCCATCTCCAAGATCCCATCCCAATGTGTATTAGGTGTAATAATATTAGCAAATACCTCCTGTTAGAAGTATAAAGTATGTAGTATAGAAGTCTATAATATGTAGTATAGTTCTTCTGATTCGCTATATCGCTTACCTCATATGCAGGTGTAGGAGGAGGGGTCCCTGCTGTGTGCCCGGGCCGGAACCATAGGGACTGTCACCAAGGTTCCTAGGGGGGACTGTTTCCTAGGGGACATAATTAGCGGACGGAACAGAGTTTTAGAAAAGTTGGGGGTGGAGCCGGTATAAAAGGGGCTGAGGACGCCAGCAGGAGTCAGTCGACGGAGCAGGAGAGACGGAGCAAGGAAGCTAGAGGGCACCAGAGAGCCAGAGCGAGAACCAGAGCCAGAGCAAAGAGAGGAGAGCAGCGACTGGAGAGACTGAAGGGAGACGGCACCGAGCCGTCCAGCCGAGATACACCAACCGTCCGTCCGCGCTCCTAGCGGCCGCCGCTCCACTCCAGCCCGCGGTTGCAGCCTGTCCGCTGCCGCCTGTGGCCGCCACCACCCAACTCCAGCCCACGGCTGTGACCTGTCCTCTGCTGCCCGCGGCCGCTCCTTTCCAGCCTACGGTTGTGGCCTGTCCGCGGCCGCCGCCGCTCCACTCCAGCCCGCGGCTGTGGCCTGTCCGCTGCCGCCCACGGCCGCTGCCGCTTCACTCCAGCCCGTGGCTGCGGCTTGTCCGCTACCGCCCGCGGCCCCCGCAGCTCGGCTCCGGCCCACGGCTGCGGCCTGTTAATAGAATCATGGAATCATAGAGTTGGAAGGGTCCTCCTGGGCCATCTGGTCCAACTTTCTGCTCAAAGCAGGAATCACTAAATCATCCCAGATAGATGTCTGTCCAGCCTCTGTTTGAAGACTTCTATTGAAGGAGAACTCACCACCTTTTGTGGCAGCCTGTTCCACTCATTGATCACCCTAACTGTCAAAAAGTTTTTTCTAATATCTAATCTGTGTCTCCTCCCATTCAGTTTCATCCCATTGCTTCTAGTCTTTCCTTGTGCAAATGAGAATAAAGTTGATCCTTCTACAATGTGACAGCCCTTGAGATATTTGTAGACAGCTACTAAGTCTCCTCTCAGTCTTCTCTTCTGCAAGCTAAACATTCCCAAATCCTGCAACCTTTCCTCATAAGACAGGGTTTGCAGGCCGGTCACCATTCTGGTCTCTCTTTTCTGAACTTGCTCCAGTTTGTTGATGTCTTTTTTAAAATGTGGTGCCCAAAACTGGACACAGTATTCCAGATGAGGTCTGACCAAAGAGGTGTAGAGAGCAATCATAACTTCACTTGATCTAGACTGTATGCTTCTGTTAATACATCCTAGAATTGCATTTGCTTTTTTTGCTGCTGCATCACACTGTTGACTCATATTCAGTCTGTGATCTATTAGTATACCCAAGTCTTTTTAACATGTGCTGTTGCTTAGCCCTATTCCTCCCATTCTGTATATGCTTTTTTCATTTTTATTGCCCAGATGTAGTACTTTGCATTTTTCCCTGTTAAAAACCATTCTGTTAGTTGCTGCAAACTGCTCCAGTTTATTTATATCTTTTTGAATCCTCTCTTTCTCTTCTCTAATATTAGCTATCCCTCCTAGTTTTGTGTCATCAGCAAATTTAATCAGTTTACCCTCAATCGTTGATAAAGATGTTGAACAATACAGGGCCCAGGACAGAGCCCTGTGGTACCCCACTTGAGGCATTTTTCCAACTGGATGTGCAGCCATTTACGACCACTCTTTGGGTCCGATCACTAAGCCAGTTATGAATCCACCTAACAGTTGCCTTGTCCATTCCATACCTAGTCATTTTTTCAATAAGGATTGTGTGAGATACTTTGTCAAATGCTTTGTTGAAGTCAAGATATACTATATCTACAGCATTTCCCTGATACACCCAATCAGTGATTCTGTCATAGAAGGAAATTAAGTTAGTCTGACATGACTTATTAGTTACAAACCCATGCTGACTCTGTTTAATCACTTCATTCTTATCCAGGTACTGACATACATGTTGTTTAATAATTTGTTCAAAGATCTTTCCTGGTATAGAAGTCAGACTCATCGGCCTATAGTTGCCTGGGTCCACCTTCTTCCCCTTTTTGAATATAGGAACATTTGCTCTTCTCCAGTCTTCTGGCACTTCTCCTGTTCTCCAAGAATTTTCAAAGATTATGGAGAGGGGTTCAAAAATTTCTTCTGCTATCTCCTTCAGTACTCTGGGGTGTAATTCATCTGGACCTGGAGATTGAATTCATTTAGGTTAGCTAAGTGTTTCCTCACTATCTTTCTGTTTATAGATATCGTGGATTCTTCTATTCCCTGAATAGGACAGTGAAGAACAGTTGATGTTACATTTCCTTTCTGAGAGGAAACAGATGCAAAATAGGAATTTAAAAGTTCGGCCTTCTCAACATCCTGTCTTACCATTTCATCATTTTCATCCTGTAAAAATCCTATAGCATCATTGACTTTTCTTTTACTTTTGACATATCCCCAAAATTCTTTATTATTGCTTTTGACGTCTCTTGCAAGCCTCAAGTCATTGTTAGCTTTAGCTAATCTGACTTGTGCCCTGCAATTTCTGCAGACAGCATTATATTCTTTTTTAGATATGCCTCCCAATTTCCATTTTATAAACATTTCTTACTTCCTTTTTAGCATGTGTGTAAGTTCTGTGTTCATCCATCCTGGTTTCCTTAAATGCTTCCTATTCTTCCCTCTTTTTGGAATTTTTAACAATTGTGCTTTGAGAATTTCATGTTTCAAGATTTCCCATCTTTCCAGGACATCCTTAAGGATATCCAGCCATTGGATCCCTCCAATTCTCTTTCTGAATCCCTTAAAATCTGCCTTTCTGAAATCTAACCTTGACGTCTGAGTCTTCACAGGTCTTCTTCCTCTTGTTATCCAAAATTCTAAAATAGCATGGTCGCTACCTCCTAGGGTCCCAGCCACTTTTACCTCCGACCTCAAGTATTTCCTCCCTGCTTATAAAAATTAGATCCAAGGTAGCAGTTCCCCTTGTTTTCTCCCCTACCTTTTGGAAGATAAAGTTGTCAGCAAGAGAGGATAAGAATTTCCTTGACCTGTTAGTTTTGCCTGAGAGAGATTCCCAACAAATGTCAGGATAGTTGAAATCTCCCATGACAACTATGTCATATTTTTTGGAGAACTTGGCCATTTGATGCATAAAGAGTTCATCCATATCTTCAGCTTGCACAGGCGGCCTGTAGTAAATGCCTATAATGGTGTCCTTTCCATTGTTCTGTCCTTGTATTCTTACCCAAACAGTTTCCACAGAACTCCCAGTCTCCGAAGCTTTAATCTCTGTGCAGATATACGCGTTTCTAACATACAATGCGACACCTCCTCGTCGTTTATCAAGTTTGTTTCTTGCAAATAAGTTGTATCCTTCTAGCCTTGTATTCCAATCATGTGTATTGTCCCACCAAGTTTCAGTGATTCCAATGACATCATATTTCTTTTCCTGCGTTAGTAGTTCCAATTCTCCTTGTTTGTTGCCCACGCTTTGTGCATTAGTATAGAAACATTTTAATTTGTGATTTGGTTCTCTTTCTCCAATATTTTTATTATTTAGATTCTTTTGTCTTTGTTCTTCCTTTCCACTTCTGATAGCAGAGTTCTCAATAGGATTTATCAGGTGTATGGCTTTTTCTGGCCTTTTGCTTCCCTTCCCACATTGTTCTAGTTTAAAGCTGGTGCAACCCATCTTTAGCAAGTAGTCCATCGTATTGGTAATTCACTCCGTGATCCAGAAATCCAAATCCTTGCTGATGGCACCATCGATGTAGCCAGTTGTTCACATGCAGAATCTTATTCCACCTCCTTGTTCCATGGCTATCCACTGGGAGGATGGAAGAGAAGACCACCTGCGCTCCCAGTTCTTTCGCTTTCTTACCTAAGTTTTCAAAGTCTCTGCAGATGGTTTCCAGGTCGTTTCTTGCTGTGTCATTTGTCCCCACATGTATTAGCAGGAATGGGTAGTCATCTATAGGTCTGAAGAGTCCTGATATCCTATCAGACACATCTTTAATTTTTGCACCTGGAAGACCGCACATTTCTCTTGAGGTTATATCCGGTCTGCGGATAACGGCCTCTGTTCCTCTCAACAGGGAATCCCTCATGACCACCACTCTCCATTTCTTCTTCACAACATTTTTCTTTCTCCATCCAGGAGGATGCAGCCGCCGCTGCCCGTCCCCAGCTTGTGGTTGCGGCCTACACCGTCCGGTCCCCGGGCAACGCTGTACCGCCTCCGCCGGGAGGCGCAACGCAGAGGAAATCTTCAGGGGCCTACTGTGCCCCCACTTCACTTGGGCGTAGGAACGCCCGAAGTCTCCACCAGATCCTCGTCGGCTGGGCCCAGTGGCTGAAACGCCGAAGCATCGCCGACCACCACTCTGCCGGACATCAGAGAGGATAAGTGACACGTTGTAGTTTATACTCAGGAGCCGTAGTCGGCCATACCGCGGCCCTATAGTGACCGGTCTCTGCCGGGTTAGTCGTATTCGTATTACCAGTGTATTCTTGTTTTGATCCCTGCGAGGATAACTATTGTTAGCTTGTTTGGTTGCTCTAGATAGCCCCTATAGGCCTCTATATATATAAAAGTTACATCTTAAGTTCATCTCGTCTCCCGTCTCGTCACTGCATCCCGGGTACCTGCGATTTCTACACAGGCATTGCAGGACCTTAGGTATCCATGGTTACTACCACTAGCAACTTGCTAACTGTCACTATATGAGTGGGCGTAACCATGAATACCTGCACATGAGGAAAGAGAGATAACGAATCAGAAGAAACATAATACATTTCTAATTGGTATTTGCTAATATTATCATTATTACACCTACTACATCTTGGTATAGTACCTTGGATATAAGACTACCCTTTAATGTATTTCTGACCTTGGCATTCATACTAAAAAATGTTTTCATGTTTTGCAAATCATTAACATGTAAATGGACCCAATGTAATCTACAGTTAGGTCCATATATATTTGGACAGAGACAACATTTTTCTAATTTTGGTTCAAGACATTACCACAATGAATTTTAAACAAAACAATTCAGATGCCGTTGAAGTTGAGACTTTCAGCTTTCATTTGAGGGTATCCACATTAAAATTGGATGAAGAGTTTAGGAGTTTCAGCTCCTTAACATGTGCCACCCTGTTTTTAAAGGTACCAAAATTAATTGGACAATTGACTCCAAGGCTATTTCATGGACAGGTGTGGGCAATCCCTTCGTTATGTCATTCTCAATTAAGCAAATAAAAGGCCTGGAGTTGATTTGAGGTGTGGTGCTTGCACTTGGAAGGTTTTGCTGTGATGGAAACATGCGGTCAAAGGAGCTCTCCATGCAGGTGAAACAAGCCATCCTTAAGCTGCACACAACAATACACACAACGATATTATGAACGATATTGTTGCAATGTGACCAGTTTGGTGACATTGCAGTAATGTCAAAACGACATTGTTGTGTGTGTGACATGTAGCAACGATCAGTTGGCTGATCGTTAATTGTTGCCTAATGGTCTGGGCCATAATTGGTCTCCCACTTGGCAGCACACATCGCTGTGTGTGACAGCGAGAGACCAACGATCAGCAACGCTGGGAACTGGTATCCAGGGTAAACAGCTGGGGTAACTAAGCACCGCGCGGCTCTTAGTTACCCGCTGATTACCCTGGATACCAGCGTGCTCGCTGGTCCTGATCGTTGGTGAATCTGCCTATGTGACATCTCATCAGCATTCAGCTAACTATGTCCCAGCGATCCCATCCACGTCGGATCGTGGGTGGGATCGCTGGGACACTGAAGCGTGTAACGGGGCCCTAAGTGTTTGCGGGTTCAGTATATAAAGTGTCACTTTGTATGTAATCTCTTGCCCAATCCAACATCAGGCACAGAGAGATGCAACTGCATACGGGGTAATACAGTTATGAGTTCTACCAGACAACACTCAGTGTGTATTGTGCATTAGTTCCTTTAATTAAATGATCCACGTAAAATATACTTCCTGTGCACCATACGGCTGCCTTCTAACCAGTGTGCAGCTTGGATCAGGTGCAATCATTCCTGAAATATCTAGCTGACCCCTAATTTGGTGTGCAGTTGCCAACCCTTTCTTGACATGAAACTCATGCACGTCACACGTTGGCTGCATTAGTATGGCACAGACTGAATACCAGGCAGGTGCTGGCAATGTTACACAGCCAGCATCTGCCGCTAACACAAGGGACCACAGTTTAACCATTTAAATGCCACTGTTAATCTGGGATGCACATTTAAATGGAGTGATTGCAATCACTCTGGCACCCATCGATCGCCCTGTGATAGGCTGGACATCAAAAGAGATCAGAATTTTTACCATATGCTGCAATACTGAAACCAATAGGAAATAATACAAGCTTTCAAAGAATCACAGGTTCAAGTCCCCTAGGGGGACTAAAAATCTACAAATCACATAAATGCGGTCAGGTGACGGCTCGCTCCCTCTAGCAATGCAGGAGAATCCTGACCGCACGCACACCCTCAAGATTCAGGAGTCTGCAGTCACATAGATTGCAGACATCTATCTCAAGCCTGGACAACCGCTTTAAGGCTCTTGGAAGAAGTTGATAAAAACTGGCTGTAACATATAGTGGTTAAAGTGTATGGAACATCAGTGTACACTAAGGCTATGTGCACACATTGCGGATTCTACTGCGTTTCTGCAGCGTTTTTGGCCCTGCGGAAACGCAGCAGTTCCGCAGACATGGTACAGTACCATGTTAGCCTATGGCATTTCAAATCCGCTGTGCTCACGCTGCGGTTCTTTCCGCATGGTTTTGCTGCGGTTTACAAACCGCAGCGTCAATTATTTGTGCGGATTCCGCAGCGGTTTCACTCCTTTAGCATAGTAGAGGTGTGACACCGCAGGGCAAAACCGCAGGTCACTTTACCTGTGGTTTTACCTGCGGATCCACAAGGAAACACCCGCAGGTGAATCCGCAGCGTGTGCACATAGCCTAAGGGAGAGTTTCTGCCATATACCCAAACAGCCATGAAAATCCCAGCAGAGCAATAAGTATGGCCTTGGAGTCATTTCATAGTTTGGCCGGTAGGAGTCCTTAGCTCGTCAGAGAACGGGCTGTATAGGAAAGCAGGGATGTTACTCAGGACCCTGAGAAACATTTGTGCCAGCTGTAATACTCACATGGCTACACATTATACATGCAGTCCAGAAACAGTCACTGACTGGGCACAGGCAGAGAACGGGCTGTATAATAAAGCAGGTATGTTATTCAGGACCCTGAGAGACATTCACATTAAAGATTTACAATAATTGGGGGCCCCATTGGAGCTTTAGCATTGGGGCCTATGCTGTTCAAGGTACGCCACTGCACATGATCACCAGCTCCAGTACTGGAAAATCCTCATAACACACATGCTCTGTCAAGATTCAGAAGTCTGCAACTAATTCTTGGATAACTACTTTAAATAAACCACTGTGCTAAGACTGATATTACCGCCATACAGTGACCATATAATGGCATGCCTCCCAAGTTTTGAAGAAGGGAAAGAGGGATAATTTTAGGTCATGCCCCCGACCACACCCATTTCCAAATTAGTCACATCCATGTCCACGCCCCAACCATACCCATTTAGCACTGCTGATCACACTGACTGGTACTGAGGGCACAGTGGCTGGCATTATGGGCACAGTGGCTGGCATAGGCACATTGGCTGGTACTGTGGGCACACTGACTGGTACTGAGGAAAAGAAAGAAAGAACAGAGAGAAGGAAAGAACGAACAGAGATAGAAAGAAAGAACAGTGAGAGAAAGAAAAAGGGGAAAGAAAGAGAAATAAAGAAAGAGAAAAAAGAAAAAAGAGAGGGAGTGAAAGAACAGAGAGAAAGAAACAAAGAAAGAACAGAGAGAGACAAAGAAAGAGAGGAAAGAAAGAACAGAGAGAGACAAAGAAAGAGAGGAAAGAAAGAACAGAGAGAGAAAGAAAGAGAGGGGAAGAAAGAACAGAGAGAAAGAAAGAGAGGGGAAGAAAGAACAGAGAGAAAGAAAGAGAGGGGAAGAAAGAACAGAGAGAGAGAAAAAGAGGGGAAGAAAGAACAGAGAGGGAGAGAGAAAGAAAGAACAGAGAAAGAAACAGCAGAGTAATAAAGAGGGGAAAGAAAGAACAGAGAGAGAAAGAAAGAAAAAGGGGAAAGAAAGAACAGAGAGAAAGAAAGAGAAAGAAGAAAGAACAGAGAGAGATAGAGAAAGAAAGAACAGAAGAAAAGAGGGGAAAGAAAGAGCAGAGAGAGAGAACAGAGAGAGAGAACAGAGAGAGAGAACAGAGAGAGAGAAAGAACAGAGAGAGAAAGAAAGAGAACAGATATAGAGAAAGGAAGAACAGAGAGAACAGAGAGAGAAAGAAAAAAAAGAAAGAGGGGAAGGAAAGAACAGAGAGCGAGAAGGAAGAACAGAGAGAAAGAAAGAGGGGAAGAAATAACAGAGAGGGAGAGAGAAAGAAAGAACAGAGAAAGAAAGAGGGGAAAGAAAGAACAGAGAGAGAAAAAGAAAGAAAAAGGGGAAAGAAAGAACAGAGAGAAAGAGAAAGAAGAACAGAGAGAGATAAAGAAAGAACAGAAGAAAAGAGGGGAAAGAAATAAAGAGCAGAGAGAAAGAAAGGGGCAAGAAAGAAAGAACAGAGAGAGAGAGAAAGAACAGAGAGAAAGAAAGAGAAAGAGAACAGAGATAGAGAGAAAGGAAGAACAGAGAGAAAGAACAGAGAGAGAAAGAAAGAAAGAGAAAAAGAAAGAGGGGAAAGAAAGAAAAGAGAGAGAAAGGAAGAACAGAGAGAGAGAGAACAGAGAGAAAGAAAGAGAAAAAGAAAGAGAGAACAGAGAGAAAGAAAGGGAACAGAGAGAGAAAGGAAGAACAGAGAGAGAGAAAGAAAGAGAACAGAAAGAAAGAAGGGGAAAGAAAGAACAGAGAGAACGAAAGAACAGAGAGAGAGAGAAAGAAAAAAGGAAGATTAGAGAGAGAAAGAAAGAAAGAACAGAGAGAGAGAAAGAAACAGAGCGAGAAAGAAAGATTCTATAAAGATACTATAGCAGCCTGGCTCCCATTGTAGTGCCCACCTGAGCCTCCCGATGCAGGGAATATCATGATCTGCTCACATGGCCGGCATCCCCGATTCCAAGGCGATGCCGCTGTCCACGCTGTTGGAGGACACGGTGATGGATCTGAAGCATTCCCTGAAGTGCCTATATGATTCCGACACAATCTCCTCCCGAAATTACCTCATTTACGGTCAGCTCCCAGCACATCACTTTCGGTGGAACGTCACGTGCGAGTTTTAAAGTGCTCCTCGGGACTCCGCCGTGTACTCCTGTGTCCACGGGAAAAGTAAGCTCCTGACCCGGAACAGCGGGGCAGACTCTAGAAATCGGGACTGTTCTGCTGGATCCGGGACGGTTGGGAGGTATGAATGCTCCCCACCATACACATTGTACACGCACGGCTCTGCACATCTCATACTCACACGGTTCCGCTTTGTATGCCTCATACACACACGGCTCCAATCTATACACCACGCACACACACAGCTCCACTCAGTACACACATGGCTCCACTCCATAACCCTGGTACACACACAGCTCTGCTCCGCTCCATACTTACACTGCTCATCTCCGTACACTTCGTACACAAAGGGCTCCGTTTCGTACACCCCTTACACACGCGACTCCGCTCCGTACACCCACATGGCTCTGTACACTTCTTACACACACTGCTCCACTCTGTACACCAAGTACACATATGGCTCCGCTCTGCACACTCCATACACACACGGCTCCTTACACTTCATACACACAGGACTCCTTTCCGTACACCTCGTACACACACAGCTCCGCACACCTCGTACACACGCGACTCCGCTCCGCACACCTCATACACACGCTGCTCCGCTCCATACCCCTCGTACACACGGCTCCGCTCCGTACCCTACGTACACGCACATCTCTGCTCCGTACACCTCATACATGCACAGCTGTGCTACATCCAGCCTGTAAACCCCTCTTGACCCCACACATAAACTTCCCCTCATCCAGCACCATGACAACCAGCATAGCAGAGTCCTGCATACACTGAGGCCCCTGATCATGTGAGCCCTGACTCCTCCCCTCATGTGACCTCATCACAGGTCCTGTGCGCACAGAACAGCCCAGCAACGTCATTGCTGGGATTTAATAGGAGTGAGGGGCTGCGATGGGTCTTTCTGGGAGGGCAAGGAATGGATGGGGTCAATGCATGGGGGGTTTGGCAGCAGTGCAGTGCGGGAAAAATAAGCTTCCGGTCAGGAAAGCGGGGCATGCGGTCTAAATCGGTACTGTCCCGCTGGATCCGGGATGGTTGGGAGGCTTGTATCATGTTGATATCCGTTTTACACCAGTGCTCTGCAGACCCTATATGTGTACACTGTGCCGGTTTTCGCCAGTGACGTCTCGCTGATTGTTATCGTTCATTTTCCCTTTTCCTTTGCATTCAGTCCAGACTACCATGATCTCTTATTCCATCCATTACTCATCTCTGCTAATTGTAACACACAGACATCTTCACTTTCCTGATTTTCCAGAACCTTACTCACATTCTACCACATTTACACAAAGCACAACTTGTGATGCCTTATAATTCCCATGTGCCTCATTTAAAAATGCTCCCCTGTGACCTCTTATAATAATGGCCCTGTACCTCCTTAAAATAATAACAGTCCTCCACATTGTGCCTACTTATAATAATTGACACTACTAAAGCCCCTAAGGGGTGTCACTCATAGTATAAAGTACCCTATAGACCTCAATACAGTATAATGTCCCCCACAACCAGCCTACACAGTAAGATGGTCCCCCACAGCCACCCCACACGTTATAATAGATCCCCCATACACTATGAATATCCCCCATAGCTCCAATATTGTATGATGGTCCACCCAGAGCCCCCTATATAGTATGATTGTCCACATCACAACCTCCCTATATAGTATGATGGTCCACTTCACTGCCCTCATTTAGTATGATGGTCCCACCAACAGCCATCTATAGTGTATGATCATCCACATCACAGCCCCATTATATAGTATGATGGTCCACCTCACTACCCCCATATAGTATGATGGTCCCACCAACAGACCACTGTCATGACACAGCTGTCAGGTGACCCTGGACCAGGGGCTCCTTCTCTGATCCTAGCACTAGGGGGTGCCCTAGATACTTCTGAAGGTGAAGATGCCAGAGCCGCCACCCTTGCCTTATCCCCTAAGTTAGCCCTCCGTCTGTTCTCTTCCCCCACCCAGGGTTAACAGAAAACTCCAAGCATACAAAATATTCACTCACATATAATAGAGGAATGCACATGGGAGTGGGGGATTGGGAATAAACAAAAGTAGAGACGGGAAACTGGCATTAAAACACTTACTAACCATGCAATAGTCAGATAATTCCTCCAACACTCCTTCTCATATGAACACCTCTTCCTCTGATGGGGATTTGCATCAGAGCACAGATTATAAAGGGGATGACAGTGGCTCACTAAGCTCAGCTGCGAGCACAGAGTTTTCCAACATGGCCAATTAACTCCTGTTCTGCCAAAAGGAATAAATACCATTTAAAATGGAGAAGTGCTTCTTCTCAGCGCCAAAATAGGCGCAATCAGACACTATGGTCTTCTGACTCCACACTGTCGCGGTAACCCCATGATAGTGCCACCCTTCTACGAGGGTCCTCCAGAACCTCAGGACAGGATTTATTGTAGTGTACCATGTGAAAAGACCGGACCAGTCTGGCCACATGAACATTAGATGCTGGTACCCACATCCTCTCCTCAGGAACGTACCCCCTCTAATGTACCAGATTCTAAAGCGTCTGAAGGACAAAACGAGAATCCAAGATTTTCACTATCTGAAAGTCCAAGTTTCCATCGACAAAGACAGAATATGGTGGTAGCGGTGACAGTATTGAAGATGCAACATTTTTTAAGGAGAGATCTATTAAATACTGTACATTATGAATCCTAAAGGTAGATAGCAGAGTAAGGCAGAATGCTACAGGATTGACGATGGCTACAATCTTATTAGAACTGATAAACCTGGGACCCAGTTTCCAAGATGGAACTTTCAGGTTAATGTTCCTAAAGGACAACCACACAAAGTCACCAACATACTGGTCCGGACCCACCAAACATCTCCGATCAGCCACACTCTTAAATTTGGATCCCAGCTTCCTCAAATTATTAATAACCCCCTGCCATACGGACATAATAGAGGATGAAAACTGTTCCTCTTCAGGTAATTCAGGACGGTCTTCATTAAATGAACTGAACTGAGGATGGAGCCTCGAAAAACGGGGACTTACTGGTCGATTCCTGACAATGATTATTTACAGCAAATTTGGCTAATGGTAAGTAAGTAACCCAATCATCCTGATTTTCAGATACAAAATACCTGAAGTAAGTCTCCAGATTCTGGTTAATCCATTCAGTCTGCCCATTAGTCTGCGGGTGAAATGCAGAGGAAAATGACAGATGGATCCCCAGACAGGTGCAAAATGCCCTCCAAAACATGGAAACAAACTGTACCCCCCAATCAGAAACAATATCGGTCGAGATCCCATGTAATTTTACAATTTCCATGACGAAAATTTGCACAAAGGACTTGGTGTTTGGTAAAACTGGTGATGCAATAAAATGAGACATCTTACTGAATCTATCCATGACCACCAAAATTACCGCATTCCCTGCCGACACAGGTAGATTCATGATAAAATTGACCAACAAGTGAGTCCAAGGTCTACTTTGAATCTCCAATGGCTGGAGAGCCACCGACGGACGAGTAAGAAATGTCTTAGAATGCGAATGAAAGAAAGAAACATACTACATACTTCCGGACATCCTGATGAACCCCTGGCCACCAAAAATGCAGAGTAAGAAGATCAGTGGTGGCTTTATTACCAGGATGCTACAAACTTGTTACGCCCCCCCAGAGAATCTGTCAGGCAAAGAGACTTTGGGCTCCACTATGTTTTGCCTGGGAGACATGATTCTTACACCAGATGTATTAGGGTGCTGCAAAACAACAGTGCGTAGATCTGCCACCTCCAGACTGAGCTGCTGCAGTTGCCCTATCAGAGCAGTAATAGGATCCATTATGGATAAAAAAAATGGTTATGGTCAGAGCTATTGTCACTACTCAGCTGTCGGATTACTCCTTCCTTGTCCCTAACTCTAAGGGGCGCCCTAGCTAACCCTATTCCCCAGGATATTTCTGAAGGTGCAGATGCTGCGGCTTCCACCCTTGCCATATCTCCTGAATCAGCCCTCCGTCTGCTCCCTCCCCCCAAGCAGGGAAGAGGGAAGCTGCCGTGCACCGCATCACATCAACCAGACGAACAAGGCAACAAGAACAAGGACAATAGAAAATACAGGCATAGAAATATTCATTCACATATAACAGAGGAATGAACCGGGGAGTGAAGGATGGGGGGGGAAAATAATAGGAGGGAAGGGAATTATCACACTTAAAAACCCTCGTTACAGTCACAGATAACTCCTCCAAACTCCTTATATAAGCACCGAAAACACCTTTCCTCCAAGCCATACAGCATAAGCTAGCTCTGATGACGTGTTCCCATCAGGGTCCAAATTATATAAGGGATAGGAGTGGCTAACTGAAATCAGCTGAGAGCTCTAACTCGCAGAGCTCTCATCATTCCCGATTAACCCCTATTCTGTCTAAAGAAATAAACACCATTTAAAAAGAAGGTGAAGCTCTTCTTTTCAGTGCAGGCGTAGGAGCAATCAGATGCTGTGGTCTTCTGACTCCTCTCTATTGCAGTAACCCCGTGATGGTGGCTCCCTTGAGGGTTTCATCTGAATCACGTCACTCAGCAATTTACATGGAAACTCAAAGTAAGTGCTCAACGACAAGAACCAGATAAATGTGATCCCAAATGTTATGTAAAATGTTAACAATAGAAGCTTCAACTCAGTCCACAAAAATAGGAAGTCTCCACTCAGGTTCATCATCTACCAGTGGAAATATAGGGGACTTCAATATTACTGGTAGCACAAAGCCTCCTCACACCCCAAAAGAAATCCAGTGAATTCTGCACTTCCAAATCCAAATGCCAGCCTCCCTTCTAAGCCCCACAGTGTACCTAAACCACATTCAGCGTCCACATGTTTGGCATTTCTGTAGTGATGACAGCTCACCTAATTTTTGGGTGCATGTCTCCTGAAGTATAAACTGGACACAATATACTAGTTACTACAATGTACTGGTCACTACAAAGTATTGGTCACTACAACGGCTGTTTGCAATTTACTCTGTAACATCCACTGCTTCTTGTTTTTTGAAAACATCCATGGAGTCGAAACCGTCACTACACCTGTAGATTAATTCCCAAAGAGGTATAATTTCCAAAATGGGATAACTTGAAGGGGGATTCTGCTCTTCTACCACTTAGGAGCTCTGTATATGGAGTCCGCAAAGTATTCTAGGAAAATCTGCGCTCCAGGAGGCAAATAACACTCCATTGTTCCTGAGTTTCTTTGTATGGCTAAGCAGTACTGTACAGCCACATATAGGGTATTTCTACATTCAACAAAAATTGTGGGACAAATTTC
The DNA here is from genome assembly GCF_039654945.1 of Dendrobates tinctorius. NCBI lineage: Eukaryota > Metazoa > Chordata > Amphibia > Anura > Dendrobatidae > Dendrobates > Dendrobates tinctorius. Next base: position 25,868,681 of record NW_027361683.1, read on the forward strand.
GAGGACATTTTTACCAAAATGAAAACTGTGAAAATGTAAAATCTGGGGCTAAAATACATTTTTTGTGGTAAAAATGTAATTATTTTTTCTTCAAAGTCCAATGGTATAAAATTCTGTAACACACCTGTGGTGTCATTATAATCCCTGCAACTCTAGATTAATTCATCAAGAGACTCTCCCAGTGAGTCATGGCACCCGCAAACCATAACAGTAAAATCTGCACTATCATATGGCCCTTCTTCCCTTCCGAGCTTTGTATGGTGCCTTAAAATTAATTACCGTCTACATCAGGGGTCCTCAAACTACGGCCCGTGGGTCACATGCGGCCTGCCGAGGACATTTATCCGGCCCCTGGGCCCGGCGACATTGAACTTCACTACAGATCAATGCTGGTGGGCCCTGTAATCACAGGTGGAATGACGAGGTGGCGAGGAAGGGCAATGTGTGGCTTCCGTATGCAGCACAGGCGACGTGATTATCATCAGGCCGCCTGCGTCGCCTGATGACGTCTCGATGCCTGTGCCAGAAGAAGATGGAGTTGAGCGGGCGCCTCTTCAGTGCAGCGGGGGACATAGGTGAGTACCGATATATATATATATATATTTTTTTTTTTTTTTAACGCCGGGTCTGTTCACTGAGACTGCACAGACTCCCCACCTGACCCGCGGTGAACTGACAGTGAGGAAAAATGTTCAGAAACTGGGGTGACTGGGGGTAGATGTTTTTAGCCGGGGGGGCAATAACAATGGTCCCTTTCTAGGCTATTAATATCTGCCCTCACAATTTTGTTCCGTGAATTAATTCTCTAATTTAACACCTACAGCTCCAATATTTTACACACATACACTACTAACATTATTAGTTAGGGACATATATAAATCTAACTGATATGCAGGGCCAGCGTTAGGGGCAGGCAGACCAGGCAGCTGCCTAGGGCCCCCGCTCCTCCAGGGGCCCCCAGCCAGCGGCACATCACACAGCCGCTATGGGGCCCCGTGAGGCAGGGGGGCCCGCCTGCCCCCAGCGCCGACTCCCGCCGCCACCGCATTGAAGGAGGCAGTGATGGAGGAGAGTGCGTCAGCTGTCGCTCCCTCTCCCATCATTCCCCGCTCTGCCTCTGACACAGCAGGGGGCGCGATGACATCATCGCGCTCTCACTGTGTGCCAGACAGAGCAGGAGGAGACAGGAGCAGCCAGCAGCGCAGGCACGAGGAGAAGGTGAGGAGTGGTTTTTTTTTTTAAATCAGTGTGAGTGCTGGACTGTGGGGCCCTTCTGGGTGGACTATATACCATGCTCAGCTGTATCATACCATGCTGGGGGGGCTATATTCAATGCTGGGCTGTATTACACCATTCTGGAGGGGGCTATATACCATGCTGGGCTGTATTATACCATGCTGAGCTGTATTACACCATTCTGGGGGGCTATATGTGGCGCCCCTGAGGCTCAGTCGCCACAGAGGTACTGCACCTTCTCCTAAGGTGTGGTGCCCCACCGTCTGGGTAAGTTGGGAACTCCTTTCCACACTCCAACACTCGCACCCCACACAGCAGGGTAGTTCTGCACAACCACATTGTGGCTCAGTGCTTAGAGAGTAGCAGAGCACCTCTGGTGGTTCCCTGCTTGGAACACTGGATGTGTTGGGAGGTGGGTGGAGTTTAGATCCATATAAAAGATTGGGAAGGTTTAGAATTACAGGTTCAGTCTGACAGGAGGTCAGTCTGGGGTGAGTCCCAGAGGAGGGAAGGACAGTCAGTCAGGAGAGTCTGAGGACGGGTCCGAGGAGAAGGAGAGTGACGTAGAACTGCAACCTAAGCTTCCATAGAGAGAGAAAGACGAGTACAGAATGAAGGAGTAGAGAGAACAGAGAGGAGACGTGGGTTGGAAGAGGAACCCTGCCTATAGGTTCTCAGCGCAAGGCCGGGGCCCGGTCCCCGAGGTTGTATGGACACTTATGGTTCTGCGGCAGACACCAGTGGAGTAGTCGGCTGTAAATGCATTACTCCCATCCAAGACTTGAGGCACAACAGCAACACAGATAGAGAGCCGGGAGTGAGGCGTCCCCGAAGCAGGCTACAGTTGTCTGCCATGCAAGTAGAGTTCTAGGAACATCTCTTAGGGTATGTGCACACGCTGCGGATTCTGCTGCGTTTCCGCAGCGTTTTTGGCTCTGCAGAAACGCAGCAGATTTTGCTGCGTTGTACAGTACCTTTATTTCCTATGGAAATAAAAAAAAGCTGTGCACATGCTGCGTTTTTTTCCGCGCGGTTTTGCTGCGGTTTACAATCCGCAGCATGTCAATTGTTTGGTGCAGAAACGCTGCGGTTTTACACCTCATCCATTATGAGGTGTAAAACCGCAGGGCAAAACCGCAGAAAAAACGCAGATAATCCGCAGATAAACCGCAGAAAAACCGCAGCACTTTGTCCTGTGGATTTCCTGCGGTTTTCTCTACAAAATCCGCAGAGACTAAAAACTACGTGTGCACATACCCTTAGGAGGCATTCCAGGGTTACTAAGTACTGGAGTGGTTCACACTACAAGGCGCATTGGCGGAGTCGTTCAGGAAGGTACATGTTGGCGGAGTGTTGGAGAGGAGAGCCCTGACTTGCCCGGGAGGTTGATTGAGTCTTTACCCTGGAGGACACGGCACGGAGGCGGGCACCATTGTGTACCACGAACTGTGAGTAAAGCTTTGAAACTGCAGCTCTGGTGTCCTCCATTCATTTGTGCGCTAATACCTTCAGCATCGCTACATCTGGGTACCAGCATCCATACCATCCTGCGCCTCTCCTCTTCCATAGCACCTACACTGCCCTGGGACTACAGCTCCACCTATGGGGAGCTACACCATCTTTGCTGCACCACACCATCAGTCCCAGCGGATCTGCATGCAGCGTCGGCTTAACACCTCCCTTGCTGAACACCACAGGTGGCGTCACAAACTATTCCATTGACTACCACAAATCGCCGTTGATTTGGGGCGCCTGGGGCCACGGACCGGGTCACCGCTGCCGCGACGCATCCCCCCTGACACCGGCCCGGTACCGAGTACCCCACGGCCCTGGGAGGGTGACCCACTATATACCATGCTGGGCCGTATTATACCATGCTGGGCTGTATTACACCATTCTGGGGGGGCTATATACCATGTTGGGCTGTATTATACCGTGCTGGGCTGTATTTCACCATTCTGGGGGGGCTATATACCATGCTGGGCCGTATTATACAATGCTGGTCTGTATCATGCCATGCTGGGGGGCTATATACCATGCTGGGCCATATTATACCATGCTGGGCTGTATTACACCATTCTGGGGGGGCTATATATCATGCTGGGCTGTATCATACCATGCTGGGCTGTATTACACTGTTAGCGTGGCTGGTCTGGAGCCGGAAACTTCCAGGAGTGGACCCTCTGGGCCATGGCACCGAGGGGCCCCGGGCGAGCTGCCAGGTGGAACCGACCCCTATACAGGGACCGTTAGGAGCAGGCCTGGGAGTTCGAGTACCACGGTAGCCGGTACCGAGAGGGGCGGCTCAGGATGGACTGGAGTAGGAGTGTGGGACTGAAGTGTAGATGACAGGACAGAGCTGGAAGACAGGAGTGGAGTAAGACTGTAGACTGGAACGTGGAGGGATGGCTGGAGCAGGAACACAGGAGACAGGATTGGAGTAGGACGGAAGGACAGGAGCAGGATGGAACAGGAACACTGGAGGCAGGACTGGAGTAGGACAGAAGGACTGGAGCAGGATGGAACAGGAACACCGGAGGCAGGACTGGAGTAGGACGGAAGGACTGGAGCAGGATGGAACAGGAACACCGGAGGCAGGACTGGAGTAGGATGGAGGGACTGGAGCCGAATGGAACAGGAACACCGGAGGCAGGACTGGAGTAGGACGGAGGAACTGGAGCCGGATGGAACAGGAACACCGGAGGCAGGACTGGAGTAGGACGGAGGACAGCAGGAGACACGGATAGCAGGACTGCGAGGCTGCTGCAGGGAGCACACGAGAACAGGACTGCGAGACTGCAGAGAGCACACGAAGCTCTTGGACACGACCAAGCAAATCCCGAAAGGTCTCTTGAGACATCCTGGGATATTCCAGAAATTTATCTGGATTGGCTTTGAGCTTGCTGTATAGGGTGTGGTAGGCTCCACGGCTTTCCCGAACTTTAATAATGGGGTGTCTCCAATAACATCGACGCCGTCTACTCCGTCTTTCTCTATTTCTTTGTTGCTCACAAGCAAACTCATAGGCAAGAAACAGCTTTGTACTTAAATCCAGGTTGAAATAAAAGCTCTCCATGTGAAGATCCATCGTGACACAGGATACAGGAGCGAAATCTGAAGATTTCAGCTGTCCAAGGGTCTATATAAAGATATCCCATAACACACGCCCACTGTTGTTTCATTGGTGGCGTCTGTTTATCTAGATGTTTCTCCTGTAAAATTTTCCACCATGCGCACAAAAAACGCAAACGCATGCAAAATGCATGAAAAAGCATGCAAACGCTGCGTTTTTTTTACCGCATGCGTAAGCTGATGCATCTAAAAACCGCTGCGTTTGCATGCGGTTTTTCGTGCGTTTGAGGTTGCGGAAGATATGCTGCGGATTCAACTGCAAATGTGAAACTAGCCTTAGCTATAACATTCTCTCACTCCCTAAAACTAAAGGGGGGCATGGGGACTCGTGACCCACAAAAATATCATACCGTGGCGATTCTGTCCCTAATGGTTGAGAGGCCATAAACACAAGCTCTGGACTAAGATCGCAGACGAGTCAGTGCCAGTCCCAAATTCTACCATATTACATGCGTCTAAAGAGTTTATCCACAATCTAGAAATCTCTAATGCAATGTCTTAAAACCTGCTTCGGACATGGACAAAACATTCTTCCTCATTAATGCCACTCCCATCAGCGTTGGCCAGAGTAATGGATCTACCAGGTTTATACCTGGACTCCAAGAAGTATCGTTTCTCCTTGCGGAGAATGACATGCTAAGCATGCCAAGATGTGGAGACTTAAAGTCGCAATGCTCCTCTGGGAAATATGCAATTTGTCTCTTCAGAGAGTAAGAGGACTAGAACTCTAGTGCCACCCCATGTTTCCGCATGCTTAGCATGTCATTCTCTGCAAGGAGAAACGATACATCATGGATATCGGTCAGACACCTCTCGCACAGCCAAACCAGATCTCATACTTTGCACTGACGAGGGGCAGTACCCCGAAACACAGTGTCTGCAAACTGAAATTCTGGTTTTGGCTTTTATCCTAAGTCATGTAACAAGGCTTGTTAAAGGGTCGACATTGACTTTTAGGATTGCTACTTCCAATAGGTGGCACTAGAGTTCTAGTCCTCTTTCGCTCTGGGGAGACAATCTGCATATACCTGGAATATCCCACAAAAGGTTCTATATTTGGAGGTTGAGCTGGACCCTGCTATATACCTAATAAATATTTCCCCTAGAGTGATGGGGAGGAATTCGACCAGCCTGCTGTTACATCTGTTGATGGCAGCTAGATGATTGATTGCCCTTCATTGGAGACAAACTACTCCCCTCTCTTATCCGAAGGTGGACCAAGTCATGGTGTTAATAGTTCTCACCTGTATTCATAGCAGCGAATGTGACACGCGCCCCAATGCGCGTTTTGAGCAACTTGGCCCCCTGAGGAAGTCGACACGAAACACACGTTGGGGAGCGTGCCACATGCGCAGTTATGAATACAGGTGAGATTGTGAATGGTTTGAGTGGTTTTGAGCACCTTGAGGGGTGCAATTTTTAGAGTATAGTAACTTTTGGGTATTTTCTGTCATATAGACTCCTCAAAGTCAGTTGTATGTAATGTAATATGGTCCTAAAAAACGGTATTGTAAATTTTGCCAAAAAAAAATGAGAAATCGCTGGTCAATTTTTAACCCTTATAAGTTCCTAAAAAATTGTGTTTCAAAAATTGTGCTGTTGTAAAGTAGACATGTGGGAAATGTTATTTGTTATTTATTAACTATTTTGTGTGACATAACTCTGTGATTTAAGGGCACACAAATTTCCATTTTTTTTCCACAAATAAATGCAAGTCATATCAAATCTTATCACTATCATGAAGTACAATATGACATGAAAAACCAGTGGGATCTGTTGAAGCGTTACAGAGTTGTTACCACATAAAGTGACACTGGTCAGAATTGTAAAATTTGGCCTAGTCATGAAGGAGCGAACAGTTTTGGGGTAAAGGGGTTAAATCCTTAATAAAAAGTATTGTTTAAATTCTTTTTATTATTTTATATTCACACTCAGAAAATTTGTTGAAGTCCGTGGAGAAAAAGTCAACTTATACAGCATGAACCCCTTTCTGACATATGACGTACTATCCCGTCCATGTGCCCTGGGACTTAATTCCCATGGACGGTATAGTACGTCATACGCAATCAGCCGCGATCACGGGGGGAGCGCGGCTGATCGCGGCCGGGTGCTAGCTGATTATCACAGCTGACACCCGTCACTATATGCCAGGAGCGGTTACGGACCGCTCCAGGCACATTAACCCCCAACACACTTCGATCAAACATGATCGCCGTGTTCAGGGGGCATGCTTCCATGAGCCCCTCAGATTAACGTGATGTGCTCCAGTTGTTCTGAGGGCCTCCTCCCTGCAGGCCCCCGGATCCATGATGGCCGCGGGGTCCTTCCAGGTCCTGCAGGGATGTGGTTTCTCAGTGCTTCCTGAGAGCAGGCGCTGAGAAGCCTCCTTATACTGCCTGTCAGATCGCTGATCTGACACAGTACTGTGCAAAGTGTCAGATCAGCGATCTGACTTTACACAGTAATGTCTCACCCTGGGACAATGTAAAAAAAAGTAAAAAAAAACATGTGTAAAACTAATTTAAAAAAAATCCTAAATAAAGAAAAAAAATATTCCCCAATAAATTAACTTCTTTATGTAAATTATGTAAATAAAAAACTATAAAAGTACACATATTTAGTATAAAATTGTTTTTATTGTATAAAAGCGCCAAAACATAAAAAAGATATAAATGAGGTATCGCTGTAATCGTACTGACCCAAAGAATAAAACCGCTTTATCAATTTTACCACACACGGAACAGTATAAACGCCCCCCCCAAAAAAAGAAATTCATGAAATGCTGGTTTTTGTTCATTCTGCCTCCCAAAAATCGTAATAAAAAGCAATTAAAAATTGTCATGTGCCCGAAAATGGTACCAATAAAAACATCAACTCGTCCCGCAAAAAATAAGACCTCACATAACTCTGTTGGCCAAAATATAGAAAAATTATAGCTCTCATAATGTGGTGATGCAAAAACTATTTTTTGCAATAAAAAGTGCCTTTTAGTGTGTGACAGCTGCCAAACATAAAAACCCGCTATAAATAGTAAATCAAACCCCCCTTTATCACCCCCTTAGTTAGGGAAAAATAATAATATAAAAAAATGTATTTACTTCCATTTTTCCATTAGTTGTAAGGCTAGGGTGAGGGTTAGGGCTAGGGTTAGGGTTAGAATTAGGATTAGGGGTGTGTTGGGGTTAGGGTTGGAATTAGAATTGGGGGGTTTCCACTGTTTAGGCACATCAGGAGCTCTCCAAACGCGACATGATGCCCGCAGACCATTCCATCAAAGTTTGCAATCCAAAACATCACTATTTCCCTTCCGAGCCCCGACATGTGCCCATACAGTAGTTTTCTCCCACATATATTGTATCAGCATACTCAGGACAAATTGGACAACAACTTTTGGGGTTCAATTTCACCTGTTACCCTTGGGAAAATAACAATTGGAGACTAAAAGATCATGTTTGTGGAAAAAGTATGATTTTGTTTAATTTCACGCCCACATGTTTACTTTACATCAACACGATTTTGGAACCAAAATTTTTTTGTTAGGAAATTATAAGGGTTAAAAGTTGACTAGCGATTTCTCATTTTTACAACATCATTTTTTTTAGGGACCACATCACATTTGAAGTCACTTTGAGGGGTCTATATGATAGAAAATACCCAAAAGTGACACCATGGTGCTCAAAACCACATTCAAGAAGTTTATTAACCCTTCAGGTGCTTCACATGAATTTTAGGAATGTTTAAAAAAAATGAACATTTAACTTTTTTTCACAAAAACTTTATTCAGGTCCAATTTTTTATTATACCGAGAGTAACAGGAGAAATTGGACCCCAAAAGTTATTGTGCAATTTGTCCTGACTTTTTCAGTGCAAAATTGGCTGTAATTGAGATCAGACGCCATGTCGCGTTTGGAGACCCCTGATGTGCCTAAACAGTGGAAACTCCCCAATTCTAACCCCAACACTCCTAACCTAACCCAACCCCTAACCCTAATTCCAACCCTAATCTTAGACCTAAACTTTGGAGAGCCCCTGATGTGCCTAAACAGTGGAAACCCCCCACAAGTGACCCCATTTTGGAAACTAGACCCCCCAAAAAAACTTATCTAGATGTGTGGTGAGAACTTTGAACCCCCAAGTGCTTCATAGAAGTTTATAACGTACAGCCGTAAAATTAAAAGATCACATTTTTTCCATAAAAATGATCTTTTCACCCCCAATTTTCATTTTCCCAAAGGAAACAGGACGCCAAAAGTTATTGTGCAATTTGTCCTGAGTACGCTGATACCCCATATCTGGGGGTAAACCACTGTTTGGGCTCATGGCAGAGCTCGGAAGGGAAGGAGCGCCATTTGACTTTTTCAACGCAGAATTGGCTATACAGTGGGGCAAAAAAGTATTTAGTCAGTCAGCAATAGTGCAAGTTCCACCACTTAAAAAGATGAGAGGCGTCTGTAATTTACATCATAGGTAGACCTCAACTATGGGAGACAAACTGAGAAAAAAAAATCCAGAAAATCACATTGTCTGTTTTTTTTTCATTTTATTTGCATATCATGGTGGAAAATAAGTATTTAGTCAGAAACAAAATTTCATCTCAATACTTTGTGATATATCCTTTGTTGGCAATGACAGAGGTCAAACGTTTTCTGTAAGTCTTCACAAGGTTGCCACACACTGTTGTTGGTATGTTGGCCCATTCCTCCATGCAGATCTCCTCTAGAGCAGTGATGTTTTTGGCTTTTCGCTTGGCAACACGGACTTTCAACTCCCTCCAAAGGTTTTCTATAGGGTTGAGATCTGGAGACTGGCTAGGCCACTCCAGGACCTTGAAATGCTTCTTACGAAGCCACTCCTTCGTTGCCCTGGCGGTGTGCTTTGATCATTGTCATGTTGAAAGATACAGCCACGTTTCATCTTCAATGCCCTTGCTGATGGAAGGAGGTTTGCACTCAAAATCTCACGATACATGGCCCCATTCATTCTTTCATGTACCCGGATCAGTCGTCCTGGCCCCTTTGCAGAGAAACAGCCCCAAAGCATGATGTTTCCACCACCATGCTTTACAGTAGGTATGGTGTTTGATGGATGCAACTCAGTATTCTTTTTCCTCTAAACACGACAAGTTGTGTTTCTACCAAACAGTTCCAGTTTGGTTTCATCAGACCATAGGACATTCTCCCAAAACTCCTCTGGATCATCCAAATGCTCTCTAGCAAACTTCAGACTGGCCCGGACATGTACAGGCTTAAGCAGTGGGACACGTCTGGCACTGCAGGATCTGAGTCCATGGTGGCGTAGTGTGTTACTCATGGTAGGCCTTGTTACATTGGTCCCAGCTCTCTGCAGTTCATTCACTGGGTCCCCCCGCGTGGTTCTGGGATTTTTGCTCACCGCTCTTGTGATCATTCTGACCCCACGGGGTGGGGTTTTGCGTGGAGCACCAGATCGAGGGAGATTATCAGTGGTCTTGTATGTCTTCCATTTTCTAATTATTGCTCCCACAGTTGATTTCTTCACTCCAAGCTGGTTGGCTATTGCAGATTCAGTCTTCCCAGCCTGGTGCAGGGCTACAATTTTGTTTCTGGTGTCCTTTGACAGCTCTTTGGTCTTCACCATAGTGGAGTTTGGAGTCAGACTGTTTGAGGGTGTGCACAGGTGTCTTTTTATACTGATAACAAGTTTAAACAGGTGCCATTACTACAGGTAATGAGTGGAGGAAAGAGGAGACTCTTAAAGAAGAAGTTACAGGTCTGTGAGAGCCAGAAATCTTGTTTGCTTGTTTCTGACCAAATACTTATTTTCCACCATAATATGCAAATAAAATGAAAAAAAAACAGACAATGTGATTTTCTGGATTTTTTTTTCTCAGTTTGTCTCCCATAGTTGAGGTCTACCTATGATGTAAATTACAGACGCCTCTCATCTTTTTAAGTGGTGGAACTTGCACTATTGCTGACTGACTAAATACTTTTTTGCATCACTGTATGTCATGTCGCGTTTGGAGAGCCCCTGATGTGCCTGAACAAGTGACCCCATTTTGGAAACTAGACCCCCTCGTCAAGGATCCCCACGCTTAAGAGTCCCTAACCTAACTGCAAAACAGCACAAAAAGAGGACTTTAAAATCCTCCAAAAATACAGCAGTGGGGATCCTTGACGAGGATTACGAGCTCAGGTATTTTGGCCAAAATATCAACTAATACCTCCCATTTTTTATGTGATTTTAGAACTTTATTTTTCTGGGTGCAGTTGGGCCCATTTGGTCTTGTAAACTGTGGTGTTTGTTCTCATGGGATGCATTTTGATAGCGCTGGGCAGCCCACCTGATCTAATAGAAGGGTGTAACTACTAGGCTGTTAACCTGGATGCTGTGCATTGCCATAGTGTGAACAGCGCTGCATACAAGTCTTCATTGTGCATCAATATACCAAGCAACCGCCCCCTCCATGTATTGGTAGGATATGAGCGGTTGTCTCATTGGTATTTTTGCACCTGTGTTGCCGCCATCTTAACTATATGGGTCCACGCCAGTGCACTTGTTAGGAGGCCTTGACAGGTAAGCATTTCTGCCTTTCTTGCTGCATTTTTGAATTTTTGGAGGATTTTTCTGCCCAGGCAAGAAAATTGTCCTCTGCTAACATCAGATAATTCTCTAATAACTAGCCACTCTCGAAGCCCAGATCTCAATCTGCGCATGCGCCACCTCTGGTGGCCATTTTCCCAGAGGCCAGATTGATTCCCCAGGTGCAGATTAAGATCTCGTCCCGAGATCTCGGGAGACGAAATCTCGGAGCCAAGATCTCAATCTGCATATGCACCGCCTCCGGTGGCCATTTTCCCGGAAGCCACAGCATCGAGGCAATAGAACTGCGGGGGCTTCGGGCTTTCATATAATGTCGCCGGAACCCCCCCCACAACACCGAGCACCGCCGAAACAGCCACACCAGGCAGGGATGGGAACGAGATCATTGCCCTGCAGCGTCGGACCACTGGAAGAATCGCCTGACTCCTGCTGCCACCATGCTAACTGTAAGTACATTCCGACTATAAGACACCCCCCGTTTTACCCCTAAATTTTGGGGGAGAAAAGTGTGTCTTATAGTTCAAAAAATACGGTACATGTTATTTATGTAAAGCACATGTGAGTTATTTCTGTGCAGAATGTCAGAATGCCTGTATATGGCAATAAGTGTACATGCTCAACCCTTTGCTTTATTTTCTATAGAAAACAGAAGTTTTTATTTTCATTTTTTATTTGTTTTTGACCAGTCATGTTCACATACACTTAAATAATACAACTGGTATTCCAATAATACGCTTAGAGTAGCTAAATGTCAAAATTAACACATTTTAATAGGTCATATTGACCTGAACAGTACAGGTATAGCCAATACGAACAGAACAGCAGAGTTAAGGCCAGGTTCACACGTTCACTATTTGGTCAGTATTTTCCATCAGTATGTGCAAGTCAAAACCAGGAGTCGGTGAAAAATTCAGAAGTTGTGATGTGTTTCTATTATACTTTTCCTCTGATTCTTCCACTCCTGGTTTTGGCTGACAAATACGGTACTTGTGTAAAATACTGACCAAATACTAGATGTGTGAACGTGGCATAGAGTGTATATCTGGATCTTTCTTAAAAACCCAAATTAGTGCCTAAGCACTAACAGGCAGGTAGTTTCTACTTACCTGTAAAAATGAATATAACCTTACCTGCCTGTTGTTCCTGGTGCCATTCTTTCCTAGCAGAGTGGTCACAAACCACTCCTACCGGAGATTCAGCTGCCTCTGCTGACGTCATGTCAACAGAGCAGTGGATTCTTTTCCACTCTGCTCTGTTAACAGGGCGGGACAGTTAGGCAGCGAGAATCCGGCTGTCAATTAGAATGACGTTGGAAGTCTTGCCATGTTAACAGGGCGTAGCAGAAAAGAATCCACCCTTTTGTCGACGTGATGTCAGCAGAGGTAGCTGAAACACGAGCAAGACCAATCTGTGACCGCTCTGTGCAAGGGAAGAATGTCGCCATGCACAACAGGCAGAAAAGTAGCAACTACCTGCCTGTTAGTGCTTAAGCACAATTTTTGTTTTACAGAAAGTCCCAGATATACTTTTAAATATATTGCAATCATCATTTTTATAGAACTGTATACTTACAATTGCTCATTTTGCCCTTCTACCCAGCTAATTCTTCTCTTTTCCATTAGTTCTGCTACATCACGTGACTAATAACAGACTAGCTGAATCCTTCTAAGTCAGGCCCATATACATTTGTATCTCATGAACCTACAGCTCCCAGAATTCACAGTATGTCCTTAACAATTGTGAGGACATGCTGGTAGTTCTTATCAGTCTTTATAAGACTGCGGACCATACTGGAACCACAGTTCTGATCAGACGTAGTCAGTATGAACAAATAAACATTTACATCTAGGTACCTTATGGGTGACCTCTTCTCTGAGTATTTTCTTTCTTTTCATCTCCATCTTGTCTAGACACCATGATGACTTTTCGCATACACAGATATTCTCTGCAGACCTCCCTCTTCTCCGGTCTTCTGCAGCACATTCAGAGACAGTGCCCTTTAAAAATAAAAATGTTTATTAAAATGTCTTCTAAAGGGGTGTGTCTGGGAGCTGTGCTGAGAGGACGCTTGGCTGAGGAGCTCTCACTGGGTATCATATTTAAAACAGCTCACAGTGCTTGCACCAGCTTTCTCCTCTCCTCCAATGGGTCCCAGGAGAATCAGGACTCCTGCGCAGACGGAAGAGGTAATGGTCGTTCTCGCTATGGCTCTGCACACCTTCCTCCTATGAGAGGAGGCGGGCTCGGCAGTGTCAGTGCCACCTTTCCTCAAGGAAGAGGCAGCCGCAACGCATGAGAACACTGTGCTAAGCGGTCTGAATGGAGGGGAGCTGCAGACCCTAGCCAGAGAGGACGAGCCTGGAGGGGGTATGGAGGATGGGCATATGGAAGTCATCCCCCAGCAGCAGCAGGCTCATGATGGGCTGAATGATTGGGGCCCACTTGTGCAGCGTGGCCAGCAAGAAGTTGACTCGGCACATGGGGAGTCTGGAGGACATCTCTCCACTCATCCCTTGCAACATCATGCTTCTGGGCCCTCATTAACACCTAGAGCAAATAAAACCCCCTGAGAAAGATCAGAGCAAATTGGGGAGCAGGGGATATGCTTTCTTTGAGGGCCCACCAAAACATCATATAATGCCAATAATGAAGGGGACTTGAGTGATTTTATTGGGGATTCTTCTGGGGAAGAGGAAGGTAAAGCTGGTGATCTCCCTCCAACATCCTGGATGAAATTCCTATCACGTTTTCCTTCTAAGGAGGACTTCAAGTCCCTAGTAGTAGAGGTCCAAGACACATGCAGGTCTGAGATAGCCTGTGAGAGACAGGATATGCAGCTTCTGATGTGCTGTATAGACACTCTGAAGGGGGATCTTGATACCCATGTAGCTGAATTGCACCAGCTAACGCTTTCACAACAAAAGACTGAAAGAGAGGGCTCAGTTAAAAGATCTTGATAATAGGGGCAGGTGTAATATTAGGGTGAGAGGCATCCCAGAATCTAATGACTAGGAAAATCCAAAACTAATCCTCCAATCTTTAATTCTATCCTGGGAGATTCACCTTCAACACCTATTAAATTTGACAGAGGTCACCATGCTCTGCAGCCTGAAGGATCGGACACCATACCCACATGACATCACTTGTCTTCATCATTATGAGAAGAAAGAAAAGATTATGACAAAAACCAGAATAAAAAGCAGCGCTCCACACATTGGTGAAAAAAGAACTTCACATTTAATCTGCCTTCTGTGGCAACGTTTCGATCCCAATGATCTTTATCAAGCCCAGTACAGAATGCTTCAACTCCACATTAAATACCACAAACTCCAATTGGCCTGGGAGCGATGCTGAGCTGAACTTCTCCATGACAACGATGATGTTGGATCTTGATTGGTAGACATTGTGTTTACATAAAGGACATGGAGATTTGGATTTACACTGTTCCAAATTATTATGCAAATGATATTTTTCTATGATTTTCCTAAATTTTCGGTGCAAATGACAGTCAGTCTAATAAAAGTCATCACCTGTTAGAGTATACATCAAATTTTATTGAAGAAACCTCCCAATGATAACAGTATAATCTCCAAAATGAATAAAAACTCAAATTGCACTGTTCCAAATTATTAGGCACAGTAGAATTTCTAAACATTTGATATGTTTTAAAGAACTGAAAATGTTCATTTGTGGAATTTGCAGCATTAGGAGGTCACATTCACTGAACAAAAAAGCTATTTAACTCCAAAACATCCTAACAGGCCAAGTTATATGTTAACATAAGAACCCTTCTTTGATATCACCTTCACAATTCTTGCATCCATTGAACTTGTGAGTTTTTGGAGAGTTCTGCTTGCATTTCTTTGCATGAAGTCAGAATAGCCTCCCAGAGCTGCTGTCTTGATGTGAACTGCCTCCCACCCTCATAGATCTTTTGCTTGATGATACTCCAAAGGTTCTCTATAGGGTTGAGGTCAGGGGAAGATGGTGGCCACACCATGAGTTTATCTCCTTTTATGCCTATAGCAGTCAATGACTCAGAGGTATTCTTTGCAGCATGAGATGGTGCATTGTCATGCATGAAAATGATTTTGCTCCTGAAGGCACGTTTCTGCTTTTTATACCATGGAAGACAGCTGTCAGTCTGAAACTCGATATACTTTGCAGAGGTCATTTTCACACCTTCAGGAACCTTAAAGGGCCTTACCAGCTGTTTCCCCATGATTCCGGCCCAAAACATGACTCCTCCACCTCCGTGCTGATGTCGCAGCCTTGTTGGGACATAGTGGCCATCCACCAACCATCCATCTGGACCATCCAGGGTTGCTCGACACTCATCAGTAAACAAGACTGTATGAAAATTAGTCTTCATGTATGTCTGGGCCCACTGCAATCGTTTCTGCTTGTGAGCACTGTTTAGGGGTGGCAGAATAGTAGGTTTATGCACCACAGCAAGCCTTTGAAGGATCCTACACCTTGAGGTTTGAGGGACTCCAGAGGCACCAGCAGCTTTAGATATCTGTTTGCTGGTTTGTAATGGCTTTTTAGCAGCCACTCTCTTAATCTGATGAACTTGCCTGGCAGAAACCTTCCTCATTCTGCCTTTATCAGCACAAACATGTCTGTGCTCAGAATCAACCACAATCCCTTAACAGTACGATGATCACGTTTAAATTTTTGGGAAATATCTAATGTTTTCATCTCTTGACCAAGGCATTGCACTATTTGATGCTTTTCAGCAGCAGAGAGATCCTTTTTCTTTCCTAAATTCCTTGAAACCTGTGCCCTGCTTAATAATGTGGAACATCATTCTTAAATAGTTTTCCTTTAATTGGGCTCACCTGGTAAACTAATTATCACAGGCATTTGAGATTGATTTCAGTGATCCAAAAAGCCCTGATACACAATACCATCTATGAGTTTATTTGAAAAACAAAAAAATACATCTTTATGACACTTAAATCCAATTTGCATAATAATTTGGAACACAGTTTATGCATGTTTTTATGCCGATTTTGCCTTATATTATGATCGGAGATGGCGAATTTGATGGATTAATGCTATCAGCCCAAGATGAAATTGTATAATTTTAAGATGTTTGTATATAAGTTTTATATATTAATTGTTTGTTTACATTTTTGTCCACATTTGATTGGTGTTTTGCTAATTGGGGTGGAGTTTGTGGTATTTAATGTGGGGTTGAAGCATTCTGTACTGGGCTTGATAAAGATTATTGGGATCGAAACGGTGCCACAGAAGGCGGATTAAATGTGAAGTTCTTTTTTCACCAATTTGTGGAGCGCTGTTTTTTGATTATTGTGGACTCTATTTTTCCAAGAAGGACTCCTTGGATAGGACGTGCGCTCCTTGATGGGTATGTCGAACCCGTACAATTATTTATATATTGAGGTGATGTGAACCAGCATATATTTTGTATGATTGTCGAATCAAGGTTCGCCTGCATCTCTATTTTGTAATAATGGAAAAAGTGACTGGCTTAAACATTGGTGAGCCAGCATCTGCCTGTTTCTTTTACACTGATGAAGATGCTGTGAGAATTATCTCCGATGTAGAGACTGATAATTCCTTTTTGAATCAACCTTCCACAGATATGCTGAAATTGAGGTGGGAGATGGAGAGAAGAAAATTGGTTTCATTAGAGCTCCATATGGGCACATTGGTGGTGTATTATAAGGCCCGGAGACTCCCTAGGAGACTAAGGACGAATTTGCGCCCTACTCTTTTACCTAACAATGCACAGTTTTGTGGTAAGTTTGAAGCAATAAGCAACAAATATGCATTTGATATTATGCTTCTAAATATAGAGTTCCTTAAGAAAGAAATGGAAACTCTGAAGGTAACACAGGATGAAACCAGACGTTTACTTGTACATAATGCCTCTGAATATGAATTATGGGCAATTGACTCTAAGGCTGACGCTGATCTGGCAAAGTTTAGATCTGGGCTGGAAGATACAAAGCATTCAAAGTGGCATAGAGACCTGGAGGATTACAATAGTGGTAGAGATTTTGGTTGGCAATTCAGAAATGCTATTTTGTCTAACCACAGATCCTCAACAGGCCCTAACAGATCCTGTGGTAATAACAAGAAATATAGGAGGCCTCAGAAATCTAAGGCTCCATCAACAGTATTTGGCTTCACAGGTGGCGAGTCAGATTCCATGGATGATGATGGCAGCACAGCCCCTGGCACTTCTTTTTTTGCCAAACACCAAGGGGGGATATCCGACGCAGACGGCGTGGCCACAGAGGTGGTAGGAAGGCGATGGTCCACTACTAGTGACGAGATCAAAGATGAAGAAACAGGGTCCGAAAAGAGTGCATTGTTGGAAAATATATCTTATACTCCTTTGACAGATATCCAGATACAGGTGTTGTACAAGGGGCTTTTATCTTGCCTCTCGAGCAATACCTGTTGGTTTAAACTTGATAATGACTTGTTTTAATTTCTCAGGAGATTGCGTTTGACCACTTTCTTTGCAGGTAAAGAAAGATCTAAAGATGAGTCAACAAATGGTGTTCTCTTTCTTAACAGAGTTGGTTTATATGATAAAAGTGTTTTTGTTTCACTGGACCATGATCCGGTGATAGAAACCTTTTCTAAATTGGTGAAAGCAGACTTGGCTAAGTTAAGAAAAAGTAAATGCAGGGTTGGTAAACCTAACCTAAATGCCTCTGAGAGGAGAGAGTTTGAGACACTGAGGAGTAATAAGTCCATCACCATAAAACAGGCTGACAAAGGTGGGGCATTTGTGGTGATGGACTCGCTCCAATACCTGAGAGAGATAATGAGACAACTATCAGACTGCAATGCGTATGAGAAATTGACTTCTAATCCCACTGAAAGGTTTAAGTTAGAATTGGAAGAGATAATCAATGAGGCTTTGTTTGATGGTATTATTGAGGAAAAATTGGCTGATTATCTAAAAGTGGATTTTCCTATTGTTCCTATTCTGTTCACCCTCCCTAAGATCCATAAAGATCTGTATAACCCACCCGGACGTCCAATCGTCTCGGGGAGGGTTACTTTACTTAATAAAGTAGGTATATTTTTGGATCGTTAACTACGTAGTTTTGCTATGGAAGCACCATCTTATGTCAGGGATACCAGTGATTTTATTGGGTCCTTAGAGGGTGTACAGGTTTTGGATACGACCTTTTTGGTCTCTTGATGTCGTGTCTCTATATACCACCATTGAGCATGACAGAAGTTTATCTGCAGTGGATGTGATGCTCGCCGGCTCTCACATGGCACCCCACTGTGCATGGTTCACCCTGATGCTGTTGGAGTTCATTCTGAAGAGAAATTTTTTTTTCTTTGGTGATTACTACCTTCAGCGTCATGGGACAGCCATGGGGTCCAATGTGGCCCCTACTTAGGCTAACATCTACATGGCTGTCCTAAAGGGTGAACATGTGTTCAGTTCTGGCTTTGGTGCTATGTTAGGAGCTGGCGATGTTACATTGATGATATCTTCCTGCTATGGGATGGTAACAGGGAGGATTTGGATTCTTTTCATCCTTTCTTTAATGGTATTTTCCCTGAGTTAAAATTCACAATGGATTGCTCGCAAGAGAAGATGCAATTTTTGGATACCTTGGTATCGAAAAATGGAAGTAGATTACAGACTGATCTTTATGTCAAAGATACTGACAGGAACAACGTGTTGCACTTCTCTAGGAAGTATCCTAGAAGGATGATTGAATCGCTCTCTTGGAGCCAGCAACTCAGGGTGAGAAGGGTGGTCTCAGATGATACTTTGATTAACCAACGTGTGGACGAAATGTGTAAAAAAAATTTGAATAGAGGTTATCCCAGGACTGATCTGTTGGAATTCAAGAGGAAAGCTTTTTAGAAATCTAGGGACGAACTTTTGAGACCAAGAGAATGAGTCAGAGTTTATAATAGGATAACTTTTGTAATGTCATACAATAGTCTGAGTAAAATGATTTCTGGGATAATCAGAGAACATTGGCCACTTCTGGGGAAGGGACATCTGGGGATTGATGCGTTTAAGTTACCACCATTGATCTCCTATAAGAGAAGTAGGAATTTGAAAGATAATTTGGTAATGTCTGATGTTGGGAGTTCAAAGAAAGATCTACAGTTAACCTTGAGCCGTCCAAGTCTTGGAAATATTCCCTGTCTCGGTTGTGCCTGTTGTGGCAATATGCTTAAGGGCAATCATTTTTTCCATCTTTATTCAGGGAAGAGATACGATATTTCTAAGCACTACACTTGCACTAGTAGCTTTGTGATATATGTGATAAGCTGTCCATGCGGTCTCCTCTATGTAGGGGAGACCACAATGGAAATAAAAGCTAGGATAAGCAAACATAAGAGTGCAATCAGAACGGGTTTGATAGATCTCCCTGTGCCCAGACATTTTAAGGAAATGGGCCATGTAGCGAATCAACTACGATTTAGAATTATCGATGATGTACCTGTATTAAGGCGTGGAGGTGATAGGGTTACTCTATTGAAAAAGAAAGAGCTTAAATGGATATTTGAATTTGATACCCTAAGACCAAAGGATATGAATATTGAGTATAATCAGCAAATATGTCTCTTACAGGGAGTTATGTTCTGTTTGTGATGGTCAACGTGTGACTGGACACACCGCCTCCAGCAGGGCGAATTTCTATGGCACAAGTGACCCTGGATACACCGCCTCCAGTAGGGGGAATTAAAATAATATAACGTGCAGCCAGATACACCGCCTCCAGCAGGCGAATTTCAGAATTACACGTGTAACTGGATACACCGCCTCCAGCAGGGTGAATTTAAATAATAAGGGGAAACACAAGGGAAACTGAAACAATGGAGGGCCCTGCGATAGGGAACGGGGACGTGGAGACCTCCTGCACTCCTGTGCCAGTTTCTACACTTCTAACAGTCCCTATACAGGCTCCGCACCTGTCGCCGAGCTGGAACCTAAGAACCCTAGCTCGCCCTGCACCGAGCCCTTTCTAATGAAATGGACTGTGCAGAAACTAATCCCACCACTGCACTGAAACACACAAAAGGAAAGTTACAAAGTAGGGGTAACACCACTTAGCTTTGCTCTGTTGCTCTTGCTCCCAGCAACAGAGTCGACCACCAGAATGCAGCTTTCCTCCAGAATAGCTGCTACTTCTTCAAGCTTGTCAGAGCTGCAAGGAACACCTCGCTGTAATTCCTTCCACACCAGGACTCTGACTGTGCTGCAAGGAACTCTCTCTAGCTCCCTCCTCCACCAAGGATGGTTGGAAATGACCACTATCACCAACAGTGATTGCAACCACCTGACACTCTTTTATAGGTAAGAGCCAGCACTCACACCTGCTTCATAATCACGTGCACTAACTAAAGTAACCAGAGTGCAATGACCCTAACGGTCACTGGGGGCAAAACTAGAACTGAAACCACCACAGTGCAATGACCCTAATGGACACCGGGGGCAAAACTATCTTTAAGCACACAGCTTAAGGAAAAAAAAGTTTACTAGTGCTTTTATCTGTCATAATCCAACCTGGATCATGACACTCTTACTATTGGGGATGATTTTTTACTATTATCGTAGTGTATTGTTTTTAACCCTATATTGTCATGTTAGTATATTTCTATTGAAATTAAGGAAAGAGAGCGCACATAGGGCAATAAAAGTGATATTTTTGGTGACAATACACGGTTGGTGCACTCACCTTTACAGGTTGTGAACAGTCACAACCCCTTGCAGAATGTAAAAGGAACCAGTGGTCGCTGCAGACTCCCGTAGATACCAATGTCACAAAGGAGGAAGAAAAAGACCAGCTTTTTCAATGTGTCCACGCTGACCACACAAGGACAGAAATATTCTTGAAAGCTTTATTGTGCGGACACATTTCGTGGCAAATCTGCCACTTCCTTAGGGCCAAAGAATCCTTAGATACCCTAAGACCTAAGGATATGAATATTCAGTATAATCAGCAAATATGTCTCTTATAGGGAGTAATCTTTTGTTACTATCGGGGATGATTTTTTACTATTATCGTAGTGTATTGTTTTTAATCCTATATTGTCTTGTTAGTATATTTCTATTGGACATGATAGTTTTTTGTGAACATTTCCATCAAGTATGATTTTTTGCCATGTAATTATGCCCACACATAATTAATTGTCATTTATCAGGTGCGGCAGTATAAGGTTATTGTGGGTTTATATTCTGGGGATCAATTTTGTGCTGGCTGGAGCATATTGGGTTATCCGAGAGGGTTGGATGAGCTTATTTAACAACAATTGGATTTGATGATTCAATATAGTTTTTCTTGTTGTCTTTTAGGTATTAATCTTGGATTGCCCACTATGCTCCAGTCTGTATATTTTATGGAATGATGGAGCGTTGGTTTCTGTGGCTGTCTTGTTTAGCAGCTTAATTATCCAATGCTTTATATATAAAATATTGTGATTGTTTTATTTTTCCCCATTTTTCCCTCTTTCCTTTGCTTTCCCTATTTGTTCTTGTATTTTTGATAAATGTATATTTGTATTAGGTCTGCCATTTATCCATTAATAATGGTTTTCCTGATGTTGATGGGGTAAATAATCCCAGATAGACGCAATGGTGTGCATCCCTGTGATAGGATATATAGGTTTGTGCGGATCGCATAGCAAGTGTTTTTATTATAAACCTGTATGGACAAACAGAGCATGCGCAGGTGATAGCGGGTTGGAGCGTATTGCACTAATTACATTTGCTTACAGGAGCTTGCGCAGGTGACAGCGGGTCAGAGCGTACCTGCACCAATTGTGTTTACTCAACAGGAGTGTGCGCACATCAGGTCATGGATGACAGATCCTAGACGGACACCGGAGCATGCGCAGTGCACAGTGAGATATGATTGGCCTGGGAGCGATGTTGGGCTGAACTTCTCCATGACAATGGTGATGTTGGATCTTGATTGGTAGACATTATGGTTACATAAAGGACATGGAGATTTGGATTTATTTGATCGATTAATGCTAAGCTATCAGCCAAAGATGAAATTGTATAATTTTAAGATTTTTGTATGTTGTTTGTTTACATTTTTGTCCACATTTGATTGGTGTTTTGCTAATTGGGGTGGAGTTTGTGGTATTTAATATGGGGTTGAAGCATTCTGTACTGGGCTTGATAAAGATCATTGGGATCGAACAGTTGCCACAGAAGGCGGATTAAATGTGAAGTTCTTTTTCACCAATGTGTGGAGCGCTATTTTTTGATTATTGTGGACTCTATTTTTCCAAGAAGGACTCCTTGGATAGGACGTGCACTCCTTGATGGGTATGACGAACCCGTACAATTATTTATATATTGAGGTGCTGTGAACCAGCATATATCTTGTATGAAAAAAGCCAGGTTACAGAAAGAGATATCATACTTGGGTACAGTAATCCAGTTGTTTCCAGATTCGTCTCATTTCACCCTACAGAAAAGAAGGCTCCTCAGACTTTTATTACACATCCTGAAAGATCTCTGAATTCCATACAGATGAGGTTTCTATTTTTCCCTAACAGTTCATCGGGAGAGAATCTCTGTGACATTGCGCTCCTTGGAGGACTTACCAGCTTTTTGTGAAGCTTTGGGGCTGCAGACCCCCAAGATTATGGAATGAGAGACCCCTATTCCTGCAGGAGCACTACCCCCAGTTTGGAATCAGAAAAGAAGGGAGCAGAGAGGACCAGGTGACAAGGGCGATAGGAGGGGATTACCCTTACTAGACCTCGCTGAGTTTGCCTTTAATAGTGTTGAATAACACTGATGTTTAGTATTCCTTACCCTGCTGATTTGGGTTTATTGCATTCACTTATTTCTTTGTACGAGTACACTCATATAATGCTAATTAAGATAAACATAGCTGTTTTTATGTTATGTGGAATTATCCGCAAGTTGTAAACAATATTAGCCTGGGGGAACTCAGGACTGTCTTGTTGGAAAGGAGTTATTTTCCTTTTACTCTGAGTGTTATCTCCTCTTTGCATATGTAAAACTCTGGGCTCTGCCCCCTTGGTAAATACTCCTGGGGTAACGTTGTTCTACTCGCATTGCTAGTGGGTTCAATTTGTTCCACAGGAGTAATCCTAGGCCAGGAGATTCTCTGAGAAATATATTTCTTATTTCACAAATGCAAACTTTATTCTTTATCTTTCCCTTTTCCTTGTGTTTTTAACCTCCCTATCTGTCTTGGCACAGTTTTTTGGACAGAATCTGAGGAAATTCTTGGAGGGTCTGGGGAATCGTAATTTACTGGGAGGCTTCAGAGGGGAGACAAGCTCAGGGTCCTCTAAGCAAGTGAGTAGTAGATATGATCATCATGACTCGCGTAATATCACTTAATGATAGGGGTCTTAATTGCCCTGTGAAGAGGCTTACTGTTGTGAGTTCATTTTCCCCTTCGTCACTGAGGTCTGGTGAACTCCCTATTCTGGTAAAGGAAGGTAATGAGCCTGATTATCAGGCACCTGAGACTAATGAGGATGACTGGCTGAGTGGAGTCATTGACTGGATATAAGGCTGCCGACGCCCTTCTGCCCTGCGGGTGATTTCTCTGTGGACTTCTAGGACACCAGTCTGATTCCTGCTTCCCTAAAGCTAATTTTTCTGCTTTGCCTGTTTGCATTTATGTTTTGTTTTTGTTTTCCTTGCTTTTCTGGATTCTGCCATTCCCTGCTGGGATGAGCTGAATCTCCTTTTGCCGGTTGCTCTGTCTTCAGAATATTCCTGAGTACTGACATAGCTTTTTTGAAGCCTAGCGTCTTCAGGGCCTTTTTCACTGTCAGTCTGTTGGCTCTTATTTTCATAGGGTTTTTCACGGATTGCAGACAGCAGCCTTCCTGTCCTTTCCTATCTAGGTAGTTTGGGCCCCGTCTTTGCTCTGTCTGTCTTTCTGTCTGTGTTAGTGTTTTCATCTTGCTTCACCGTCATTATATGTTCGGGGCTGCCTATTGCTTTGGGGTCTGCTCTGGGGCAGTTTAGATTTCCCCTTTCTTTCTTTAGGCCTATTTAATTCTCCGGCTGTGATCGAGGGGTCTAGGGCATCGTAGGAACCCCCCACGGCTACTGTTAGTTGTTGTGATAGGATCAGGGGTCTGCAATCCGATAGTTGCCAACCTCTCTGGTTTTCTGGACTTAGCTAGCAGTTCTGTTTTTGCCTCCTACGGTGACTCAATCATAACAGCTTACCTTGCAGGAATTGAAGTCTCAAAAGGCCGATATGGCCTTTTTACAGGAGACCCATTATGATAAAACGGGCACATTTAAGTTTGCACTTAATTCTTTTCCTGTGTCCTATTCAGCTTTTAATAACAATAAGAGAGGAGGTGTGGCGATTTTATTATCCTCAAATTGTCCACTGCTGGTGAAAAGACATAGATCCAGGGGGTAGGTTTGTTGTTTTGGTGGCATTTCTGAGGGGTAAACCAATTACCTTATGTAATTTATATGCTTAGAATACAGGACATATCCACTTTTTGCTGAAGGTATTTTCTTTACTCTAGAAACCTCAGCCGGTGGCTTTACTAATAGGAGGGGATTTTAAAGTCCCCTTTTCAGAAACATTTGCTATGCACTCAGTTGGGGGGGTAGCTCTTCCTCACAAAATTTAGTTTGATTTGCATTGGAATTCAGGAAACTGATTAGGGCCAACTCCTTGTTTGACTTGTGTAAGATAGATCATTGTAAAGAGAGGGCTTATTCCTTTTATTCTCCTCCTCACCATACCCATACAATAATTTATTTTTCCTTGCAAATATTCTAACTCTTAGGATGCTTGAAAAAAGCTGAGATGGGCCAAATCACTTGGTCGGATCATGCCCCCATGTTGTTCAATCTAAATCTTTTCAATCATTAACTCGGGCCTGCCATTGGCACCTGAATGAGCTTCTGACTAAGGATCCCATTATTAGAAAGACTTTACTGGAACATCTCACCAGTGCTGCGCATAGGCTTAGGGATAGATTAGAAAATAGTGCAGGACCATAAGGGGATTAGAATAGAGGGGGTACATTAGAGATAGAGAATAGGATAGATAAGAGTGCTAGTTAGATACAGGAAGCATATGGGTTAAGCAGATGGGAGGAGTCACACAGCAGAGCAGCACAGAGCAGGGAGGTATAGGAAAGGCACTTCCTGATTAGAGACAGACACCTGGGCAGCCTGCCGAAGGGCAGGATGTGTAAGCAGAGCATTACAGGCCATGGGGATAAAGCTGATTCAGTAAGGGGCCCTGGGCTCAGAATTGTGCAAGTGGTCACCTGCTTAGACAGAACCGTTCCAAGGAAGGATCCGAAGCTAGCGGCTGGGATTAAGAGACAGCTGAGTCGGCAAGCCCGTTACCCTAAAATTCGCAGCCGGACCAGGAAAACGTCAGGAAGCAGGTGGGCCTAGAGCACGAGTGGGACAGAGATTGCCCAGACGAGGTATAGGGATTTTCCAATAGTGGGTCAGAGATTGATCAAGAGTGAGAAAGAGGCTGCAAGGATATAGACAGAGGCTGCAAGGATATAGACTGAGTTGACAGGAAGAACCGAGTCTGCCCGGAAGGCAGGGAAAGATAAGATGTCTCTGTGTTTAACTTGTGCTGCCTGTGTGATGAATGCAGATAAGAAGATTTCTCTGTGTTTAAGTTGTGCTGCCTGTGAGATGAATATGCTGATGTTTAGTAAAGCTTAACCATTGGAACAAAGACTGTGACTCTGTGGTGCTTCATGGGATTAGAATTCCAGCAGACACAGTGAGTACTCATCTCTTCTTGTGCAAGCTGCCGGGGTGCTCACTGACTGTTGCTTAATGAACTCACCCATGACTACCACCCCGTGTCACCTTGTTAAACACATGCCCCCCAGCCTCTCTGGTACATATGGACCCCCATTCTGGTATATATGGCCCCCATCTTGCTGCAAAGATAAGAAAAAAAACAATTCTACTCACCTTCCTTCCACTCCATTGCAGCACGGCGTGCTGTACAGTTGCCAGCAGCTGATTTCAGCATGTAAGCATGATGTCACTGCGCCTCACACGCCGAGGTCAGCTACCGGAATATTCACTGCTTCCCATGCCCAGAACTACAGGCTTAGGGATCAGTGAAAATTCATTCTCTTTAATAGCGGGCACACGTGATCGGCCAGCAGCATCAGGAGCCAGCAGATGTGGCTAACACATGTGCCTGCTATGAAAGAGAATGAATATTCATTGCTCTCCACTCCCATAGTCCCACCCACCTCTCAGTATTGGCTTCAGTGCAGAGAGGTGGGTGGGATTATAGGCATGGGGAGCAGTGAATAATTATTTTCTATAATAGCTGACCCATTGTTAGCTGCAGCTGCAGGCTCCTGCCTCCTGTGACTTGCTCGTCCACTGCCACTCCCTTCCCCATAGCCACAGCCACACTCGAACTATCTTAGAGTATCATTCCCCCCCAAACTGCACCCCCTTCAGGGAATCAGGAGGTAGCATCCTACGCAGGTGTCTACCTTGCCTATCCCTTGTCCTACCCCTTGTAGGCATTGTGGATGCCATCTAGCCAATGATCCGGTGATGTCTGTCTTTTGTAGCATACATAAAAGTGCTGTCAACCATTTTTTATAAGCTAAACCAGCCCAACATTTCCAACCTCTCATCATAGGAGAGGCCTTCCATCCCTTGTAATAATCTAGTTGCCTGCCTTTGAACTGACTCTAACTTCTGAATATCCTATTTAAAATGTGGAGTCCATAACTTGATCCCATATTCTATATGTTGCCTTGGGTCGCCCTCCCAGCGCTGTGGGGTACTCGGTACCAGGCCGGTGTCAGGGATATGTGTCACAGCAGCGGTGACCCAGTCCGTGGCCCTGGGCGCCCAAGTCAATGGCGGATGATGTTTGTAATGTAGTTTATATGGAAAGTTCGTGACGCCACCTGTGGTGTTTGGCAAGTAAGGTGTTAGCCAACGCTGCGTGCAGATCCTCTGGGGCTGATGGTGTGTTGCAGCTTAGATGGTGTAGCTCCCCACAGGTGAAGCTGTAACCCCAGGGCAGTGTAGATATGATTGGCACGGGGATGTAGCAGTGCCGGAAGGATAGGAAGCAGACAAGACACAGCGGGGTGGAATTTCTGTACCTTTACTTGACAAATGCAGTCCAGGGTCCTGATTACAGATGGTAACGGAGCAGGCTAGCCTGGAAGTAACTCTGGGATTCTCTCTCACAGACGGGCTGTGCAGTCTCCTTCCTAGCGCTTGTGTGGTGTGAAGCACTCCAGTACTTAGTTACTCTGAAGTTCCTCCTGTCAGATGTTCCTAGAACTCTATTTGCAGGGCAGACAGCTGTAGCCTGATCAGGGATGCTTCACTCCCGGCTCTCTATCCGTTTTGCTGTTGTGCCTCAAGTCTTTGATGGGAGTAGGGCATTTACAGCCTCCTACTCCTCTGGTGTCTGTGGCAGGACCGTTAGTATCCGTACCACCGTGGAGACCAGGCTCCAGTTCTTGCGCTCTCAAGCTGGGGGAGCTCGCCTTCTGCAGCTCGACCTCCATCTTCTCTCTCCACGTCTGCACACTTCACCCTGCACAGACTAACTAACCCTTCCCTCCTCCTGGCCCACAGAGAGCACTCCTCCCCTTAATCCTGGTTCAGAGTTCCCCCTGCTGGCCCGGAGTGGAACTGTGTTGCATGTATGGATTGACTGTGAGAGAGACCCATCATTGCCTCCAAGCCTGGCATTACCCTCCCCTGGAGGAAGGCAAAGCCAGTGTGGCGACCATGCTCCTGGGGGCACCACATTCCCCCCTAGTGAAAGTCAGCACTCCTGGGCTGAACAAAGAGAAACATATCAACAATTGAACAATAATTGTACAAGATTGAAAAAGGGAAAAAATGTACAAAAACCAAGTGTTTCCAAAAATGGTCCTATGATGATAAGTCCAGCATCAATGTCCATGGTCCATTCCTGGGCAAATGGTAACTATTTATAAAGAAAGTTTTTGACCACACACAAGTCCTGTGGTTCAGTGTCCATAAAACAAACTGGTAAAATCAAAAGGGAACTCTTACAGGTTACCTGTAGGCACAAACTTGCAAAACAGTTACATATTTACATTTCAACAATTATATTACTCTATATGCGAAACCTAACTGGTAGTATTCCCTGTGTGGTACGTGTAGACCTGCGTAACACTGGTGCTGTAGTGGCCCTTACCGATTGTCTGGTTCTAACTAACGGTGTAGTGTGTGAGGTACTGGGTACACTACTGGGGATTCTACAAGGCACAGGGGTAAGTGATTGTCTGTGAACTCTTGGACTCGCCAGGGGCACAACAGGTTCACCACTGGCAGGGTGAGGGTTCTCTTGCTCCACTGCTGGTGTGGCTTCTGCTACCTGATTTTCCTGATCTTCTCGAGTCATGTCCTCCTGTGCTTCCACTTGGGGAAATAACAACACTGGTACGACTATTGCATCATTAATTCTAGTCCAATTCGCAGGGAATTCCCCAAGCACTGTGCTTACCTTTTCTTCTGCCTCTACGGGTTGGAGGTTATCTGATTCTTCTGTTCTTTCTTTCAACTGGTCAGGGCATAACTTCAAATGATCCCTGGATACCGCTGCTGAGGTCTCTCCTCCATCTTTACTAACAAGGCATACTTTAGTATTATCAAAGTTTGAGGGCAGAATGGTATAAGGTTCAGCCTCCCATTGATCATCCAGCTTGTGCAACCTCCTCTTCCTTTTGAGGACTTGTTCTCCCGGCGAAAGGGAACAGCAGGTGCATTCTGATTGTAAAGCTTCTCCTGCTTTTGTCTTGCCTGAGCCAGACTATTCTTCACACACTCCTGTACTCTTCTGTACTGCTGCTGCCTCTCCTTGTCCCAGTCAGCATCTGGCGATGTGGCTTCCGGCGTGAGGACTCCCATGTCCAAATCCACAGGCAGCCTACCCGGTCTTGCTCTCATCAGGTATGCTGGAGTACAGTTGGTAGAGTTCACTGGAATATGGTTGTAGAGGTCTACCAGATCGGGCAACTTCTCAGGCCACAGATTCCTCTCCTCCAAGGGCAATGTCTTCAGTAGGTCAATCACTACCTGGTTCATCTTCTCGCACATGCCATTGGTCTGTGGGTGATAAGGTGTTGTCCGGATCTTTTTACAACCATACATGCTGCAGAACTCATGGAACACTTCTGCCTCGAAAGCTGGACCTTGATCTGTGAGTACTCTTTCAGGATACCCATGTGGCCTACAGAAGTGCTGTTGGAAGGCTCTCACTGCTGTCCTGGCAGTTAGATCTTTGACAAGCACAACTACCAGGAATCTTGAGTAGTGGTCCACAATGGTAAGAGCACAGATGTAGCCCAACCGGCTTGGAACCAGCTTCACATGGTCCAGGGCTACCAACTCGAGGGGCTGTTTGGTGATGATTGGCTGCAGGGGAGCTGCTGGCTATCTCGATCCTTTCTGCGCAGGTTACATTGTCCACACTCCTGGCACCACCGCTCAATGGCTTTCCTCATACCAGCCCAGTAGAACCTCTCTCGGAGTAATGCTTCCAACTTCTTCCATCTGAAGTGTCCAGCTCCATTGTGGTATGCTTCCAGGACCATTGATGACTCTCTCTTTGGGACTATTACCTGCCAGACCAGTTCATGTGTGCGGGCATTGATACTCCTCCGACACAGCTTTCCTTCGTAGATAAACAGCCGGCCTCTCTCCTTCCACAACTGTTGGGTTTCTTCAGGAGCATCCAACTCTGGACGTGAGTCAGCTCGTATCAACACCTCCTTCACCAGGCGGACTGCAGGGTCACTATCTTGCATTTCTGCCCAGTCATGATGGGGCAAAGGATTCAGGGTGACCTCCTTCAAGCCAGACAGTCTGTCTCTCACTCCTTGAGCACGTTGGGCCGCAAGTGGCCGGTGGGAGGTAGCTCTATCTCTTCAAGAGCCTCAGGGTCTTCTCCTGCATCTGATAGGTTCAGCATTCTGGACAGCGCATCAGCATTGGCATTCTTGTGCCCGACTCGGTACTTGATGGTAAACTCATAGTTAGATAGCCGAGCCATCCATCGCTGTTCCAGGGCACCTACTGTAGCTTTACACTGTCCAAGTGAGTCAACGGATTGTTGTCCGTGAAGATTGTAAACTTCGCTGAGGCTAGGTAATGCTTGAATCTTTCGGTGACAGCCCAGACTATGGCAAGGAACTCCAACTTGAAAGAACTGTAGTTATCAGGGTTCCTTTCGGTGGGACGCAACTTCCTGCTGTCGTAGGAGATCACTCTTTCTTTTCCATTCTGTACCTGTGACAGTACCGCTCCTAGTCCCACATTGCTGGCATCTATGTACAGCACAAAGGGTTTCTCATAATCTGGGAAGGCCAAAACTTCGTCACCTGTGAGAGCCATCTTCAGTCTGGTGAAGGACCTCTCTAACTCTTCAGTCCATTCAAAGGTGGAATTTTTCTGCTTGTTCTTCTTGGACTGCTCCACCAGAAGATTTTGCATAGGGGTGACTATTTCAGTAAAGCCCTTGATGAATCTTCGGTAGTAGCCTACCAGTCCAAGGAATTGGCGTACTTCATGAAGGTTGCTGGGCTTCGGCCAGTCCCGGATGACTGTGACCTTGTCAGGATCTGGTGCCACACCTTCTGCACTGACCACATGACCGAGGTACTGTACCTTGGGCTTCAGGAGGTGGCATTTGGAGGGCTTCACCTTCAGGCCAAAATTGGACAAAGCTTCAAACACTTCAGCCAGGTGTTCCAGATGATCTTGATAGGTTTTGGAGAAAATAATGACATCATCCAGATACAACAGGACCGTCTCAAAGTTCATGTGTCCCAGGCAGCACTCCATCAGCCGTTGAAATGTTCCTGGAGCAGTGCAGAGCCCAAATGGCATATAATTGAACTCACAGAGACCCATTGGAGTGGCAAATGCGGTTTTCTCCTTGTCTGCCTCTGCCACGGGAACCTGCCAATACCCACTGGTGAGATCCAAGGTGGAAAAGTAATTAGCAGTTTTAAGTGCAGCTAAGGATTCTTCAATCCTAGGTAATGGGTAGGCATCTTTATGTGTAATGCTGTTAATTTTCCTGTAATCAACACACATTCTCATGGTACCATCCTTTTTCTTTACAAAAACTATTGGAGCTGCCCATGGGCTACAACTGTCTCTGATAACCCCAGCCTCCTTCATCTCCCTCAACATACTCTTAGCACACTGGTACTGTGTTGGAGGTATAGGTCTGTACCTCTCTTTTATGGGTGGATGGTCCCCCGTGGGGATATCATGTTGGACCCCTTTTGCCTGCCCAAAATCTAGTGGGTGTTTGCTGAATACCCGCTCATACTCTTGTGTCACTCTGTAGACCCCATGTCTCTGGTATGAAGGTGTAGAGTCAGTTCCCACCTGCAGTTGCTGACACCACTCCTCTGGCTGTTTCATAGAGCCATTGTCCTACACCTGATCGGATGAGACCAAGGGTTCTGCTGCCTGCAAAGAGTTGTTATTAACGGTGAGCAGCTTAGCAACTGTGGCGTACCGAGGTATTGTGGCCTCCTCTTCCCCACAATTCAAAAGACGTACCGGTACTCTCCCTTTTCTGACATCAACCACCCCTCTGGCTGTCAGGACAGTGGGCCTGCTATCGGAGTATACTGGTTCTACCAATGCCTGGTAATCTCTCCCTCTAAGACCTATAGCTGCCCGACACCATATCAACATTTCACATCTGGGGGGTATTGCAATGGGGAAAGCATCACTCACTCTGACGCTGCCAATCTCTCCGCCAGAGAGTTCTACCTGTTGCCTTTGCATCAGGGCTCGGATCTCCTTCTGCAGGACTTGTTGTTCTCCGGAACCAGCAGTCTCAGCCACCTGTTGCAACAAGACAATAACCTCGGACAGACAGTTTTCAATTACATTTGTGCCAAGAGTCATCATGGGATTGCATTCACGTCGATCAATATGAACAATTATCAGACCTTGAGACTGTAATTCCACCCTCCCCACTTTAACACTAATCTCCTTATATCCGATCTGCGGTAAGGTCTGACCATTACTAGCAACTACTGTCAGTTCATCAGTGGGACCACGGGTGAGTTCAGAATCAGCCCAATATCTCTTATACAAAATATATGGCATAGTGGTCACCTGGAAGCCAGTGTCCAGCAAAGCGTTCATGGGGATGCCGTCAATCACCACAGGAAGGATCGGTCTCCCTCCCACATACTTGGCTCGCCAGTTCCTTGGGCCTGCTGGTCCTAGTCCTGGGGGTTGGCCCTCTGCCCCAGGGGTTGCTCGTTTAAAGGACACTACCGTGCAAGATGACCTGCCTTGTAGCAGCAACGACAGATGGGACATCTGACCTGGTCATAGCAATCGTTGTTCCTTCCTCGAAGTGGCGGGGATCTCCTCCTCCGGAGCCACGGGACATCCTCTGGACTGGAAGCTAGTTGGACCTTTTCCTTGGAGGACACCTGCAGGGACTGCACGGTTTTGGTAAGTGCAGCCATCCCTTTGGTCAACTCCTGGACCCGAAGACGCAGCTCCTCAGTTGGATCTTTATCCAGAGTCTGTGCATCAGCCTCCACAGGGATGGAAAGAAAGGATGTTGCTTCCTGATAATAGTTGATCGCTGGGCGCCTAGGGGGCGCTGGACGGCTGTCAGTGGATTCCTGCAGTACCCGAATAGCCCTGTCCTTGAAATTAGCAAAGTCCAGATCAGGGTCTTGCAGGGTTATTGTCATGATCCCAGTGCAGGTTTTTGAGCTGCACACCGGGGGTTAATGTCTGGAGCTCTGTGCAGGTTTTGACCTGCACACTTGGGGTTAATGATTGTGGCCTCTTTATGGTTCTGGGAGAGCTTCTTAAACCCCTGGGAAGCTTCAATCCCTGCCAGTTATACTTTTGCCT
Source organism: Dendrobates tinctorius (assembly GCF_039654945.1). Taxonomy (NCBI): domain Eukaryota; kingdom Metazoa; phylum Chordata; class Amphibia; order Anura; family Dendrobatidae; genus Dendrobates; species Dendrobates tinctorius. The sequence goes on from NW_027361683.1 coordinate 25,901,532, forward strand.
TTGGCCTAGTGTGCTGACCCCCGTGTGCCTGTTTGTTGCTATAGCTTGTTTATATGGTTCTGACACCGCTCTGTTTCCCGTTGTGAGTTTGCCTGTTGATTTTGTACTGCGTTATTATCTGTGTATGACTCATTGCCTGTGACCTGACTACTCTTTGCTCGCCCCTTTGGTACCTTGCAGCTATATCTGTGTATGACTCATTGCCTGTGACCTGACTACTCTCTGCTCTCCCCTTTGGCACCTTGCAGCCATATCTGTGTATGACTCATTGCCTGTGACCTGACTATCCTCCCTGTCTATGCCCCTTGGTAACTTTGTCTCGCAGTTACTCTGCTAGGAATTCTCTTGCAGCTCCTAGCTCTGTGGAGTCTAGGCCACGCCTCTAGTAGTCACGTGCTTCAGGTCCTGCGGCTCTGAAGTACGCATCTACTCGGTTGCTGTCCGCTCCACAGGTATCTTTGAGCACTGTTTCACTTTACTCAGGACACGCGCACTGGCTCAGTGAGCAAGTTCAGTGCGGTGTTCCTGACAGTTATGATGTGCAACTGTCCTCTGTGTGTACTGGATAGAAGTCCTTCAATGAACTGCTCCTTTAACAGTTTATCTTCTTCTTTCGCACTGTCAGGGTCAACTTGTTTAACTACACGCAGCGCCTCCTGCAGGTTGAGAGCATAGTCCCTGATACTGTCCTGCGCCTTCTGTTTACAGCCAAAGAACCTCATCTTGATTTCAGCTGCAGTGCGGGTGTCAAAGGTACTCCTCAGCTTGGCCAGGATTTTTACAACAGTCTCTTTATCAGTGTCCTGCCAGGCTTTCACTTCTCTCTGCGCTGCACCCGTTAGCTGTCCAATCAGGATATTCACCTTCTGGCTTTCAGACAGAGGGTAAACTTTAAACAAACTGCACAGTCTTTCTTTAAATTCACTCAGGGTATGCGACTCACCCGAGTACTGCGGTAGCCAGGCCGCTCCCGGTATGTAGGGCATAGACAGCTGCATGATGGGGACCGCTGCTGCAGGCACTCCTTCTTGCGGTGCTGCGGGGTTGGCGGCGGCATCCGCCGCTGCATCGTTACTTGGCGCGGACATCCTCTTCCCCCCTAGTTAATGTTAGCCAGGGGCGGGGATTGTATGAGCTCACTGGTGGCCACTTCACAGGCCCGATGCTCCGGGCTGTAGGCCTCAGCTCCTCCTCTTGTCGCGCGCTGTCCTCTCTTCCCGCGCGGCACTTCACCGCTTCGCACTCTGTGGCAGGCTCCGCCCACGAAGGCCACCCCTCTTTCTTCCCGCGCGCCAAGCAGCACGGCAATGGCGGCAACTGGTGCCAAATTCACACAGTCTTTTTCACATACACAGTCTATGGCACACAGGACCCGGGGATACCGGGCTCCGCAATCCTGTTCGTGACGCCAAATTGGGTCGCCCTCCCAGGGCTGTGGGGTATTCGGTACCGGGCCGGTGTCAGGGGGATGTGTCACAGCAGCGGTGACCCAGTCCGTGGCCCTGGGCGCCCAAGTCAATGGCGGATGATGTTTGTAATGTAATGTAGTTTATATGGAAAGTTTGTGACGCCACCTGTGGTGTTTGGCAAGTGAGGTGTTAGCCAACGCTGCATGCAGATCCTCTGGGGCTGATGGTGTGTTGCAGCTTAGATGGTGTAACTCCCCACAGGTGAAGCTGTAACCCCAGGGCAGTGTAGATGTGATTGGCACGGGGATGTAGCAGTGCCGGAAGGGTAGGAAGCAGACAAGACACAGCGGGGTGCAATTTCTGTACCTTTACTTGACAAATGCAGTCCAGGGTCCTGATTACAGATGTTAACGGAGCAGGCTAGCCTGGAAGCAACTCTGGGATTCTCGCTCACAGACAGGCTGTGCAGTCTCCTTCCTAGCGCTTGTGTGGTGTGAAGCACTCCAGTACTTAGTTACTCTGAAGTTCCTCCTGTCAGATGTTCCTAGAACTCTATTTGCATGGCAGACAGCTGCAGCCTGATCAGGGACGCTTCACTCCTGGCTCTCTATCCATTTTGCTGTTGTGCCTCAAGTCTTAGATGGGAGTAGGGCATTTACAGCCTCCTACTCCTCTGGTGTCTGTGGCAGGACCGTTAGTATCTGTACCATCGTGGAGACCAGGCTCCAGTTCTTGCGCTCTCAAGCTGAGGGAGCTCGCCTTCTGCAGCTCGACCCCCAGCTTCTCTCTCCACGTCTGCACACTTCACCCTCCGCAGACTAACTAACCCTTCCCCCCTCCTGGCCCACAGAGAGCACTCCTCCCCTTAATCCTGGTTCAGAGTTCCCCCTGCTGGCCCGGAGTGGAACTGTGTTGCATGTATGGATTGACTGTGAGAGAGACCCATCATTGCCTCCAAGCCTGGCATTACCCTCCTCTGGAGGAAGGCAAAGCCAATGTGGCGACCATACTCCTGGGGGCGCCACAGCCTTACTAGTGATTTATAAAGGGGTAACAATACGTTTGGATCGCAGAATTTTATCTCTCTTTTTATACATCCTAAAATCTTGTTTTCTTTTGAGGCTGCTGCTTAACATTGAGTACTGCTGCTCAGCTTACTTTTAACCAGAATACACAAGTCCTACTCCTGTTCTGTAGTTCCGAGTATACTCCCATTTAATGTACGTGCAGGAATAGGATTGCTCCGTCCTAGGTGCAATACTATCATGCTGTGACGGTTTGTGATTAGGGAAAGGGGCCCTGAACTGTCCATGGACTAAGGCCCTAGCTATCCCTGCTCCAAAAGGTACCTCTAAAGGTAAGGATGTTTGGGCCTACAGCCTGACTGTTCTGTTAATTCCTAAATTGTCCCCTCCCCCATCCCCAGGAGGCCCGGGGCAGAAATGCCAGTGTACCAACACATAAGACAGAAAGGAGTAACAGAAAGCAACAAGCATACAAACACTTACTACAGCATGTTCGAAATTATTATGCAAATTATATTTTTCTCTGATTTTCCTGATTTCAGTGCAAATGAAAGTCAGTCTAATAAAAGTCATCACCCGTTAGAGTATACATCGAATTTTATTGAAGAAACCTTCCAATGATAACAGTATAATCTCCAAAACGAATAAAAACTCAAAATGCACTGTTCCAAATTATTAGGCACAGTAGAATTTCTAAACATTTGATATGTTTTAAAGAACTGCAAATGCTCATTTATGGAATGTGCAGCATTAGGAGGTCACATTTACTGAACAAAAAAGCAAGTTAACTCCAAAACATCCTAACAGGCCAAGTTACATGTTAATATAGGAACCCTTCTTTGATATCATCTTCACAATTCTTGCATCCATTGAACTTGTGAGTTTTTGGAGAGTTTCTGCTTGTATTTCTTTGCATGAAGTCAGAATAACCTCCCAGAGCTGCTGGTTTGATGCAAACTGCCTCCCACCCTCATAGGTCTTTTGCTTGATGATACTCCAAAGGTTCTCTATAGGGTTGAAGTCAAGGGAAGATGGTGGCCACACCATGAGTTTATCTCATTTTATGCACATAGCAGACAATGACTCAGAGGTATTCTTTGCAGCATGAGATGGTGCATTGTCATGCATGAATACGATTTTGCTCCTGAAGGCACGTTTCTGCTTCTTATACCATGGAAGAAAGTTGTTAGTCAGAAACTCTATATACTTTGCAGAGGTCATTTTCAAACCTTCTGGAATCTTAAAGGGCCCTACCAGCTGTTTGCCCATGATTCTGGCCCAAAACATGACTCCTCCACCTCCTTGCTGACATTGCAGCCTTGTTGGGACATGGTGGCCATCCACCAACCATCCACTACTCCATCCATCTGGACCATCCAGGGTTGCTCGACACTCATCAGTAAACAAGACTATTTGAAAATTAGTCTTCATGTATGTCTGGGCCCACTGCAACTATTTCTGCTTGTGAGCACTGTTTAGGGTGGCCGAATATTAGGTTTATGCACTACAACAAGCCTTTGAAGGATCCTACACCTTGAGGTTCAAGGGACTCCAGAGGCACCAGCAGCTTCAAATATCTGTTTGCTGGTTTGTAATGGCTTTTTAGCAGCTGCTCTCTTAAGCCGATGAATTGCCTGGCAGAAACCTTCCTCATTCTGCCTTTATCTGCACGAACACGTCTGTGCTCAGAATCAGCCACAAATCTCGTAACAGTACGATGATCACGCTTAGGTTTTCGGGAAATATCTAATGTTTTCGTCCCTTGACCAAGGCATTGCTGTTATGATTAGGTAATCGAGGAGGATAGCAGTGGAATAGGCTAGGTAACCAGATAACCAGAGAGGTTGGTAATTTAGCGGATTGCAGACCCTTAAACTGACAACACAATTAGAATTAGCCGTGGGACGTACCTACGATGCCCTAGACGCCTCAGCACAGCCAAAGAATTAACTAAGCCTAAAGAGAGAAAGGGCAAAGCTAAACTGCCACGGAGTAGAACTCCAAAGGAATAGATAGCCCCCGAACATATATTGCCGGTGAGACAAGATGAGGCACAAAACACAGGCAGAAAATAGAGTAAGCAAATGATGGGGCCCAGACTGTCTAGATAGAACAGGACAGGAAAGGATACTGTCGTAATCATGCAAAAAACCCTAAGAAAAAATCCAACACGTCTGATATGCAAAAATACTGAGGCCACACAACCTCTCCCCCACTAAATCAGAACTCTGGTGTGAAGTGGACGCAAAACAAAAGATACTGATATAACAGGGGATTAGAAATACTGAAAAGACTGACAAGAGCTGTGGCATATGGAACAGAGTCCAGCACAGGTCCCAGCAGGGAACAAGGCTGAACTCACACCAGCAGAGCAAAAATCAGAGAAAAGCAAAAAATTGATCAAATGCAAAAAGATTCAAGCAGACAAATAACTTATTTGAAAGATGCAGGACAAAGCAGGAGGCAAGCAGACTTCCAAAATGCTCAGAAAGAAAACCAAATCACCGGCAACAACTAAGGGAAGGTTGCTCACTTAAATCTCTTGTCATGGTCATGCGTGGCTGGACACAGCGCCTCCAGCAGGGCGGATTTAGATGACATGCGTGACCCTGGATACACTGCCTCCAGTTGGGCAAATTTAAATAATAAAACGTGCAGCTGGATACGCCGCCTCCAACAGGCGAATTTCGGAAATACACGTATGTCTGGAAACCCCGCCTCCTTTAAGGCGAATTTAAACGATAAAAGGGAAAACCTGGGTAACAATAACAATGGTGACCCTGCGATAGGGAACGGGGACGTGGAGACCTCCTGCACTCCCCTGAGTCAGTGTCTCTACACTCCTAATGTTCCCTAGGCTGGTTCCGCACTAGGCGCTGATCAGGAACCTAAAAACCCTGACTCACCCTGCACCTAAACCCTCACTAGTGAAGTGGACGGTGCGGAAACTCATCCCACCACTGCACTAAAACACACATAAGGAAAAGAGACAAAACAGGGAAACACCACTTAGCTTTGCTCTGTTGCTTACGCTCCCAGCAACAGAGCCCACCACCTGCGTGCATCTTTTCCTCCGACCGGATACAACACCATAGTGCAGCCTTGGAGCAAACAGAGTCCACCACCTGCATGCAGCTGTCCAGAAACAGAGTCAAGCATATGAGACCAGCTTTCCAGCAACCGAGTCCAGCATCATGAGTGCAGCTCTACACCATAGCTGCCACTCCACAAAGTCATGCAAGAACTCCTTGCTGACACCATAGCTGCAACTCCACCAAGCCATGCCAGCCCTCCTCGCAGACACCATAGCTGCCACTCCCGGACTCTCACTGAGCTGCCCGGGACTCTCCTTCAACTCCATCCTTCACCCAGGCTTGCTTGTAACTGAGAACTATCACCAACAGTGATTACCACACCTGACAATCTTTTATAGAGCAATCACACCTGTTTTATAATTACGTGCACAAAACTAAGTGCAATGACTTTAAAGGCCACTGGGGGGAACTAAGAAAAAGACACCACTGTGTAATAACCCTTAAAGGCCACCAGGGGCAAAAAAATCCCTGAGCAAACAGCTCTCAGAAAAAAAGGTTACTTGTGCATTTTCTCTGTCATATCCAACCTGGATTATGACAGTACCCTCCCCTTAATGAGGGGCCTCTGGACCCTCAAGACCGCTCCTCATTAGGGAACCACCTACAGCGGGGATGCCCAGATCCAGAGTTCACCCCAACCACTACCTGACACTTCAGGTTAATGACAAACGCACCGCTGGTTGTTGTGAGCTCATTTTCTCGATAACCTTTGATGTCCGATGAACTCCCTCTGCTGGTGAAAGGAGGTGGTGAAACTGATTTGGATGGGAGAAACCTGTCATCTGAACAGGTGGATTGCGATTGGACATCCGGAATCTCTGAGTGGATATAAGGCTGCCAACGTCCTGTAATGTTGCTGGTGATTTCTCTGCTCTGAGCTCTGGTCTCCAGTTCAGTTCCTGCCTTCTAAAAGCTAAGTTTTGCTCTGTTATTTTTCCATGAGATTTTGTCTGATTTGCTTAGTTTTGTTTTCAGCCAGCCCCGGCTGGGGCTTTGCTGAATTTCCATTTTTGTCCCTGATCGGTTAAATCTCTTTTGCTCTGTTTTCAGATTATATCGGAGTGCTGATATAGGGATTTTGAAGTCTAGTGACTTCAGGGCCATTTTTCTTATCAGACGTGTTGGGACATTTTTGGTAGGGTTTTTGCGGATTGCAGTCAGCATCTTTTCTGTCCTGTCCTATCTAGTTAGTTGGGCCCCATCATTTTCTCTGCCTGTCTTTCTGTCTGTGTTTGTGTTTTCATCTACAATACATGTTGGGGGCCGTCTATTGCTTTGGGGTTCTGCTCTGGGGCAGTTTAGATTTCCACTTGCTTTCTTTAGGCTTATTTAGTTCTCCGGCTGTGACGAGGTGTCTAGGATCACCGTAGGAACACTCCACGGCTACTGTTAGTTGTGTGAATAGGATCAGGGGTCTGCAATCCGTTAGCTACCAACCTCTCCGGTTTTCTGGACTTAGCTTGCATTTTTGTTTTTTCCTCCTCCGGTGACTCATTCATAACAGCTGGTATAGGCAATGTATGTTCTGGAGGCACCACACATCTCCAAAGCGCCGACCTGGGGAACGAGTAATGTATGTGTATGTTCGGTATGAGCTGGTAAGACTCCGCAACACACTTCCACAGATGATTATTAGTGGGACCTGTTATGAATGGGTCACCAAGGAGAAAAAAACAAAACAAGCTAAGTCACAGAAAACCGAAGAGGTTGGTAACTATGCAGATTGCAGATCCCTGATCCTAACCACACAACTAGCAGCAGCCGTGGAGCGTACCTACAATGGTCATAGACGCTTCGTCACAGCCAGAGGACTAAATAAGCCTGAAGCAAGAAAAGGGGAAAACTAACTGCCCCAGAGCAGACCCCAAAGGAAAGACAGCCCCCACACATGTATTGACGGTGAAACAAGATGAAAGCACAAACACAGGCAGGAAAATAGGCTGAGCAAACGATGGGGCCCAAACTAACTAGAAAGGATAGGAAAGGAAAGACACTGTCTGCAATCTGCAAAAAACCCTACAAAAATAAAGTCCAACACTTCTGATAGCAAAATTAACCCTGAAGTCACTAGACTTCTCCCACTATATCAGCAATCTGAAATGTTCTGAGACAGAGCAAAAAGAGGCCAATCTAAAAAGGGACAAAAAGCAAATTGGCAAATACAGATAAATAAGAGTGGAAATTTAGCGTAGCCCCAGCCGGGGCTGGCTGACCACACAAAAAAGCTGAATAGACCAACAAAATCAAGTGTAAACATTAGCAGAAAAACTTAGCTTTAGATGACTGGAACAGAGCTGAAAACAAAGACCTGACAAGCCAGAAGGAATCACCAGCACCAGACTAGGGCGTCGGCTGTCTTAAATCCAGTCTGAGATTCCTGAGGTCCAATCGTCATCCTCATTATCAGGTGGCAGATGTCTACTGATTAAATCAGCCTCACTACCTCCAGTTACAACCAGAGGGAGCCTGGAAGGAGAACTCACAACTGGTGGACCGGAAAATGAACTCACAACAGGGACCCATACACACTCATTCACACACAGGTCCGGACCTGAACATTTATTGCCACACATTCATTTGTCATAATTCGGTGAACTCATTCTGGGATCGACAACAGAGGCGTCCCCCTGTGTCACCACACTCACACCCCCGCTATTCACCAAGGGAACACCACCCTCCAGCCCTTTACACCACGAGGTCTGCGCCTCCCAGGGTTGGCTTATGGCGAGGGTTGAGATTTGCCCCTACTCCCCCGCAGCGCACCTGCTGTTCACACTGGAGAGGAAAGGGCCTGGGATATGGAGGAAAAATACACTCCCTGGTCGCCTTCCTCCACACGACCAGGAGGGGGCGACTTCTTTGGTGATATGGAAGATTTGGCGTGAGCCCCATGGACTATAACACCAGTCTGCTCACTACTGGGACGTACCCCTTCACCTCGGGGAACCGCAGACAGCACCGGGGGGACACCAACTCCACCCACCTGTCTGGGTGTGTCCGCCTGTATGAGCAAGTCCCGCTCCCCAGCAGCGACTCTAGGGGGCATCATTGCCAGCTGCTCTTTGATTTTCCGGTTGAGTCAGAGGGAAGGCCCCAGACCCTGATTACTGCTGCTGGAACTGCTTACACACCATGCAGCTCCTCACTCATCTCAGTGAGGCTCAGCAGCAACTGCTCACAGGTCCGAACATGGCCCAAAGCTCACCAGGAAAAAAAATGTATTGGTTGGTGATAATGTCATAATCACGCTTGGCTGGACGCAGCACCTCCAGCAGGGCGGATTTAGATGACACACGCAACCCTGGATACACCGCCTCCAGTTGGGCGAATTTAAATAATAAAACGTGCAGCTGGATACACCGCCTCCAACAGGCAAATTTCGGAAATTTACATATGTCTGGAAACCCCGCTTCCAGTAAGGCGAATTTAAGCAATAAAAGGGAAAACCTGGGTAACAATAACAATGGTGGCCTTGCGATAGGGAACGGGGACGTGGAGACCTCCTGCACTCCCCTGAGTCAGTGTATCTACACTCCTAACGTTCCCTAGGCCGGTTCCGCACCAGGCGCCGATCAGGAATCTAAAAACCCTGACTCGCCCTGCATCTAAACCCTCACCAGTGAAGTGGACGGTGCGGAAACTCATCCCACCACTGCACTAAAACACACATAAGGAAAAGAGACAAAACAGGGAAACACCACTTAGCTTTGCTCTGTTGCTTACGCTCCCAGCAACAGAGCCCACCACCTGCGTGCATCTTTTCCTCCGACCGGATCCAACACCATAGTGCAGCCTCGGAGCAAACAGAGTCCACCACCTGCGTGCAGCTGTCCAGAAACAGAGTCCAGCATATAAGTCCAGCTTTCCAGCAACCGAGTCCAGCATCATGAGTGCAGCTCTACACCACAGCTGCCACTCCACCAAGCCATGCAAGAACTCCTTGCTGACACCATAGCTGCAACTCCACCAAGCCATGCCAGCCCTCCTCGCAGACACCATAGCTGCCACTCCAGGACTCTCACTGAGCTGCCCGGGACTCTCCTTCAGCTCCATCCTTCACCCAGGCTTGCTTGTATCTCTGGACTATCACCAACAGTGATTACCACACCTGACACTCTTTTATAGAGCAATCACACCTGTTTTATAATTACGTGCACAAAACTAAAGTAACCAAAGTGCAATGACCCTAAGGGCCACTGGGGGGAACTAAGAAAAAGACACCACTGTGTAATAACCCTTAAAGGCCACCGGGGGCAAAACCAACCCTGAGCAAACAGCTCACAGAAAAAAAAGGTTACTTGTGCATTTTCTCTGTCATATCCAACCTGGATCATGACATCTCTCCAGTCTGTAACACCTGACCTCCAATCCTCCTCCTCAGGTGATTGACTTCTGTCAGCCAGACCAGCTCAGAAGCCAGGTCAAAAGTGTTCACAACACATTGCACTATTTGATGCTTTTTTGGCAGCAGAGAGATCCTTTTTCTTTCACATGTTACTTGAAAACTGTGGCCTGCTCAATAGTGTGGAACATCCAGCTTTCCTTTTATTGGGCTCACATGGCAAACTAATTATCACAGGTATTTGAGATTGATTTCAGTGATCCAAAGAACCCTGAGACACAATACCATCAATGGGTTCCATTTAAAAAAAAGCGCTATCACACTTAAAACCAATTTGCATAATAATTTGGAATATAGCGTAAAGGTAGAGAGGTATATATAGGGAAGAATAGGAATGGGAATAGGACAATGAGGAAAGTATACATCCAACAGGACACAACAATCTCCAGTAGCAACAATCTCCAATTCAGCACAGCATCTCCAAAGAGCTAGGAAACTTAGCTATCACTGGCAAGGAAGAGAAGGTCTGGCCAGGTTTTATAGGGAAAAGTAATGACTAGATCAGAAGCAGCTGAAATGGAGCTACATGTTTCTCACCAGCATAGAGATTGTCGTTATCCTCTTCAGCACCAAAGGAAACCAAATCCATTTAATATGGGGCACAAACACACAAGCTAAATGGAAGATCTGCAATTCACAATACGTAGTGACCTTCTAATCCCAGATCTCCCAGGAGAATGTGACACACTCTTAACAGTTACTCTACATTTATCCACATTAAACCTCATTTGCTATGTGTTTGCCCATTTTGTCATCTTATCCAGGTCATTTTACAATATTAAAATGTCAAGGTCAGGTTTTAATATCCTACATAGGTTGTTGTCGTTAGCAAAGACTTACACTTTACTCTCAATCCTATCCACTAGGTCATTATAAAAGAGATTAAAAATAATCGAGAACGTACCATTTATGACGACTGTGTTTCCTTTCCCATCTGTATATAGTTTCCCCCAGTCCTTGCTTCTGTAACATCAGTATAAAGCTGTTATGTGGCACAGTATCAAATGCTTTTGCAAAGTCCACATAAATCACATCAGCCACATATCCAAAATTCAGATTTGCACTTTCCTCCTCACAGAAACCCAACATGTTGGTTAGATACTACTTATCTTTCATGAATCCATGCTGGTTGTCAGTTATTCTACTTTATTATTTCTGCAATATACTTCTGTAGGTAATCTCTTACGATGCCCTCAAAAACTTTTCACACACTGATGCCAGACTGTAGTTGCCTGAATCCACCTTCTTACCTTTCTTAAAGTGAACCTTTCAGAAGGATTTTGCTAAGTAAACTACAGGCATTGCCTTGTTGCCACGATTACAATGATTAAAATGATATCTGTGGTGAAGAATTCAGTCTTGTGGTTCTTGTGTAATCAGTGTTAGAAGTTTTCAGTTAATAATATGCTCATGCTCCGGGCAGGACTTTAGGCAGAGTCTTATCTTGGTGCTTTAGGCCAGAGAAACCAAGAATAGTCCTGCTAACAGGTCGCCCCAAAGCACAAACAGTCAATCTCTGACTTTAGGATGAGGAACATGTTTGTGCTTCGGGACGGGCCTGTGGGCAGGTCTGTTCTTGGTTTCTCTGGCCTAGAGCACCAAGATAAGACCCTGCCTACAGTTCCGCCCCGGAGCTTGAGCATCTCATTAACTGAAATCTTCTAACACTGATTACACAAGAACCGCAAGATGGATTTTTTAACCCAGGTATCATTTTATTCACTGTAAAAGTGGAAACATGACAATGCCAGTAGTTTACTTAGCAAAATCCTGCTGACAGGTTCACTTTAAAGAGGTAGTTCACCACAATGTGTAGTGGGCAGATCAATTTAAACCTTAAAAATAAGGCTTTCTTCAAATACCTTGTGTTTCCCAATGTATCTCTGAGTTGTTCGCTCATCCCCATCACGTGACTCCTGGCTTAGCTTAGATTTGATATTTTCCATACACAGCAGCATGTGAGACATCCATAAATTATTCTTATCTTCATCCAAGGGAACTGAATGAGCTAGCAGAGGATAAACAGTAATTACCCAGAGCCAGCATGGGTTTGCAGCAAACAAGTCATGCCAGACTAATCTAATTTCCTTCTATGATGAAATCACTAACTGGGTGGATCAGAGTATTGCGGTATAGTATTTCTTGACTTCAGCAAAGCATTTGATAAAGTATTTCATACTATCCTTCAGAGGCGTATCTAGGGGGGGCAGCTGGGGCATGTGCCCCGGGCGCAGCTGGCAGGGGGACGCAGTCGGACCACCTAATGCGGCGGTCCGCAGTGTCTCCCCCGGAGGCTGCCATCTGCCGCCCCCCGGACTGAGAGTTGGCCGTTCTCTGTCACAGAGAAGCTGCAGTGCGCCGGCTCACAGGGGTCAATTGTACTCCCGTCTGTACAGACGCCAGTACAATTCAAGCTCTGACTGCTGGGTCAGAGCCATATACAAAAATACTTGGCACTCAAAATCGGAGAAGCAATTTTTTCTTTATTGTGCATCCAGACAAAAATAGACTCATATGATATGAACGTTTTCGGTCCAACAACGGACCTTCATCAGAAAGGTCTTTTTGTTTCTTTTAGAGTAGACTGTAAGTTACAAAAAAGTAAACAAGAGAACAAAACAATATGTCAGAACAATGCTATTGACATATAATACACTTTCACAATAATAAATAATAATCTGACGTCAGAAGCAGGATCTATAGTGAAGGAAAGTGACTGCAGAAATTCATTCCATAAGTGTAGATGCAGTTTTCAGATTTCATCTGTGCCATAAATGAGGGTGAGAACATGGTTAAGGAAAACGGATTTATGAGTAACAGAAAAAAATTTTCAGGGACCGAAGTCCACAACTTTGGTGAAATGGCTATAAGTAAAAAGGATATCCATGTGCTCCCAGAGTGTTCATCACTATAATAGAATAGAAATGTCCATGCTGACAAATATGGATGGCAAGGAGGATATATCTGTAAGAGATGCCCAGAGAGTAGTCAGGCAGGCATGGGTCTTCTAAGCCAGGAGATGGCATGGTACAGGAGAGGCAAGACAGGGACATGGTCACAAAGCAGAGTCTGGAAACCTGAGATATCAGCGCGGTACAGGCAGGAGCAATGGAACGGAAAGTCAGGGACAGGCAAAGGTCATAACAGAGAGGCAAAACAAGTACAGAGGCAGGCAGCAATATCAGAAACAGGAACAGAGCAGGTCATACAGGAGCAAACATACACAGGCAGGCAGTATCCACAGATACACAGGGGTCAGGAACTAAGCCAAGGTCAAAAGTATCACTGACAACTCACAGAGCCCAAATGAGGCTATTTAAAGCCCTCCGAGAACCAGAGAGAGGCCAAAAGCATTAATCCCTGCAGCACTAAACCAGAATTCACATACAGATCATGACAGTACCCCCCTCTTAATGGGAGGACACTGGACGCCCAGGCTTCTCAGAATGTCTGGCATGAAACGCCCGAACCAGACGATCAGCGTGTACAGACTGGGCCGGGACCCACAACCAATCATCTGGATCATAGCCCTTCCAGTGTACCAAATACTGCAAGGTGTGGCGTACCAGACGAGAATCCACAATGTGTCCGACCTCATATTCCATGTGACCCTCCACCAACACTGAGGGAACAGCCGACACAGAACCTTCCTCAACAGATCCAAAAGGTTTTAAAAGGGATTTGTGGAACACATTGGAAATCTTGAATGAGGCTGGGAGAAGTAACCTATAGGCTACAGGATTGACTATCCCAACAATTTCGTATGGACCGATGAATTTTGGCCCCAATTTGGCTGATGGAACCTTGAGTTTAATATTCCGAGTGAAGAGCTAAACCTTCTCCCCAACCTGAAAAGTATGACCTGAGACCCTCTTTCTGTCTGCAAAATACTTATACCTCCCCTGAGACTTGGAGATGTTACAACGGACCTCAGCCAACAGATTTTTTATATGCCGTACAGACTCCTTCGCCACACGACTATTAAAAGCGAACTCAGCCAAAAGCAACGCATCACACCTCTCATGCTGCCTAGTACAGGCCAAACACCGAAGAATTTGCTCAAGGGACTGATTGGGGCATTCAGTCTGACCATTACTCTCAGGGTGATATGCAGAAGAAAAGGACAATGTAATATCCTATTTTTTACAGCATGCCCTCCAGAACTTAGCCACAAACTGCACACCTCTACATGCGCATACCAACTGTGGGGCAGGGGGGGCAGCTGCCCCCCGCCTAGAAGCAGGGGTGCACAATGAAACACCTCCTGGCCGCAGTAGTGGAGAACGAGTTTACTTTTCCTGCCGCCACGCCCCCCATGCACCCCATCTTCGCCCTCCCAGAGCTCACCCCTGCCACCCACTGCAGCCCCTCACTGCTAAATCCCAGCAATGACGTCACTGGGCTGCACAGGACCTGTGATGAAGGCACACGACCTATGATGAAGTCACAGGAGGGGAGGAGTCAGGGGTCACATGATCAGGGGCCTCGTGTATGCAGGACTCTGCTGTGCTGGTTGTCATGGTGCTGGATAAGGGGAAGTTTATGTGTGGGGTCAGGAGGGGTTTACAGGCTGAATGTAGCAGAGCCGTGTGTGTACAAGGTGTACAGAGTGGAGCTGTGTGTGTACAAGGTGTATGGAGCGGAGCTGTGTGTGTACAAGGTGTACGGAGCAGAGCCGCGTGTGTACGAGGTGTACGGAGCAGAGCCGCGTGTGAACAAAGTGTACAGAGCAGAACCGCGTGTGTACGAGGTGTACGGAGCAGAGCCGCGTTTGTACAAGGTGTACGGAGCAGAGCAGCGTGTACGAGGTGTACGGAGCAGAGCTGCGTGTACAAGGTGTACGGAGCAGAGCCGTGTGTGTATGGGGTGCACGGAACGGAGCTGTGTGTGTATGAGGTGTACGGAGCAGAGCCGCGTGTGTACGAGGTGTACGGAGTGAAACCGTGGGTGTACGGAGCGAAGCCGTGTGTACAAAATTTATGGAGCCGCATGTGTACAGGGTGTACGGAGCAGAGCCCTGTGTGTACGAAGTGTTCGGAGCAGAGCCCAGTGTGTACGAAGTGTACGGAGCGGAGCCATGTGTGTATGAAGCGGAGCCATGTGTGTAGGAGGCGTATGAAGCGGAGCCGTGTGTACGAGGTGTACGGAGCGGAGCCGCGTGTGTACGAGGTGCACGGAGTGTAGCCATATGAGTACAAGGTATACGGAGCAGAGTCATGTGTGTACAAGGTGTACGGAGCGTGGTCGCATGTGAACAAGGTGTATGGAGCAGAGCCGCATTTGTACGAGGTTTACGGAGTGTAGCCATGTGTGTACTGAGTGGAGCCGTGTGTGCAAGGTGTACGGATGCGGAGCCGTGTGTGTACAAGGCATACAATGCGGAACCGTGTGTGTATGAGGTGTGCGGACCCGTGCGTGTACAAGGTGTATGGTGGGGAGCATTCATACCTCCCAACTGTCCCGGATCCAGTGGGACAGTCCTGATTGAGATTCTGCCCCGCTGTGCTGGCTGGGAGCTTACTTTTCCAGCGGACGCAGGAGTACACAGCGTAGCTCCGAGGAGCACTTTAAAACTCGCACAGGACATTTCCATGGAAGTGACGTGCTGGAAGCTGACCAGAACGGAGGTAATTTCGGGAGATCGTGATGGAACCATGGAGGCACTTCAGGGAATGCTTCAGATCCATCACAGTGTCCTCCGACAGCACAGACAGCAGGATTGCCTTGGAATCGGGGATGCCGGCCCTGTAAGCGGATCACGATATGTCCTGCACCGAAGGCTCAGGTGGACATTACAATGGGAGCCGGGGCTGCTATAGTAACTTTATAGAATCTTTCTTTCTCTCTCTGTTTCTTTCTCTCTGTTCTTTCTTTCACTCTCTAATCTTTCTCTCTGTTCTTTCTTTCCTTCTCTAATCTTTCTCTCTCTTTTCTTTCTTTCTCTCTCTAATCTTTCTTTTTTCCTTTCTCTCACTGTTCTTTCTTTCTCTCTCTGTTCTTTCTTTCTCTGTTCTTTCTTTCTCTGTGTTTTTTCTTCCTTACTTTCCCCTCTTTCTTTCTATCTCACTCTGTTCTTTCTTTCTATCTGTTCTTTCTTCCTTTCTTCCCCTCTTTCTTCCTATCTCTCTCTGTTCTCTCTCTCTGTTCTTTATTTGCCCTCTTTCTTTCTCTTTCTTTCATTTTCTCCCCTTTCTTTCTCTCTCTCTGCTCTTTCTTTCCTTCTCTTTTTCTCTCTGTTCTTTCTTTCCCCTCTCTTTCTCTCTCTGTTCTTTCTTTCCTTCTCTTTGTCTCTCTCTGTTCTTTCTTTCCCCTCTTTCTCTGTTTTTCCTTTCTCTCTCTGCTCTTTTTCTTTCTTTCTCTGTTTTTTCTTTTTTCTGTTTTCTTTCTTTCTGTTCTCTTTCTTTGTTTCTTTCTCTCTCCCTGTTCTTTCTTTCCCCTCTTTCTTTTTCTCTCTGTTCTTTCTTTCCCCTTTCTTTCTTTCTCTCTGTTTTCTTCCCCTCTTTCTTTCTCTGTTCTTTCTTTCTCTCTCTCTGTTCTTTAATTCTTTCCCCTCTTTCTTTCCCTCTCTCTGTTCTTTCTTTCCTTCTTTTTCTCTGTTTTTTCTTTCTTCCCCTCTCTTTCTCTCTCTCTTTTCTTTCTTTCCTTCTCTTTTTCTCTCTCTGTTCTTTCTTTCCCTTCTATTTCTATCTCTCTGTTCTTTCTATCTTTCTGTTCATCCTTGCTCTCTCTCTGTTCTTTCTTTTTTCTCTCTCTGTTCTTTCTTTTCCTCAGTACCAGCCACTGTGCCCATAATGCCAGCCACTGTGCCCTCAGTACCAGTCAGTGTGATCAGCAGTGCTTAATGGGTGCGGTCGGGGCGTGAATATGGGTGTGACTAGTTGTGAAATGGGTGTGGTTGGGGTGTGGCCTACAATTTGCAGCGCGCCCGACCATGGCTTGCCCCCCCTAGTTTTGATCCTGGGTACACCCATGCACCTCTGTCAGACACCACATTCATGGGTACCCCTTGCAGACGGACCAAGTGTTGCACAAACAGCCTGGACAAGGTTTCAGCAGAGGGTAATGTGGACAAGGGTACAAAATGAGCTTGCTTAGAAAACCTGTCCACCACCACCCATATCACGGTATTACCCCTGGAAGGAAGGAGATTGGTGATAAAATCCATGGACAAGTGAGTCCATGGTCTATCAGGAACTGGCAAAGGCACCAGTTACCCGGCCGGACGGCCAGCTATGAGAGCTCTTGGAACAGGCACAAACCTCACATGCAGATACCAATTGTTTGACATCTTTACCCAACGATGGCCACCAAAAAACTCTTGCCACGGCCTCCTGCGTGGCAGAAGTCCCAGGATGAGCACTCAACATAAACCTATGAAACTCTTGAAGGAGCCAACTGCACAAAATACTCAGGCAAGGAGGAACACACGACCCGGACATAAATAACAGGACAGATATTAAGTTCCATGACAGGGTGAGATACAAGACTCCATCTTGGATAAGGGCAAACAGGCACAAAGGAAAGTCCGGAATCCTTACACCATGACATCTGCACTATAAAATGGCGCTCCTTCCCTTCTGAGCTTTGCACTATGCCTGAAAAGTAGTTTCAGATTACATGTAGGGTATTGACTCACTCAGGAGAAATTACACAAAAAACCTAAGACATCCATGCTATTAGCCCTTATAAAAATTAAAAACCTGGGGCTAAAACAACATTTTAGTGGTAAAAATGTAATTATTCTTACGTCACTGCCCAATTGCATAAAATTCTGTGAGACAAATGTGGTGTCAACATGCTTACTACACGCCTAGATGAATTAATTGGGGGTGTAGTTTGTAAAATGAGGTCAATTATGGCGGATTTCAGCTGTTCTGGCACTTGGGCTTTGCCAATGTGACATGGCACACTCAAACCATTCCAGCAAAATCTTAACTCCAATATGGCGCTTCTTCCCTTTTGAGCTTTGCACTGTGCCTCAAAAGTAGTTTTCGACCACATATAGGGTATCGGTGTACTCAGAAAAAATTGCACAACAAACTTTGAGGTCCATTTTCTCCTGCTATCCTTGTGCAAATGAAAACAATTGGGGCTAAAACAACATTTTTGTGGGAAAAAAATAAATTGTTTTCATTTTCACAGTTCAACGTTGTGAAATTCTGTGACGCACCTTTGAGTTCAAGGTGCTTGCAACACATCTAGATAACTTCCTTGAGGGGTTTAATTTCCAATATGGGGTAACTGGTGAGGGGGTTTCCACTATTTAGGAACATCATGGGCTCTAGAAACGCAACATGACGTCCGCAGACCATTCCATCAAAGTCTGCATTCTAAAACGTCACTCCTTCCTTTCCAAGTCCTACCATGCGCCCATACAGTAGTTTTCCCCTACATATGGGGCATCGGCGTACTCAGGAGGAATTACATAACAAATTTTGGGGTTTATTTTCTCCTGTTATCCTTTTGTCCTATTATCATTTTCTCCTGTTATTATGTGTAGCAGAAGTATTGCAAAATTATTTACTTATTTATCCATACATGAAAATCACTGATGGTAAAAACTGAAACTGACCAAACACCAAACCAGTACCATTTTTTTTTGTGTATGTGAAAAAAGACAGATGTCTGAATGAGGCTTTAAGCTGCATTTACAAAAACTATTGTTTAAACCCAAATCAAATAATCAGTTAAAATTGTTACATTGTTGAGAAAGTTAAATCTATCTTTCTAATTACTAAAATTAAAATGTTGCAGTTGGACATGAAGGAAATGTAGCAATAATTGCCCAGTTTAAACAGACCTGTATATCTAGTAAGTGATTTTTTTCAAAAGCTTCATTTTTTTCTCTTCCTGCCTATTTCAAACACACAAAAGCAGCATCTGCTATTTTGTGAACTTCTGCTGACCTGCAAAATGAACAGTCTTTGTGTGAAGGCTAAAAGGATAGACAGTCCCATATGTCACTTTCCTGTCTTCTAACCAGCATCATTTTTATAATTTGTTGATGTTCTTTGTAGATCCAAATGGTTGATGTGAAGAAAATGGTGGCCATAATCATATATTGTACATTTCTTTGCATACACAATAAATACACAACTAATTTTTATGGAAGTGATAATAGATGCTGATTCATCAGTTGCTCTTTTTAGTAAGTCACTTATTTTTTTGTCTTGTGGTATTTGTTGCATGAATTATGCGGAAAGTAAACAATTGTCTTTATTTTTGTCTTTAACCTTTTTTTGCACCTTTTTAGCTCAAAGAGTTACACATTTTGCAAAAATCGCACAAAAAATTACTGGCATGCATAAATTCATTCCAGGAGGGGATTGGAGTACATTTGCACAACAACTTTGCTAGTTGTAAGTTATGAATCCGGCAAAAACTTTTGGAAAGTCTTAACCCTGCTGAAAATGGAGAATTAAAAAAAACAAATGCATAAAAATTAACTTTAAAAAAGGCACAAATGAAAACTTGAATATGACACAAACATAAAAACAGGCACAAAACTAGACAGAAAAGGTACAAAAGCAATAATAAATCATTTTCTCAAACTACAAATGCCATGAGAGATGACTAGTTCAGAAAAGCCCTTGCTTTTTATGCTGCCAGTCCATTTCTGTTTTAACTGGCATATACACATTTTCAGTCTTATGAAACAGGAAGGGGAGGTGCCGCTGGGTGGGAATACATCTGGAGTGACAGAGGCTTCGGATATAAAATAGTTTCTTAATAATGGAGGAACAGACTGGCCATGTAAAGGTATTGCTAGTATTTTCTTTGAAAGAGCTACATACACAGTTAGATAGTTCAGGGTTATATTCCTGGTGACTTGTTCCCGTTAACCCCTTAATAACTGAGCCACTTTGTAGGTTAATGACCGAGCCTCATTTTTAAAATCTGACCAGTGTCACTTTATGAGGTGATAACTCTGGAACGCTTCAACAGATCCCAGTCATTCTAATATTGTTTTTTCGTGATATATTTTACTTCGTGAAAGTGGTAACATTTGTTCGATATGACTTGTGTTAATTTGTGAAAATATCAGAAATTTGGTGAAAACTTCACAATTTTCAAATTTTTAATTCTTATGCCCTTAAACCAGAGAGTTATGCTACACAAAATACTTAATAATCAATTACCACATATCTAATTTACATCAGCACAATTTTTGAAACATCATTTTTTTGTTAGGAAGGTAGAAGGGTTAAAAGTTTTACAACAAAATTTACAAAAACATTTTTTTAGGGACCACATCACATTTGAAGTGATTTTAGGTGGCCTATATGACAGAAAATACCCAAAGGTGACACCATTCTAAAAACTGTACCCCCCTCAAAACCACATTCAAAAAGTTTATTAATCCTTAAGTTGCTTCACGGGAATTAATGCAATTAATATGGAAGGAAAAAAATTACATTTTTTTCACAAAAGTTTCAATTTAGCTCCAATTTTTTTACTTTCACAATGGTAACAGGAAAAATTGAACCTCAAAACTTGCTGGGCAATTTCACCTGAGTATGCTGATACCCGATATGTGGGGGAAAACTACTGTTTCGGCCCATGACAGGGCTCGGAAGGGAAGGAGCACCAGTTGACTTTTTGAATGCAAAACTGGCTGAAATCAAGAGTGGATGCCATGTCAAATTTGAAGAGCCCCTGATGTGTCTAACAGTGGAAACCCCCTACAAGTAAACACATTTTGGATACTAGACCACTCAAGGAATGTATATAACTGTAGGGTGAGCAGGGCCGCCAACAGGGCAGTTAAGCCATTACTGATGTGTGAGGCCCGGTGAGCAATAGTAAAGAGTGATGGCCAGGATCCAATCTGGGCCCCCTCTCTTGTGCTTCTTCTCACTGGGCCCCAGGGTATGATAAAGTATTGTGCTCCGGGGCACCTCCATAGACAGCGCACATCTCAGAGCAGGGAGCCTTCCTGGTGCTGCACGGCCATCAAAACTGAAAAGCCTTGCAGCTTGAAGGAAGTCCCTTCGCTTTCGTACTTATGACATCATTGTGTACATGCATGTATGCACGCCACTCGCTAGAAGTGGAGCGAGCTGCGCCTGCAGGGGATCATGAGAGGCAAGTATGAAAATCATTTTTTTTTAATAAAACAAATTAAATGGGCTTGGGGGATGATGAATTGAGGGCATGGGACGGGGGGACAGTGAAGGATGTATTGAAGTGGGGGAGCACAAATAGTGATGAACTGGACATGGAGACAGCAAATGATGAACAGGGGTGGGGAATGGGGAAAGCAAATGAGGAAATGAGGGTGGGGGGACAGCAAATAATGAGGGAAGGAGAACAAAGAACTATGAATTGAGGGTGGGGGACAGGGGACAGCAAATGCTGAATTGAGGGTGGGGGATGAGGACAGCAAGTGATGAATTGAAGGTGGGGTATGGAGAGTAAATGATGATAAAATTACATAATGAATTCGGTCAAAGGAGGCCATGTAAATATAATTAATCGGGGAGTGACTGGTATTAGATTGAGGAAAGAGTACAGGTTCTAATTAATGTATATATTGGGTGGGGAAATTGGCTATTTATAAATAGAGAGGTCACAGTGGTGGATTACAATTTATATTTGGAATGTTGGGTTGCATAATAACTAATTATATATTAATGGTGGGTGCATGTCTGTATTCAACTGTGTAGTATAGAAGTTGGGGGCTGTGCTATGGAAGCGATGCTCTAGATAACTGTTGTTTTATGCAGAGAGGAGTCTTGGCTGGAAGAAGTGACGTGGTCTGTGCTGGATGAAGAAGAAAAGCAAAGATGAAGGACTTCAACTAGTGTTGTCACCGATGAGTCAGTGCGTTATGTAATATGGGAACTGTTAATGTGTAATTGGTGAGGACGTGGTGCAGAAGTGGAGTTATTCAAGTGTGGGTGGTGGGACTGTGGAAGATTTGAGGGGTGGAGGCGGAGCTAGGGTGGAGTCTGGGTGGACTCTCATGGGGGCCAGAGAATTTTGCCAGTATGGGGCCCTGAAATTCCAGGCGACAGCCCTTATGGTGAGCAGCTTGAATCCCTAGGTGTTTCACAGTTTAGAACGCAGAACCGTGAAAATACAAAATCACATCTTTCCCACAAAAATGTTATTTTAGCCCCAAATTTTTTATTTTCACAAGGGTAACAGAAGAAAATGCACCATACAATTTTTTGTGCAGTTTCTCCTGAGCACAACAATACTGCAGAATGAATGAAATCATGTCTGCACAGGCACCCCGGCTGAATGGGGATGAACTGATTAGCGTGGGAAAGTTTCTGAACATTTCCCCACACTGTCAGTTCACCTCCGGTCAGCTGGGCACTCCGCGCAGCCTCAGTGACGTCAGCGGTAGTCAGTGAGGCTGTGCGGAGTCCCCAGCTGACCTGAGGTGAACTGATGACCGTGGGAAAAAGTTCAGAAATTTTCCCACGCTTATTAGCTCATCTCCGGTCAGCCGGGGCACCTGCGCAGGGATGAATTCATTCATTTTGCAGTGGTTTACAGCGGGGCCGGTAGCATTAGCACCGGTCCCCATTGTAAACTAGTTAACCCCTTGTGATGGATTGCAGCAGGGAACCTGACTGAATGGCGGAGTGGTATGTATATTGTTGGTTTTTTATTTTTTGTTTTTTCACAAATCAAGGGCTTTTGTTGGATTAGCAGAATAATAAATTTTGTCAAAAACTTTGTGTGATTATTTCATTAAAACAATTTTTAATTGTGTGTGTGTCTTTTCTTAACCCTTTACTATTCTAGGGTTAATAATGGATAGGTTTCTTATTAACACCTCTCCATTACTAACCCGGCTTAATGTCACCTTTCAACAGCAAGGTGACATTAACCCATTATTATTAACCCATGAGCCACCGCTAAAGGCAATGGGAATAGAGAGGTTAAGTGCCAGAAAAGGCGCATCTTATAGATGCGCCTTTTCTGGGGTAGTTGGGGGCAGATTTTTTTAGCTGGGGGGGCACAAACAATGGTATCTCTCTAGGCTATTAAAATCTGACCTCACTCACTGGCTTTCCCTCTCTGGTGGAGAAATTACCGTGGGAGCCCACACAATTTTTTTCAACAAATTATATGTTAATTTAACACATACATGTCCAAAATTTTACACACATACCCTAATCTAATTATTAGTCAAAGACATATAAAAAACTAAATGAAATGAAATGGTTTACTGTATGTAAACCATGTATCATTTCATGTCGGGTTTTGTATTGATCTTATAGAAGCCGGCAATTGATTTAGCGGCTATTATGCTATGTAGAACTTTATGAACTATAAATATATATATATATATGTGTCTCAAGTGTCTCAATGACATGTGTTGTGAATTCCCTTGCTTGGAGTTCTGAGCCGAAGCTCCCTCTGGTGGTTGCTGAGAGTAGTGGAGCAGGCCAGGTGGATGGAAGTTCCCCACCTGACAACGATAATTGGAACCTGGGATTACTGGCTGGGAGCATTTAATTGAGCTGGCTGCTCTAGGAGGTTGCTGGTGATTTCCTCAGTGTGCATTTGGAGCTCTTTTGTTCCCTTTCTGAGCCGCATGGTTCTGTTATTTGTCTGCTTGAATCTTTTTGCATTTGATCAATTTTTTGCTTTTCTCTGATTTTTGCTCTGCTGGTGTGAGTTCAGCCTTGTTCCCTGCTGGGACCTGTGCTGGACTCTGTTCCATATGCCACAGCTCTTGTCAGTCTTTTCAATATTTCTAATCCCCTGTTATATCAGTATCTTTTGTTTTGCGTCCACTTCACACCAGAGTTCTGATTTAGTGGGGGAGAGGTTGTGTGGCCTCAGTATTTTTGCATATCAGACGTGTTGGATTTTTTCTTAGGGTGTTTTGCGTGATTGCAGACAGTATCCTTTCCTGTCCTGTTCTATCTAGACAGTTTGGGCCCCATCATTTGCTCAGTCTGTACTCTGCCTGTGTTTGTGTCTCATCTTGTCTCACCGACAATATATGTTTGGGGGCTATCTATTCCTTTGTGAATCTGCTCCGGGGCAGTTTAGATTTCATCTTTCTCTCTTTAGGCTTAGTTAGTCCTCCGGCTGTGACGAAGCATCTAGGGCATCGTAGGAACGCTCCACGGCTACTGCTAGTTGTGCGGATAGGATCAGGGGTCTGCAATCCGCTTAGTTATCAACCTCTCTGGTCTTCTGGTGACTTAGCCTGTTCGTACCATCCTCCTCGGTGACCCATTCATAACAGAATCACCAGCCTAACCGCAGACTCTAGGGTACTCAAAAGAAGGAAAGAATTGTAATGAAAAAAAAAAAGTGTCAGAATTTTTTAATATATTTTTTTCCTCTTTTTCTCTGGGGCCGTAGGAGGATTTTTTCTTTAATGGAGACTAAGCAATTGTCCGATCGTGTTGAGCAGCTCGCTGCTGAAGTGCGGGGAATTTCTGCCTATCTCGCTCAATCATCTGCTGTAGAACCAAAGATCCCTACTCCTGATGTGCTATCTGGGGATCGGTCTAAATTTTTGAATTTCAAGAATAACTGTAAACTATTTCTTGCCTTGAAGCCTAATTCATCAGGGAGCTCGGTGCAGCAGGTTAAAATTGTCATCTCCCTGCTGCGCGGCGATCCCCAGGATTGAGCTTTTTCTCTGACACCTGGAGATCCTATTCTGGCGATCCTAATCTGGCTAATGTGGATGCATTTTTTCAGGCCCTGGGGTTGTTGTATGATGAACCTAATGCTATTGATCAAGCTGAGAAGACCTTATTGGCATTGAACCAGGGTCAGGATGCTGCAGAGTTAAACTGCCAGAAGTTCCGAAAGTGGGCGGTCCTTACTAAATGGAATGATGATGCCCTAGCAGCTCTCTTTCGGAAAGGTCTGTCAGAAACCGTAAAAGATGTAATGGTGGGATTTCCTGTCCCCTCTGGTTTTAACGACTCCATGTCATTAACCATTCAATTTGATCGACGTTTACGTGAACGTAAAAGTACGCGAGAGGCGGTGCTGACTTTTGAACAAACTTCTAAACCCATGCAATGTGATAGGGTTTTGTCTAGGATGCAACGTCAAGAGTTTAGAAGGTGTAATAAGTTATGCTTCTTTTGTGGGGACGCCTCTCATGTTATTTCTGTCTGCCCTAAACGAGAAAAATGTTTTGCCCACGCATTTGCG
Source organism: Dendrobates tinctorius (assembly GCF_039654945.1). Classification (NCBI taxonomy): domain Eukaryota; kingdom Metazoa; phylum Chordata; class Amphibia; order Anura; family Dendrobatidae; genus Dendrobates; species Dendrobates tinctorius. The sequence goes on from NW_027361683.1 coordinate 25,926,610, forward strand.
GTGGGCAGTGTACAGCCTAAGTTCCAGCTGGCAGTTACCTTGATCAGCTGTTATGAATGAGTCACCGTAGGAGGCAAAAACAGAAATGCTAGCTAAGTCCAGAAAACCAGAGAAGTTGGCAGCTATCGGATTGCAGACCCCTGAACCTATCAACACAACTAGCAGTAGCCGTGGGGGGTTCCTACGATGCCCTAGACCCCTCGATCACAGCCGGAGAACTATATAGCCTAAAGACAGAAAGGGAGATCTAAACTGCCCCAGAGCAGACCCCAAAGCAAAAGGCAGCCCCCAACATATAATGACGGTGAAGCAAGAAGAAAGAACACTAACACAGACAGAAAGATAGACTGAGCAAAGACGGGGCCCAAGCTAACTAGATAGGAAAGGACAGGAAGGCTGCTGTCTGCAATCCGTGAAAAACCCTACGAAAATAAGAGCCAACAAACTGACAGTGAAAAAGGCCCTGAAGACGCTAGGCTTCAAAAAGGCTATGTCAGTACTCAGGAATATTCTGAAGACAGAGCAACCGGCAAAAGGAGATTCAGCTCACCCCAGCAGGGAATGGCAGAATCCAGAAAAGCAAGGCAAACAAAAACAAAACACAAATGCTAACAGGCAAAGCAGAAAACTTAGCTTTAGAGGAGCAGGAATCAGACTGGTCTCCTAGAAGTCCACAGAGAAATCACCCACAGGGCAGAAGGGCGTTGGCAGCCTTTTATCCAGTCCGTGACTCCACTCAGCCAGTCATCCTCATTAGGCTCAGGTGCCTGATAATCAGGCTCATTACCTTCCTTCACCAGAATAGGGAGTTCACCAGACCTCAGTGACGAAGGGGAAAATGAACTCACAACAGTACCTCCCCCTTGAGGAGGGGTCACCGAACCCTCAACCATGCCACCAGGGCGATCAGGGTGAGCCCGATGAAAGGCACGCACCAATCTTTTGGCATGAATATCAGAGGCAGAGACCCAGGAATTATCCTCCTTACCATAACCCTTCCACTTAACCAAATACTGGAGTCTCCGTCTAGCCAGACGGAATTCCAGTATTTTCTCTACCTCATATTCCATGTTACCTTCAACCAATACAGGGTCCGGAGATGCCACCCCAGGAACAACTGGTTCAACAAACCTCTTCAAACAAGGACTTATGGAACACATTATGGATCTTAAATGTGACAGGAAGAGCCAAACGAAAAGAGACCGGATTAATAATCTCCAAAATCTTGTAAGGTCCAATAAATCTAGGCTTAAATTTAGGAGAAGCCACCTTCATAGCAATATTTTTTGATGATAACCACACCATATCACCAATCTTAAACTGGGGACCAATGGTCCTATGTCGATTGGAAAACCGCTGGGCCTTTTCCTGGGAGAGAGATAACTTATCCACCACTTGGTCCCAGATCTGGTGCATTCTCTCCACCACAGTGTCAATACCTGGGCAGGCAAAAGGCTCCACCTGCCCTGAAGAAAATCGAGGATGAAACCCAAAGTTACAAAAAAAAGGTGACATCAAAGTGGCACAACTAGCTCTATTATTTAAAGCAAATTCGGCCAAGGGCAAAAATGAAACCCAATCATCCTGATCAGCGGAAATAAAACATCTCAAATAAGACTCCAAGGTCTGGTTTGTTCTCTCTGTCTGCCCATTGGTCTGAGGGTGAAAAGCAGAGGAGAAGGACAACCGAATTCCCAGCTTGGAACAGAAAGTCCTCCAAAATCTAGACACAAACTGAACTCCTCTGTCAGATACAATGTTCTCAGAAATCCCGTGCAAGCGAACCACCTGTTGCAAAAACAGGGGCACCAACTCAGAGGAAGATGGCAACTTAGGGAGTGGTACAAGATGAACCATCTTAGAGAACCTATCACAAATCACCCAAATAACAGTCATTCTTTGAGAGACCGGCATATCAGAGATGAAATCCATTGAAATATGGGTCCATGGCCTCCTGGGGACCGGCAAAGGCATCAACAACCCACTAGAGCGAGAACAAGATTTAGACCGGGAGCAAGTCCCACAGGACTGCACAAAATTCCTGACATCATGAGACAAGGTGGGCCACCAAAAAGAGCGACTCACCAGATCTCTAGTACCAAAAATACCTGGATGACCAGCCAATGCAGAACAATGAACTTCAGACATCACTCTCTTCTTCCACTGGTCAGGAACATACAACTTTCCACTGGGACAACGCTCAGGTTTGTCCTCCTGGAACTCTTGCAGAGCAAGTCTCAAATCGGGCGAGATGGCAGAAAGAACTACCCCTTCACCTAAGATGGTAGCAGGCTTGGTCACCACAAGAGAATCAGCAAAGAAGCTCCTAGAGAGGGCGTCTGCCTTGACATTCTTAGTTCCAGGAAGAAAAGAGACCACAAAATCAAAAAGTGTAAAAAACAAGGCCCACCTAGCCTGTCTAGGGTTCAAGCGTTTAGCCGACTCTAGGTAAATCAAATTCTTGTGGTCAGTGAGGACCACAACTTGATGTTTAGCTCCCTCCAACCAATGTCTCCACTCCTCAAATGCCCATTTCATGGCCAACAGTTCCCGATTCCCCACATCATAGTTACGTTCAGATGGAGAGAACTTTCGGGAAAAGAAAGCACAGGGATTCATTTTAGATGTTACAGGATCCTTTTGGGACAAAACAGCTCCTGCACCAATCTCAGAAGCATCCACCTCTACCTGGAACGGGAGTGAGACATCAGGTTGCCGCAAAACTGGGGCGGAGGTAAATCTTCGCTTCAGCTCCTGAAAGGAAGCAACAGCCTCCGGAGACCAATTCAACACATCAGCACCCTTCTTAGTCAGATCAGTCAATGGCTTGGCAATACTAGAAAATTTTGCTATAAATTTCCGATAAAAATTAGCAAAACCCAAAAACTTCTGGAGGGCCTTCAAAGAAGTGGGCTGAACCCAATCATAAATGGCCTGTACCTTGGCCGGGTCCATTTCAATAGTTGACAGAGACAAAATAAATCCCAAAAATGAAATCCTCTGTACTCCAAAAAGGCATTTCGATCCTTTGACATACAGGGAATTCTCCCTCAAGATCCGGAACACAGTCCGAATATGTTCCACATGAGAATCCCAATCTTTGGAGAAGATCAAAATATCATCCAGATAGATAATCAAAAATTTATCGACAAAGTCTCGGAAAATATCGTTCATGAAGCACTGGAAGACAGAAGGGGCATTAGTGAGCCCAAAAGGCATCACCAGGTACTCAAAATGTCCCTCCGGAGTATTAAACGCCGTCTTCCATTCATCCCCCTGCTTAATGCGGATAAGATTATACGCCCCCCTGAGGTCAAGCTTGGTAAACCAGCAAGCACTTCTAACTCTAGAGAATAGATCCGAAATCAGGGGTAACGGATACTGATAGTTAATAGTAATTTTGTTGAGGGCACGATAATCAATACAAGGCCTTAAAGAACCATCCTTTTTGGCCACAAAAAAAAAAAACGGCACCTAAGGGTGAAGAGGATGGTCTAATATGACCCTTCTCCAACGCCTCCTTAATATAGGATCGCATAGCCTCGTGCTCGGGTACAGATAAATTGAAGAGCCGACCCTTGGGAAATTTTCACCCCGGGCTCAGTTCAATTGCACAGTCATAACTCCTATGAGGAGGCAAAGATGCAGACTCATTCTCACTAAATACATCATAAAAGTCCGCCAAATAGTCATGCGACTGAGGAGAGGTGGAAAAAAACGGAGCCTCACTAAAAGGCACACCGACAACCCCAACTCACCACAGACACAGATTTCCAATCCAAAACTGGATTATGAATTTGCAACCATGGAAACCCCAGAACAACGGCATCATGCAGACCATGCAACACCAAAAATCTGCAATTTTCTTGATGGTCTGGGGCGACCCGCATGACCACCTGGGTCCAAAACTGAGGTTTATTTTTCGCCAAAGGAGTAGCATCAATCCCCCTCAAAGGGATAGGCGTCTGCAGAGGTGTCATCGGAAATCCACAACGTTTAGCAAAATCCAAGTCCATTAGGTTTAGCGCTGCTCCTGAATCCACAAAAGCCTTGGCGGAAAATGTGGACAGGGAGCAGATCAGAGTAATTGCCAGAAGAAACTTAGGTTGAACACCACCAACAGAAAACGTGTGTGCAAAGCGTTTCTCTCGTTTAGGACAAACAGAAATAATATGCGAGGCATCTCCACAGAAAAAACACAGCTTATTACGCCTTCTGAACTCCTGACGTTGCGCCTTAGACAAAACTCTATCACATTGCATAGGTTCAGACGTCTGTTCAACCAGTGGCAACACCTCTCGTGCAATCCTGCGTTCACGTAAACGCCGATCAACCTGAATGGCTAATGACATAGAATCGTCCAGACCAGAAGGAACAGGAAATCCCACCATAGTATCTTTTACGGCTTCTGACAAACCCTTCCGAAAGAGAGCAGCCAAGGCATTATCATTCCAGGTAGTGAGGACCGCCCACTTTCGGAACTTTTGACAGTACAACTCTGCAGAATCTCGATCCTGGTTCAATGCCAACAGGGTCTTTTCAGCCTGATCAATAGCATTAGGTTCGTCATACAACAACCCCAAGGCTTGAAAGAATGCATTCACATTAGTCAGAATAGGATCATCTGGTTTCAAAGAAAACCCCCAATCCTGGGGATCGCCACGCAGCAAAAAGATGACAATTTTAACCTGCTGCGCGGAGCTCCCTGACGAGTTAGGCTTCAAGGCAAAAAATAATTTACAATTATTTTTGAAACTCAAAAATTTATATCGATCCCCAAAAAATACATCAGGTGTAGGGATCTTCGGTTCAACAGCATGCGAATGAGCAAGGTAGGCGGAAATTCCCCGCACTTCCGCAGCGAGCTGCTCCACATGATCAGACAATTGCTTTATCTCCATTGAGAGAAAAAAAAAAATTCCCCCTACGGCCTCAGAGATATAGAGGAAAGAATATACACACTTTTTTTTTTTTTTTTTTTAAAACACAATTCTTTCCTGCTATTGAGTACCCTAGGATCTGCGGTATGGCGGGTGATTCTGTTATGAATGAGTCACCGTAGGAGGCAAAAACAGAAATGCTAGCTAAGTCCAGAAAACCAGAGAAGTTAGCAGCTATCGGATTGCAGACCCCTGAACCTATCAACACAACTAGCAGTAGCAGTGGGGGGTTCCTACGATGCCCTAGACCCCTCGATCACAGCCGGAGAACTATATAGCCTAAAGACAGAAAGGGAAATCTAAACTGCCCCAGAGCAGACCCCAAAGCAAAAGGCAGCCCCCAACATATAATGACGGTGAAGCAAGAAGAAAGAACACTAACACAGACAGAAAGATAGACTGAGCAAAGACGGGGCCCAAGCTAACTAGATAGGAAAGGACAGGAAGGCTGCTGTCTGCAATCCGTGAAAAACCCTATGAAAATAAGAGCCAACAAACTGACAGTGAAAAAGGCCCTGAAGACGCTAGGCTTCAAAAAGGCTATGTCAGTACTCAGGAATATTCTGAAGACAGACCAACCGGCAAAAGGAGATTCAGCTCACCCCAGCAGGGAATGGCAGAATCCAGAAAAGCAAGGCAAACAAAACACAAATGCTAACAGGCAAAGCAGAAAACTTAGCTTTAGAGGAGCAGGAATCAGACTGGTCTCCTAGAAGCCCACAGAGAAATCACCCGCAGGGCAGAAGGGCGTTGGCAGCCTTATATCCAGTCCGTGACTCCACTCAGCCAGTCATCATCATTAGGCTCAGGTGCCTGATAATCAGGCTCATTACCTTCCTTCACCAGAATAGGGAGTTCACCAGACCTCAGTGACGAAGGGGAAAATGAACTCACAACAATCAGCTCCTTGTCTACTTTTTCTGCTAAGGCCTTTGTTGATTCAGGAGCAGCTTTGAATCAGATGGATCTTGACTTTGCCAAGCATTGTGGTTTCCCCATGGTGCCCCTGAGAACCCCTATTCCCTTGAGGGGGATTGATGCTACCCCTTTGGCGGAGAATAAACCCCAGTTTTGGACCCAGGTGGTAATACGGGTCACCCCGGACCATCAATAGAATTGTAAATTTTTGGTGTTGCACAATTTACATGATACTGTTGTACTGGGTTTTCCTTGGTTGCAAACCCATAATCCTGTTTCAGATTGGAAATCTCTGTCTGTGGTGAGTTGAGGTTGTCAATGTGTTCTTAGTGACACTCTTGTTTTCTCCACCTCTCCCCAGTCTCAAGATGTTCCTGACTATTTGGCTGATGTTTCTGATGTATTTAGTGAGAGTAAGTCCGCGTCTTTGCCTCCTCATAGGAGTTATGACTGCACAATTGAGTTAATGCCCGGTTGTAAATTTCCCAAGGGTAGGCTTTTCAACTTATCTGTACCTGAACATGATGCTATGCGATCTTATATCAAGGGATCATTGGAGAAGGGTTATATCAGACCATCCTCTTCGCCTTTGGGTTCTGGTTTTTTCTTTGTGGCCAAAAAAGATGGCTCATTAAGGCCATGTATTGACTATCGTTCCCTTAACAAAATCACTGTTAAATATCAGTACTCGTTACCCCTGATTTCTGATTTATTTTCCAGAGTTAAAGTGCTTGTTGGTTTACCAAACTTGACCTCAGGGGGGCGTATTATCTTATTCGCATCAGGCACCGGGATGAATGGAAGATGGCGTTTAATACTCCGGAGGGACATTTTGAGTACCTGGTGATGCCTTTTGTGCTCACTAATGCCACTTCCGTATTCCAATCTTTTATGAACGATATTTTGTGGATAAGTTTTTTATCATTTATCTGGATGATATTTTGATTTTTTACAGTGATTGGGATTCTCATGTGGAACATGTCCGGAATGTGTTCCAGATTTTGAGGGAAAATACTCTGTATGTTAAGGGATCGAAATGTCTTTTTGGTGTACAGAGGATTTCGTTTTTTGGATTCATTTTGTCCCCGTCTGCTATTGAAATGGACCCAGCCAAGTTACAGGCTTTTTATGATTGGGTTCAGCCCACTTCTCTGAAGGCTCTTCAGAAGTTTTTGGGTTTTGCAAATTTCTATCGTAAATTTATAAGTAATTTTTCTGGTGTTGTTAAACCTCTGACGGATTTGACCAAAAAGGGCGCTGATGTGGTAAATTGGTCTCCAGAGGTAGTTTCGGCATTTCAGGAGCTTAAGCAGAGATTCACTTCTGCTCCGGTTCTACAGCAACCTGATGTTTCACTCCCATTTCAGGTGGAGATAGATGCTTCTGAGATTGGTGCAGGAGCCGCTTTGTCTGAAAGAGATCTGGTAACCTCTAAGATGAATCCCTGTGCCTTCTTTTCTCGAAAATTTTCTCCATCTGAACGTAACTATGACGTGGGGAATCGGAAATTATTGGCCATGAAGTGGGCAATTGAAGAGTGGAGACATTGGTTGGAGGGAGCTAGACATCAAGTTGTGGTCCTCACCGATCACAAGAATTTGATTTATCTTGAATCAGCCAAGAGCTTGAATCCTAGACAGGCATTGTTTTTCACGCGTTTTAATTTTGTGGTCTCCTTTCTTCCGGGCACTAAGAATGTTAAGGCGGATGTCCTTTTTAGGAGTTTCTTTGTGGATTCTCTTGACGTGACCAAGCCTACGACCATTCTAAATGAGGGTGTAGTTCTTTCCGCCATCTCTCCTGATTTGAGACGTGCCCTGGAGGAATTTCAGGAGGATAAGCCTGAACGATGCCCTATGGGAAAATTTTATGTCCCTGACCAGTGGAGGAAAAGAGTAATGTCTGAAATTCATTGCTCCGTGTTGGCTGGTCATCCAGGTATCTTTTGTACCAGAGATTTGGTGAGTCGGTCTTTTTGGTGGCCTGCCTTATCTCGTGATGTCAGGAATTTTGGGCAGTCCTGTGGGACTTGTTCTCGGTCTAAGCCCTGTTCTCGTGCTAGTGGTTTGCTGATGCCTCTGCCGGTGCCCAGGAGGCCATGGACCCATATCTCAATGGATTTTATCTCTGATCTCCCTGTCTCTCAGAGAATGACTGTTATTTGGGTGATCTGTGATAGATTTTCTAAGATGGTCCATCTTGTACCACTCCCAAAGTTGCCATCTTCTTCTGAGTTGGTGCCCTTGTTTTTACAGCAAGTGGTTCATTTGCACTGGATTCCTGAGAACATTGTGTGGGACAGAGGGGTCCAGTTTGTTTCCTGATTTTGGAGGGCTTTTTGTTCCAAACTGGGAATTCAGTTGTCTTTCTTCTCTGCATTTTATCCTCAGACCAATGGGCAGACTGAGAGAACAAACCAGACGTTGGAGTCCTATTTGAGATGTTTCATATCTGCTGATCAGGATGATTGGGTCTCATTTTTGCCCTTGTCCGAATTCGTGCCAAACAATAGGGCTAGCTCTGCCACTTTGATGTCTTTCTTTTGAAACTTTGGGTTTCATCCTCGATTTTCTTCGAGGAAGGTAGAAGCTTCTGCCTGCCCAGGTGTGGATCCTGTGGTAGAGAGAATGCAGCAGATTTGGGACCAAGCAGTGGATAAGTTGTCCCACTATCAGGAAAAGGCCGAACGGTTTTCCAACCGGCATAGGACCATTGGTCCCCGGTTTAAAGTGGGTGATATGGTTTGGTTGGCCTCAAAAAATATTCTCATGAAGGTTGCATCTCCAAAATTCAAGGCAAGGTTTATTGGACCTGATAAGATTTTGGAAATCCTTAACCGTTTCTTTTCGTTTGGCTCTTCCAGTTACGTTTAAGATTCATAACGTCTTTCATAAATCTTTGTTGAAAAGGTTTGTGGAGCCAGTCGTTCCCATGGCAGCGCCTCCTGACCCTGTACTGGTTAAGGGTAATTTGGAGTATGAGGTAGAGAAGATGTTGGATTCTCGTCTGGTTAGACAGAGACTTCAGTACTTGGTCAAGTGGAAGGGTTATGGCCAGGAGGATAATTCTTGGGTCTCTGCTTCTGACATCCATGCCAAGAGATTGATTTGTGCCTTTCACCGGGCCCATCCTGATCGGCCTGGTGGCGTGGATGAGGGTTCGTTGACCCCTCCTCAAGGGGGGGTACTGTTGTGAATTCTCTTGCTCGGAGTTCTGAGCCGAAGCTCCCTCTGCTAACTCTGGTGGTTGCTGATAGTAGTGGAGCTGGCCAGGTGGATGGAAGTTCCCCACCTGATGACGATAATTAGAAACCTGGGATTACTGACTGGGAGCATATAATTGAGCTGGCTGCTCTTGGAGGTTGCTGGTGATTTCCTCAGTGTGCATTTGGAGCTCTTTTGTCCCCTGCCTGATCTGCGATCTGCATGGTTCAGCTAAGTGATTCTTTTGCTAATCCTTTGCATCTAATCTGGTTGTGTCTTTTTTTTGCTTTCTGTTTTGCTGCTAGGTTTCAGCGTGCTCCCTGCTGGGGGGCAGCGCTGGGCCCTGCTTCATATGTTGCAGCTTGTTCGGTCCCCTGTTATGTTGGTATCTTTTTGCTTTGCTGCCAGTTAATACCAGAGTGCTGATCTAGCGGGGGTGAGATCGTGTGATCTCAGTTTTTTTGTATATCAGTAGTGTTGGACTTTTTCAAGGTTTTGTGTGTGATTGCAGACAGTATATTTTCTATCCTGTCCTGTCTAGACAGCTTGGGCCCCACCATTTGCTCAGTCTGTTCTCTGCCTGTGTTTGTGTCTCATCTTGTCTCACCGACAATATATGTTTGGGGGCTGTCTATTCCTTTGGGAATCTGCTCCGGGGCAGTTTAGATTTCATCTTTCTCTCTTTAGGCTTAGTTAGTCCTCCGGCTGTGAAGAAGCATCTAGGGCATTGTAGGAACGCTCCACGGCTACTGCTAGTTGTGCGGATAGGATCAGGGGTCTGCAATCCGCTTAGTTAACAACCTCTCTGGTCTTCTGGTGGCTTAGCCTGTTCGTGCCATCCTCCTCGGTGACCCATTCATAACAGACATGTATATACTGTATATATGTGTGTGTATTCTATGTGCATATATCTATTTCGTTTGTGTTTTAACCTGTCATCGGGTTCCATTATATGTCCATTTTGCAAGCCGGCGAGAAAATCTCGTCATGTGGATGCCATACGGATGTCACACAGATACTTAGATGCAAGAAAATTGCATCCTCGCATGAAAATCGGATCACATACGGATCACTGTTCATGAAACATTTGTGCAATTTTGGTCCGTGAAAAACTTTGTGTGTGACTCCAGCCTTATACCTGCACCTGCCCGACAACTCTCTGGGCATCGCTTACCCAAGCGTCGGTCTCCGGAGCACTGGGGCTTTTCTCCACCCCCAGACACTCCCCCAGCAGTCACGTGCTTCAGGTTCCTGTCTACCTAAAGAACGCATCTACACCACTGCTGCCCCGCTCCACAGGTATCTTTGAACATAGTTTGTTCAACTCAGGCCACGCTCACTGGCTCAGTGAGCAAGTGCAGTACGGTGTTCCTGATAGGGTCATAGGGTTTGTCCAGTCCCCTATTCCTTCCCGGTGAAACATAGGATGCAGCCCCGGCAGTTCTGGACTCGACTCAGCACAGGTACCGCCCGGTCTTCCTCCTTACACATTTTTCAAGCAGAAGACGTTTCTGGAAAGCTCTGGCAGTGTTTTTCCTAAAGCGACTTCTTTTGCTTCTTTCTTTGGGGCAGTTTTGCCACCTGCATTTATTTTCCTTACATTTCAGGAATCTGTCACAGTGTGATCCGAGTGTCACCTTAGTGTGATCTGATTGGTGCGGCGAAAATGGAGAACAAAATTTCTCTGTTGACTCTGTGTGAGTACATTGGACTATATTTGGATGACATCTGAGTGAAGTCCAATTTTTCACTTGCATCCATAGACTTGAGTCCGATCCTAGGATGCACTTTATTATTAGTATTCATTATTATAGCGTCATTTATTCCACGGCACTTTCTATATGAAAAGAAACATACATAACAAAAATAAATAAAATAATCTTGAACAAAACGAGCCACCAACTGGTACATGAGGAGAGAGGACCCTGCCCATGAGGGCACTTGCAGCGAGCTGTGATGATGTTCTCATGACGAAATTGGAATGAGAAAAAGTGAGAAAAAATATCAGATCTGAACTGCGTCATTGAATAACATTTGTCTGGGTGCATTTCAAATTTTTATCAGATTGTACTCGTCTAACAGTGAAAATAAACACAGTTTGTCTTTTAACATTGCAGTGCACATGTTCATTCTTTTTTAGCATCCTTTAAATGCTTTTTCAGATGGGTTTCGGAATGGATCCGCCTGAAACAGACGTTAAGTGCACATACCTTAAGGGTATGTGCACGCGCTGCGGAATCTGCTGCGGATTGATCCGCGGGGATTTTGCAAAATCCGCAGGTAAATCCACAGGTCAAAAGACCTGCGGTTTATCTGCGGATTAGCCTGCGGTTTTGCCCTGCGGTTTATCATCTCTACAATGGAGGAGATGGTAAACCGCTGTGGAATCCGCAGAAAGAATTGACATGTCAATTCTTTCTGCGGTTTAGAAACCGCAGCAAATCCGCGCGGAAAAATCCGCACCGTCTGCACAGCGGTTTTTGATTTCCATAGGTTATAATGGTACTGTACATCGCAGCAGAAACTGCTGCGGATCTGCAGGGCCAAATCCGCTGCGGATCCGCAGCAGAATCCGCAGCGTGTGCACACACCCTCAGACTTTTTCTAGGAGTTTTCTGCGAGCAGGGCTGCTCTGAAAAATGCCTAAAAGTGGTTATATGTTCAGTCTTTCAAGTGTTTTTTTTTTTTTTTCGCTTCAGGTTTATGAATCCTGAAGAGATTAAAAAAAACAACTAACAAACGACTGAACAAGTCATTTTTACGATGCTGTGCACTTTTTTTTAGGCAGTTTTGCAACTCTTTTTCATACATGTTCCAGGTGGAATCTGCTTGAAAAAGATGTCGAGTGCACATACCCTTAGTATGTGTTCACGAAAAACTTTTAAAAAACCATGAGGAGTTCAAAAACTCATACTTCAGTTCTGATTGAAGAGTTGAGTTATGTGTACACTGAGTCTTTTTCCTGAGTTTTTGAAGTTTGTAGTTTATAGAATCTACATAGACGGCCAAAGGAAAAGAGCTTCCGTAAGAACATCAAATTCTACTTGGTGTGGTGTTAACGAGAATTATGCATCCTACAAGTTACAAGCCACACCACTACCATAATAATTCAAAAAAATTTTGTTATGCAGATTTAATACAATTAAAAAAATGGAAAATGAACACTCCAAACAAGATAATCTTAAAGGGTAAGGGGTCCATGTATGCAATTTTATGTCTCGGTATGCACAAAACAATCATTTAATATAAGTAGTGTGACTAATGATAAGTCTGCAGTGGCTCAAGGATTCGCTGGTTTCAGAGGCAGGAACTTTGGTGATATATGCGATATGCATACTGGACAAGAGGTCATGTAGTGGACTTCGGCTTCACTCCACACAAGTGTGTTAAGCGAGGTCGAGCCCACTAGATGGCCACGCTCCAGTAGACAACCACACCCGCAATATGGCCATGCTCCACTAGACAACCACGCCCATTAGATGGCTTATGAGTTTGAAAATCTGCGTAAAAATGATGTTATGGTTAAAATACTCACTTTCCTAATAATTAAGCACACACTGTATAACATTGCGGTGGCTTCCATTCCATAATAATAGACCTGTTACCTCTTTTAACCACTTCACGGATTTTGAAGCCTGAAGGCACTGAAAGAAGTTACATAAGATGGAATAAATGCACCGCAAATTTAAATTTGCTGTATATATGTTCATTCTTTGTTTTTTTTAAAATGTAATTTTTATTGAAATTTTTCAAATTTATCATCAAAAGAAAAAATAATTAGCATTAAGGCTGCCCAGTATTCAAAGTTCCTATCTCTGATGTGAGAATATAGATCTACTTGGGAAGGTGGAGAGGTTTGCTTACAATGGTAGTCAAACAGCGTGCTGCTGTTAACATATGTAAAAGCAGTCTAATGGATCTCTTGGATATGGATTCAGGGAAATATTTCATAGAAAGAGCTGAGGACTTAATGGGAGACCCACTCCAAAAACTTGCTTAATGAGGAGTTGGACTATTATCCAGAAAGGTATAATCAGTGGACAGGCCTAAAAAAATGTGAAATATATAGAATTTCTAGACAGGACGCAATGCCAGCAAAGGGAAGGTATAGATTTATATAAAAATTTAGGTGTATGGTACTCTTGTTGACCTTTTCTTGCACAGTCTCTCTAAGGAGGTAGAATCATAGAATCGTAGAGTTGGAAGGGACCTCCTGGGCCATCTGGTCCAACCCCCTGCTCAAAGCAGGATTCGCTAAATCATCCCAGTTAGATGTCTGTCCAGCCTCTGTTTGAAGACTTCCATTGAAGGAGAACTCACCACTTCTCGTGGCAGCCTGTTCCACTCATTGATCACTCTAACTGTCAAAAAGTTTTTTCTAATATCTAATCTGTGTCTCCTCCCATTCAGCTTCATCCCATTGCTTCTAGTCTTTCCTTGTGCAAATGAGAATAAAGTTGATCCTTCTACAATGTGACAGCCCTTTAGATATTTGTAGACAGCTATTAAGTCTCCTCTCAGTCTTCTCTTTTGCAAACTAAACATTCCCAAATCCTGCAACCTTTCCTCATAAGACAGGGTTTGCAGACCGGTCACCATTCTGGTCGCTCTTTTCTGAACTTGCTCCAGTTTGTTGATGTCTTTTTTCAAATGTGGTGCCCAAAATTGGACACAATATTCCAGATGAGGTCTGACCAAAGAGGAGTAGAGGGAAATAATTACTTCACGTGATCTAGACTGTATGCTTCTGTTAATACATCCTAGAATTGCATTTGCCTTTTTTGCTGCTGCATCACACTGTTGACTCATATTCAGTCTGTGATCTATTAGTATACCCAAGTCTTTTTCACATGAAGGTCTGTAGACCATGGAATAATGATGAGGCAAAGAGTCTTATGTTCATTCTTTTTGACATTTGCTTAGCGGATTTTCAGGCAGGCTACAGAGTACGCAGACATTTTGTGCTCAAACCCTTAGACATCTTCCTGCTTCTTCCACTTCTGTCTTTGGCTCAAAAATCGGTATAAAAAATGCATGTGAACTTACCCTAAGGGCGCCACTTGCAATTAGCACGGACAAATGCAATCTAATTAAAAATCGGATTGCATTCGTATCAATTTAATCCTATGCTTGTGTTCTCAATGGGGTTTTTTTTCCTGCTGATTGGATTGCGATCAGACAGAAAAAGAAACGGAGCATGCTGCGATTGCATGCAAAATTTGAATCGCACACACCCATAGGTGAGTGTGAAGCATCGCACTGCACTCGGATATCACCCGAGTGCAGTGCAATTCCCTCGGATGCCGGCAATGGAGTAGATGGAGAAATTTAATTTCGCTGGCTCCTCTGCAGCTGAGCTCCTATCCGGTCATGCGAGAGGATCGGAGCACACAGCACTGACACTCAAATCACGTTTGCAGCAGAGCAGAAGCCGACTGTCATTAGCATATCACATATGATGCTCCCGCATTGGATGTGATATGCTAATGTGACTCCGGCCTTAAACTAAAACTGTTGCAAAAGACAAAATATTAAGGTATTTGAATGGACCAACTAGTTTCCAAGGCTAAATATTTATAGCAGTACAGTATTGTTCAAAATAATAGCTGTCCAATATGACTAACCAGATCACTGCTTTTAGTATATGTTACCACATGTCAAACAATTCACCAGTTGGTGCAGTAGATTCTAAGAAAACCAACAGACTCAGAATTCTTGATCTGCATGTCTTTGAGTCTGTGTATTAGAATAATTGAAAGGGGTGTGTTCAAAATAATAGCAGTGTGGAGTTCAATCAGTGAGGTCACTCTGTGAAGCAACTGGTGTGAATCAGGTGGCCCTTATTTAAGGGTGGAACCAGGACATGTTGTAGATGCATTTCTCCTTGAAAGCTTGAGAAATATGGGTCATTCAAGACATTGTTCAGAACAACAGCGTACTTTGACTAAAAAGTTGATTGGAGAGGGTAAAATTTCTAAAGAAATGCAGACAATGATGGGCTGTTCAGCTAAAATGATCTCCAGTGCTTTAAAATAGAAAGCCAAACCAGAGAGACGTGGAAGAAAACGGAAGACTACCATTCTAATGGATGGAAGAATAGCCAGAATGGCAAAGGCTCAGCTACTGATCATCTCCAGGATGAGGTTACCTGCGAGTACTGTGACAGTTAAAAGACGCCTGTATGAAGCTAATATCTTGGCAAGAAGTCCCTGCAAAGTCCCACTGTTAGGCCGGGGTCAGACTTGCGAGAAACTCAGACGAGTCTTGCACGTCAATATCCGGCACTGCCGCCGGGACTTGGATCGGAGCGTTCAGTTGCATGTATTTCTTGAAAAAAAATGTGCACTGAAGTGGATACAATTTTCCAAAGAACACATCAACTGGCCTAAAGAGAAATGGAGAAACATTTTGTGGACTGATGAAAGTAAAATTGCTCGTTTTGGGTCCAAGGGCCACAGACAGTTCATCAAGACCCCCAAACACTGCATTCAAGCCACAGTACACTCTGAAGATAATTGAAGCATGGTGGTGCAAGCATCATGATATCAGCATGTTTCTCTTACTGTGTGCCGGACCTATCGCATACCAGGAATCATAGACTAGTTTGCATACATTAAAATACTTGAAGAGGTCATATTGCCTTATGCTGAATAGGATATGCCCTTGAAATGAGTGTTTCAACAACCCTAAACACCTGTAAACTAGCAAAATCTTGGTTCATGCACCCGTATGGGACCCGTAAACTTGGGGACCTTTGGCGCAGGTTACGGGCTCACATATTTTGGCCAAAATATCAGTTAATACCTCACATTTTTTATGTGTTTTTTTGCACTTTTTATTGCCATCTTACTTATATGGGTCCACTGCATCCTGATAGTGCATTTGTCTGGAGGACTGGACGGGTAAACCTCTCTGCTTTTTTGCTGTTTTCTTGTATTATTGGAGGATTTTTAAGTCCTCTTTTTGTGCTATTTCAGTGTTTGGATTTAGTGTTAGGGACCTGTAAACGTGGAGACCTTTGGCGCAGGTTACGGGCTCATGTATTTTGGCCAAAATATCAGCTAATACCTCACATTTTTTATGTGTTTTTTTGCACTTTTTATTCAGGGTGCAGTTGGGCCCATTTGGTCTTGTAAACTGCGGTGTCTGTTCACATGGCATGCATTTTCATAGCGCTGGGCAGCCCGCCTGAGCTAATAGAAGGGAGTCACTACTAAGGCTGTTAACCTGGATGCTGTGCATCGCCACAGTGTGAACATCACCGCATACAAGTTTTTATTGTGCATCAATATACCAAGCAACCGCCCCCTCCATGTATTGGTAGGCTGTGAGCGGTTGTTTCATCGGTATTCTTGCACCTGTGTTGCCATCTTACTTATATGCGTCCACTGCATTTGTCTGGAGGCCTGGACGGGTAAACCTCTCTGCTTTTTTGCTGTTTCCTTTACCCTACAATAAGACCCTACAATATTGTTCTGGTTTCCCTTCTAGTCTATATACATGTAAGACAAGCAGGGATAACAAAAAGAAACTTACATACAAAAACACTAACCAAGGGTAAAGAGGAATAAAGGGAAGGTACAAACCAAATAGGAATTGGATAATGGAGAAAGCATACACCCAAAAAACAGCAGACAACAATCTCCAGCAGCAACTACGAACTTCAACAAGCCAGGAAGTAAAACTTTCATAGGCAGGGATGTGAAGGTCTGGCCAGGTTTTATAGAGGGAGAAAATGAGCATGTCAGGAGCAGCTGTGAGATGGAGCTGCATCTCTCTAACCATCAGAAAAAGAGTCATTAACCTCTTCAGCGCCAAAGGAAACAAAGTCCATTTAATATGAGGAACAAAACACACAGGCTAAATGGATGATCTGCGATTCACAGTATGTAAAGTTCGCCTAACCCCAGATCTCCCAGGAGATGTGACACACTTGTGACACATACAGTATAATGGCCCCACATAGTGCTCTATACAGTATAATTGGCCCATATAGTGCTCTATTGTTATGAATCGGTCACTGAGGAGGAACAACAAAAGCTAAGTCCCAGAAAACCAGAGAGGTTGGTCACTATGCAGATTGCAGATCCCTGATCTTAACCACACAACTAATAGTAGCAGTGGAGTGTTCCTACATTGTTCCTAGATGCCTCGTCACCGCCGGAGGACTACATAAACCTAAAGAAAGAAAAGGGAAAACTAACTGCCCCAGAGCAGACCCCAAAGGAAAAGACAGCCCCCACACATGTATTGACGGTGAAGCAAGATGAAAACACATACACAGGCAGGAAAATAGGCTGAGCAAATGATGGGGCCCGACTAACTAGAAAAGACAGGAAAGGAAAGCCACTGTCTGCAATCTGCCAAAAAACCCTACCAAAAATAATGTCCAACACTTCTGATAGCAAAATTAACCCTGAAGTCACTAGACTTCTCCCACTATATCAGCACTCTGAAATATTCTGAAACAGAGCAAAAAGAGGCCAATCTAATAATGGACAAAAAGGCAAATTGGCAAATACAGATAAATAGGAGTGGAAGTTCAGCATAGCCCCAGCAGGGGCAATCTGACCACACAAGAAACTGAATTGACCAACAAGCGCAAGTGTGAACATTAGCAAAAAACAAACTTAACTTAAGAAGACTGGAAGAGAGCTGAAGTCCAAGACCTGAGAAGCAGACTGAATCACCAGCAGCAGGATAGGGCGTCGGCTGTCTTATATCCAGTCTGATACTCCAGAGATCCAATCGTTATCCTTCTCATCAGGTGGCAGATCACTACCACTTAAACCAACCTCACTACCTCCTGTCACCACCAGAGGGAGAACGGAAGGAGAACTCTCAACTGGAGGAGCAGAAAATGAGCTCATAACACTCTATATAGTATAATGGGCTGCATATATAACTCCATACAGTATAATGGGCACCATTTATTACTCAATTCTGTATAATGGACCCCATATATTACTCCGTATAGTATAATGGGCCCATATATTACTCCATACATAAAAAATAATTAAATACTCACCTCTCCCTGTACCCCCGCTGCTCTGGTCTCCACAGCGTCGTGACCCTCTGCACTGCTCAGCAGAGGGAGAGATGTAGTGGCATCATTGTGCCCTCTGTGAGACATCACAGAGCTCGAATGCAGAGGGGGCATGATAGGAGAGGGAGGGTCAATGGATGCTCCCTCTCCCATCATTTTCAATAGTTGAAAGTACGATGCGGGGGGGGTACATGGAGCCAGCGTTGGCATCAGGCCCCCCAACTCACTGGCCTCATAGCGTGCAGGTGTCCCCCACGGCGAGTGGGTCGGCTGTCCAGGGGTCCGGCACTTGCCTTGGTGCACCAGGTGGTGACGCTTGCCCTGTGGCCACTCCTAATATTTCTGCTATCTCTCAGATGGATCTCTTCTTTTTTATAGCCTAACGATGGTCAGTTTCTCTTCCATTTGAGATCTACTTTGACAGCATGTTGTGGGTTCACAGCGGCATCCAAATGCAAATTCCAAACTTGGAATTAGCTCCAGACCTTTTACCTGCTTACTTGAAGATGAATTAATGAGAAAATAGCTCATGCAGCCCATTACAGAGCTTTTGAGGTATTTGTCCGATTACCTTTCCTTAAATAAAGGCAGCTACATATCAAAGAGCTGTAATTCCTAAATTCTTACTCTGATTAGGATGTGAAAACCCTCAAATTAATGCTGTGTGTCTGTACTTTAAGCCCATATTGATATAACAGTATATTGAATATGTTTTGGTAAATAGCTAAAATGCCAAAACTTCTGTCACTGTTCAAATATTTCAGGACCGAACTGTATATAAAGAGATGATAAAATCTTTTCAAATACAAATTAAATTTCCAGCTTTGCTAAATTTTTCTTCGATTGTTCTGAAAAGTCATGTATAACATTCAGAGGTTTCCTGGGGCTGTATCTAACCTGGATGTAACCTTTAACTAATGCAAAACACCACCTTAGTAATGCCTAAGTGACATATATGGCTATAGGTAAACAGATGGTAACTAACAACCGGTTTAATAATACTGCACAGACATTTTGTGCTTTTTAATATGTATAAATGGTTTAAAAATTATCACTTTTTAGGAGCAGATGCCTTCAATGCCAGTTGTTGTATACATGCAGTGTATACATTAAGAGCCATGGCTTTTTGACAAGTGGTGGTCCAAAAAGGATCCCTCTTTGAATAGTAGCAGATGCCAGATGCACGTTTCACGCAAGCTTTTTCAATAGAAAAAACTGAATCCCCATTGAAAAAGCTTATGCAAAACGTGCGTCTGGGGTCGGCCCCCGGGAATTCTGTGGTCTGTGCACCGGCACTTTACAACATGGGTAAGTGTATGCAACCCTTATAACTTGGGCACGGGCAGTACACTTACTTTATGCCCCTGCTTTCCACATTATCAGTTTATAGTTAATGGTAGACCCTCTCAGCACAAGCACTTTATGATTGTTGCAGTATTACTACATTTGCACTAGGAGAGTATATGTTTCCATGATCTTCCAATACTGTATACTTATGTACGGTAATTTGTGGAACTGCCTCTTACCCCTAACGCCTCATTCCTAGGGCTTCTATTGTGGATCCTTTCTTTTCCATCTTCAATTATTTGTGTATAAGATTATGTATGTTACATATCATTGTATCAATAAAATCATGTTTCATTTTTTAAGTCAGCACTCCAATTATCTTTATTTATATCTTTTAGGAGTTTCTTGTATAATTTTTATCCTCATTTAGTGATTAAGACTGCACTATTGATTATGTTCATTATATTAATCATGACTTGTCTTATCAATTACCCTGTGAATTATTTAATACTAGATGGTGGCCCGATTCTAATGCATCGGGTATTCTAGAATATGTATGTAATCTGTCACCCCATTTTTGCCCTATAAGCTGGGGCCACCGCCATCAGGGGCTTATCTACAACATTCCGTAATGCTGTTGATAAGTCCCCGATGAAACCTGAAAAATAAGAAAAACACGTTAGATTATACTCACCGGGGGCCGGGGGCAGTCGGTGTCGTGGTCCGGCCCGGCGCCTCCCATCTTCATACGATGATGTCTTCCTCCTTGCTTCTCCCTTGGCTCCTGTGCACACGCGTACTTTATCTGCCCTGTTGAGGGCAGAGTAAAGTACTGCAGTGCGCAGGCGCCGGGAAAGGTCAGAGAGGTCCGGCGCCTGCACACTGCAGTACTCTGCTCTGCCCTCAACAGGGCCGATAAAGTACGCGTGTGCAGGAGCTGAGGGAGAAGCAAGAAGGAGGACGTCATCGTATGAAGATGGGAGGCACTGGACGGGATGGCGACACCCATTAGACCGGATCGAACGCCGGGGTGAGTATAATCTAACTCTTTTTTCTTATCTTTCAGGTTTCATCGGGGAACCATCAGGAGATCAGCGGCTAGCGCCGCAGATCTTCCGATGGTAGCGGTGGCATGCGTAGTTCGAATTCCGCACCAGTTCGCGGCCGGACTGTGCCTGTCGCTGATTGGTCGCGCCCGGCCAGCCGCAACCAATCAGTGACGCGGGATTTCCATTACAGACAGAATTAGACGATTATATAGTAGATTATTGAAAGCTCTTATAGCAAAAATAAAGATCATGTATGAATGCTGGCCATGAGCCAATGTACACAGGAGTATCATAATGATCGACAAGGGGGTCTTCTGCTAGCCCTCGGATCATATGATGGGACGCTGATGGCCGGGATTGGTAACATGATTCTGGCTTGTGTGTGTTAAATCCCGCTGTCAGAGATTGACAATGGGATTAAACTGGTTAACAGGCCTGGTTGGAACTCCACTCCTCCCAAGGCTGATAAAGGCACATGACAGCTGAATAAATCAGAGCCAGTGTCAGGGACTTCATGTCATATGTCATGAAGGGGTTAAACTTGCTTGAACATGTTATTTGTTCAGCAATGGAGTCTAGCAAGGTGAGCATGCATACAGGCCATGGAGGATGGTGCATTTGTTACTATTTTCTTTGAAACAATTGTACCTGCTGATTCCAGGTCTTTCTGTAGCTCTCCACAGATGGTCCTTGGGTCTTGAACAGTTCTTCTGATAATTATTTTTCATTCCTTGGTCTAAAATCTTGCGTTGAGCACCTGGTCATGGCTGGTTTATGTTGAAATGATGTTCTTTCCACTTTTGGATTATGACCCCAACAGTGCTTGCTGGAACCTTCAGTAGTTAAGAAATTCTTCTGTAACCAATGTCATTGGTATGTTTTGCAGCAAAAAGGTTGTGTGACGTCTGCCTGCGGTCTGGACTGCAGCCAGAGAGCACCCCGAGAAACACTGAGACCCTTTACCCCTATACAGGGATCTGGATTTATAGCAGAGCCCAGGAGGCGCTGTCTGAATAGGAGCAATGACCAGAGCACGACGGTCGCCAGAAAGGTGTTCCAATACAGGACACAGAGGCAATGATATCCGAGACTAAACCAGTCAGGCAGAAATGGTATAAAAACAGTAGACAGTAGCAGAGTCAGATTCCAGGCCGAAGCCAGAGTCATAAACCAGGAGGGCAGCAGAGGTACAGAATCGTTAGGCAAAAGCAGAGTCAGAATCCAGGCCAAAGTAAGAGTCATAAACCAGGAGGGCAGCAGAGGTACAAAGTCGTTAGGCAGAAGCAGAGTCAGAATCCAGGCCAAAGTAAGAGTCATAAACCAGGAGAGCAGCAGAGGTACAGAATCGTTAGGCAGAAGCAGAGTCAGAATCCAGGCCGAAGTCAGTGTCATAAACCAGGAGAGTCGCAGAGGTACAGAATCGTTAGGCAAAAGCAGAGTCAGAATCCAGGCCAAAGTAAGAGTCATAAACCAGGAGGGCAGCAGAGGTACAAAGTCGTTAGGCAGAAGCAGAGTCAGAATCCAGGCCAAAGTAAGAGTCATAAACCAGGAGAGCAGCAGAGGTACAGAATCGTTAGGCAGAAGCAGAGTCAGAATCCAGGCCGAAGTCAGTGTCATAAACCAGGAGAGTCGCAGAGGTACAGAATCGTTAGGCAGAAGCAGAGTCAGAAGTCCAGGCAAAAGTCAGAGTCAGTAAAACAGCAATTCACACAGTAACACGCAGGGGAACCAAGAATATATCCGGCGGCCTGCAAGAGCAGTCCCAAGGTATTTGAGGGATCAGGTCATCCCTTACAGGCCCGTGGCCTGATGATGTCATCCGGACCGCCCCCAGGACCAGGCTGGATGGTAATGCACCAGCCCCTTCATGACTGATCGAGGAGCGAAGCCTGCGTCCAGCGGACGCCTGCGCAGGAGCCTCATGACTATCACCGCCATCACTCGGGGTTGAAGCACAATGCCTCCCAGAGACCAAGGCCGAGACTGCAGGCCACGGGTCAGCCGGTGATAGGACAGTCCGGGGCCTCCTAGTGGTCGAGGCTGGGACAGCAGGCCCTGAGTCTGACGGTGATGTGATAGTCCGGCGCCTCCTACTGGCCGAGGCTGGGACAGCAGGCCCTGAGTCTGATGGTGATGTGATAGTCCGGCGCCTCCTACTGGCCGAGGCCGGGACAGCAGGCCCTGAGTCTGGTGGTGCCGTGACAGGTTGCAAAGGTATCGAGGCAGATCACTAGTTTTACCCAACATGAGATGTTTCTTGTGTGGCACCTTGGTAATGAGACATCTTTTTATAGCCCATTGGTCAAACCAGCTGATATTATCGTGGAAATACTAATCATATTTAGCTTTCATTGTTCGTATTCTTTATGTAACAACTGAATAAAGGTGCTGGGATTTAAACAATTTCCTTTTTTGTTTGATTAATATTTGAATTTTCTTCAAACTTTTTCATTTCAATTGGGGGCTTAAACCTGGTATCATTCAATGACTAGTACAATATACTGGTGTAATATTACGGTATTGCATATAAAAGGGGTTGTTTAACGCTACTGCAAAGGAAAGTGAGCAGTGTTGATGATAGCGTGTGTGCACATACCTCCTGAGAAGTGTGCAAAATCACCTGGTATTATGTGTTATTCTACTGAAAGGACAACTTCTTTAAAAAAAGCACTCCCAATATATTTTTATTAGCTAAGCTTGTTTTTAATATTGTGTAATATACTTACCAATCACCATCTTCCCCAGTTTCCTGCGCAGCACTGGTCCACCTCTCACTCACGTGACTTTTATTCCAATTTGCCAGATTTCAGTGGGGTCTATAATATACTCACCAATTGCCACGTTCCCCAGTTTCCTGTGCAGCACTGGTCCACCTCTTAAGGTACTGTCACACTTAGCGATGCACCAGCGATCCCGACCAACGATATGACGCGGTCAGGATCGCTGGTACGTCGCTAAGTGGTCGCTAGTGAGCTGCCACACAGGCAAATCTCACCAGCGACATCGCAGCGGTCGGGGGTCGCTACTTACCTGTCAGACGCGGCGATCCTGACGTCCTCCTGCCCGCGTCCACGTGTCGCTCGTCAGCGCCACAGGAAGCCCAGCAGGAAGCTGACGATGAGAAACGGTCCAGGACGTTCTCGCGCGATCAGCGATAATCAGCGGGGGAGCCGGTCGGAGGTAAGTATCAGACATAGCGATATCGCTAGCAATATCACTATAACGTCACAAAACCAGTGACATTATAGCGATATTGCTTAGTGTGACAGGCCTCTTACTCACGTGACTTTTATTCCGATTTGCCAGATCTCAGTGGGGGCTATAATATACTCATTGATCGCCTTCTTCCCTAGTTTGATGCACCGCTTTGGTCCTTCTCTCACTCACGTGATTTCTATTCCGCTTTCCCAGATTTCAGTGGGGTCTATAATATACTCACTGACCGCCATCTTCCCCAATTTCCTGCACCGCTCTGATCCTCCTCTCACTCACGTGACTTCTATTCCGATTTGCCAGATCTCAGTGGGGTCTAATAAGTAATAATTTTATTTTATATAGTGCAAACATATTTTGCAGCACTTTACATTTAAGCAGGTCTATAATATACTCACCAATCGCCATCTTCCCGTTTGATGCACCGCTTTTGTCCTCCTCTTACTTACGTGACTTCTATTCCGATTTGCCAGATCTCAATGGGGTCTAGAATATACTCACTGATCGCCATCTTCCTCAATTTCCTGCACCGCTCGGTTTCTCCTCTCACTCACATGGCTTCTATTCTGCTTCGCCAGATTTCAGTGCGGTCCATGCGTGTGCCTAAAGTTGCTTTTACATTGTAAGTCTATGGAGCATCAGAACAGGGCTCCATAGACTTACATTGTAGAAGCAAATTCCAGCTTTCTATATAAACCACAGTGTGATCCAGCCAGTTAGAATAGAAATCATGTGAATCAGGAGAACGAAGGCACTGGAAAATGTAGAAGATGGCGATCAGTGAGTATTTTCCAGCACTTACTCTACACTACATTTACAAGAGAGTAGTGTTTCTCTAAGCACTAAGGCAGCAGGCCCGCCAACCACTCGGAAACAGGTGACCAGATCTAAGATCTCATCCCTTCTGGTGTCAGCTCTATAACATACACTCTGGCCTGTCGGAAAGGCATTAAAGGGACCTGTTATTTCCTGAGGCTGCAGATGCGTCCTGGTCATGTGACTACTTCCTGTACAGATGGCGCACCTCCTCATAGGACTGCACTCGAGTCACATGACCAGGGCAGATTCTTTGACAGTGAAGCTTCCTATTGGTGTGACGCCCGCAGAGACCCAGGAAACTGTAAGGACTTTCTATAAAAACCATATCAGAGAACTGCACGACTTTCCAACAAACAGCGCATTACATTTATTTGCTGAAGACGGGATTTTATGTTTTTCCTTCATTACAAGTTCTGTCCATGGTGACAGAAAAATGGTGGCCTATTCCTAACATCATTAAGGTCCGCCACCTGCTTCCAGTCACTGACCAGCAGATATTTCTACTTTTCCTTGTCTTCATGTGTTTGCACTTTGCTTCCCTGTATATAGTTCATCACCCTTGGCCTTTTTATCTGCAGCATTAGTATATTTAGTGCCTGCAGCCATTCCTGAGCAGAAGCTCCTAGTTTCAGGATGGAAGCTTCTGGGTGCATTTCCCTCTTCTGCACTGCTAATAGCAATGGCCTATGAGAGTAGTGAGGCCATGTACTTTAGGGAGCAGACAAAATGGAAGCAGTGAGAATGTGCTGCTGTCTCTTTAAGAGTATGTTGCTGCGAAAACGATTGCTTTCTAGTGCGCATGTGCAGAACCCACCTCCCCACGCATGCTTACCGCCCTAGTGCCCGCCCTTCACGTGTGCGCCTGCGTCCTTTCCCGGGTCTACGGACTGAACCATCCCATCAATTGTACTGGGGAGATTCAGACCGAGTTTATAAAGGCATTACATGTCCGCTTGCTTCCGTCTGGCATTTCCTGCATGATTTCCGGGCACATAATGTCGTCTGTGGACCCCGGTGATGACGTCGTGTGGTCATCTTGTCTAAACCGACAGGTGTGTGAGAAGAAGCAAGGAAATGTTCTGTTCCCCTCTCACTGCCGTGGAACTGTCTTGACCCGCCCACCTCTCACCCCCCCTGCGGAGTGTTGCAGTTGGACGGGTCCGGGGCCGACATGGCGGAGCGGCGGGACACAGAACCCGGGTTGGCCGGGGGGTAAGGACCGGTTTATAGGGAGTGGCTTACCGGGAGGAAATTGGGGCTGTGAAAAGGCTGGGCTCACGTGTGTGTGGCCCGCGCTGCCCCGACACTCGTGTACACGGTGCTGTGTGAGTGCGGTGCATGGTGGGCTGTGTGTATGGAGAGTGCCGCGACCAGCCAGCCCACATGGCCGTGCTGCCCCCCAGCATTGTGGCCTGAGGCTGCCTCCATGTGCGGCCATTGTGTGCTGCTGCCTGGCTCAGGAACTTTGTGTCCTGCTCACTGGGCTGCCATGGAGGCTATTGTGGCCCCTAATGGAAAGCCTCCATCATTCCTGCCTCATGTCATCTGGGCAAACTAAAGGCAGAGATACCGGGCCCCTGTGTGGCTCCATGTGGCAGATCTGTGGCTTGGTGGTGTGGAGGTTGCACCCCCAATCTGGGGCAAACATGGCCCCGTGCCATGGACCTCATCGCACAGGTCAGCCCTCTGGGGTAAAACCAGGTGTGATCTTCATGTAGAATTGTTCCTGATTCCACCACATCTAGACTTGGTCAGTTACATGTCCACCGCATCCGGGAGATCTCTCTCCTTTGTCCCCAGGAAACATGTGCAGTCAGATTAGCATTAATGGGTATGGGGCCGGCTGGAAACCGATGTCAGTAACCCGTTCCATTTGGCATAGGTATATTTGACCAATGTCTACGTCTATTTCTTCCACTCTCACCAGAACAGGAGGTCCTGAGCGGCCGTGCATGGGGAGGAGTTAGAATGGAGCATGCACTCAACCATCAGAACACCGCCCAGCCGGTTCTGTCTGCCCCATACACAATAAATGGACTGGCACCACCTACACTTGACCCTCGCCCTACACCTCTCTTCTACTGATAGTGGGTATCAACGCAGTGGAGCGCCCGGTGATTAGATATTCACCACATATGCTGCAGATAGGTAATATGTTTTCATTGTGGGACAACACCTTCTTATAGCTCAGCAACTCAAACACAAAATACAAAGGAACCTGTCCGCAGGATTGTGCTCAAGAACCTACAGACAGTGCCTGGTTGGCGCAATGATACCTTGCTTTGATGAAATCAGTCTTCTGGTTGTTGTTTAATATTTTTTTTCCGTTAATGACATGCTTGTGCTCTGGGACGGGCCTGTGGGGGGGGGGGGGTCTTCATGTGGTGCTCTGCTTAGCTATTCAGGCTGATGGCTTATGCCAGGTCACTGATCCCTCACTGACCTGCCCTCTAGTTTACATACAGAATATATTATGTATTGGGAAAAAAAAAAATCACCTTCAGCAGGCAGGTGGTGGCGGCGCCTGCATTGCAGCATGAGTGAATCTATAATATGCATTAAATTTTTTAATACATGTATTCTGAAAAAAATAATCTCAAAATGGCGCCGGCACAGTAGTATCTATCGGCAATCTGCCGGCGCCATCTTGGAGACAACTCCCCTCCTCTGGCAAGATGGTGTCGGCGGCACCATTTTAAGAAAGATTTTTTTTTTTCCAGAATAAATGTTTGACTAAATAAAACCATTTAATGCATATTATAGATGCTATCATGCTTCAGTGTTGGTGCTGACCTGCTAAATGTGATTTTTAAAAAAAAATTATTTATTTATTTTTTTTTTTTTTATATATTCAGTATGTAAAATAGGGGGTCAAGTCACTGAGGAATCTGTAGAGTAAGAATATAACGTGACACAACCTTTTAGTATTTGCTGGTGCTCAAGTAGGATCCCAGACCTTTACAATAAGTTGAACAGAGACTTGGCACACAAGCGGATGGAAGATTGAATGTTTTAATGTGGTCCAAAGTAATGTGAATTCTCAGATTCAGTACAGTGACATAAAAACGTTTCGGTCATGCAACTGTGACCTTCATCAGTGTAATACCAATAGATACCATGTCCCAAGAGCTTTGCATTACAATACCAACTGAACAAAACAGCCCATTTTAGGCGCCAACCATTATATACCTCCCATTATAGGAACCCCAGAACGCTGACGGACCTATTTATGTATTCCACACATAGGACATAAGCAGTCGGTACACTGATGAAGGTCACAGTTATATGACCGTAACGTTTTTATGTCACTGTACTGAATCTGAGCATTCACATTACTTTGGACCACATTGAATGTTTTAATGTTCCATCCGCCTGTGTGCCAAGTCTCTGTTCAGCTTAGGCTGGGTTCACTTTGCGTTTGTGGCCAGCGTTTAACACATCTGTTACATAGCGGCATTAACGCTATGTAATGGATGCGTTAACGCACCCATAGACTGCAATAGACGCTATGCGTTGAACGGGCTGCATTAACGCAATGTGAACCTAGCCTTACTGAGGGATCAGTGACCTGTCATAAGCCATAAGGATGAATACCTGAGCAGAGCACCACATAAAAACCTCCCCACAGGCCGCCCCAAAACACAGGAATCTCATTAACTGAAAGCTGAAAATAGATTACCCAACAACCTCAAGATGGATTTCATCAACCAAGGCATCATTTTAATCAGTATAACGACGCCGACCTGACTGATGCACAATCCTGCTGACTGATTCCCTTTAATACCTCCTGGACTCCTCTATTGTAGCCCAGTGTCTCCCAGACGTCACATGACCTTTGCACCTGATCAGAAGCTGCAATGTTACTTGAATGCTGGGAGACGGAGACACAGCACCAACATTTGAGGAATGGCCCCTTTCCAGAAGGTTAGCATTTTAGCTTGTTTTGCACTGCACAGCTATTAAGAAGGGGTTACCCTGTAGTTGACAACCCTTTAAAGGGAATCTGTCACCCCTTTTTTCAGCTATAAGCTGCGGCCACTGCCTTTCGGACCTTATCTACAGCATTCTATAATGATGTAGTTAAGCTCCCGATCTAACCTGAAAGATAAGAAAAAAAAGTTTTATACTCGGGGGCGGTCTGGTCAGATGGGCGTTGCAGGTCCAGGGCCTCCCATCTTCATGAGATGTCGTCATCTTCCTTTCTTCATGTCGTGGCTCCTGCACAGGCGTACTCATCTGCCCTGTTGAGGGCAGAGTCAAATACTACAGTGCGCAGACTCTGGGCCTCTGACCTTTCTTGAAACCTGCGCACTGCAGTACTTGGCTCTTCCCTCAACAGGGCAGATCAGTACGCCTGTGCAGGAGCCACGACACGAAGCAAGGAAGAGGACTACATCGCATGAAGCATCGCCTCTATGTAGCAGAGCCGTTCAGGCTACGGCAGCTTCTAGCCTCCCATGGAGGCTTATTGAGGGTATGTGCACACATTGCGGATACCTGCGTTTTACCTGTGTATTTAGTGCAGATTTACTGCAAATTTTCTACAGATTTTGTGCGGATTTCCCCTGCGTTTTAGGAGTAAATGTTAGCACAGCCAAACAGGGAGGTGTGCCATACAGTAGGTTCCCAAACCTTATAACCAAGTATCAAATACCGGGCACACTCAGGGATTTTTGGTGCAAACAAAATCACAATTTTAATATATACAGTAGCCACTAGTTACAAACGTTTTGGTTGTGATCGACCTTCATCAATGTACTAGGGTTAATTTCTAGATGCTAGTGTGAGTAAATCACAAATAGTAGCCAAAGATCAGGTAAAGAGTGTAGCCCGGAGCATAGGTGGTCAGTGACTTGCAATCGGGTATGCCAAAATAGGTATATGCCGGGTTTCCTATGCCGCAGTATCCACCGAAAGACAGGGAGGTTTTGACACCTGCGGATTCCTATAATGGAGCAAGTGTCAAAACGCTGCGGATCTGCACAAAAGAAGTGACATGCTGCAGATTCAAATCCACGGAAAAGTCCACAGCATGTGCACAGCGGTTTTTGTTTTACATTGGCTAAAATGGCACTGTACATCACTCGCAGATCTGCTGCGTATCCGGAGGGGCAAATCCGCTGCGGATACGCAGCAGAATCCGCAACGTGTGCACATAGCCTGAAGCATGCCAAAAGTTAAAGAAAAATAGTTTTAAAGATAAAAAAATATAAAAGTTCAAATCACCCCCCCTTTTGCCCCATTCAAATTAAAACGATGAAAAAAAAAATCAAACATACACATATTTGGTATCTCCACGTTCAGAATCGCCCGATCTATCAGTAAAAAAAAAGGATTAACCTGATTGCTAAAAGGCGTAGCGGGAAAAAAAAATCAAAACACCAGAATTACATTTTTTTTCGTCGCCACAACATTGCATTAAAATGCAATAACGGGCAATAAAAAGATTGTATCTGCACCAAAATTGTATCATTAAAAATGTCAGCTCGGCTCGCAAAAAATAAGCCCTCACCCGACCCAAGATCATGAAAAATGGAGACGCTACGGGTCTCGGAAAATGTAAAAAAAAAATTTTCTATCAAAGTTTGGAATTTTTTTTCTCACCACTTAGATAAAAAGAACTTAGACATGTTTTGTGTCTATGAACTCGTAATGATCTGGAGAATCGTAATGGCAGGTCAATTTTAGCATTTAGTGAACTTAGCAAAAAAGTCATGCAAAAAATAAGTGTGGGATTGCATTTTTTTTTCCCTTTTTCTTGTACAAGACATGGTAAAACCAATGGTGTCGTTCCAAAGTACAACTTGTCCCGCAAAAAATATGCGATCACATGGCCATATTGATGGAAAAATAAAAAAGTTATGGCTATGGGAAGAAGGGGAGTGAAAAATGAAAATGCAAAACCGAAATAAGCTCCGGTCATGAAGGGGTTAAAACACCGGATCCAGCTTTCAAAATAAGTGATAGACCCAGCTCTCTCCCTTCCTTTACTATGACTGCCAACTATAATCATGTGCAAAAATGTATAATAAGAAAAACTATATTCATTAATTTTTGATTTTAACCCCTAACAGTTCTAAGTATGGCGCTTAATTAGTTTTTTCAACTTTACAAAAACCATAAAAATTTTATTTTTTCTACAACATAACTATTTTGTGCAAGAAGTTGTTTAAGAACACCATTTAATGTACCAGATAATGCATTGAAAAATGTAAATAATAATTTGTAGATACAGGCAAGAAATTCCATAATGTTTTTTTTTGTTTTGTTTTATTTTCATGACATTCATTGTGCTGTAAAAATGACCCAGAGACTGTATTGCGTGTGTTAGGCCATGTTCAGTATTTGGTCAGTATTTTACCTCAGTATTTGTTCCACTCCTGGTTTTGGATTACAATCAGAGGAAAAGTATAATAGAAACCCGTCACCACTTCTGTATCTATCACCCACTCCTGGTTTTGGCTTACACATACTGAGGTAAAAAACTCACCATATACTTAACAATAAACGTGACCATAGATTATGGGGATGTCAAATTTTCCAAATTAAAAATGTTATTGTTTTTAATACAGAGAGATATAGAACAGTAATATCATGTACATTCGTATGTCCAGAGTTGCATCACGAATAAAAACATGAAATATAAGGCTCTAATAGTAGGGTGAACATAAGGGTGTCTGCACACGTTGCGGATTCTGCTGCGGAATTGTCTAAATCCGCAGGTCAAAAGACCTGCAGATTAGCCTGCGGTTTTCCACCTGTCATGGAGCAGGTGCTAAACCGCAGCGGAATCCGCACAAAGACTTGACATGCTGCAGTTCTGAAACCGCGGAAAGATCCGCAACGTGTGCACTGTGGTTTTCATATTACATAGACTTATATGGTACTGTACAACGCAGCAGAAACTGCTGCAGGGCCAAATCCGCTGCAGGGCCAAATCCGCTGCGGATCCGCAGCAGAATCCGCAACGTGTGCACACACCCTAGGGCAACGGTGGTCCTTTTATATGTATAGTAATCTTGATGTCTATGGTATAAAATACATCACATGCAAGGTATTTAACACATTCAAGCCACAGTCTGTTTTTACCTTTGTGACCAGGCCAAACTTTTCAGTTCTGACCAGTGTCACTTTGTGATAACTCTGGAATGCCTCTATATATCTCAGTGAGTCTGACAATGTTTTTTGTGACACATTGTATTTCATGATACCGGCAAATTTAGGTCAATATGATTTATGTTTCTTCAATGAAAATATAAAAAATTGAAATTTTAAAAATTCACAATCTTTTGAACTTTGAATTTTTATGCCCTCAAAGCAGTCATACCTAAAAGTAGGTAAGCACTAAATGCTATTTATTATGTCAGCACAATTTTTGAAACATATTTTTTGTTATGAATTTAGAAGGGTTAAAAATTAGCAGTTTTTCATTATTCCAACTAAATTTACAAATCTTATTTTTTTTGGAGCCACTTCACTTTCAAAGAATTTTAGGATCCTACATGTGAGAGAAACCCAAAACAAGACCTCACTGTAAAAAGGGTATTCAAAACCACATTCAGGAAGGTCCTTCAGGAATTCCTGTGAATCACCTAAAGATTGCTTGTAGTTCACTAAAATGTTGCTTTATCTCAAAATTCTTCATTTTAACAAGTGTTACTAGAAAATTGACTACCCAATTTGTTGTACAGTTTCTCTTGAGTACGCCAGTACCCCCATATGTTTTCAAAAACTACAGTTTGGGCACACTGTAGGGCTGGGAGGGGAAGAAGCATTATTTGATTTTTCGAGTGCAGATTTGGCAGGAATAGATTGCAGTCGCTATGTCACATTTGATGAGTCACTTATGGTGTTAAAACAAGGGCTGTGGAGTCTGAGTCGGTGTTATGGAGACTGAGGAGTCTGAGTTGGAGGTTTGGCTGACCAACTCCACAGCCTTGGCCTGGTTAAAATAGTCGAAACCCCAAACTTGACCCCTTTTTGAAAGTTACGCCTTTTGAGGAATTTTTCTAGGGGTGTAGTGAGAATGTTAAACCCACAGATGATTCACAGAATTGTGTAACATTGGGCTGTGGAAATTAAAATATATATTTTTTGCCACTAAAATGTTGTTTTAGCCCCAAGTTTTTAATTTTCAAAAGGGTTATTAGGAGAAAATGGACCACATACCGTATATACTTGTGTATAAGCCGACCCCCCCCCTAATTTTGCCACAAAAACCTGGGAAAACTTATTGACTCGGGTATAAGTCTAGGGTGGGAAATGCAGCAGCTACTGGTAAATTTCAAAAATAAAAATAGATAGCAATAAAAATAAAATTAATTGAGACATCAGTAGGTTAAATGTTTTTGAATATCCATATTGACTCGGGAGCCCCATAATTGCTCCATACAGTTTATGATGGCCCCATAAGATGCTCCATACAAAATACACCCCATATAATGGTACTTAATGGTTAATTATGGCCCATAAGATGCTGCATAATGGTTAATAATGGCCCCATAAGATGCTCCATAGAATAATATGCCCCATATGCTGCTCCATAACATTTATGGCCCCATATGATGCTTCATAGAATAATATGCCCCATATGATGCTCCATACATTATGCCCCCATAAGACGCTCCATACATATGCTGCTGCAAATTAAAAAAAAATGGCATACTCACCTCTCGTCACTGGGGGCCAGGTGCTGGTGTCCTGAGTAGGCAGGGACAAAGGCACGCTATGGGGGACAGGTGTCAGTGTCACCACTGGCTTCGGACCCCCGCACTGGCGATATTCACCTGTCTCCGGTCCATCGCTGCGCCTGCTCTGTCTTCCGGGTCCCTCTGTCAGTGACGTTCAGGCAGCAGAGGGCGCGGCGCGCACTAACTACGTCACCACGCCCTCTGACCTGTACATCACAGCCAGAGGATGCGGAGGACAGTGGCTTGCAGCGATGGACCGGGGACGGGTGAATATCGCATATACTCAGCCCCTCCTGGCGCGGTCTCTGCAGCCCCCCTGCTTCTCCCATGTTCTCCGGCAGCTATTCCTTTCTTCAGCGGTACCCCCTCCTAGCGCGGTCTCTGCAGCCTCGCTTCTCCCGGTCTCAGGCTCCTTCCTTCAGCGGTCATGTGGTACTGCTCATTAAAGTCATGAATATGAGCGGTACCGCGTGACCGCTGAAGGAGGGTGCCTGAGACCATGGGAGAAGCGGGGGGACTGCATAGACCGCACTAGAGGGAGTCGGTATGATCTGACACTAACCCTCCTCCACCGACCCCCTGGCGTATATGACTTGCATATAAGGCCTCTTTCACACTTCAGTTTTTTGTGTCAGTTAAAATCCGCCAAAAAGGCGGAAAAGCGGATCCGTTATTAACTGATGTGAACGGATGCCACAGGATCCGTTTTGTGACGCATCCGCAGAATGAAGAATTTTAAAGGAACCGCTGGCCGAGAGAGAGAGAATTTTTTTCGTCCACCAGAAAGGATTTCAGGGTTAATTTTCTCCCTGACTTCCTTTCTCCGGGCATGCGCAATTGAAAATGTGGATCCAACAGCAAAAAAAACGTTGCAAGGTCCGTCCAAGCATGCTGGCAGCCGAAAAAAATTTGGCGGATCCTCAAAAAAACGGATCCAACGGATGGCCATCCGTCAAGATCCGCCAGTAATGCAACTCAATGGGGAAAAAAACGGATCCGCAAAAAAAAATGGCGGATCCGTTTTTTTCAAAACCTGTCGGATTTTGACTGATGGTCAAAAACGGAAGTGTGAAAGAGGCCTAAGCCGAGAGGGGGACTTTCGCCCCAAAAAATGGGCTGAAATTCTCGGCTTATAAGTGAGTATATACGGTAATTTGTTACGCAATTTCTCCTGAGTTCACCAATATCCTATATGTGATTGGAAACTTTCTGGCACAGTTCAAAGCTCAGAAGGGAAGGAGCGCCATATTGGAGTGCAGATATTGCTGGAATGATTTCCTGGTGCATGTCACATTGGCAAGAGCCCCTGAGGGGCCGAAACAGCAGAAACCTCAAAAAGTGACCTCCTTTTACAAACTACACCCTTCAATTAATTCATCTATTTTGGAGGCACAGTGCAAAGCTCAGAAGAGAAGAAGCACCATATTGAAAAGCTGACTGTGCTGGAATGGTTTGAGGGACCAGTGTCACAATGTCAGGGCCCCTGAGGTGCCAGGACAGCAGAATCCCCCATAAGTGACCATTTTACAAACTGCAACACTCAGTGAATACATCTAGGGGTGCAGTGAATTGACACCACAGGTGTGGAACAGAATTTTATACCATTGGTTGGTGAAGAAATACATTTTTATTACTAAAATACTATTTTAGTCTCAGATTTCATTTTCACAAGGGGAAATGGCTATTAAAAAAAGGCCCCACAGTTTGTTGCACAATTTCTCCTGAACGTGGCTATGTGGCTGTACAGTAGTGTTTGACCACACAGCAGGGTTCAGGAAGGAAGGAGCGCTATATGGCCATGTGCACATGTAGAGTATTTGGTGAGTTTTTTTAACCTCAGTTATTGTAAGCCAAAACCAGGAGTGGAACCGTCAGACGAAAAGTATAATAGAAATATGTGCACCATTTCTGCATTTTCAGCCACTTCTGGTTTTGGTTGATCCTTTTTGGAATTTACACCTTTTTTGGGAATTCATCTCCAGGTGTAGTAATTATTTTGACTCCATTATGGGTGCTTTCCAGAAACAGACATGAAGTGGAAGTTGCTGAGTGAAAATTGCAAACATGCCATTTTAGTGTCCAATATATTGTAGTGCCCAATGCATTGTGCACAGCTTGTGCTTCTGGAGCCTTGTAACAGTAAAATAATTAGGTTCTTCTCACTGCATTAATGGCAAACATGTGGATGCTGCGATTTATGCACACTGTAGGGCTCGGAAGTGATGGGGCATTAGTGTTTGGGAGCTCAGATTTTGCTAAAGCTCTGAAATACGTTGTTCAGATGAAACCCCCAAATGGATCCATTCATTAAAGGGAATCTGTCACCTATTTTTAGCCCTATGAGCTGCTGGCACCGCCATCAGGGGCTTATCTACAGCATTCTGTAATGTTGTAGATAAGCCAACGATGAAACCTGAAAGATAAGAAAAACGAGTCCGATGGGTGTCGTGGTCCGGTCCGGAGCCTCCCATCTTCTAGCGGCAGAAGTAAGAAGGAGGACATCATCGTTAGAATATGGGAGGCACGGGACCGCTACACGCACCGCCCCCCGGTGAGTATAATCTAACTTATTTTTCTTCTCTTTCAGGTTACATGTGGGGCTTATCTACAGCATTACAGAATGCTGTAGATAAGCCCCCGATGGCGATGGCAGCAGCTCATAGGACTAAAAATAGGTGACAGACTCCCATGAAAGAGGCTGCAGATACTTTGCACTCTGTCTGGCCTCTGGTCAGCAGTGTCTGGCTTTTCAGAGGTGCACAAAACTGTGGCTGATTGCACTTTTGTGCACGCCTAAAACGACGGACACTACCAAATCATAGGCCAGATGGAATCCAAAATTACTCCTTTGGCCAACATTATAGGGAATGTTACGTTTGGGATTTTGGGTGAATTATGTACTTCAGAGATTTACTTTGAAACCCCGATGTAAGTGCTGAGCGTACAGCATAGGGTAAATGTGAACGGAGTCTTACTGCTAGATCGGTGGGTGGCAGAATGAACAAATCAACAGCAGTTCAAGTATTAGTTTAATTTATTTTTTTTTAATGCTGTTCACCTTGCGATATAAGTGATAAGATGGCTTTATTCTTTGGGATAGCAAGCTTACAGCGACATCAGATTTAGGCCGGAGACACTAGCGAATCACATCCATTGCGAGAGTATCGGATGCAATATGCTAATGACACCTTGCTCCTGGTCTGCTGCGATGGTGAGCCGAGTTTCAGTGCCCTGTGCGCCAATCCTCACGTGAGAGGATTGGAGCACAGCTGAGGAGACGGAGAAATTAATTTCTCCATCTCCTCCATTGTCAGAGTCTGATGGAATGGCACTGCACTCGGGTGATGTCGGAATGCAGTGCGATGTTTCACATGCATCCAAAAACTTATGTGGGTGCATATTATCTGAATTTTGCATGCAATCACAGCATGCTGCCTTTTTTCCCTGTCTGATTTAACCCCTTTCTGACATGTTGTAATAAGGCGTCCCTGTGCCTATTTGACCAGGGACGGATTATTATGTCCTCACCATTGTCCGCACACACGGGCTGTGTGCTGACGATCGCCGCCGGGTGTCAGCTGATTTTGACAGAGGACACCCAGCACTAAGTGCATTGCTCCCGGCACTTTAACCTCCTAAATGCTGCAATCGAACGTGATTGTAGCATTCCGGAAGCCGGCAGAGGGATGACAGCCCCTCTGCCCTTGGATCTGAGACCCCGTGGCGTGATGCTGGGTCCCGATCGTTGCCATGGTGACCCAATGTTGCCATGGGGACTTCAGTTTCACTAGAGCTAGTAAAGTTGTTTGATGATGTGCAGTGCATGATCATCAACTTTGTCAGTGCAGAGAACTGTTTCTAGGAACATCTGGGCTGCA
Organism: Dendrobates tinctorius; assembly: GCF_039654945.1. NCBI lineage: Eukaryota > Metazoa > Chordata > Amphibia > Anura > Dendrobatidae > Dendrobates > Dendrobates tinctorius. The sequence goes on from NW_027361683.1 coordinate 25,963,653, forward strand.
GGAGGCAAATAGCGCACCGTTCCTCCCAAGTCTCTAAGTAGTACTGTACAGCCACATATGGGGTATTGTCATGTTCATTTTGGTGCCATTTTTACCCACTTCTTGTGTGAAAATGTAAAATCTGGGGCTAAAACTAAATTTGGTGGGAAAAATGTTTTTTTTCTTCAATGTCCAATGGTATAAATTTCTATGACACACCTGTGGTGTCAGTATGAGCACTGCACCCTAAATGAATTCATTGAGAAGTGTAGTTTGTAAAATGGGGTCACTTATGGGGGGTTTTGCTGTTCCGGCACTTCATGGGCTCTCCCTGTGGGTCATGACACCTGCAAACCATAACAGTAAAATCTGGCGCTCCTTGCCTTCTGAGCTTTGCACTGTGCCTGAAAAATAGTTCCCAATTAATGGTAAGGTATTGGCGCACTCAGGAAAAATGGACCTGTTTGTTGTAAAAAAAAATTCCTATTAGCCCTTAGCAGAATTAAAAACTTGAGGAATAAATGTAGATATATACACCGGCGCTCCACCTGATACAAACTAGAGCTGCATGTGCTAAGACAGCCTCTGTGCTAATGGCTGAAAAAAAAGAGGTTTGCAAAAACAAAAAGCAACACTTCAGGGCCTTGCACCTTCGAAACGCGTTTGCGATTGGCCCCTCAGCCTCCGTCCCTCTGCTTCTAGCTCTCTGCTCTAGGTGACGTCACCCAGACCACGCCCCCCGACACTTCGGCACTGACAGCGGCGTCTCCCGGTCGTCGCACGCTGTGTGCTTCTTATCCTTGGTGAGGATTCAGGTGGGCTCCATTGCCAAGGGAGGGACGCTCCCCGATCCCCACTCATCCTCCACCTGGGGTGCACAGTATCTTTTTTACGTGCCGCTGTGTTTTCATGTCAGTACCTGTATACTTGCTGGCTCTCATCTCCCTGCTCCAGCGTATAGGATCCTTCTGGTGCAGCTAACCCTGTGGATTATTTTGCGGGTTGGTAACCCAGAAACTTTCTTCATAGTACCCTTCTATCCGTGCTGGATCATATAGTCACCTCAAGGTAGGCAGACTGTTTTCTTCATTTATCTGTATGTTATGCCTCCATGATCTCTAGGTATTGCTTCTCTGATTTTGACTCGCACAGTAGCAACTTTAGCGCGGTGCTTTCTTGTTTTCTTTTTGCAAAATTAAAAACTTGGGGCTAAAACATTTTAGTGGTAAAAATGTAATTTATTCCTTCACTCAATAGTATAAAATTCTGTGAGGCAATGTGGTGTTAATATGATCACTGTACCCCTAGATGAATTAATTGGAGAGTGTAGTTTGTAAAATGAGTTCACATATGGGGGTGTTTCTGTTGTTCTGGCTCCTCAGGGGCTCTACCAATGTGACATGACACCCTCAAACCATTACAGCAAAATCTGAACTACAATATGGCGCCTCTTCCCTTCTGAGCTTTGCACTGTGCCTCAAAAGTAGTATTCCCCCCACATATTGGGGTATCAACGTACTCAGGAGAAATTGCACAACAAATTGTATGGTGCAATTGTTCCTGAAAATGCAAAATTTGGGGCCAAAATAAAATTTTGGTGGGAAAATGTAATTATTTTTGCGACTCAAAGTTATAAACTTCTGTGAAGCATCTGGGGGGGTTCAAGCTGCTCACCACACATCTAAATACATTCCTTGAGGGGGCCTAGTTTCCAAAATGGGGTCACTTGTTAGGGGTTTCAACTGTTCAGGCACATCAGGGGCTCTCCAAATGGGACATGATGTCTGCTACTGATTTCAGGAAATTTTACATTCAAAAAGTCAAATGGCGCCCCTTCCCTTCCGAGCTCTGCCGCACATCAAACAATAGTTTTCTCCCTCATATTGGGTATCGGTGCACTCAGGAGAAATTGCACAATAAACTGTATTATGCAATTTCTCCTGTTACCCTTATGAAAATGTTAAATAAGGGGCTAAAGCATTTGTGGTGAAAATTTTTTTTTTTTTTATATTTTAAATTTTCACGGCTCAACGTTATAAACTTCTGTGAAGCACCTGAGCGTTCAATGTGTTCACCACACGTCTAGATCAGTTCACTGGGGGGGGGGGTCTAGTTTCAAAAATGGTGTCACTTGTGGGATATTCTCACTGTTTAGCCACATCAGAGACTCTCCAAAAGCGACATGGCATCCGCCAATTGTTCCAATTGCATTCAATTGAATTTGCATTCAAAAGGTCACATGGCACGCCTTTACTTCTGAGCTCTGCTGCACGCCCATACAGTGGTTTTCTCCCTCATATGGGGTATCTGCATGCTCAGGAGAGATGGCACAACAAATTTTGGGGTCAATTTTTTTCTTGTTTTTCTTGTTACCCTTGTCAAAATAAAAAAAAAATTGGATCTGAAGTAAATTTTTAGTGAAAAAAAAGTTTAAATGTTCATTTTTTTTCCTCTTCGTCACGACAGCACCCACTGAGAGAGGGGATCCGCCCCTAGGAACAGGAAACTTAGAGAGATAAATGGGGCCGTCCCCCTCGCTCCCTCAGTTTGTTTTCCTGTTCCTAGAAGGAACCCATAGAGAGAAGAGGATCCCTGGTCTGGTAGCCGCCCGCGTGCATGATATGAGCCAGGACTGGAAGCGGCGTCGGGTGGAGAGAAACCACCCTGGCTCGTAATGCAGGTGAGGCCGTGGTGAGCAGTGCCGAGGCTCACTATTATGGGGCAGGTTCCCCCCGCCCCCCCATCCCCTCAGGAGGGAGACGCATTACGGGAGCGCGGTACCAGGGATGGTAACCCCCCCGATATAGCGAGACCGGATAAACTGGGAAATCCTGAGCTCGCAGAATATGAAGGGGCCAGCAGCGCTAAGAGGCAGAGCGGAATACCTGCAATATGTCCGGCGTGGGCAGCGATCGAGCGGCGAGTCGGGGTAGCTGGCGCTCCCAGGTTGAGGCGACCCGGAAGTTCAGCAACAACTTCCCGGGTCAGAGGATGCGAGCAAGAGCGGTATCGCGGGAATTGGAGCCACGCATGCGCAATAGGAGGCAGGTAAAAAAAATGGCCGAGAAAAAAAAAAGGAAAAAGAGAGAGGCGGAACCGGAAAAGCTGCATAAAAGACACCGGTAATACTACAGCTGTGCGCAGCTATGTCGTCCACAAACGACCCGATGGCGCTTCAGTTGAGCCAGCCAGGCGAGTCCCCACAGGACAGTAAGAGCACTACAAAAAGGAGCAGCAGCACTAGGAGAAGTGGCAGCTCCAGAAGAGAGTCCAGCGGGCATTCCAGGCAAAAGGAGCCCACGGAAAAGAAACGGAAAAGCCGATCCACGCCTCGCCTCAGCGAGCCGCGAACCCCGCAGCCGGTAATTTGGTGACGAGATTCACGGGTGAGTGTTTTTAGTCAGGCTTATAGCTGATGACGTTTCTCTGATCCATACTTTTTAGGCCAAGAGCACGGAGAAGGCGAAAAATAGAGAGTGTGCCTTATGCTCTCAGCCCCTCCCAGATGGCCATCCTAAGAGATTATGCCAGTCTTACATTGAAAGGACCTTGCAGGAGGAATCCTCAGGGAAGAAGGAGGATATCCGAGCAATAATTAGAGAGGAGCTACGGGCCTTGGGCAGCTCCAGTAGTCTGGGGGGTCACTCCTCTGTCAGAGGAATAGTTTCACCAAGAGGAGTAGCTTCACCGGCGTCAGGATCGCTGTCAGAAACTGGGGAACTAGACTCTGATAGGTCCCAGGAATACTTTTCCTCAGATGAGGAGGAACAGACTTGTTTCCCTACTGTCATGTCGGACGCTGTTCACACCACAGCATCCGGCAGGCAGAGGTAGTTCCACCTCCAGCCACTATAGCCTCAGTGGCGCCGGCCTGATCTTCAGGCTCTCGGGGGTTAATCCTGCTGGAGACCAGGTTGGCTGGTTAGTCACGCCCACGGTCTTTAAATAGTCATGCTGGCCTATGGGCGTCGCCGATTATAGCTTGTGTTTCATACCAAGTGGTTCCGGTCTGGAGTGGAGGTGTTCAAGAGAGAGAGATTCATATCTGGTGTCGTATGATCCGTCGTTATCCTTTCTCCTTCCCATATTTGTGTTTAGTTGTGCCCTGTTCACATTACTGTTTATTCCTGTGTGTGTGCGGCGCAGTGCAGTTTAAGTTCTCCCTGTCTGTCATTATTTGTGTGGGAGCTTTGGTGGTGACTTCTCACTGGGTGGAGGGTGGAGGGTTAAGTGCAGGGCTGAGCAGGAGATAAGGAAAGGTCGGAGGCTCAGGCATTTGCACCTTCAGCAAAAACCCTGGGTTGAGGGTCAGACAGGGTTTCCCCTAGTAAAGGGACACCACAGGGGCCCCGGGTCTTTCAGCCTTAGTTGAACTAAGCCCCCGTGACATTACCCCGTCTTCTACGAGGGACCCCAGGGCCCTCAAGACTCATAGGACCCGGCTTGTCCGGATGACGACGGTGAAAAGAACTGACCAGCCGATCCGCATGTATGTCTGAGGCTGGAACCCAAGACCTTTCCTCTGGCCGATTATAATGTCACGGGGGCTTAGTTCAACTAAGGCTGAAAGACCCGGGGCCCCTGTGGTGTCCCTTTACTAGGGGAAACCCTGTCTGACCCTCAACCCAGGGTTTTTGCTGAAGGTGCAAATGCCTGAGCCTCCGACCTTTCCTTATCTCCTGCTCAGCCCTGCACTTAACCCTCCACCCTCCACCCAGTGAGAAGTCACCACCAAAGCTCCCACACAAATAATGACAGACAGGGAGAACTTAAACTGCACTGCGCCGCACACACACAGGAATAAACAGTAATGTGAACAGGGCACAACTAAACACAAATATGGGAAGGAGAAAGGATAACGACGGATCATACGACACCAGATATGAATCTCTCTCTCTTGAACACCTCCACTCCAGACCGGAACCACTTGGTATGAAACACAAGCTATAATCGGCGACGCCCATAGGCCAGCATGACTATTTAAAGACCGTGGGCGTGACTAACCAGCCAACCTGGTCTCCAGCAGGATTAACCCCCGAGAGCCTGAAGATCAGGCCGGCGCCACTGAGGCTATAGTGGCTGGAGGTGGAACTACCTCTGCCTGCCGGATGCTGTGGTGTGAACAGCGTCCGACATGACACCTACGGACAGTGTTAATAACTTGGTGAAGTCTGTCCGAAATACCATGGGGCTACCCGAGACTAAGGACCCCAAGTCTCCGCAAGACATGATGTTCGCGGGCATTTCCCGGAAAAAGATCCGGGCCTTCCCAGTAGTCCCAGCTATAAAGGAGCTGGTGAGGAGGGAGTGGGAGAAACAGGGTCAGAGAACCTTCCTCCCCTTAACTTCAAAACGCAAATATCCATTTGACGATGAGGAGTTAACATCTTGGTCGAGAGCCCCCAAAGTAGATGCGGCAGTGGCCTCTACCTCTCGCAGATCCTCCCTGCCGGTGGAGGATTCAGGGACATTGGCTGACTCATTAGATCGTAAGACAGATACCTTTCTTAAACGATCCTGGGAGGCCTGCACGGCAGTTTTTAAGCCAGCAATAGCAGCCACGTGCACAGCAAGGTCAATGTTGGTATGGCTGTATGACCTAGAGGGGAAAATTAAAAGCGGAGTATCTAGAAATAAGCTCCTCTCCTCTATTCCCCTGATTAAAGGAGCAGCCGCTTTCCTGTCCAACTCCTCAGCGGACTCTCTCCGTTTGTCAGCTAGAGCAGCAGGGCAAACCAACTCAGGGCGGCGGGCCTTATGGTTGAAAGGATGGAGAAGGAGATACACAGACAAAGACTAAACTTTGTGCTATACCCTGCCAGGGTAAGTACCTATTTGGCACGGAGCTGGATGAGATCCTAACAAAAGCGGGGGAGAGAAAGAAAGGTTTTCCTAACCCGTATATTCCCTTTACCAGGAGGGCCTTCAGGAAGCCTCCGTTTGGGAAAAAGAGAGATTTCAAACCTCAGGACCGCTGGGGAAATAAGGATGCCAAACAGAGGGGCAGCCTATTTGGGAAACGTCCTTTCAGAGGAGACAGATTCCGCTAACACCAGTACACCGGTAGGTGGCAGGCTTCTGAAATTCAGCCACCAATGGGGAAAAATTACATCCAACCCCTGGGCCATTGATATCATCTCATCGGGCCTAAAACTAGAATTTGTTCGGCATCCACCGAACTCCATCCTATTGACTTCTATGAAGTCCCAAACACAGCAGGAAGCACTGGAGATGGAGATTGCAGCACTGTTAACTAAGTGTGTTCTGATAGAGGTCCCGGGGGACAGAAAGGGAAGGGGCTTTTATTCTCCCCTATTTTTAGTCCCTAAACCAGACGTCTCTTTTAGGACTATAATAAATTTAAAAAAGCTTAATGCATTCTTGAAGCTGAGGCCGTTTAAAATGGAGTCAATAAAACTCTTGTTCCCCAGGTGCTACAGTGGGGAAAAAAAGTATTTAGTCAGTCAGCAATAGTGCAAGTTCCACCACTTAAAAAGATGAGAGGCGTCTGCAATTTACATCATAGGTAGACCTCAACTATGGGAGACAAACTGAGAAAAAAAAATCCAGAAAATCACATTGTCTTTTTTTTTTTCATTTTATTTGCATATTATGGTGGAAAATAAGTATTTGGTCAGAAACAAGCAATCAAGATTTCTGGCTCTCACAGACCTGTAACTTCTTCTTTAAGAGTCTCCTCTTTCCTCCACTCATTACCTGTAGTAATGGCACCTGTTTAAACTTGTTATCAGTATAAAAAGACACCTGTGCACACCCTCAAACAGTCTGACTCCAAACTCCACTATGGTGAAGACCAAAGAGCTGTCAAATGACACCAGAAACAAAATTGTAGCCATGCACCAGGCTGGGAAGACTGAATCTGCAATAGCCAACCAGCTTGGAGTGAAGAAATCAACTGTGGGAGCAATAATTAGAAAATGGAAGACATACAAGACCACTGATAATCTCCCTCGATCAGGTGCTCCACGCAAAATCCCACCCCGTGGGGTCAGAATGATCACAAGAACGGTGAACAAAAATCCCAGAACCACGCGGGGGGACCTAGTGAATGAACTGCAGAGAGCTGGGACCAATGTAACAAGGCCTACCATAAGTAACACACTACGCCACCATGGACTCAGATCCTGCAGTGCCAGACGTGTCCCACTGCTTAAGCCTGTACATGTCCGGGCCCGTCTGAAGTTTGCTAGAGAGCATTTGGATGATCCAGAGGAGTTTTGGGAGAATGTCCTTTGGTCTGATGAAACCAAACTGGAACTGTTTGGTAGAAACACAACTTGTCGTGTTTGGAGGAAAAAGAATACTGAGTTGCATCCATCAAACACCATACCTACTGTAAAGCATGGTGGTGGAAACATCATGCTTTGGGGCTGTCTTACTGCAAAGGGGCCAGGACGACTGATCCGGGTACATGAAAGAATGAATGGGGCCATGTATCGTGAGATTTTGAGTGCAAACCTCCTTCCATCAGCAAGGGCATTGAAGATGAAACGTGGCTGGGTCTTTCAACATGACAATAATCCAAAGCACACCGCCAGGGCAACGAAGGAGTGGCTTCGTAAGAAGCATTTCAAGGTCCTGGAGTGGCCTAGCCAGTCTCCAGATCTCAACCCTATAGAAAACCTTTGGAGGGAGTTGAAAGTCCGTGTTGCCAAGCGAAAAGCCAAAAACATCACTGCTCTAGAGGAGATCTGCATGGAGGAATGGGCCAACATACCAACAACAGTGTGTGGCAACCTTGTGAAGACTTACAGAAAACGTTTGACCTCTGTCATTGCCAACAAAGGATATATCACAAAGTATTGAGATGAAATTTTGTTTCTGACCAAATACTTATTTTCCACCATAATATGCAAATAAAATGAAAAAAAACCAGACAATGTGATTTTCTGGATTTTTTTTTCTCAGTTTGTCTCCCATAGTTGAGGTCTACCTATGATGTAAATTACAGACGCCTCTCATCTTTTTAAGTGGTGGAACTTGCACTATTGCTGACTGACTAAATACTTTTTTTCCCCACTGTATATGGCAGTCTTGGACCTAAAGGATGCCTATTACCATCTCCCCATATACCAGGGGCACCAGAAGTTCCTGCGGGTAGCAGTGTGGTTCAAGGGTCGGATTCAACATTTCCAGTTTACAGCAATGCCGTTCGGAATATTTATGGCTCCTCGAGTGTTTAACAAATTGATGCTAGAGGTGGTGTCATATGTAAGGCTGAATGACACCCTAGTGGTCCCCTACCTGGATGACCTACTCATAGTAGGAAAATCTGTTTACCAATGTGAAAGAAGAATAGCTGATATTGTCTCATCCCTACAGACATTAGGCTGGCTAATCAACTGGGAGAAGTCCAGGATGAAACCGGTAACCTGTCAGAAGTTCCTAGGCCTTCAAGTAGACTCCGTAAGTCAGAAATTCTTTCTACCAGATGCTAAGGCGCAGGCCATAGTTAGTAAAATACGGAACATTACTGAAAAACCCGTAATATCATTGAGACAGGGTATGTCCTTGCTAGGGTCCCTAATATCATGCATTCCAGCGGTGCAATGGGCCCAATTCCACTCCAGAAAATTGCAGTGGGCTGTTTTACAGGAGACAGACAGACTGCAGGGGCGGTTGGAAGGGAGGATGTCCCTATCGCCCGAAGTTAACTCCCTAGGTTGGTGGTTGGATCCTACCAATTTGTCAAAAGGAGTTCAATGGTGGGTTACTCCCTCTCTATGGTACTCACCACGGATGCTAGCCCCTCAGGGTGGGGGGCCCACCTGGAGGAAGAGATGGTACAGGGCCGGTGGCTGGAGCATGAAGCAGAAAGCTCCTCTAATATGAAGGAACTAGCAGCAACTTACTATGCTATATCTCAATTTCTCCCGCAGTTAAAAGGAACCCATGTGAGGATCCAGTCAGACAATATCACCGCAGTGGCATATATTAACCGGCAAGGAGGTACGCGATCAGGACCATTGATGTTTATAGCGGAAAAGATCTTAGCGATAGCCGAAGTGCATCTTCACTCCTTATCTGCACTCCACATAAGAGGAGTGGACAATTCTTGAGCAGACTACCTCAGCCGCCAAACCTTGTATCAAGGCGAGTGGGTCCTCAGCCGGCACATCTTCGAGATGATAGCGGCGAAATGGGGCAGACCAGAAATAGACCTGTTCGCGACCAGAGCCGACAGGCGTGTAAAAAAGTTCTCTTCTCTCTACAGAGCAGACAACCCAGACATACTAGATGCCCTCCAGGCATCCTGGACAGTCCAGCAAGCCTATGCCTTCCCTCCAATGGTTCTGTTACCAACAGTGGTCAGGAAAATAAGACAAGAAAAGGCGAGGGTCATCTTGATAGCCCCGTTTTGGCCCAAGAGGCCGTGGTTTTCATGGCTGAGAGCCATGTCAATAACAGACCCATGGATTCTGCTGCTACACCAGGACCTTCTCTCGCAGGGACCCTGCTACCATCCACAGGTCAAAGCCCTGTGCCTAGTGGCTTGGAATTTGAAAGGGAACTATTGAAGCAGAGAGGCTTCTCAAAAAACCTGATTAGTACCCTTCTGCAAAGTAGGAAGGAATCTACAACAAGAATATACACTAAGGTGTGGAGGAAATTCCTGGCCTTTCACCCAGCAAAATTATCAGGTGAAGTGCCCATTACGGCCATTCTAGAATTCCTTCAGAAGGGCCGAGAATTGAGGCTCTCAGTAAATACTCTAAAGGTCCATGTATCGGCCCTAGGAGCCTTGTTTAACCACAACGTGGCAGGTAATAGGTGGGTGACCCGGTTTATTTAAGCTTTTCAGCGGTCAGAGCCAGTTCATATTCCTCAACTACCAGCATGGAACCTTAGTCTTGTTTTGGATGCCTTCACTCAGGCCCCGTTTGAACCCATAAGTTCAGCATCAATGAAATGCCTTTCATTAAAAACTGCTATGCTAGTAGCCTTAGTATCAGCTAGAAGAGTAAATGATCTTCACGCCCTGTCAGTAGACCCCCCGTTCCTGTCAGTAACACGGAACAGACTGGTATTGAAAACGGACCCGTCCTACCTTCCCAAACGGGCTACTAAGTTTCATAGGTCTCAGGAGATCTGCCTACCTTCCTACTATGAGAACCCAACAGAACAGGACGAGGTTAAATATCACACTTTAGATGTAAGAAGAGCTGTGCTAGCCTACTTAGATAGGACCAGTCCCTGGAGGCAGAGTAGGTCTCTTTTTGTCTCCTTCCAGGGTAACAAGAAAGGGGCTAGAGTTACGACAGGCACGTTGTCCAGGTGGATCAGAGATGCGATCACAATGGCATATTCGGCAAAAGGAGAAGACCCTCCACAGGGTATTTAGGCGCACTCTACTAGAGCCATGTCATCCTCCTGGGCCGAGAGGGCGAACGTCCCAATTGAGTAAATATGTAAGGCTGCAACCTGGTCTTCTCCGTCTTCCTTCTATAGTCACTATAGATTAGATTTGTCCTCTACTGAGTATTTGACTTTTGGTAGATCTGTCCTTAACACGGTGTGCCCTCCCAGGTGATTATCTTTGAAAATCTCTCAGTGGGTGCTGTCGTGGCGAAGAGGAAAAACCGGATTACTTACCGGTAATACTCTTTTGTAGAGTCCACGACAGCACCCGCTCACTTCCCGCCCTTAAAATTTTCACAAATGGTTCTCCTTGGTGGTGGAGATTAGAATTAGGACTTGAGATGTGGATAACTATAGCAAGCATAGAAGTATAAGGATAGGTGAATTACCTAAACAAATTGACTAAAACATGTATGGCGGTTCCTCCGTTGTTCTCTGTAATACAAACTGAGGGAGCGAGGGGGACCGCCCCATTTATCACTCTGTAGGTTTCCTGTTCCTAGGGGCGGATCCCCTCTCTCAGTGGCTGCTGTCGTGGACTCTACAAAAGAGTATTACCGGTAAGTAATCCGGTTTTTCCCCACATTCCAAAAATTCCGGTGAAGCACCTGAAGGGTTAATAAACTTATTGAAAGTGGTTTTGAGCACCTTGAGGGGTGCAGTTTTTAGAATGGTGTAACTTTTGTGTATCTTCATATAGACCCCTCAAAATGACTTCAAATATTTTACTTTTGTAAATTTTGTTGGAAAAATGAAAAATTGCTGGTCAACTTTTAAACCTTATAACTTCCCAACAAAAATTTTGGTTCCAAAATTGTGCTGATGTAAAGTAGACATGTGGGAAAAGTTACTTATTAAGTATTTTGAATAACAACACAAAAGACTGAGCAAACAAGAGGAAAATATTAGAGAGACACACTCCGAAACTAATCTACCAACCAACATATGAAACCAAGTGCACACAAAGGTCTCATAAAAACTAACAATTTTTAAATATACTTAAAAAAGATTTAAATACAAAAGACATACATATACCAAAGCAGAATGTTCCTAGAAGTGGCACCAGTAACATGTACAAAGTCCAAATAGGACCAAGAACCCCATCTACATAATTCAAGTCAACTAACAAGTGTCATGACTGGTACTAAATAGTTTAGTGAAAAAATGCATAAGGTTCGTACTTACACAAATGATGGTATGTCAGTTAAAAGGGGGGGTCTGGTACATGCATCCTGTGGATGCCTTCTGGACATCTGCCAAGTTAGCAGTCTTCCCCATGATTGTGAAGCCTACTGAAACAGACTAAGGGACCTTTTTAGTCACTTAGGAAACCTTTGCAGGTGTTTTCTGTTAATTATTCTAATTTACTGAGATAATGACTTTTGAGGTTTCATTGGCTGTAAGCCATAATCATCAGCAATAACAGAAATAAAAACTTGAAATAGATCACTATGTTTTTACTGACTCTATAATATATTGAGTTTTGCTTTTTGTATTGAAGAACTACTGAAATAAATTAACTTTTTGATGCTATTCTAATTTAGTGAGAAGCCCTTGTGTATATATAGCCATGTACAGTTCAGAATTCATCTGGCTGCTTCTGTCTTCAGTCACATCATCAGTAAGCCCTAGTGACCCAGTGCCATTGGAAGCCATGAAGGCCCATGCCATCACGATGCCTCCACCATGTGGTGATGTGGTGTGCTTTAGATCATGAGTTGTTCTAAGCTTTTTCATACTTTCTTCTTCCCATAATTCTAGTATTGGGTTGATTTTATTTTCATCTGTCCAAAGAATGCTTTTCCAGAACTGGGCTGGCTTCTTTAGATGTTTTTTTTTTGTTAGTCTATTCCTGCCTTTCTATTTTTAACGCTGATTAATGATTTGCACCTTGTGGCGAGCCCTATGTATTTGCTCTCATGAAGTCTTCTCTTTATGGTAGAGTTATAGTGGGGAAAATAAGTATTTGATACACTGACGATTTTGCAGCTACAAAGAATGGAGAGGTCTGTAATTTTTACTCCAATTAGCATGTAATACCCTCAAATTAAAGTTGAGTCTGCCGTTCAAGCCCATATTGATTATGTAACTGTATCTTGGATATGTTTTGGTAAGCTAAAATGCCCAAATTTGGGTTATTGTCCAAATACTTCTGGATCTAACTGTATCTTGTGTTTGAATAATCTGTTCCTCCATGTGCTGGGATTGAACCATCTCACCAGTGGGCGGGATTAGTGACGTTCTGGTGCAATCACATTAAATGCCGCTGTCAGAGATTGACAGTGGCATTTAACAGGTTAACAGCAACAGGTGGATTGTGATTCCACCTGCGGCTGTTAGGGGCACATGTCAGCTGTTCAAATCAGTTGACATGTGCCGGAGCCTACATCAAATGGAGAGACATGACGTGCGCAGTACATGTACGTGCATGTCGTGAAGGGAGTGAAAAATCTGTGGTTTATGTTGCCATATTCTAAGGCCTATAATTTTTTTTCCCGTCAAATGAACAGTGTAAGAGCACACTTTAAGGGGTTTTACCACAAACAAAAGTTCATTTTAGTTAATAGATCTTGGAATGATAATTTCCACAATTGGATGTGTTTTAAATAATGTTTCTGTGCTGAGATAATCTTATAAATGTGTCCCTGCTGTGTACTTGTGTAATGATTCTCTGACCGCGTAGGGAAATGGTCTGATCATACCACAGCTTCTGGGCAGCATGGAGTGGGGAGAAAAAAAACTATACAGACATTACAGGAGGGAATCACAGATGATTCTTACTCTGCCAATATTCAAAAAGGGGACAAAAACTGAACTTGGAAATTATAGGCCAGTAAGTTTAACCTCAACTGTGGGTAAAATCCTGGAGGGTTTTCTAAGAGATACTATACTGGAGTATCTGGAGAAGAATAACCTCATGACCCAATATCAACATGGGTTTACAAGGGACCATTCCTGTCAGACTGATCTGATAAGCTTTTATGAAGAGGTAAGTTCAGGACTGGACCAAGGGAATGCAGTGGATGTGGTGTACATGGACTTTTCAAAAGCTTTTGATACGGTGCCACACAAAAGGTTGATACATAAAATGAGAACAATGGGGATAGGGGAAAATGTGTAGGTGGGTTAAGAGCTGGCTCAGGGATAGGAAACAAAGGGTGGTTATTAATGGAGCACACTCGGACTGGGTTACGGTTAGCAGTGGGGTACCACAGGGGTCAGTTTTGGGCCCGCTTCTTTTTAACATATTTATTAATGACCTTGTAGGGGGCATAGAGAGTAGAATTTCAATATTTGCAGATGACACTAAACTCTGCAAGGTAATCAATACAGAGGAGGACAATTTTAGATTACAGGAGGATTTATGTAAACTAGAAGCTTGGGCTGATAAATGGCAAATGAGCTTTAATGGGGATAAATGTAAGGTCATGCACTTGGCTAGAACGAACAAGATCTATAATTATGTGCTTAATTGTAAAACACTGAGCAAAACTGTCAGTGAAAAAGACCTGGGTGTATGGGTGGACGACAAACTGACATTTAGTGGCCAGTGTCAGGCAGCTGCTGCAAAGGCAAATATAATAATGGGATGCATTAAAAGAGGCATAGATGCTAATGAGGAGAACATAATTTTACCTCTATATAAGTCACTAGTGCGACCACACTTAGAATACTGTGTACAGTTCTGGTCTCCGGTGTATAAGAAAGACATAGCTGATCTGGAGCGGGTGCAGACAAGAGCGACCAAGGTTATTGGGGAACTAGGGGGTCTGCAATGCCAAGACAGGTTATTACACCTGGGGTTATTTAGTTTGGAGAATCGAAGGCTTAGGGGTGATCTTATTACAATGTATAAATATATGCTGGGACAGTACAAAGACCTTTCTAATGATCATTTTACTCTTAGACCTGTGACGGGAACAAGGGGGCATCCTCTACGTCTGGAGGAAAGAAGGTTTAAGCATACTCAGACGCGGATTCTTTACTGTAAGAGCAGTGAGACTATGGAGCTCTCTGCCATATGATGTTGTAATGAGTGATTCCCTACTAAAATTTAAGAAGGGACTGGATGCCTTTCTTGAAAAGTATAATATTACAGGGTATATACACTAGTTTCCTTAATATTGCGGTTATCCAGGGAGCTAGTCTGATTGCCGTATGTGGAGTCGGGAAGGAATTTTTTTCCCCAATGTGAAGCTTACTGTTTGCAACATGGGTTTTTTTTGCCTTCCTCTGGATCAACATGTTAGGGCAGGTTAGGATAGGATATGGGTTGAACTAGATGGACTTAAAGTCTTCCTTCAACCTTAATAACTATGTTACTATGAAGTAAAACATGGTTTAAAAACAGGCAGTGACAAAAAGAATCAGCTGCGATCCCGTGCTGTCCTGTGTGTATCCTCTTTGGCTTCCTCCCCTGCCCAGGAGCTGTGGTATGATCAGACCATGTTCTTGTACTTTCAGACACGGCCGTTACCCAGCACACAGCAGGGACACATTTATAAGATTATCTCAGTACAGGAACATTATATTTAAACACATCCAATTGTGGAACTTATTTTTATTGCAAGATCTATTGATTAAGATAAGCTTCTGTTTGTGGAAAAACGCCTTTAAGACTTTTCAATCACCTTTTTATTCCAATTTCTGAGAGGCGAGGTTACCCACATGGGATAATTTATTCAGATTATTTATTTTTATTATATTTTATGAAATACACTTCAAAATGGAAATGTTTAAACTTTTAACCCCTTCACACCTAAGCCCATTTTCACCTTCCTGACCATGCCAAATACTTCAAATCCAGCCTGTCACTTTGTGGTAATAACTCTAGAATGTTTCCACATATCTCAGTGATTCCATCTAAAAAATTTTTTTTTTTAGTGACACATTCTATTTTATGTTACTGGTAAATTTAGGTTCATATGATTTGCGTTTATGAAAATATTAAAAATTTGACAAATATTGAAAAATTTGCGTATAGGCCATTTGTTTTAAGGGCATAAAAATTGACACAGAATTATTAATACAATAACATTTTCGACATGTCTACTTTACATCATCATTTGTTTTGTTGGGATGTTAAAAGTTTAGCTGCAATTTTTCATTTTTTTCAATATATTGTCAAAATCTTTATTTTTAGGGACCTCTCCACTTTTAGCTATGTGCCCACGTATGCAGAAAATTTCTGCTTCAAAACCGGACACGTTCCCAGAAAACGCACATTTTCCGCTCTGTTTTTGCTTAAAAACCGCGCGTTTTTGATGCTTTTTTTTCAGCACGTTTTCTGACGTAGAAATAGCAAAAATGCGGACTTTTCCGCAAATTTAATGAGCATGCTGCGTTTTTAACCGCTAAGCGTTTCCTTTGCGGGAAAAAAAAGCATCAATTGGCAAAAAAAGGGCAAAATGCATTAAAATGAATGGGATGCTTATTTTAAGTGTTTGTGAAGCGTTTTGACCGGGACAAACGCTTCAAAAACGCTTAAAAAAATGCTTACGTAGGCACACAGCCTTAAACTGAGTTTGAGGGGCTTATATGCCAGAAAAGCCACAAACATATCATTTTTAAAACTGCACTTTTCAAAGTACTTATAACTGCTTTCAAAATGTTGGTTAACCCTTCAAGTGCTTCACAAAATTTATTGCAAACTAAAAGGAAAAAAATGAAAAATGCAAAAATTTTTACTAAAATGTTGCTTTAGCTTCAAATTTTTCATTTTCGCAAGTTTAAAAGGAGAAAATGAATACTCCATATGTTGTTGGAAACTCTTGTTTGGGACACGACCTTGAGAGGTAAAACTGGCAGAAACCCCTGACAATTGACCCCATTTTGGAAACTACACTTTTTGAGGAAATCATTTAGGGTTATAGTGATCATTTTCAACCCACAGTTAATTCACAGAATTGTATAACATTGTTCTGTGAAAATTGTTTTTTTGTCACTGAAATGTTTTAGCCCCATGTTTGTAATATTCAAAAGGGCTAATAGGAGATAATGGATCACATAATTTGTTGCGCAATGTCTCCTGAGTACCCCGATACCCCATATGTGGTCAGACACTACTTTTGAGCAGGGCTGTGGAGTCGGTAAGCCAAACCTGACTCCGACTCCCCATTTTCCATGACACCGACTCCACCAAAATTGGCTCTGACTCCACGACTCCGACTCCACAGCTCTGCTTTTGAGGCACAGTGCAAAGCTCAGAAGGGAAAAAGTGCCATAATACAGTGACTATTTTGCTGAGATGGTTTGCGGGTGCCGTGTCACTTTGGCAGAGCCCCTGAAGTGCCAGAACAGCAGAACCCCCTCATAAATGACCCCATTTTACAGCCTACACACCTCAATGAATAGAGCGAGCTGTTTTGTGTATATAATGACACCACAGGTGTTTCACAAGATTTAATACCAGTGAGCAGTCAAAAAGAAATAAATACATTTTTACTACTAAAATGTTTAGTCCCAGACTTTACATTTTCACAAGTGGAAATGTGTAAAACTGGTCCCATAGTTTGTTACACAATTTTGTGACTGTACAGTACTGTTTGGCCACACACCAGGGCTCGGGAGTGAAGAAGCGCTATTTGACTTTTGGGGCTCAGATTTTCCTAGAATAGTTTGCAGACTCCACTTGCAGTGCCCCTAAGTGTCAGAACAGTAGATTCCTCACTCAAGTGACCACATTTTGGAAATCACACTCCTCTGGGAATTCATCTACAAGTGTAGTGACGATTTTGACCCCATGGGTGTTTTCCAGAAATAAACATGCAGTAGATGTTTCAGAGTAAAAATTGCAAATCTGCCATTGTAGTGCCATTTACGTTGTAGTTCCCTGCTTGTGCTTCTTGAACCATGTACCCTTAAATTAAGTTGGTCTCCTTGCTACCGAAATGCCAAACGTTGCTTTTCACATTTTTTTGTGCTATCAGTAATTTTGAAACACCCTGTATTTCTGTTAATAATATTTATTTATATAGCACCATTAATTCCATGGTGCTGTACATAAAAAGGGATTACATACATATTACACATCACTTACAGTAAACAAACTTACAATGACAGACTGATACAGAAGGGAGAGGACCCTGCCCTTTCGGGCTTACATGCTACAGGATGGTGGGGAAGGAGACAGTAGGTGGGGGGGTTGCAGCAGTGCCGGTGTTGGTTGAGGTGATATCTCCAGCAGTGGTGAGGAGGTGGTGGGGTCATTGCAGGCTGTAGGCTTTCTTGAAGAGGTGGTTTTCAGGTTCCGTCTGAAGGATCCGATTGTGGTTGATAGTCGGACAGGTTGGGGCAAAGAATTCCAGAGGATGGGGGCTATTCGGGAGAAGTCTTGAAGGCGGTTGGGTGAGGAGCGAATAAGTGTGGAGGAGAGAAGGAGGTCTTGGGAGGATCGGAGATTACGTGAGGGAAGGTATCGAGAGATTAGTTCAGAGACATATGGGGGAGACAGGTTATAGATGGCCTTGTAGGTCAGTATTAGTAATTTGAACTGGATACGCTGAGGAAATGGGAGCCAGTAAAGAGATTTGCGGAGGAGAGAGCTGAATTAGTCGGGCAGCAGAGTTAAGGATGGACTGGAGAGGTGCGAGGGAGACCACAGAAAAGGATGTTGCAGTAGTCAAGGCGGGAGATGATGAGGGCGTGCACAAGCATTTTAGTAGATTGAGAGTTGAGGAAAGGACGGAAATATTTTTGAGCTGGAGGCAACAGGAGGTAGAAAGAGCTTGGATGTGCAGTTTGAAGGACAGGGCAGAGTCAAGGGTTACTCCGAGGCAGCGGACTTTAGGTACTGGGGAAAGCGTGATGTCATTAATTGTGATAGCTCATGTAAGTATGTTCTGTGAGATGGAGGAAAGATGATGAGTTCAGATTTGTCCACATTGAGCTTGAGGAAGTGAGAGAAGGAGGATATGGCTGATAGACACACTGCTGTCCGTCTGGGCCAGAGAGGTAGATCTGAGTGTGATCAGCATAAAGGTGGTTCTGGAATCCATGGGACTTTGAGTTGACCCAGGCCAAGGGTATAAATTAAGAGTAGGGGTCCTAGAACAGAGGACTCCAACAGAGAGAGGGTGGGATGAGGAGGTAGTGTGGGAGTGGGAGACCCTGAATGTGCGGTTTGAGAGGTATGAGGAGTGGATCTGTAGTAGGAGGCACTGGTCAACTATGTCGAATGCAGAGGACAGGTCTAGAAGCAGGAGTATAGAGTATTGTCCGTTTGCTTTGGCTGTAAGTAGGTCTAATAAATGATGGACCTGAGTGGGGACTTGTTTTTGTGCATTGAGTTGAAGCTGTTCTTGGTGTCATTCTGGATCACTTGTAAGGCTCTGTCCACATTTATCCTGTGCTCTACAGTTGTGCTCAAAGGTTTACATACCCCGGCAGAATTTTTGCTTTCTTGACCTGAATTTAGAGAATGTGAATGATAACACCAAAACTTTTCCTCCACTCATGGTTAGTGGTTGAGTGAAACCATTTATTGTCAAGCTAATGTGTTTTCTCGTAATGACAACCTAAAACATCCAAATGACCCTGATCAAAAGTTTACATACCCTAATGATTTTGGCCTGATGACGTGCGCAATCAGCGGATAAATAATAAAGTTATAGCTCTCAGAATATAGCGAGACGAAAAAATTTTTTTGCTTTTGTCTTGCAAATACCGAGGTTAAAAAGTCACCAAATAAATACTCAGTGTTTGCATGTTGCCTAAATGTCATATCGCTGTAATCTTACTGACCTAAAGGATAACGCAGTCTAATCAAGTTATATCGCACAAGAAACGGTGTAAAAAATTAAACAAATTCTTGACTTGATGTTGATTTGTTAATTCTGCCTTCCAAAGATAGGCGTAAGGCTCGGCTCACAACTATTTTGCGCTCTACGCTGAGCACTTGCATTGAGGTTTCCGTGTAAATCTCTGAAATACATGATTCAGACAAAACTCCCTTCAGAAAATTCCCTATAATGAGGCAGATGGAGACACTGTGGATGCTGTCTGGCCTAAGATCCTGCGGTGTTTGTTTTTTTTAGGCGTGCATAAAAGCGCGGTTGGCCAGAGTCTAGAGTAAGGGTCCCGTTATATTTAGCGATGCACCAGCGATCCCAACAACGATACGACCCGGTCAGGATCGCTGGTGCATCGCTAAATGGTCGCTAGTGAACTGCCAAACAGGCAGATCGCAGCAGCGATAAGCGATCCGTCGGGGGTTGCTCTTACCTGTCACACCACAGCGATGATGACAACTTCCGCCTGCATCCATGCGTCGCTAGTCGGCACCAGCGGGACGCCAACGAGGAAGAAATGGCCCAGGACGTTCGAGCGCGATCAGCGATATCCAGCGGGGGGCCGGTCGCAGGTACGTGTCACATGTAGCAAGATCGCTAGCGATATCGCTGTTACGTCACAAAATCGGTAACGCTTTAGTGATATCGCTAGCGATCTCGCTATGTGAAAAGGGGGCTTAACTTTGCTGCCTCATAGTGAGTGGATCCTTCAGGGGTTTCAACTGAATCATGTTATTTGGAGACTTAGATGGTAACCCCGATGCAAGTACTCAGCGTAGAGCGCGGAATAAATGTGAAATCTTTTGTAAAATATTTCCAGTAAAAGCTTTCATTCAATCCACAAGAAAAGCGACTCAGGTCCATCATTGCCGCTCCTTCCCTTCTGAAATTTGCAAAGTCCCTCAAAAGTTTTTGACCACTTATGGGGCATCAGTGTACACTAAGGTGACCGCAAAAAATCGATGTCGGAATTTTGTCTGTCTGGACCCCACAAAACGATTCCCCTTTCCAGATATTGAGATAGCCAAAATTTGAGCTCGATCAAACGACGTTAACCCGTGCCGCTCGTCGCTCAAAGTTTGAAAAAATCCAAATTGAGGTATTTTAAGATTTAGGTATTTTGCATAGTCTGTTAGACTATAAAGAATGTGACAACAACATTGCAGAAATAGCCCTGACCAAATTTTCGAACCATTTGTGGTATTTGAATGCAGAGTTGGTGGGATTATCGTTTTTTTGATCCCACCATTACAGACAATGAAAAGTTGTTAATGGCTAATAAATTGCTCAGTAGCACAGATGAACCATCAGAGCACGCTAGGGTTGTAAATCCAAAAGTTAGGAAAGAAAAATTAAAAGAGGTAGGAAGTAACCGACTTTAACGACCTTCTGACAAAAGATGAAGAACAAAAGCAATATGTCCTGCAAGTTGTAAGCAAATGCCGAGCATTATATTCTGACGTTTCAAAAACTACTTTAACAAAAGCTCTAGAATAGATTAGATAACTATGTAAAATTATCAACTCATGTAGGTTAGCGTGCTCTGATGGTTCATCTGTGCTATTGAGCAATTTATTAGCCATTAATAACTTTTCATTGTCTGTAATGGTGGGATCAAAAAACGATAATCCCACCAACTCTGCATTCAAATACCACAAATGGTTCGAAAATTTGGTCAGGGCTATTTCTGCAATGTTGTTGTCACATTCTTTATAGTCTAACAGACTATGCAAAATACCTAAATCTTAAAATACCTCAATTTGGATTTTTTCAAACTTTGAGCGACGAGCGGCACGGGTTAACGTCGTTTGATCGAGCTCAAATTTTGGCTCTCTCAATATCTGGAAAGGGGAATCGTTTTGTGGGGTCCACACGAACAAGAGTGACATTTTTCCCCCCCCCCACATGAGATCCGGTCACCCTAGTGTTCACAGAGAAATTGCACCAATCGTTTTCTCTTTTTACCCTTACAAAAATGAAAAATTTGGGACTAAAGCAACATTTTTGTGAGAAAAATGTATTTTTTTTATTTTCACAGCTCAACATTATTAAATTCTGAGAAGCACCTGTGGGTTCAAAGTGCTCACCACATCTCTACATAAATTCCCAAGGGGTATCGTTTTGGAAATTGGGTTAGTCATGGGAGTTTTCAATGTTTGGCACATCAGGGGTTCTGCAAACGCGACATGACATCTATCTTCCAGCCAATTTTGCGCTTCAAAAGTTAAATGGTGTTTCTTCACTTCCCTTACCTGGGGGGAACCCAAACAGTTTTACACCAAATATGGTGTATCTGTGTACTGAAGAGAAATTGGACAGCAAATTTTGAGGTTTATTTTCTCCTTTCACACTTGTGAAAATGCAGGGCTGTGGATTCAGAGACGTGGAGTCAGTGTCCATTTTGGTGGAGTCGGTATAAAATGGACCAACTCGGACTCCTAAAACATTTAATAAATTGGTACAGTAGTACAATGCAGAATGTGCTGTAAATGTTTTCATAATAATTTGGGAAAGTTATGAAATGTCCAATAAATGTCTGTTGTGTTCCTGACCTAAGGCATGTGTACATGCTCAGTAGTGAGATAATGCTGTGGAGTATGAGTCATAGTCAGAAGTCAGGGAAATTGAAGAGTTGGGAGTCAGAGGTTTGGTTTACAGACTCCACAACCCTGTGAAAATGACAAATTTGGGGTTAAAACAACATTTTTGTTGGAAAATTTAATATTTTAATTTTTTCCTTCCTCATTGCTTTAATTCCTGTGGAGCACCTAAAGTGTTAATAAACTTCTTGAATGTGGTTTTGAGAAATTTAAGGGACTCTGCTTTTAAAATGATGTCGCTTTTGGGTATTTTCTGTAATATCGGCCCCTTTAAAGTAACTTCAAGCAAGCTGGGGTTCCTATAAAAATAAAAAAATTGTAAATGTTTTTGAAAAATGATAAAGTGCTGATATTCTTTTAACCATTCCAACTTCTAAAGAGCATAAAATTGTTTAACCCCTTACTGCCATTGGAGGCAAAAGTACATCCAATGGCAGTACCCCCACTTTGATGAGGGCTCTGGCGCTGAGCCCGTATCAAGGCCTATTAATTAGTTAAATGCCGCTGTCAAACGCTGACAGCTGCATTTAACAAGCGCTTTCGGCCACCGGGCTGGAAATACGCGCATCGCTGACCCCAGTCACGTAATCAGGGGTCAGCGATGCATTGGCATAACAACCAGAGGTCTCCACGAGACCTCTATGGTTGTTGATGCTGGATTGCTATGAGTGCCAATAGGTGGTCGGCTCTCATAGCAATGCTGTTACTCAGCTGTTATTCAGCTACATATAGGCGATCTGCTCATCGCCTATATGTAGCAGAGCCGATCAGGGTATGGCAACTTCTAGCCTACCATAGAGGCTATTATAGAAGCATGCCAAAATAAAAAAAATGTTTTAAAAAATACGAAAAAATAAAACCAATATAAAAGTTTAAATCACTCCCCTTTTGCCCCATTCAAAATAACACAATAAAAAAAAAAAATCACACATACACATTAGGTATCGCCGCTTTAAGAATCACCCGATCTATCAATAAAAAAAAAAAAAGGATTAACCCGATCGTTAAATGGCGTAGCGGGAAAAAAAATCAAAAAAGCCAGAATTACGCTTTTGGTCGCCGCGACATTGCATTTAAATGCAATAACAGATCGTATCTGCACATAAATGGTATAATTAAAAACGTCAGCTCGGCGCGCAAAAAATAAGCCCCCATCGAACCCCAGATTACAAAAATGGAGACGCTACGGGTATCGGAATATGGAGTAATTTTTATTTTGTTTTTTTTTAGCAGACTTTGGATTTTTTTTCACCACTTAGATAACACAGAACCTAGACATGTTTGGTGTCTATGAACTGGTAATGACCTGGAGAATCATAATGGCAGTTCAGTTTTAGCATTTAGCAAACAAAAAACAAGTGTGGGATTGCACTTTTTTTGCAATTTCACCGCACTTGGAATTTTTTTCCAGTTTTCGAGAACACGACATGCTAAAACCAAAGATGTCGTTCAAAAGTAGAACTTGTCCCGCAAAATATAAGCCCTCACATGGCCATATTGACGGAAAAATAAAAAAGATATGGCTCTGGGAAGAAGGGGAGCGAAAAACGAAAACGCAAAACCGAAAAAAGCTCCGGTCATTAAGGGGTTAAAAAATGATGGTAATGTAAAGTGGACATGTGGTAAAATGTATTTATTAACTATTTTGTGTGACATGACTTTCTGATTAAGGCCAGGTTCACATAGCGTTAATGCAGTCCGTTCAATGCATAGCGTTGACGGACTGCGTTAACACTACTCCCTAACGCGATCACGCTACTGCAGATGCTTCATCTGCGCTAGCAGTGACGAACCCTCGGATGCTGCAGACCGCGTCTGAGGGTCCATCACAGAATGACGGCACATCGCTAACGCATGCTGATTATGACATGCGTTAGTGATGCGCTTGTCTATAGCAGTCTATGGGTGCGTTAACGCATCTGTTACATAGCGTTAATACCGCTATATAACATATGCGTTAAACGCACCCCCTAATGCTATGTGAACCCAGCCTTAACCCCTTCCTGACATGAGACGTACTATCCCGTCCATGGGACCCGGGCCCCTATGCCCATGGACGGGATAGTACGTCTACCGCGATCAGCGGCGCCCACGTGGTGAGCGCCGCTGATAGCGGCCGGGTGTCAGCTGATTATCACAGCTGACACCCGGCACAATGTGTCAGGGGCGGTCACGGACCGCCCCCGACACGTTAACCCCTTGCACACCGCGATCAAACATGATCGCGGTGTACCGGGGGTTATAGGGAAGCATCGGCAGGGAGGGGGCTCCCTCCGTGCTTCCCTGAGCCCCCCACGGCAGCGCAATGTGCAGCGCTGCTGCCGGGGGCTCCTTTCCTGCAGGCCCCAGAATCCAAGATGGCGACGGGGGCCTTCGGGGGCCTGCAGGAATCTGGCTTCCTCAGTGCCTGCAAAGCGCAGACATGAGGAAGCCTTCTGCAGTGCCTGTGACAGATTGCTGATCTGTCACAGTGATCTGTGATGTGATAGATCAGCGATCTGTCACAGGACAGTGATGTCTCACCTGGGACTATTTAATAAAGTAAAAAAAAAAAAATAAAAGTGTTAAAATAAATTAAGAAAAATCGCCAAATAAATTAGAAAAAAAAAAAATATTCCCCCAAATAAATCCATTTTTTAGAAATAAAAACAAAACAATAAAAGTACACATATTAGGTATCGCCGCGTCCGTAACGACCCGCCCTATAAAACTGTCCCATTAGTTAACCCCTTTAGCGAACCCCTTAAAAAATAAAAAACGAAGCAAAAAATGATTTATCATACCGCCAAACAAAAAGTGTAATAACGCGCGATCAAAAAGACGCATATAAATATCCATGGTACCGCTGAAAACGTCATCTTGTCCCGCAAAAAACGAGCCGCCACACAGCATCATCCGCAAAAAAATAAAGTTATAGCTCGCAGAATAAAGCGATGCAAAAATAATTATTTTTTATATAAAATACTTTTCATTGCATAAAAGCGCCAAAACATAAAAAAGACCTAAATGAGGTATCGCTGTAACCGTACTGACCCGAAGAATAAAACCGCTTTATCAATTTTATCGCACGCGGAACGGTGTAAACGCACCCCCCCAAAAGAAATTCATGAAACGCTGGTTTTTGTTCATTCTGCGTCCCAAAAATCGGAATAAAAAGCGATCAAAAAATGTCACGTGCCCGAAAGTGGTACCAATAAAAACGTCAACTCGTCCCGCAAAAAGTAAGACCTCACATGACTCGGTGGGTCAAAATACGGAAAAATTAGAGCTCTCAATATGTGGTGATGCAAAAACTATTTTTACAATAAAAAGCGTCTTTTAGCGTGTGACAGCCGCCAAACATAAAAACCGCCATAAATAGTAAATCAAACCCCCCGTTATCACCCCCTTAGTTAGGGAAAAATAATAAAATAAAAAAAAATGTATTTATTTCCATTTTTCCATTAGGGTTAGGGCTAGGGTTAGGGCTGAGATTAGGGTTAGGGCTGAGATTAGGGTTAGGGGTGTGTTGGGGTTCGGGTTGGAGTTAGAATTGGGGGTTTCCACTGTTTGGGCACATCAGGGGCTCTCCAAATGCAACATGGCGTCTGATCTCAATTCCAGCCAATTCTGAGTTGAAAAAGTCAAATGGTGCTCCTTCCCTTCCAAGCTCTGCCATGCGCCCAAACAGTGTTTTACCCCCACATGTAGGGTATCAGCCTACTCAGGTCAAATTGCAAAACAATTTTTGGGGTCCAATTTCTCCTGTTACCCTTAGGAAAATAAAAAATTGGGGGCAAAAATATCATTTTTGTGGAAAAGATTTTTTTATTTTCACGCCCGAGCGTTACAAACTTCTGTGAAGCACTCTAAGTGCTCACCACACATCTAGATAAGTTCCGTGGGGGGCCTAGTGTCGAAAACAGGGTCACTTGTGGGGAGTTTCAATAGTTTAGGTACATCAGGGGATCTGCAAACACACATGACACCCGCAGACCATTCCATCAAAGTCTGCATTCCAAAACGTCACTACTTCCCTTCGAGCCCTGACGTGTGTCCATACAGTAGTTTTCTCCCACATATGGGGTGTCAGCGTACTCATGACAAATTGGACAACAACTTTTGGGGTCCAATTTCTCCTGTTGCCCTTGGGAAAATGAAAAAATTGGGGACTAATTGATCATGTTTGTGGAAAAAAATACGATTTTTTTATTTTCATGCCCGGGCATTATAAACTTCTGTGAAGCCCTTGGGGGTTCAAAGTGCTCACCACACATCTAGATAAGTTCCTTAGGGGGTCTTGTTTCCAAAATGGGGTCATTTGTGGGGGGTTTCCACTGTTTAGGTACATTAGGGGCTCTCCAAAGGCAACATGACACCCGCAGAACATTCCCTCAAAGTCTGCATTCCAAAACGTCACTACTTCCCTTCCGAGCCCTGACGTGTGTCCATACAGTAGTTTTCTCCCACATATGGGGTGTCAGCGTACTCAGGACAATTTGGACAACAACTTTTGGGGTTCAATTTCTCCTGTTACCCTTGGGAAAATAAAAAAATTGGCGACTAATTGATCATGTTTGTGGAAAAAATACGATTTTTTTATTTTCATGCCCTGGCATTATAAACTTCTGTGAAGCCTTTGGGGGTTCAAAGTGCTCACCGCACATCTAGATAAGTTCCTTGGGGGGTCTAGTTTACAAAATGGTGTCATTTGTGGGGGGTTTCCACTGTTTAGGTACATCAGGGGTTTTCCAATCGCGACATGGTGTCCGATCTCAATTCCAGCCAAAAACGTCAAATGGCGCTGCTTCCCTTCCGAGCTCTGCCATGCGCCCAAATAGTGGTTTACCCCCACATGTGGGGTATCAGCGTACTCAGGACAAATTGCACAATAACTTTTAGGGTCCTGTTACCCTTGGAAAAATAAGAATTGAGGGTGAAAAGATCATTTTTGTGGAAAAAATATGATTTTTTAATTGTACGGCTGTATGTTATAAACTTCTGTAAAGCCCTTGTGGGTTCAAAGTTCTCACCACATATCTAGATAAGTTCCTTGGGGGGTCTAGTTTCCAAAATGGGGTCACTTGTAGGGGGTTTCCACTGTTTAGGTACATCAGGGACTCTCCAAACGTGACATGGCGTCTGATCTGAATTCCAGCCAATTTTGCATTGAAAAAGTCAAACGGCGCTTCTTCCATTCTGAGCTCTGACATGCGCCGAAACAGTCGTTCCCCCCCACATATCAGGTATCAGCGTACTCAGGACAAATTGCACAATAACTTTTGCAGTCCAATTTCTCCTGTTACCCTTGGTAAAATAAAAAAAATTGAACCTGAAGTATTTTTTTTGTGAAAAAAAGTTAGATGTTCATTTTTTTTTAAATATTCAAAAAAATTCCTGTGACGCACCTAAAGGGTTAATAAACTTCTTGAATGTGGTTTTGAGCACCTTAAGGGGTGCAGTTTTTAGAATGGTGTCACTTTTGGGTATTTTCTATCATAGACCCCTCAAAGTGACCTCAAATGTGATGTGGTCCTAAAAATAAAATGGTGTTGTAAAAATGAGAAATCGCTGGTCAACTTTTAACCCTAACTTTTAACCCTCCTTTTGGAACCCTTGGTTCCAAAATTGTGCTGATGTAAAGTAAACATGTGGGAAATGTTAGTTATCAAGTTTTTTGTGTGCTGTATCTCTGTGATTTAAGGGCATAAAAATTCAAAGTTGGAAAATTGCGAAATTTTCGCCAAATTTCCGTTTTTCTCACAAATAAACGCAAGTTATTTGAATGAAATTTTACCACTAACATGAAGTACAATATGTCACGAGAAAACAATGTCGTCAGAATCACCGGGATCCATGGAAGCGTTCAGAGTTATGACCTTATAAAGGTACAGTGGTCAGAATTGTAAAAATTGGCCCGGTCATGAACCTGCAAACCACCCTTGGGGGTGAAGGAGTTAAGGGCATAAAAATTAAGTTTCAAAATTTTCAACAAATTTCCGATATTTTTTGTGACTATTATTGAAAATATCGACTTAAATTTATCAGTACCATAAAGTACAATGCGTCACAAAAAACAATCTCCGAATCACTTATTACGTTGAAGCGTTCTAGAGATATTACCACATGAAGTGACACTGGTTAGATTTGGAAAATTTGGCCTGGTCAGGAAGATGAAAATAGGCTCCAGCATTAAGGGGTGAAATTAAAGAGTTTCTCCATGGTTTGGAAATTGATGACCTTTCCCTTTCTTGGTGAATTCCTAGGATCCACTCTATTATAATTTTAAAATTAAATGATTTTACCTTTTCTTCTGGCTTGGCTTCACATTCTCGTGTTCTTATTTTATAACAAGGCTGAGGATTATTTCAGTAAAGGACTAATACACTGTTTGGATTCTGACAATTCTAGGTAGGAAGAGATTCATCCATATATGATGGTTTTATAGGCAGGTTTTTGCCTTGCCTCCAAGCAGCTTTCAACTGGCATGTATTTCTGTGCTACCATGTGAACCTTCTGTTGGGGTTGCCAAGGGATGATCATTATGTTCTCATCCTTTGCAAGCTATGGGGAGTTTTACTGTCATTTCAACAAGCTTTATTGAACCTGTCAGCAGGATTGTGCATAGTAATCTACAGTGTCAGGTCGGCGTCGTTATACTGATTAAAATTATGCCTGGTTTGATGAAATCTGTCTTGTTGTTGTTGTTTAATCTTCAGTTTTCAGATAATGAGATTCTCGTACTTCGGGGCGGCCTGTGGGGAGAGGGTCTTGATGTGGTGCTCTGCTGACATTTTGCATCTGTATGCTTATGACAAAAGGGGGCAGGTCATTGAGGGATCAGTGACCTGTCAGAAGCCCCACAGGCCACCCCAAATCTCAGACATTAACTGAGATCTGAAAATAAAGATTACACAACAACCACAAGACGGATTTCATCAACCAAGGTATCATTGTAACCAGTATAAAGGCACCAAACTGACACTGCCTGTAGGTTACTGAGCACAATCCTGCTGACGGGTTCCATTTAGTCAATAATAGAAGAGCTGTGCAGCTTGTGAGAGAGGCTGTACTAACTAATATATGCAAGAGGAGAATGTCAAGTAGTTCTATATTAGTAAGTGCCATGAATCCATGTCCCCAGCACATGACGATAAAGTGGTCAACCCATTTAACCTCTCCCTACTCTATTGCATACTATTACTTCGTGGTGTGAGCAGGCTCAAGAGCCGAGCCTACTTCACGGAGGTCAGGTGCCAGTGTGTTACATAGCAAGCCACTGCCTCTAACAGCAGAAATTGTAGTTAAGTGCTGCTGTTTAACCATTTAAGATGGCATTTAAGTCATGCGATCCTAGTAGGCATTCATTTGCATTGCGATTGTGGGGTGCTGATGAATTGTCATGGCAGCCTAGGATTTGCTGAAAGCCCCCCATCGCCAACGTCTTTGTGCCCACAAACAGTGCTTCACAGGAGACATTGATTTTCATTATATACTGCAATACGCTAAAGGATTGCAGGTTCAAGTCCCATGGTGGGACAGCAAAATAAAGTGGGGAAAAAAGTTTAAAAATGGATATAAAAGACTAGCATTACATCATCCAAAAATGAGAAAAAAGAAAGTTTGATCTATAAAAATTTTAAATTATTTTAAACAAGTAATCATTGCAGTCAAATCAAAAACACCAAAACTGCCATTTTTTTCAGGCACCGCACCACATCCAAAAAGTGCAATATAAAGCTATCATAACTTTGTACTGTATGTAGCGCAAAATTGCACCCGTAAAAATTGCTGCTTGGCATGCAAAAATATAAATTCTCTCACTGCTACATTAATGGAAAAATACAAAGTTAGGGGTCTGGAAAATGGAGACAGCAATTTTTACACAGTTCTGATTTTTGTTAAGGCATATAATGTTAAAATAAAAACATGATGTAAGATAAGATTGCTATAGCATTGCCTTTATCGTACTAAGGGCTCATTCTCACTTGTGATGCACTCTGACGAGTACAGTCCAGTAAAAAAAAAAAAATCAGACTGCACTCGCCCCACTGTTTCTTTATGGCTACTTTCACACTTCAGGTTTTCGGCGTCAGGCGCGATCCGGCGTCATGCCGGAACGCCGGATCCGGCAAATGTTTAGTAAAACCGGATGTGACGGATCCGGTTTTCTGCCGGATCCGTCTTTTTCTTGACAGACAAAACCGGATCCGTCTCATCCGGTCCATCCGTTTTTCTATCCGTTTTTCGACGGATTACGCCGGATCCGGTTTTTAAAATTGACCCTTGTGGCCTTCCGAACGGGATTGGCTACTGGAAAACTAAATATAGCATGTTCCTACAGCCCTTCTTTGACAGGTTGTAGAGGAGAAAGTGCAGGTTGGAGAGAAGAGCAAGTTACTGGCGAAGATGGATGTTGTCATTGGAAATATTTTGAAGAATTTGGCGGATTTTATAGCGGAGGCGAATCGTTTGAGGGTGATTGTTCTGGAGAAGGAGAGAGCGAGACAGCAGCGCATCAGGCATCGTAGACTACGTTTGTGGATCCACCCCATCACAGCCAAGAGAATGACGCGTGGGGTCTATTCTACACTCTGCATGGACCTTCGACGAAACCCGGATAAATTTTTTGGATATGTTAGGATGAAAATGGAGAATTTTGATTACTTGGTGGAGCGCATTGCACACCTCATAAGAAAAGCAGACACCTATTGCCGCTTCTCTGTTTCACCCGCAGAGCGTCTGATGGTGACTTTAAGGTAAGCCACATTTATTGGATGTGATCGCATCAGAGCACACTTTCACTGCAATCTTGTTGGTGGTAGTTTGTATCTCCAAGTGTTATAGCTCAGTTTTGGTATGTAATGCTGTGATTTAAAACTAATTGATTGTTTTTTAATTCCCCACAGATTTCTTGCAACTGGAGAATCCCTTTCGTCACTGCATTTCCAGTACAGACTCGGGATTTCCACCATATCTGGAATAGTGAAGTACACATGCCGTGCACTGTGGGACTCCTTAGCTGAAGAGTTTTTACCAGAGCCCACAACAGAGAGGTGGATTGAAATTGCTGACAAGTTTCAACAGATATGTCAGTTTCCCAACTGCTTGGGCGCTGTGGACGGGAAACATATCCGCATTGTAAAGCCAGCTGGATCGGGATCGGAATATTTCAATTACAAGAAATATTTTTCAATTGTCCTCATGGCCATCGCTGACGCGGAATACAAATTTATTGCGGTTGATATTGGGGCCTATGGCCGCTCCAATGACTCTCAAGTTTTCAAACTGTCTGCCATGGGGCGTAAACTGTATGGAAACACCTTCCAGTTCCCACCACCTAGACCGCTGCCGCAAACATCTGGTCCACCTATGCCATTTGTCTGTGTAGGGGATGAAGCCTTCCAGCTGTCAGAACACCTTTGGAAACCGTACTCTAGCAGAGGATTGACAAGACCAAAACGCATTTTTAATTACCGCCTCACAAGAGCAAGAAGAATGGTTGAATGTACCTTTGGTATTCTGACAGCCAAATGGCGGGTCCTATTGACTGCGATCAACCTCAAGACAGAAACTGTGGACGAGGTGATCAAAGCGTGCGTGGTACTCCACAATTTTGTTATCTGCAAGGAACCCATTTCCATTGAGGACACCTCTGAAGAAACCACCTTGCAAGATTACCATGACATTACCACTAGAAGTTCTGTGACGGTTTCAGTAATGAGGGACAATTTTGCACTATACTTTGTCACCTCAAGGCAGAGTACACTGGCAGGATGACAGAGTGTGAAAGATTTGTGCCCAACCAAACTTGTGTACCTTCTGTACCAACAGTATATACCTTTGCCAACCAAAGTTGGCTATCTTGTCATGGTCTCTATTTTTAGCTTTAGGCCACAGGTGTGTACCCGGTTGTGTTTTATGCAAAGTATTTCACCTTTTAACAAAAGTTGTGTACATTGTTATGAAATCACCAACAATAAACACAACTTTTTAGGTGAAATACTTTGCTTCAAACACAACCAGGAACACAACTGTGGCAAAAAGCTAAAATTTACCCACAGTTATATACCTAGTTTTGAATACCATTTCACCTTTTAAATACCCTGTATTAAACCTTTTTCGCCGCAGAAAGAAATGACAGACAACCAGTGTAAAATAATTTAACTTTTACTGAAAAATGTTTTTTTTAGTAAACTTTTTAAAATTTTAATAAACTTGTTTAATAAAGCTTTGAAACCATAAAACTGGTCATTTTTATTTAAATACACACATTATAAATCTGTGTAGTGTGTGGTGGAAATACTGCTGTAGGGGCTGCGGGACACTTCGACACTGGGAGTGTGGAGAGAGGACTGGGATCGTGGTGGGGAAGGAACAGTTAGAGGTGAAGGTGTGGAAAAAACTACAGAATGGGTGGACATGTGGGAAGCAGAAGAGGTGGTGGAGTGGAGGGTTGGGCAGGGACTGTAGGAGCAGATGATGTTGATGGCAAGTTGTATGGGGAAGGAGTTTGGTACGGGGCAGGTTGCTGGAAGTGGGGAGATGTCTGGTACGGGGCAGGTTGCTGGAAGTGGGGAGATGTCTGGTACGGGGCAGGTTGCTGGAAGTGGGGAGATGTCTGGTACTGGGGAGGTTGCTGGAAGTGGGGAGGTTGCTGGTACTGGGGAGGTTGCTGGTACTGGGGAGGTTGCTGGTACTGGGGAGGTTGCTGGTACTGGGGAGGTTGCTGGTACTGGGGAGGTTGCTGGTGCTGGGGAGGTTGCTGGTGCTGGGGAGGTTGCTGGTGCTGGGGAGGTTGCTGGTGCTGGGGAGGTTGCTGGTGCTGGGGAGGTTGCTGGTGCTGGGGAGGTTGCTGGTGCTGGGGAGGTTGCTGGTGCTGGGGAGGTTGCTGGTGCTGGGGAGGTGGATGGTGCTGGGGAGGTGGATGGTATGTAATAGGAGGGGGAGGATGGAAAGTGGCTGGAGGGGGTGTAGATGTAATAGGAGGGGGAGGATGGAAAGTTGCTGGAGGGGGTGTAGATGTAATAGGAGGGGGAGGATGGAAAGTGGCTGGAGGGGGTGCAGGTGGAGGAACTACTGTGGTGGGAGGAGGAGGTTGGGAGGTAACTTGCTGGAGAGCAGCGTGGCATGAATGCATTACATGCATCTGCTGGGCAGGAGAGAGCGTTTCCATGCACTCCACAACAGACCTGAAAAAGGTGTGGTTTGGCGAAGATCTTGCTTCTGAATGCATGGTTTGCAGAAGTGTCTTCACCTCCAGAATGCTGGAGTTGATCTGCTGATAGCCTGCGGAGATTTGCTCTGACAAGACTTTTAGACAGTTCTGGAAAGATGCATTCAGATGCAAGAACTCTGGCGCATAAGTCTTTTCCTGACCCCTCTGCCGCTGCCGCCTAGTACCCGCAGGTGTACTAGAGGTGGC
The DNA here is from genome assembly GCF_039654945.1 of Dendrobates tinctorius. Classification (NCBI taxonomy): domain Eukaryota; kingdom Metazoa; phylum Chordata; class Amphibia; order Anura; family Dendrobatidae; genus Dendrobates; species Dendrobates tinctorius. Next base: position 25,996,805 of record NW_027361683.1, read on the forward strand.
AGGGGCAGAAGGGTGGGGTAAAGGGAAAGCGATCTCCTCACCAGCAGCTTCATGTAATGTAGGCGGCCACGATGCTCCTGTGCTGGTGGATGGGACAGATGGGTCGAATGTGTGGGAAGGTGCAGATGTACCGGGGCGGTCGAAGTGTCCCTCGGTGCCGGTCTCTTCAGGGATCGCCTCAGAAGGGTCCAATCGTGCAGGCTCCCGAGTGCTGCTCACCGTGCTGTGGAATAAAGAGAAAAAAAAACAATTAAAATAGTGACATGGTATGGCCCTGGCTGAAAAAAAAAAGTTACATCTAAACATTTTTTTGTCACATGTGGTGTGTAATATTTACCTTCTGGTGAGCATTGTCTCCCGGAAGAACGACAGGGCTCGTGCGTACTTGTACTTGCTCCTGCGTCCTCCAGATCCACTCGGGGCCCGCATCTCTTTATTGAACTCCTTCTTGAAACGATCCCTCACAGACCGCCACCGCTTCACAATTCTCTCCCCTGAAACGAGAAAGGACAAAGTGGTTAGTATACAACATCAGTGTTTCCCAAACTCCAGTCCTCATGGTCCCCAGGGGTCATGTTTTGAGGATTTCCAAAGTAAATAGAAATCCTGAACACATGATCCGTGGGGACCACGAGGACTGGAGTTCGGGAAACACTGGTTTAAATCAAGCAACCGGTACTGTATATACTTACGCTCTTTAATCTGGGCCCGAGCTTCGAGGTCCTCCCAGCGGTCCACAAGGAGCGAACAGATTTCCTCCCAGAGTCGTCGGGTAACGATCAGGTCAGCGTGGCGTCGGTCAGCCATATTCCAGAGCGGCTCCCTTTCTCTGACGAGATCGATGAGGCGGTCCACATCAATCCCTCCATCCTCACCGTCAGAGTCGGGAGCACGCTGTGAACGCTGTTAAAGAAAAAGACAAAAATAACATAATTAGCCTCCACAAAAGAAATGAAATAAAAAGTGCAAAAAAACAAAGCAAAAATATTTATACTTACACGCTGGTGACCGCCGCGTTGCTGTCGCCGACGACCCTGGGAGGCACTGCGAGGACCTCTTGGCCGAGCACCAGATTGGGAAGACTAGAGAAGAAAACAAAAAATGTTATGTCTTTGGATGTAGGCATTTGTTTGCTGTGTGTGGTCTGCAGAACATTGTTTTCTATGTGTTGTGTGTAGTGTGATGTTGTGTTTCTGCGTTTGATGCAAAAAACTTACCAATTGTGAGCCCACCCAAAGTGTCTGTCCACCCCTTCCTTCTTCTTCTGGGAGCTCCTCTTCATCTTGTGATTCCTGTTTTGAAATAAAAGGCAATGAATACACATATATTACAGAGATGATGGATTTTGGAAATAAAAACTTACCGTCAAACGCTGACGATGCGAGGGAGGGCTCCCTGAAGATGTGCTGTCTTCCTCATGGCCAGACTCCATGGCTGTGGGTGGTGTTTCTGCTGCTGCCATTGCTGCTGCTGCTGCTGCTGCATCTATTGGGCGGCTGTTGAATAAAGAGAAACAAAGGGCCAATGAATATCTTGATATTCCATAGCCCTAGTTTGGAGGAATGGGGGATTTGATAATTACCGTCTCTCATCTGCTGCTGGACTCCCCTCCCGCTGTTCAGCATGCTGCTCCATTTGGGGTGGTGCTGATGGTGCTGCTGCTGCAGATGTCTGCTGCCTTCTCCTGCTCCTGGTTCTTGGCTTGGGTGGCATGTTGGGTGTGGCTGAGGGTCCCATTGTCTTGCTTTTATATATGTCCTGTGGGCAGAGCTACTGAGCATGCTCAGACCAAAGAAACCGGATCCGGCCGGCGGATCCGGCTTTCGCCGGATCCGGCGCATTGCGGCGCTCATAGGCTTTCATTGTATGAAAAAGCCGGACACACCGGATCCGGCGTGTCCGCCTTTTTCAACGGATACAAAAAACGTTACAGTCAATGTTTTTTCCAGACGCCGGATCGCGTCACATTGCCGGATCCGGCAAAAATCGGATGAAACGCATGGCCATCCGGCTCGATCCGGCTCTAATGCAAGTCAATGGGGGGGGAAACCGGATCCGGCATTGCATTTCGACGGATCCGGTTTTAGTCAAAAGCGCCGGATCGCGCCTGAAGCAGAAAACCTGATGTGTGAAAGAGGCCTATGGGGCAGCTCACATCTGATTCTTTTTTTTTCCCCATGCCGATTTGACATGTGAAAACAGTCGTAGCATACTATGAGTGCACCCGAGAATCGGATCGCACGCACCCATAAAAATCTATGGGTGTTTGTGATTCCCGCCGGCAGCAGAGGAAATGGATAAATGACTTTTCTTCGTCTCCTCCGCAGCTGTGGTACAATTCTATTATTCCAGGGGATCGGAGCACTGACACTCAGATCATGCTCTCAGCAGAGCAGGAGCCGAGTGTCATTAGCACGTCGCATCTCTTGCGTCGGATGTGATTCGCTAGTAGGACCCTGTCCTAATCGGGAGAATGCCAGGACATTTTTACTGCATTATACATGCTGTAAAATTAATAATGGTGGGGTAGATGTTGAAATTTTAAAGTGAAAAAAGTGGAACAAACAGTATACAAACAATATGCACAAAACCATTTTTGTGGATAAAATAAATAAAAAAGCAATTATTCTTGGAAGAATGTGATAAACCCCCCCCCAAAAGAACAGAAATGAAAATGGTCTGTGTCCTTAAGGGGTTAAAGCTGTTAAATCTTGTTCACATGAAGTCTGTACAGTGGGCATATGAAGATCTGGTGGCACAGGTTATATTAAAGAGATATTTCCCTGACAGTCTATGCCATGTGATGGGACATGATGTTGTATGATCCACTGCATTATATAATGCAAGTATTTTTGTAAATACATACTACTGCCATATGTGCCTGTGAGTGACGCTATTGCTGCTCGCTCAGTCCGCATCATGTGACCCCGGCTGCAGCTGCCAATGATGTCACGTCAATTTCCGGACTTCCTCGATTCACCCAGGCGAGGCGCAGTCGCACGCAATCCCCCTAATTGACTAGGCTGTGGGCGGTGTTCATTGCATGTCACAGCCCAGTATCCAGCGCTCGCTCACCTCCAATGAAAGCAGATGAGAGAGGGAAAGCGCGCGCTGCATACTTTGCTGTGAATTGCGGTGAAATGCCACCCTCAGCCCAGTTGGGTGAATCATGGAAGTCTGGAAGTTGACGTAACATCAGCGGAAGTCAGCTGCGGCTGCAGACGGGATCACATGCGGACTGAACGAGCAGCGATAGCGCCGCTCACAGTCACATATGGCAGCAGTATGTATTTACAAAAATACTTATAAGGTGTAAATCAATGGGCGCATTATACAAAGTAGTGGACCACCTTTTTTTTTTTTTTTTTTTTTTAAACTATAATTTTTATTAAATTTTATAAAGTTTTACAATCAGAAATAAGACGAGACAAAACAATCACAATTTGGCTTACAAATTAGAGGATCAGAAAGAATGGCGTATAATTAGAACTAGCTGAAGAGCCCAGCGTTGCCTGGGCATAGCAACCAATTGTGGTTAGTTATAACAAATTTTGATTATATTGCACATAAAAACCGTGCATCTAATCCTATCCTGTGTGATACTGACTGCTGAGCCGTGTATCTAATCCTATCCTGTGTGATACTGTCTGCTGAGCTGTGTATCAAATCCTATCCTGTGTGATACTGTCTGCTGAGCTGTGTATCTAATCCTATCCTGTGTGATACTGACTGCTGAGCTGTGTATCTAATCCTATCCTGTGTGATACTGACTGCTGAGCCGTGTATCTAATCCTATCCTGTGTGATACTGGGCTCCCCCTGCAGTCTGTGTCAGAGGGTGGTCTGTGTTGGCACGGTAATAAATAGTGTTATTTCCAGCTTTACAGAAGGATGATAACACCATAGAAATGATAAGAATAATAGGCCTCAGTTACCACAACTGTCTACAAAGAAAACTGTTGCTGATAGCAACCAATCACAGCTCATTTTTCATCTTTTAAACAGTTCTGGGACAGCGTGGCGAGTTTTGAAGTGGCGACTTGTGTTTCGACTTTTATGTGGCAAGGTTGGTGTATGTGTGGTGAAATGTGCGCTGAGGGTGGTATATGTGTTGAAGCACGTGGTAGTGTGTGGTGCATTTTGTGTGTGTGTGTGTGGTGAGTCTCCCATGTCAGGGGCCCCACCTTAACAACTGTACGGTATATACTGTTTGGCGCCATCGCTCTCATTCTTTAAGTCCCCCTTGTTCACATCTGGCAGCTGTCACTTTGCCTCCCAACACTTTTCCTTTCACTTTTTCCCCATTATGTAGATAGGGGCAAAATTGTTTGGTGAATTGGAACGCGTGGGGTTAAAATTTCACCTCACAACATAGCCTATGGCACTCTCGGGGTCCAGACGTGTGACTGTGCCAAATTTTGTGGCTGTAGCTGCGACGGTGCGGATGCATACACACCCACATTGAGCTTTATATATTAGATGAACTCTTGGAAGACGTTTCCCCCTAGTGCAATAGAACAGAAAGACAAAGTCCAAGAGCAGTTCTAAATGATGCTAAGTTAAGATGACTCCATCCCAATACTCATATTACAATTCTTATAAAACCACAATACTAAACAAAATGAGACATTTACATAGGGAAGGGAAGAAGAAACCTGTTTAAAACCCAACATGCTCCTGTTGTTTTGGGCCCTAAAATAGTCCCAGGAAGCCCAGACGGTCTCAAATCTGTCCAAACTCATATTCAATAAGCTGCAGATCCGCAAGGGATTTACAGTACCAGTACAATGTTATTCTATGGGGAAAAAACCGCTGTGCACATTCTGTGGAAAAATCTGCGCGGAAACGCATAGTTTTTTTCCCGCAGCATGTCAATTCTTTGTGCGGATTCCACAGCGTTCTTGCACCCATTCCATTATAGGAATCCGCAGACGTATAAACGCATGCCAAATCCGCAGGAGATCCGCATAAAAAACTCGCAGATTTTGACCTGCGGATTCTGCCAAAAGATGCAGATTCCGTGTGGAAAATTCCGCACAGCAATCCGCAACGTGTGCACATACCCTAAAGGTTTTCAGCTTTTCCCAAAATCCAACCAGCCTAGGGCAAGACCAGAAAATGTGAAACTGAGAACCCGGTGCTGGGCAACAACGCCAGCAAATATTAGGGAGCTAGTGGTTCAGTCTATGAAGGAGCTCTGGAGTGTGATGCCAAAATATCAACATTTTATATGGTTTTCCTTATAAAGGGGTGCAGATAGAGGATTTGGCCACCTTTCCCATATATTCTGCCAGCATTGGGGAGACAGTGTCCTTCACAGGAGAGACTTCCATCTAATCACATACAGATATTTCTGGGTGGGGGGTCGGTCCAAGGAGAACCCAAGATCCTGTAAATATCTGATATTAACCCTTTAGTTGGCTGGCCTTTCTTACAAAGCCTCTCAAATTTTATATCATCAAACGAGGGAACTGTGTTTCCATCCACCAAATCCGCAAATTTATATAATCCTGCCGGTGGACCATCTCTTTAAGAAGCCACCCCCATTTCTTTCTAGAACATGGAAGTTCATGTTTGGTTATCTGTCACACCACCTTGTACCATTTTCTTTCTTCTGAAAACTGCAGCCACTTGAGCACAGGATATCATGCTACCAGCTGTCTTAAGATGAGACATCTCTTTGAGGTCAATGAAATACGTACACTGAAACCTTAAGATGACCACCCAAAATTACATTCAAAAAGTGTTTGTTTTGTATAGGTGTCATGGGGAGTTACGCATGTAATAACTATATATGAAAATCTGTCACAAGGAACTGTCTGGATAAGGGGGTGTTCCTCTCAAGGAGGTGGTGTTTTGGAGAGCTTTCACTGTATATCGCATTCTGTTGTAATACAATAGTGTGCAGACATTAGATTACAGTAGATACTGACCTGACAAAACGTAATGATCCACAAATCTAGTCGCGTTGGTTTGTGAGCTCCGCAAATAATTAGATTTAAGTCTCCATTTTTTTCTTCATACAGGTTAAAATATGGATGCCGACATTAATAAGGGAGTGAAGCCTGTGGTTTTAGGAACCTTTTACAAGAAGCAGGCTGTAAAGGTACCAGAAGAATCTCTATTGGATGAAAATTATTTCATGAACTCCGAGGTGTTGACGGGAATTCCAGGTATTGCTAGCGAGGATGAGCAGGATTATTTGCTGACGGGTAGCACTTCTTTCCCACTCCATTCCCTACAGAGTATGGAAAAAGAGAGGACTACTGCTACAGAGCTCAAAACAGAAGGTGAAGGGGAGATTCATATCAGTAACTTGACGCTAACAGATTTCCTCCCTCAACTAAACAACGAGTCTATGCTACAGACAGCTCGAAAAGACTTAACTTTAGGCAGAGAAAGAGCGCTCCAGGAGCCATACACATCTAAGGAATCGGATCGGGCAGGGATATTCCAAGGCACGTTTCCTGGAGATTCAGATTTCGCATTAAAAGGATATTTTGACACAAACCGAGGTAAATGGCTATAAGTTCCTAGAGACATAAACATTTCTCACATGTTGAAATGCCATAGGATTATTTAAAAAGGTTTTTACAATATACACATTTTCTTTTTTTTTATTAATTAGTTGTGACCCTCAACCCCATTTTCGTAAACATCAGTGGGATTAATTTTCATCAAGAAAAAAACATTTCACTTCAGTTAGTCCATGCACAACTTTTCTTTTCCCAAAAAAGCCTGTATAAACCTTTTCCTTTTCCCTTATCAGCTTTGAAAGGGAATCTTTCTCCATATTTCTGCCACCTAATCTGAGAACAGCATAGTATAGATGCAGACCCTGATTCTAGCGGTGTCATTGGGTTGCTTTCTGTAGTTTTGATAAAATCACTGTTTTATCAGCAGGAGATTATCATTAGTGTATTAGTAAACCTGCTGCCATGTAGTCAAGCGTATTCATGAGCTCTGTATAGCTCTGCCCACACAACTGATTGGCAGCTTTCGCCTATGCACAGTGTACACAGAAAGCTGCCAATCACTGGTGGAGGTGGGGTTATACAGAGCTCTGCATTCAAAGAACTGGTAGATCTGTAGCAGAAAAAACACTAATTTTATCAAAATGACTGCAAGCAGATTAGCAAGTGACACATTGCTGGAATCAAGGTCTTTGCCCCTACATTATGCCTCTCAGAAGGAGTAGCAGTAAGCTGCTGACAGATTCCCTTTTAAGTTTTACTCATCGGTGAACTTACACTTCGGATATGTATTTTTTACTTCTGTTGCCCATTAAATAATTTAGGAACATCTTTTATAAGAAAAGATGGCACTGGCCTTCCTCTGTTATCCTCTCTATGGATAAATGCGTGTTTCCATTCTCTTTTTTTCAGATAGGTGTATCACTTTACTCTCAGCCCATAATGGGAACTGCATAAGGTGTGGTTACAATAAAAGTTGCTCTTGAATTGTTAAAAGCAATACAGTTCAGTGAAACAAAAATGACTGGAGAGCTGCAAGATTCACACTGGATGGAAAAGCAGTATATATTACCTATGGCAATGTAGAAGTAAAATCGGCAGCAGAATACAGTAGTAGATATGTGGATTAGATTTTAATTAATCTCATCCTACTGTAAAGATAGACCAACTGCTCTGTGAATTAAAAAAAAAAAAAAAAAATATTCATCTCATTATAAAAAAAACTGACAGTACTCGGACTAATGTTATTCAATAGACTGTGCAGATTACTGGGTTTTTTTTTATTTCCTTTCATGGACCAAATTTCCACTTCCAAAAAATATCACAGTATGCACTGTTTGTATTATGGATGAGATTCAGTTCTTTGAGTGCTCAAAAATTAGAATCCCATATAGCTCAACTGTATAGCATAAGTCGCTAGGAAAGTATGCAGCCAGCTAAGGCCTGCTTCATACATTGCACATACACTCACTGGCCACTTTATTAGGTACACCTGTCCAACTGTGTGTTAAGACTTAATTTCTAATCAGCCAATCACATGGCGGCAACTCAGTGCATTTAGGCATGTAGACATGGTCAAGACAATCTCCTGCAGTTCAAACCGAGCATCAGTATGGGGAAGAAAGGTGATTTGAGTGCCTTTGAACGTGGCATGATTGTTGGTGCCAGAAGGGCTGGTCTGAGAATTTCAGAAACTGCTGATCTACTGGGATTTTCATGCACAACCATCTCTAGGGTTTACAGAGAATGGTCCGAAAAAGAAAAAAAATCCAGTGAGCGGCAGTTCTGTGGCCGGAAATGCCATGTTGATGCCAGAGGTCAGAGGAGAATGGGCAGACTGGTTCGAGCTGATAGAAAGGCAACAGTGACTCAAATTGCCACCCGTTACAACCAAGGTAGGCAGAAGAGCATCTCTGAACGCACAGTGCGTCGAACTTTGAGGCAGATGGGGTACAGCAGCAGAAGACCACACTGGGTACCACTCCTCTCAGCTAAGAACAGGAAACTGAGGCTACAATTTGCACAAGCTCATCGAAATTGGACAGTAGAAGATTGGAAAAACGTTGCCTGGTCTGATGAGTCTCGATTTCTGCTGCGACATTCGGATGGTAGGGTCAGAATTTGGCGTAAACAACATGAAAGCATGGATCCATCCTGCCTTGTATCAACGGTTCAGGCTGGTGGTGGTGGTGTCATGGTGTGGGGAATTTTTTCTGGGCACTCTTTGGGCCCCTTGGTAGCAATTGAGCATCGTTGCAACGCCACAGCCTACCTGAGTATTGTTGCTGACCATGTCCATCCCTTTATGACCACAATGCACCCAACATCTGATGGCTACTTTCAGCAGGATAATGCGCCATGTCATAAAGCTCGAATCATCTCAGATTGGTTTCTTGAACATGACAATGAGTTTACTGTACTCAAATGGCCTCCTCAGTCACCAGATCTCAATCCAATAGAGCATCTTTGGGATGTGGTGGAACGGGAGATTCGCATCAGGGATGTGCAGCCGACAAATCTGCGCCAACTGTGTGATGCCATCATGTCAATATGGTCCAAAATCTCTGAGGAATGCTTCCAGCACCTTGTTGAATCTCTGCCACGAAGAATTGAGGCAGTTCTGAAGGCAAAAGGGGTCCAACCCCTTACTAGCATGGTGTACCTAATAAAGTGGCCAGTGAGTGTATAAAATAAGTTCGGCTGGTACGTACCGACCTTGGAGGTATTGAGCATGTCCAGGCAATTTTGCGCGCGCAGATGCTGTGTATGCTCGATCACTGCCTAGTGTCAGCTGATTCTGACAGCTGACAACCCTGCACCCTACACCACTCCCGCCACTATAACCCCCTAAATTCTGCAATCGCTAGCGATCGCAGCATTTAGTAGGCGTACAGGGGCAAGGAGCCCCCTCTACACTATCCGATCGGAGCCCTGCAACGTTACAGCGGGTGGCCGATCGTTGCCACGGTAACCCAATGTCGTCATGTCGTGCATTGCCATGCATTATAGCTGCGATCAGGCTTGTGAAAGTGAAGGACCCATAGTGGGACAAAAAAAAAAAAAAAAGCTATTAACAAAAAATGCAAAAATATTTTAAAAAATCAGAAAATAATAAATATATACTGTATATACTCTCGTATAAGCCGAGATTTTCAGCCCATTTTTTTTTTTCAGCTGAAAGTCCCCCTCTCGGCTTATACGCGAGTCATTTACGCCAGGAGGTCGGCGGTGGAGAGGGAGCGGGGGTGTCAGATCATACTTACCCCCCTTGGCACGTCTCTGCAGCCCCGCCGCTTCTCCCACGATCTCCCTTCCTTCCTTCAGCGGTCACGTGGTACCGCTCAGTAAAGTCATGAATATGCGCATATGGGGACAGGTGAATATCTCCGGTGCCGGGGCCCTGAGCCAGCGGTGACACCGGCACCTGGCCTCCATAACGCGCTGGTGTCCCCACCTGCTCAGTACCCTACACCTGGCCCCCAGCGACAGAGAGGTGAGTATGTTTTTTTTTCTTTTATTTGCAGCGGCAGGAGCATATGGGGGCATAATCTATGGAGCATCTTATGGGGGCATAATCTATGGAGCACTTTATGGGGGTATAATTTATGGAGCATCTTATGGGGGCATAATTTATGGAGCATCTTATGGGGGTATAATTTACGGAGCATCTTATGGGGGCTTAATTTACGGAGCATCTTATGGGGGTATAATTTATGGAGCATCTTATGGGGGCATAATTTATGGAGCATCTTATGGGGCAGCATATAGGGGCATAATCTATGGAGCATCTTATAGGGGCATAATCTATGGAGCATCTTATGGGGAAGCATATGGGGCATTATCTATGGAGCATTTTATGGGGGCATAATCTGTGGAACATCTTATGGGGCCATAACCTTTTTGAAGCAGCATATGGGGCATATTATTCTATGGAGCATCTTATGGGGCCATTATTAAGCTTTGTGCAGCATTATATGAGGTGTATTTTGTATGGAGCATCTTATGGGGCCATCATAAACTGTATGGAGCATTATATGTGGCTCACGATTCAATAAGGATATTCAAAAACATTTAACCTACTGATGTCTGAATTAATTTTACTTTTATTGGTATCTATTTTTATTTTTGAAATTTACCAGTAGCTGCTGCATTTTCCTAGGCTTATACTCGAGTCAATAAGTTTTCCCAGGTTTTTTTGTGGCAAAATTAGGGTGGTCGGTTTATACTCGGGTCGGTTTATACACGAGTATATACGGTACTTTACTAATAAATTTCTAATTTTATGTAAATAAAAACAAACAAAAAAAGTACATGTTTTTTATCACCGCGTCCATGACGACTTTTCCCATAAAATTGTCCCGCTAGATAACATCGAAAAAAAAAAAGGGGGGGGGACATGCTTTATTTGATCATTTCTGATCAATAAGTCGAATAAAATGTGATAAAAAAGGCAAATGTAAATACAAATGGCATCTCTGGAAATGTCATTTTGTCCACAAAAAACAAGCCGCTATACAGCTCCATCTGTGGAAAAATAAGGAAAAAGTATAGCTCTCAGAGTAAAGCAATGGAAGAACAATTTTTTTTTTTCTATAAAATAGCTTTTACTGTGTAAAAGTGGCAAGACATAAAAAAAAGATATAAATGTGGTATCGCTGTAATCGTACTGACCTGAAAAATAAAACTGCCTTATCAATTTTACCACAAGCGGAACGGCATAACCCCCCCACCACCCAAAAAAACTGAATCGCTCATTTTTGTTCACTCTGTCTCCCAAAAATCGGAATAGAAAGGGATCCAAAAATGTCATGTGATCGAAAAACTGTACCAATAAAAACGTCAAGCCGTCACATAATTGTTGGATGAAATATGGAAAAATTATAGCTCTCAAAGTATGGGGATACAAAAGCTGTTTTTTGCAATAAAAATGGTCTTGCTGGGAGCAGTAGTCTCATCGTCCCATGCATGCGGGTCACAGTCACAGCTGCAGGGTCATGCTGACATCTGACATGATCCCGCAGCGCTCTGACTGACAGTTTGTCTAATAACAGTGACAGCAGGTGCCGCTGAAGGGAGACGTAGTCTCATCAGCCGGCCCCTGTGTTCAGTTAAAAAAAAAAAAAAAGTAAAATAATTACATGCATATTCGAATAAAAATAAAATAACAATTGTGCTCACCGAACACCAAATCCCCAATGCCCTCGTCTAGAAAAAATGTAAAATAATAAACCACAATATACCCACCTGTCTGCCATAGTCAACGTAATCCTGAGTGTCCCACGGCGATCTCGCGTATAGAACAGTCACATCGGGAGATGTGACAGGTCTACCTGGCCTTCGGCGATACACTGACAGGAGGTAATCGCTCCCACAGTTTATCACTGAGCAGCCATGAGAGAGTTCACTGGAGTTCATCAGCTCAGCTCTGGTGCTCTCACTTATGGCACCGCTGCATGAGAACTTTCTCACTGCAGTTCAGTGATGTACTGCGGGATCGATTTCCTTCTATCAGTGTATCACCGGCTGTCTTTGAGAGCAATCACAATAGTGACTGCCCTCAAAGTCATCAGGATCGTCGTGAGACATTATGTATTATCTTCTCTGCGGATAGGTGAGGAATATTGTAGTTTATTATTTTTGTTACAGGAGACATTGGCTTCCGTGGATTAGGCGTTTGGTGAGTTATGGTTTAATTAAGATTCAGTAAAGGAGTCTGTGTCATTATTTCAAATAAAGGACTTTATTTGGGTGTCTGTGTTTTTATACAATGTCACTATGGGGTTACTAATGGATAGGTGTCTTATAGACGCCTCTCCATTACTCATCTGTGGGCTTGATATGCCACCTGACAATACAAAGGTGACATGAACCCCACTTGCCACCGCTACAGGGGAAGTGGGAAGAGCGAGGCTAAGCATCAGATTTTTCTGGGGCGTCTGAGAGCTGATGTTTCTGGCCCGGGGGTGCCAATATCCATGTCCCCTTCCTAGGCTATTAATATCAGCCCGCAGATGTCTGCCTAGCCTTTGCTGGTTAGATTTTATAGGGGGAACCTATGTCAATTTTTTTCTGGGGTCCCCCTGTAAACTAGCCAGTAAAGGCTAAGCAAACAGCTGTGAGCTGATATTAATAGCCTGGGTACTTTTATGGCTATTAGCTATTTTTATAAAAGAAAAATCTTTTATTTAGCTCAAAAAAGCCTTCATTTCTGTACAAAAACACATGCAAAAAGTGCACCGTTTTCCTGCCAAGAGATGCAGAAACCGTTAAAGGGAACCTGTCACCTCATTTTAGCCCTATCAGCTGCCGGCACCGCCATCAGGGGCACATTTACAGCATTCTGTAATGCTGTTGATAAGCCAAGACCCCCCCCCCCGATGTAACCTGAAAGATAAGAAAAACAAGTTAGATTATACTTACCGAGGGGGTGGGTGTCGTGGTCCGGTCCGGCGCCTCCCATCTTCATATGATGCCATCCTCCTTCTTACTTCTGCCGCGGCTCTGGCGCAGGCATACTTTCTCTGCCCTATTGAGGGCAGAGTAAAGTACTGCAGTTTGCAGGTGCCGGGAAAGGTTAGAGAGGTCTGGCGCCTGCGCACTGCAGTACTTTATTGTGCTGCTGTAAAGTAGACATGTGGGAAATGTTATTTATGAACTATTTGTGACATAGCTCTTGGCTTAACCACCTAACGACCGCCAATACGCCTTTTAACGGTGGTAGTTAAGGGTACTTATTCCTCAGTGCCGCTTTTTAACAGCGCTGAGAAATAAGGGTATAGTGCCCCCCAGCGTCGGAATATCTCAGAGGTCTCTGCTACCGGGGGTAGCTAAGACCCCGTAGAACATGATTCGGGTCTGTTTTTACCGTCCCCCGTGTTGCGATTGCCGTTATTCACCGATTAACAGTGACAGCAAAAAAAAAGTGATTTCCCATTTATTTATCTCTCCTGATATGATCTAGCATACCAGAGGAGAGAGAAATGGGGTCCCCCGAGCACCCCCCTGGACCCACCAGCTCTGTCCCCCGACCCTCGGCGTCTTCTTCCGGGAAGAAAATTTTCCGGCACATGCGCAGTGCACTCACCGAGGTCTGCTGGCCAGCAACCGGCAACAATAGGAGATTTTTCCTATAGGTTCATTTTGATCACTGTGATAGACCCTATCACAGTGATCCAAATAAAGGGTTTGATTTACAATTTTTTTTTATCAGCCCCTTAGTTAGGTAAAAATAATAAAATGAACATTTTTTTATTTCCATTTTTCCATTAGGGTTAGGTTTGGGGTTACCATCGGGGTTAAAGCTAAGATTTAGGATTAGGGTTGGTGCTTGGGTTAGGGTTGGGGTTTGGGATAGGGTTCTGTTGCTGTTACGGTTGAGGTGTTGGGGTTAACAGTTGTGGTGTTGGTTGGGGTTAGGGTTGCGTTGGAGTTGGGGTTAGCGTTGGGATTAGGGTCAGAGGTAGGACTGTGTTAAGGTTGGAGTTAGAATTAAGGGTTTCCACTGTTTAGGTACATCAAGGGGTCTGCAAACGCGACATGACGCTATCCATTGATCCCAGCCAATTTTGGGTTCAAAAAGTCAAACTGTTTTCCATCACTTCTGAGCCCTGCCATGCTCGCAAACCATGGCTTTCCCTCACATATGGGGTATCTGTGTACTCAGGAGAAATTGAAAACTTTGTGGTCTGTTTTCTCTTGTTACCCTTGTGAAAATAAAAAAGTTTTGGTCTAAAGTGAAGTCTTAGTGAAAAAAATAAATGTTCATTTTTTCCTTCCACATTGCTTTAGTTCTCGTGAAGCACCTGATGGGTTAATAAACTTCTTGAATGTGGTTTGAGGCACCTTGAGGGTTTTTTTAGAATGGTGTCACTTTTGGGTATTTCCTGTTATACTGACCCCTCAAACTCCCTTCAAATGTGTGATGGTCCCTAAAAAAATGGTTTTGTAAATTTTGTTGGAAAAATGAGAAATCGTTGGTCATCTTTTAACCTTTTATAACGTCAGAACAAAAAAATTGTTTCCAAAATTGTGCTGATGTAAAGATTACATGTGGGAAATGTTATTTATTAACTATTTTGTACGATATGACTCTGATTTAAGGACACAAAAATTAAAAGTTTAAAAATTGCAAAAGTTTCAAAATTTTTGCTAAATTTCAATTTTTTTCATAAACGCAAGTCACATCAAAGAAATTTTAGCTCTGACATGAAGTACAATATGTCACAAAAAAACCATTTCAGAATCTGTTGGACAATGATTAGAATTGTTACATTTGGCCTGGTCATAAAGGTGCAAAACAGGCTTGGGGGATAAAGAGGTTAGAGGTATTCCCATCTCCAAGAGCCTATTCCAGTGTGCAATAGGTGTAATAATAATATTAGCAAATACCTCCAATTAGAAATGTGGTATAGTTCTTCCAATAAACTGTGTTGCTTACCTCATTTACATTGCAGTAGCTTCATTATCGATAGTCCTAGTTACTATATGAGTGGTTGTAACCATGGATACCTAAGCTACTTCAGTACCATACACTTGTGCTGAGCGACATACCTATCAGAAGAACTAGACTACATTTCGAATTGGAGTTACTTGCTAATATTACACCAACTAGATATTTTTGTCAGATAGGGAGTTGATTCCAAGGAGCTGCCAACGTGGACGTAATAAAGGAGCTGGAGAGTAGAAAGCACAAATAGGGTCTTATCCAACACACTTAATTGATATTGAAACAGGATATGCTAACATTATGCAGTAGAAGTTTGTGCATTTAAATGGGTGATCAGCTGCTGAAGATTTACAGGTCACCAGACCGTTTGCAGATATAGGTGGAAATCTTTTTTGTGGTGTTTTATCGCGCTGCTGAAGATTGAAGAAAAATTTGGTGCGAGGAGATATTTATCGATGCGGTTTTTATTCAACAAATTTCGAAGTATATCATACTTTTTCAGGAAATAACCACATACAAACTATTGACATAGAGGACAGTTTATAAATGGATGAGTTTTAACCCCTTTCACATGATCGCGGGTCACTGATGGTTTGGCATGACAATCAGAGGTCTCCAGCAGACCTCTATTGTTGTCATTGCCGGATTGCTGTGAGCGCCACTCGGTGGTCGGTGCTCATAGCACATTAGCATTTCTGCTACACACAATTTTGGAATTTTTTTTTTTACCACTTAGATAAAAAAGAACCTAGACATGTTTGGTGTTTATGAACTCGTAATGACCTGGAGAATCATAATGGCAGGTCAGTTTTAGCATTTAGTGAACATGGGAAAAAAAAATAAAGATGAACTGTGGAACTGCGTATTCTGTACTTGCATTTTCTGTGCAGAATTCACGAAATCTGCAGGTCAAATGACTTGCATTTTTCCTGCAGATTTCTTCCTGTTTTTTTGCGGTTATCTTGCGGTTTTTGTGTGGTTTTCCACCTGCGGATTCCTATAGTGGAGTAGGTGGAAAACTGCAGGAAAACCGCACAAAAGAAGTCACGTGCTGCTTTTTTTTTTTCCGCGCGGAAAAAAACGCAGCATGTGCACAGCGGTTTTTTTTTTCATGGTCTTTAATGGTACTGTACATCACCTGCAGTTCTGCTGCAGATCCGCAGCGGCAAAACCACTGCGGATCCACAGCAGAATCCGCACCGTGTGCACAGGGCCTAAAACCAATGGTGTTGTTCAAACTTGTCTTGTGAAAAAAAAAAAAGCCCTCACATGACCACATAGACCGAAAAATAAAAAGTTACGGTACGTCTCTGGGAAGTAGGGGAGCAAATAACAATGCAAAAACTGAAATACCCCTGGTTGTTAAAGGTTTCAATAAAGGCGCCAAAGAGACACATGACTGCACCTGACATGTCACAGTTTACTGTATAGCTATTCACCAAAGCTCGCCGTGGCTCTGTAAATAGTACTTCACATCAACAAAGGATTTTCATTTCGAATCCATGTTTTTTTTTTCCTATTATGTTTACCACTTGACACATCAGATTTTAAACAGAAATAATATTTTCTAGTAATTTTTCACACATTATTCTCTTTCTCTCTCTCTCTGTGAATATATATATTTATATATATATATATATATATATATATATATATATATATATATATATATATACACACACACACACACACACACACACACACACACACACAAGATAGATAGTTTCAGTTATGTACCATATACAACTTTTTAAAAAGTTGTATTATTGGAATAGCTGTACAGTGAGCTTTGACATGTCAGGTGTCGTCATGTGTCTCTTTGGCGTTTATAACTCATTCATTTATCCATTTATAAACTCTCCTCTATGTCATTGTGTTCCTATGTTGTTATTCCTGAAGAAGTGTGATATACTTAGAAACATGTTGAATACAACCAGCATTGATAAATATCTCCTGGCACCGGATTTTTCTTTGATCTACGGCAGCGCCGAAAAATTCCACAAAAAATGTTTTCCTCCTAAGTCAACCATTGGGATGGGATCTTGGAAATGGGAATACTCCTTTAACTCTTCTCTGACATAGGATGTAAGAGACATAGGGCGTAATAATAATAAGTCCCTGCGACCTGGGCCTTATTGACTAGGGACAGATTATTAAGCTTACCTGATTGTGCATGCACACAGGCTTTGCATGCGCGATCGCCGCTGGGTGTCAGGTGATTCTGACAACTGACACTCGGCTCTAAATGCCAGGAGCGGTCCTGCACTGCAACTTTCTCTGACAGTTTGCCTAGTATGGAAATGCAACTGTGGTATCCCACAAAGTGGCCATTTCTGTGGCATAACGGATATATAGTGTGTTTTCATATAAATGCTGTGATTTTTATGTGGCCTGTGCATTTTAAATACTCTGTAATAAGCCGACCCGCGTATAAGCCGACCCCCCCTTAATTTTGCCACGAAAAACTGGGAAAACTTATTGACTTGCGTATAAGCCTAGGGTGGAAAATGCAGCAGCTACTGGTAAATTTCCTGACATATTGGGCTTCATGTTAGTGGTAAATTTAGGTCGATAATTTTTGCGTTTATTTGTGAAAAAATCAGAAATTTGGCGAAAATTTAGAAAATTTCGCAATTTTCAAATTTTGAATTTTTTTTGTGTTAAACCAGAAAGTTATGTGACATAAAATAGTTACTAAATAACATTTCCCACATGTCTACTTTACATCAGCACAATTTTGGAAACAAAATATTTTTTTGTTAGAAGTTATAAGGGTTAAAAGTTGAACAGCGATTTCTCATTTTTACAATAAAATTTACAAAACCATTTTTTTTAGGGACCACCTCACATTTGAAGTCACTTTTAGGGGTCTATATGGCAGAAAATACCCAAAAGTGACACCATTCTAAAAACTGCACCCCTCAAGCTACTCAAAACTACATTCAAGAAGATAATTAACCCTTCAGGTGTTTTACAGGAACTAAAGCAACGTGGAAAGAAAAAATGGACATTTTAATTTTTCCAACAAAAATTTTCATTTAGCATCAATTTTTTAATTTTCACATGGGCAACAGGATAAAATGGATCCTAAAAATTGTTGGGCAATTTCTCCTGAGTACACCGATACCTCATATGTGGTCATAAACCACTGTTTAGGCGCACGGCAGGGCTCAGAAGGGAAGGAGCACCATTTGACTTTTTGAATGGAAAACATGCTGGACTATTTAGCGGTTGCCATGTCACGTTTGGAGAGCCCCTGTGTGCATAAACATTGGAGCTCCTCCACAAGTGACCCCATTTTGGAAACTAGACCCCCCAAGGAACTTATCTAGATTCATAGTGATCACTTTGAACCCCCAGGTACTTCACAAATTGATCTGTAAAAAAAAAAAAGTATTTTTTTCACAAAAATTTTTTTTTAGCCTCAGTTTTTTCATTTTCACATGGGCAACAGGATAAAAAGGATCCTAAAATTTGTTAAAAAATTTCTCCTGAGTACACCGATACTTCATATGTGGTCATAAACCACTGTTTGAGCGCACGGAAGGGTCCGGAAGGGAAGGAGCACCATTTGACTTTTTGAATGGAAAATTAGCTCCAATCGTTATCGGATACCATGTCGTGTTTGGAGAGCCCCTGTGTATCTAAACATTGGAGCTCCCCCACAAGTGACCCCATTTTGGAAACTAGACCCCCTAAGGAACTTATCTAGATGTGTAGTGAGCACTTTGAACCCCCAAGTGCTTCACAAAAGTTTATAACACAGAGCAGTGAAAATAAAAAATATTTTTTTTTCCTCAAAAATTATTTTTAGCACACTATTTTTAATTTTCACAAGGCTAACAGGAGAAATTGGACCACTAAAGTTGTTGTCCAGTTTGTCCTGAGTACGCTGGTACCCCATATGTGGGGGGGAACCACTGTTTGGGCGCACGGCAGGGCTCAGAAGGGAAGGAGCGCCATTTGACTTTTTGAAATGCAAATTACTTCTAATCGTTAGCGGACACCATATCGTGTTTGGAGAGCCCCTGTGTGCCTAAACATTGGAGCACCCCCACAAATGACCCCATTTTGGAAACTAGACCCCCTAAGGAACTTATCTAGATGCATAGTGAGCACTTTGAACCCCCAAGTGCTTCACAAAGTTTATAACGCAGAGCCATGAAAATAAAAAATATTTTTTTTTCCTCAAAAAATTATTTTTTAGTGCGCAATTTTTTATTTTCACAAGGGTACCAGGATAAATTAGACCCCAAAAGTTGTTGTCCAGTTTGTCCTGAGTACGCTGGTACCCCATATGTGGGGGGGAACCACTGTTTGGGCACATGTCGGGGCTCGGAAGGGAAGTAGTGACATTTTGAGATGCTGACTTTGATGGAATGGTCTGCGGGCATCATGTTACATTTGCAGAGCCCCTGATGTACCTCAACTGTGGAACCCCCCACAAGTGACCCCATTTTGGAGACTAGACCCCCCAAGGAACTTATCTAGATGTGTGGTGAGCACCTTGAACCCCCAAGCACTTCACAGAAGTTTATAACGCAGAGCCGTGAAAATAAAAAATATTTTTTTCCTCAAAAAATTATTTTTTAGTGCGCAATTTTTTATTTTCACAAGGGTACCAGGATAAATTAGACCCCAAAAGTTGTTGTCCAGTTTGTCCTGAGTACACTGGTACCCCATATGTGGGTGGGGACCACTGTTTGGGCACATATAAGAGCTCGGAATGGAAGTAGTGACGTTTTGAAATGCAGACTTTGATGGAATGGTCTGCGGTCGTCGTTACGTTTGCAGAGCCCCTGATGTGCCTAAACAATAGAAACCCCCCACAAGTGACCCCATTTTGGAAACTAGACCTCCCAAGGAACTTATCTAGATGTCTGGTGAGCACTTTGAACCCCCTAATGCTTCACAGAAGTTTATAACGCAGAGACGTGACAATAAAAAAAATAAAAAAAAAATTCCACAAAAATATTTTTTTAGCCCCCAATTTTTTATTTTCCCAAGGGTACCAGGAGAAATTAGACCCCCAAAGTTGATGTGCAATTTTTCCTGAGTACACTGATACCCCATATGTTGGGGTAAACCACTGTTTGGGCACACGTCGGGGCTTGGAAGGGAGGGAGCACCGTTTAACTTTTTGAATGCAAAATTGGCTGGAATCAATGGTTGCACCATGTCGCGTTTGGCGACCCCCTGATGTGCCTAAACAGTGGAAACCCCACAATTCTAACTTTAACCCTAACCCCAACACACCCCTAATCCCAACCCTAACCCCAACACACCCCTAACCCTAATCCCAACCCTAGCCATAACCCTAATTCCAACCCTAACCCTAATTCCAACCCTAACCCTAATTCTAACCCTAATTCCAACACTAACCCTCTTTCCACCCCTAACCCTCTTTCCAACCCTAACCCTCTTTCCAACCCTAACCCTAATGGAAAAATAAAAATAATTTCTTTATTTTATCAGTTGATCCTGCCTATGGGGGTGAGAAACGGGGGGTTTATTTACATTTCATTCTATTTTGATCACTGTGAAAGTGATCAAAATGAATGAATGGAAATTGGAGCCGGCGGGCGCACTGCGCATGCGCCCGCCATTTTCCAATATGGCGGCGCCCATGGTCCGGGACCGCGGGACACCGGGAGCCATAACGGCACTCGGTGAGTACCGGGAGGTGGGAAGGGGGGGGGCGGCAATCGGAAGCCGGGGGGAGCTGAGGGGAAGGCGGGGGGAGAGATGATGACAGCGGAGGCACATCCAAAGTTAAAAGTGAACAGCCAATCAGAGCGATCGTAGTCACGTGGGGGCGAAGCCACGCCCCCTATGCTGAAGAACAAAGCCCCCTGTATCTGCAGGTCGGGTGACCTTTCAGTGACCTAGGTCACCCGACCCGCAGGGGGGCTTTAAAGTCATGACGCCACATAGGCGTCACTGGTCAGATTTGCACCAGTTTTCATGACGCCTACGTGGCATCATTGGTTGTGAAGGGGTTAATAATGCCCCTATAAGATTCTCCATAGAATAATATGCCCCATATAATGCTCCGTAAAGGTTATGGCCCCATAAGATGCTCCATAGATTATTCCCCCATAAGATGCTCCATAGATTATGCCCCAATAAGATGCTCCATAGATTATGCCCCCCCCAAAAATGCTCCATAGATTATTCCCTCATATGCTGCTCCATAGAATATGCCCCCATATGCTGCTCCATAGATTATGCCCCCATGTGCCGCTCCATAGATTATGCCCCCATGTGCCGCTCCATAGATTATGCTGCCCCATAGAATATGCCCCCATATGCTGCCCCATAGAATATGCCCCCCATATGCTGCCCCATAGACTATGGCCCCCATATGCTGCTCCATAGAATATGCTCCGTATGCTGCCCCATATGCTGCCCCCATAAGATGCTCCATATATTATGCCCCCATATGTTCCTGCTGCTGCAGAAAAAAAAATTCCGTACTCGCCTCTCCTGCTCAGGACCCGGCACCTGAGATTTTCTCCTGTCCGGGGTCCATCGCTGCTCACCGCTGTCTGCGCGTCCTCTGTCAGTGACTGTTCAGCCAGCAGAGGGCGCGGCGTGCACTAACCACGTCACCGCGCCCCCTGCTGGCTAAACGTCACGAACACAGGAAGCAGCAGACAGCGTGAGCAGCGTTGGACCCACGGACAGGTGAACATCGCTATACTCACCCCCCCGGCGCGGTCTCTGCAGCCTCTCTCCTTCACTGTCTCCCTTCCTGCCTTCAGTGGTCACGTGATGCCACTCATTACACTCATGAATATGCGCATATTCATGATTTTAATGAGTGGTACCACGTGACCGCTGAAGGCAGGAAGGGAGACCATGGAGAAGCTGGGGGGCTGCAGAGACCGCGCCAGGAGGGGTGAGTATGATCTCTTGACACCCCCGCTCCCCCTCCCCCGCCGACCCCCAGGTATATGACTCATGTATAAGTCGAGAGGGGGACTTTCAGCCCCAAAAAATGGGCTGAAAATCTCGTTTTATACACGAGTATATACAGTACATTGTGAGACCTGCTGACAGGCAGCACAAAAAGGGTCAATCTTCCCTTCCCAGGCTTGATCAGGTGACCCAGCTCTGTGTTAATATCCAGAAGGTTCTGGAAAAACACCTCAGGGCAGTCAGCCAACGACTGCAGCTTTACAGTCACATAGAAGGGGGTGGAGCCAAGTCCTGGGGGATAGTTTTAAATTTGAAGTGGCAGTTGGTGGTCGGACATCTTAAGAGGAGGAAGCCATTTTGTAGGAAGAATTACCTCAGGGCAGAAACGGAGCACAGTGCTGAAGAGATACTCAGACTTAATAAAACAAGAGGTTACTAAGAGCTGCCTGAAGTAAAAAGACTTCTGTTTCAAGTTCTTATGGCTGCTTCAGGACTGGTACTCAAATGCACTAATTACTACCACCATTATCATCTTCTGCCTAGAGGCAGTTACTGTGTAAACATTGTATTGTGGAGTTTCCTGTGTGCCTGTGATCTGAGAAGGAAAGTCTTTTCTCCTCACAGAAAGCTTGGCCACCATAAGGTACATCATACCCTGTCAGGAGTACAACCCTCATTCATACACCACATGAGAACGCAACGCCACACAACTGCATCCTGAGCTCTGCGTTGAGCGCTTGCATCGGGCTTTCCGTGTAAATCTCTGAAATACGTGATTCAGACGGAACCCCCAGCGGAAGATTCCCTATAATGAGGCAGATGGAGGCACTGTGGACGCCATAGGACCTGTGATCTGGTGGTGTCCATCCTTTTAGGATTGCATAAAAGTGCCGTCGGCAACAGTTTTGTGCACTTCTGCAAAGGACGACAAATGTTGAACAGAGACCAGACGGAGTCCAGAGTAACTGCTGCCTCATTATAGTGAATGGATCCCTCGGAGGTTTCATCTGAATCACTTCACTCAGAGATTTCGATGGAAACCCCAAAGTAAGTGGTTAGCATAGAGCGCTGAAAAAATGTGATCCCAAACGTTATTGAAAATGTTCCCAATAAAAGCTTCAATTCAATCCACAAAAAAAAAGCAAGTCCACACTCAGATCTCTCATCTGTTAATGGAACTATAGGGGGCTTCCACGTTACTGGTAGCACAAAGGCTCTGGAAAAGCAAATTGACTCCTCACCCGCCAAAAGAAATTCAGCAAATTCTCCGCTCCCAAATCCAAATGCATCCTTCCCTATTGAGCCACACAATGTACCTAATCCACCTATAGCGTCCGCATGTTTGGCATTTCTGATGCGATGAGAGCCCCCTCTAACTTACGGGTACATGCCTTCAGAAGCACGGGCTGGGCTTAATGTACTGGTGACTCCAATATACTGGTCACTCTACAACGACAGTTTGCAATTGTTACTCTGCAACTCTGTGAGATTCAGCTATAGGCCAGGATCACACCACCGTGTGTGATGTGAGAAACTCACACGAGTCTCTCACATCAACACCCGGCGCTGCCGCCAGCAGTCGGACCGGAGCGTGCGGCTGCATAGAAATACATGCAGCCGCAGCTCTGGTCCTGAGTGCCGGCGGCAGCGCCAGGTGTTGATGTGACAGATTTGTGCGAGTTTCTCGCATCACACACAGAGTGTGATCCCGGCCATAAACTGGGTCTCACAGGCACAGTCAGTGAGACACCGACAGTCTCATGCACTACAGTACACCACACCAGTACAGCAGTGTAGGAGACCAGTGATCAAAATAAATATTTTGCATGTCCCTCAGTGGGACTAAATAAAGCATATAAAAAGTAAAAAAACAAAAACAAAAAACACAAATCAAGAAAAGCTGTTTTACCACTCAACGCAGCATTTGTAAAAAAAAACAAGCCCTAATACTTCTCATTTGACAAAAAATAAAATTACATCTCTGAGACAGACAATGATAAAACAAATTCATTTGTTTTTAGCGTGTAAAAATAGTGAAGCCTACAAAACAGCTATATAAATCTGGTATTGCTGTAATTGCACTGACACAAAGGACAAATTCGTCTTATCATTTTTACTGCACGGTGAATGGTACAAAAAATAAGAAAAGAAACCAGTAAATGAATTACAGGTTTTTGTTCGTTCTGTGTCTGAAAAATATGAACAGAAAGTAATCCAAAAATATGACATACCCCACAATGGTACGAAAAAATATTCATCTCGTCTCGCCAAATAAACCATGATACAGCTCTGTTGGCCAAATAATAAAAAAGTTGCAGCTCTCAGAATATAGCGATGAAAAAAAACTACTTTTTATAAAGAAACATTTTTACTGTGTATAAATCATGTATTGCTGTAATAATACTGACCAAAAGAATAAATCCGCCTTATCACTTATACCACACTGTGAACTTCCAAAAATATAAATAAGAACTATTCCTGTACTGCTGTCTATTTGTTCATTCTACCTCCTAAAATCAGAACAAGTCTCTGTTCATATTTATCCTGCGCTCTCCGCTGAGCCCTTACGTCAAGGTTTCCGTGTAATTTCACCAAAACCATGATTCAGACAAAACCTCGGATGGAATCACTCATGAGATCGATGGATTCACTTTGGACTGGTCTCTGTTCCGGCGGTGTCCCATCATTTTAGGCATCTTTTTAGCACACAAGTGTGGGCAACCCGAAATCTGTGCACGCCTAAAAAGGTGGATGCCACCGTAGCAGATGCCAAACGCTCTCCAAAGTGTCTACATCTGCTTCATTATGGTGGATGTTTCTGTTGGGGGTTTCATCTGAATCACATTTTTGTGAGATTTATATGGAAACCCAGATGTACCATATTTTTCGGATTATTAGACACACCTTTTTTCCCCAAAATTTGAGGGGGAAATGGGGGTGCGTCTTATAATTCGAATTTACCGGCCGCGGGGGAGCAGGGTCGCAGAGGAGGCGAGTGGCACATTTCTGCAGGCTGGCATGAGTGGGTGTTCAGTGGGGTCTCCACCAACATTTTGTGAAAGCTCTGGACCCCACATTTCCATGGTTTACATTGCGGTGGACTCCAGGAAATTGGCTGCCTGGGGCAGCGCATGTGTAAGGTTCAGCCAGGACCGTAGTCGTGGCCGAGGACTCTGGGGCAACCGAGTCCTGGCCTCCTCTCACATAGATATGACAGTTTTCTGTCAGCATAACTGTCGCTTTCTCTAGCTTCCCCTCAGGGCTTTTTTGTTATGCGCTGCACAGTCTCCTCAGGCTATGTGGAACAAACAGAGTCACAGTCCTATTCAATACTAGAACAATCAACTTTCCTGTTTCCTTTACACAGCGCATACATATTCACTCCAGCATCAGCATCAGGGTTGGCAATGGACATTTTCTTCTTTGTCCTGTCTTTACCTCTCTCCCACTAAGCTCGCTTCCGGGACGGACCATGCTCTCCGTTTTTTCAGCATCAACTCTGCTTAATCTAAATCTGGGAGGGGACCCTCTTAACCATTTAGTTTCCGTCTCAAGAATATCCACAGATGAAATAAGTCGCCACATTCTGAGTGACCTGTCCGTACTGCTTAGTCGTCTTCTGGCAACTGCAGACCCACTAATTCTGCACTGTAAGCACTTCTCCTGGTGTTACTCCCCGATGAGATACTGGCCCGAATTCTGTATGACTGGGCTCTTGACTTTAACGTTACGTAACCAACAGCCCCGTCAGGGCGCTCCCGCCCAACTGATTCAAATTGCAGATGCTCCCTAGCTTAACAGCTGTTAGCCCCTCCTACTTTAACTATTTACAAGCTGAGCATCTCTAACCCCATCTAGTGGGCAAACTAGGGTACTACACTTTCCCTATCTATATACACTCACTGGCCACTTTATTAGGTACACCTGTCCAACTGTGTGTTAAGACTTAATTTCTAATCAGCCAATCACATGGCGGCAACTCAGTGCATTTAGGCATGTAGACATGGTCAAGACAATCTCCTGCAGTTCAAACCGAGCATCAGTATGGGGAAGAAAGGTGATTTGAGTGCCTTTGAACGTGGCATGATTGTTGGTGCCAGAAGGGCTGGTCTGAGAATTTCAGAAACTGCTGATCTACTGGGATTTTCACGCACAACCATCTCTAGGGTTTACAGAGAATGGTCCGAAAAAGAAAAAAAATCCAGTGAGCGGCAGTTCTGTGGCCGGAAATGCCTTGTTGATGCCAGAGGTCAGAGGAGAATGGGCAGACTGGTTCGAGCTGATAGAAAGGCAACAGTGACTCAAATTGCCACCCGTTACAACCAAGGTAGGCAGAAGAGCATCTCTGAACGCACAGTGCGTCGAACTTTGAGGCAGATGGGCTACAGCAGCAGAAGACCACACTGGGTACCACTCCTCTCAGCTAAGAACAGGAAACTGAGGCTACAATTTGCACAAGCTCATCGAAATTGGACAGTAGAAGATTGGAAAAACGTTGCCTGGTCTGATGAGTCTCGATTTCTGCTGCGACATTCGGATGGTAGGGTCAGAATTTGGCGTAAACAACATGAAAGCATGGATCCATCCTGCCTTGTATCAACGGTTCAGGCTGGTGGTGGTGGTGTCATGGTGTGGGGAATTTTTTCTAGGCACTCTTTGGGCCCCTTGGTACCAATTGAGCATCGTTGCAACGCCACAGCCTACCTGAGTATTGTTGCTGACCATGTCCATCCCTTTATGACCACAATGTACCCAACATCTGATGGCTACTTTCAGCAGGATAATGCGCCATGTCATAAAGCTCGAATCATCTCAGATTGGTTTCTTGAACATGACAATGAGTTCACTGTACTCAAATGGCCTCCTCAGTCACCAGATCTCAATCCAATAGAGCATCTTTGGGATGTGGTGGAACGGGAGATTCGCATCAGGGATGTGCAGCCGACAAATCTGCGCCAACTGTGTGATGCCATCATGTCAATATGGTCCAAAATCTCTGAGGAATGCTTCCAGCACCTTGTTGAATCTCTGCCACGAAGAATTGAGGCAGTTCTGAAGGCAAAAGGGGGTCCAACCCGTTACTAGCATGGTGTACCTAATAAAGTGGCCAGTGAGTGTAAGTGTCCAATGTTAAATACATATAATATATACACACACACACATATACACACACACGTGTATATCTGTACACTTATGGACACTCCTTTGTGTCCCTTACAGATGCACAGATGGAGATCTTGGCACTAAAATCTTGGGAGATGAAATCTCAGTGCCAAGATCTCCATCTGTGCATGCGCCGCCCTCGGCTGCCGTTTTCCCAGAGTCTATCAGAGGCTTTCCAAACATGACATAACACCTGCAGACCATTCCATCAAACACTGTGTTTCAAAACGTTACTCTTTCCTTTATGAGCCCTGACGTGCCCCCAAACTGCAGTTTTCCCCCACATTATGGTGTCTCTGCATACTCAATTGCGCAACAAATTTTGGGGTCCATTGTATCCTGTTACCCTTGTGAAAATAAAATAGTTGGAACTAAAATTACATTTTTACATTAGATTTTTGTATTTTCACGGCTCTACAGTGCCTTGAGAAAGTATTCGGCTCCCTGGAAGTTTTCAACCTTTTCCCACATAAAAGATACCAAATGTAAATTTTAGGTGAAGAATCAACAACAAGTGGGACACAATTGTGAAGTTGAACGAAATGTATTGGTTATTATAAATATTTGTGGAAAGTCAAAAACTGAAAAGTGGGGCGTGCAGTATTATTTGGCCCCTTTAACTTAATACTATGTTGTGACACCTTTTGCTGCGATTACAGCTGCAAGTCGCTTGGTATGTCTCTATCAGTTTGTACATCGAGAGACTGAAATTCTTGTCCATTCTTCCTTGGCAAACCGCTCGAGCTCAGTGAGGTTTGATGGAGATTGTTTCTGAACAGCAGTTTTCAGCTCTTTCCACAGATTCTCGATTGGATTCAGGTCTGGACTTTGACTTGGCCACGTGGGAGTGTTCCCTCTCCCAACACACCCAGACTGTCTCTCATATCCAGGTATTTAACCAGAACCATGTGATGATCACATGATCGTGACATCACCACAGGTCCTGCTAGTACACCTGCCGGTGTCGGCTCTGCAAGAAGGAATACAGTGAGCACCCTTCCCACGCTATGGGTGCTCACATAAAACCAACCCATTGTAACTTTGATTAACCCTGTCAGCAGTTAGCGTGCTGGAGGCAAAAATCATTTGGTTCTACATCACTGACTGTAGCATATGCAGTGACACTAATCTCCTTTCATACACTGTGCCAGTGACCCTGTCATAGTAAATATATATAGCTAAAGGAAATAATCAAGAAATTTAACTTTTTCACCATTTCTTCACAATTGGAATTTTTTTCCCATTTTACAGTATATACAGTACTATAATGAAACAATACTACTGCTTGTCCTGTGAAATAACAAGCCCCTCATACTCCTTGAGGGGAAAAAAGCGCAAAAACAAAAAAAGTATTGATCCTTAAAGGGTTAAAGTACGGATTAATTACCCCTTTCTGCCATTGGACGCAATAGTGCGTCCAATGGCAGATCCCCCGCTTTGATGAGTGCTCCGGCGGTGAGCCTGCATCAAAGCCGGGACATGTCAGCTGTTTCAACAGCTGACGTGCCCGCAATAGGCGCGGGTAGAATCGCGATCCACCCACGCCTATTAACTAGTTAAATTACGCTGTCAAACGCTGACTGTGGAATTTAACTGGCGCTTCCGGCTGCCGGACCGGAAATGAGCGCATCGCTGACCCCCGTCACGTGACCGGCATTAGCGATGCGTTGCCATTACAACCTGAAGTCTTATAGAGACTCTCTATGGTTGTTGATGAGTCATTGCTATGAGCGCCACCTGCTAGTGCCACAAAGGTAGTTTACCTGTAGTGCTGCAAAGTGACAGGTAAACTCAGGTGACCTGTCAGCGGTGAGGTGATACAATGCGGAGGATTATCTCCGTCATTGTATCACCGCATCAGCTAATGCGACAGCTCTCCGTGGGAGATTGTTGTGGGACAATTGTATTAATTGGATTACGTCAGACACAGGGAGTATATTGTTGGTTTTTTTATTTTACATTTTTTTACAGGAGATTGAGGGCTTCGGGGATTAGATGTAGATGGTGAGTATGAACTCTGTTTTTTTTTTTTTTTTTTTACATTCAACACATTAGCCGGATGATGGGACTACTACTGTCCTATCATTGGCTAATGTGTCAGTCAATCACTGTCACTGTAGCAGGCATAGCCCGATGGGACTTGTAGTCCCATTGGACGATGCCTAAACGCACAGACCCCCGCATGCCGCCCCACATGCCCCTGCACAGATCCCTGCACAGCTCTACAGACCCCTGCACAGCCCCACCACACCACACCATACAGGCACACAGTGTTGGCGCATGCGCAGTTTAAAAAAAAAAAGGGAATCCGTCGCTGATTCTGTCATTTTGTCTGACAACGCCGGATCCGTCGCCCATAGGCTTCCATTCGTCGCTGTCCGATTTTTTTTTTTTTTTGACATAGACAAAAAGCGTTCTTATGTCCGTCGTCTCTGGCCGCCGGACAAAGAATTTCCAACGGATGAAACGTGCGGCCATCCGTCGCCAATACAAATCAATGAGAAAAAAAATGGATCCAGCATCAGTCGCCGGATCCGTTTTTTTCAAAATTTGATATTGTGACTGATGGCAAAAAACTGATATGTGAAAGGGGCCTAAGTGACACATCGTTGGATTCAGCTTCTCTTTGCCTAGATCAGGCTGCTTTCATATGAGGTAGCAAAAACCTGCTGACAGATTCCCTTTAATACCAATTTAGAGTCAATCGCTTTTTATTCCTTTTTTAGGTTGGTGAGGTAACCAAAAGACTGTAATTCTGGCATCTTGATTATTTTTCTGTTTGTTTTTGGGTTTTTTTAAGTGGTGACCAGGACCACCATTGTGCAAACTATCCCCTCACCACACTGTAACGCCTTGTTCTATGTTTTTAGGTTCTTCTAATTTGTACCCCCCCCCCCCAACCACAAAGTTTGTCCTCGTCACACTCACTGCTAATTACACTGATCAGTGTGTTATCCTATTATTAGGTTCTTCAGCTGCTGTTAGTTGTATCTATTCGTGGCATTGCAGGACCTCAGGTATCCATGGTTATGACCACTAGCACCTAGCTGACTAACTACATCAGTGGTTTTAACCATTGATACAGGTGCGTCTCACAAAATTAGAATATCATCAAAAAGTTAATTTCTTTCAGTTCTTCCATACAAAAAGTGAAAGTCATATATTATATAGAGTCATTACAGAGTGATCTATTTCAAGTGTTTATTTCTGTTAATGTTGATGATTATGGCTTACAGCCAATGAAAACCCAAAAGTCATTATCTCAGTAAATTAGAGTACTTTATAACACCAGCTTGAGAAAATGATTTTAATATCCAAAATGTTGGCCTACTGAAATGCATGTTCAGTAAATGCACTCAATACTTGGTCGAGGCTCAATTTGCATCAAGTACTGCATCAATATGGCGTGTCATGGAGACGATCACCAGTGGCACTGCTGAGGTGTTATGGAAGCCCAGGTTGCTTTGATAGGAGCCTTCAACTCCTCTGCATTGTTGGGTCTGGTGTCTCTCATCTTCCTCTTGACAATACACCATAGATTCTCTATGGGGTTAAGGTGAGGCAAGTTTGCTGGCCAGTCAAGCACAGTGATACTGTTGTTTTTAGACCAGGTATTGGTACTTTTGGCAGTGTGGACAGGAGCCAAGTCCTGCTGGAGAATGAAATTTCCATCTCCAATAAGCTTGTCAGCAGAGGGAAGCATGAAGTGCTCTAAAAATTTCCTGGTTGACGACTGCGCTGACTTTGGTCTTGATAAAACACAGCGGACCTATACCAGCAGATGACATGGCTCCATAAAACTATCACTGATTGTGGAAACTTCACACTAGACCTCAAGCAGCTTGGATTGTGGCCTCTCCACTCTCCCTCCAGACTCTGGGACCTTGATTTCCAGATGAAATGCAACATTTACTTTCATTTGAAAACAACACCTTGGACCACTGAGCAACGGTGTCTTATTTTCGGGGAAACAGGGTAGTCAGATATGTGCTAATATTATTTTTATTACACCTACTACATATTGGGATAGTTAAGGAATTTAGAAGTTGTGTGAAGTACTTAAATGTTACTGTCAATCTCTGACAGCAGCATTTAAAGGGAGCCTGGCACCTGTTTTCTCTGCTATAAGATGCGGCCGCCACCTTTCAGGGCTTATCTACAGCATACTGTAATGCTGTAGATAAGCCCCCAGTCCGACCTGCAAGATAAGAAAAATGTTTCATTATACTCACCCATGGGGCAGTCTGGTGTGGTCCGATCCGATGGGTGTCACAGGTCCGGGTCCAGCACCTCCCATTGACTTGCGACGCTGCCCTCATGCTTGCTTCATGGCTCCCCGGCATTGCGCTCCTGCGCAGGAGTACTTCTCTGCCCTGTTGAGGGCAGAGCAGATTCCTGCAGTGCGCAGGCATCGGGAAAGGTCAGAGAGGCCCAGCACCTGCGCACTGCAGGACTTTGCTCTGCCCTCAACAGTAATGCTGTAGATAAGCCCTGAAAGGCAATGGCCGTATCTTATAGCGGCCAAAACAGGTGACAGGTTCCCTTTAAGTGGTGCTAATTACCCTCAGCTCAAAACAGACTCGGGTTTCCAAGGCTTCCATCACTGCAAAATTTGTACTCTTATGAAACCCAGCCTTTAGCTAGAAGATCATGATTTTTACCATTTTAGTACAATAATGAAATGTATAATACAAGCAAGCTTCAAGGTACAAGTCCGCTACGGGATTCAAAACATAAGTGAAAAGTAATAAAAAATGAAAAAATAATGATCATAAAATTTAATCATCTCCCCTTTTACAGATCAATTTTATTTATTTTTTTTAAATAAGTATATTTTATAATGTCATATCCCTAAAAGTCCAATCTTTTTAAAAATATTCAACCCATACAGTAAAGGGCATAAAGAAAATGAAAGGTCAGAATTGCTATTTTTCTGTCATCTCCATCTAACATTGCAAAAAAGTGATCAAAATGTCATATATACCCAGAAATGGTACCAATGAAAGAAAAGCTCGCCACACAGATTAAGGGGAAAAATGTAAAAAATTACTGGTCTCTGTAAATAGCGACACAAGCCAGTCATGTGTGTTTCTTTTTTCTATTGCATGCTATATTTAAAAAGTACAGCTCCCTCAAAAAACAAGTACAATACATATTTGACTATGCAACGGGGCTGTAGAACTCGGTAAGCCAAACCTCCGACTCTGACTCCTCAGTTTCTCTGACTTCCGACTCTGATCCAGACTCCACTGCACTGGTCACTACAGAGCATGTATATAAACTGGAGCACAGATGCATCTCAACTAAAAGCCGAGATCCTTAGGTCAGGAACACAACAGACATTTATAGGACATTTGATAACTTTCACAAATTCTTATGAAATCATTTACAGCACATCCTATACTGTACTACTGTACCAATTTATTATATATTTTAGTTGCTCCATTTTATATGGACACCGACTCAGTCTCCACAGCCCTGCTATGAAGATTCGTAATTGCACATGACATTGGTGCTCTGACACCATATGATGCAAGTGTATACTCTGTATTTCCAAGAAGTCGATGCTGGCGTCACCTGGCTGAAGCGATCAGTTGAAGGGAAATGACGTTTTACTCAAACTGTGACTTGACCAACATACTGTATTATCCTGATGACTGGGAACTTTATAACTATAGCAAAGCCAATACACATTTAGTTTAGCTACCAACATCATTGTAGTTATCAAGTAAATGTCTGAAGGAGCCTTAGATTAGCAGTCACTATTCTGATGATAGGTTCCCTTAACATATTGAGTTGTTGTAAAGAATTGCAATATTAGACATTAATACTAGAGTAAAATGTCAGTGTTGGCATTCTCAGAAGTTCATTTTAACATGGTAGATGCTTAAATGTCTAGATGTGTTCATTACTTGACCTCAACTAGGACATTGTCCATGATCCATAACAATTTTACGGATTCTCTTTCAGGTCAAATGGAGGATTCCTCGCGAGGACAGTTGGCGGCACAAGCCCCAGATAGCAATTTTAGGGTAAGGTGCTACAGTATTTGTGTGCCTAATGGATACTACAATGAATAGGAGACAATCGTTATAAGAGTCTCAAGGAAGACATTGAGCCATGCCTCTTTCCCAGGGATAGACGGGCAAGATTGATATGATCTTATCTGTGTGTTTGATTTTGGAATGAAATGACTCTTTTGAACCTGCTGCAGTCTACAAAGCCAAGCTGTTGAATGACAAAACAAGAAGTTGCCAATTGTGTTGGCTCCAGTGGCTTGTGTTTAAGTTGAAATTCGAAAGTTGCCTGTTTATTGAAGAGTTATAGGTGCTACATATAGAGCCTTCCTTTTCCTGGTGGAGATGATGGTTGTTAAAGCAGTTGTACACTCTTAGGACAACCCCTTTTTGATCTGAATGTTTGGCACAGATAAAATAAAACGCACTTATTCACACCTCTCATTCTGGAGCCGTTGCAGTGGTGCTGGCACGTGATCCCTGTGCTCAGTCAGCACTGGCGTCTCTGTCCCCGGCATAAGACAAATCAAACATCAAGAGGCAGTTAAAAAACAGCCCTGGATCCCAGTTGATGTTTAATACGTCCGAAGGTGGGGATAGTGATACCAGGACTGACTGGGTGCAATGCTCACGTGTTATATCACCTGCACGAGAGTGTCGGGAACGCGAGTGCCAACACAGCTGGAATGGCACAGGAGGTGAGTAGAAGTGTTTTTATTTTATTAGCGCTAAACATACAGATCAAGAAGTGGTTGCCCTGGTAGTGGACAACTGCTTTAATAATAATAATAATAATAATCTTATATAGCGCCAACATATTCCGCAGCGCTTTACAGTTTAACAGTTCCAAACATAAATCATAAGTAACAACGTTAACAATACAATAATTAAAGCAAAATAAGATGACCCTGCTCGTGAGAGCTTACAATCTACAATGACGTGGGGGAGATACAGAGTACAGGTGTGTATTTACAATGTTTTTTTTTTACAATGATGGTCCAGCCATCTTGAGGGAGTGAGGGATGGATGGAGATAGTGAATGGGCTACACATGCATACTTACAGATTAGAATGACTGTGATTAGTGAACTTGATAGGCCGCTCTGAATAAATGTGTTTTGCGGGAGCGCATGAAAGTATGCAAATTGTGGATAGTCCTAATTTCTTGGGTTAGAGCATTCCAGAGGATTGGCGCAGCACGAGAGAAGTCTTGGAGTCGTGAGTGGGAGGTACGGATTAGTGCAGAGGTAAGTTGAAAGTCTTTTGCAGAGCGCAGCGGTCGGTTAGGCCGATAGACAGAAATGAGGGAGGAGATGTAGGGGGGTGCTGCACTGTGGAGAGCTTTGTGGGTGAGAACAAGTACTTTGAATTGGATCCTATAATGAATGGGCAGCGAATGTAAGGACTGGCGAAGAGTGGGCGTGTCCGAGTACTGATTAGCCAGATGGACGATCCTGGCCGCTGCATTAGGTATGGAATGGAGATGGGATAGTCGAGTAACGGGGAGGCCAATTAATAGAGCGTTGCAGTAATCCAGGCGGGAGTGGATCAATGCTACAGTGAGGGTTTTTGTTGTTTCCATGGTGAGAAAAGGGCAGATTCTAGAGATGTTCTTTAGGTGTAAGCGGCAAGAGATTGTATATGGGATATGAAGTAGAGATTGGTGTCAAACATAACACCCAGACAGTGCGCCTGCTGCTGGGGTGTTATTATGGTGCCACCCACGGAGAGGGAAATGTCAGATTTAGGGCGGATAGTAGACGGCGGGAGCAGAAGAAGCTCCGTTTTGGAGAGGTTGAGTTTCAGATAGAGAGCGGACATGATGTTGGAGACTGCGGACAGACAGTCACTGGCGTTCTGTAGTACAGCGGAGGTAACGTCGGGGAATCACGTATATAGTTGTGTGTCATCAGCATAAAGATGGTACTGAAAGCCAAATCTGCTGATGGTCTGTCCAATTGGGGCCATGTAGAACAGCTTTAACAGCTACCAGCAGACCTATGGAAGTCTGTTCTTAAAAAAGGATTGGTACCATAGCGTCACTTACACTTATGAAAAATGCAGAGCGCTAACTTTTATGGCTGGCCACTGTGCAGCTCTGTACCAACAAGCGATCTCTCCCTCAATGAATAGATGGTTCCTGAATAGGGTTGTTCCACTTGATATGAATGGCTCAATCAGGAGATTTTTTTTATCTTAGGACACTTGTATTTGTTTTTTTATTTGAATTTAATATTTACACTATATAGCCAAGAAAGCCTATATGGTTACATATGCAAATAAAAAACAACACTGGCACGGAAACTAATTTCAGTATGTTAACATAGTGTTTTGTGAAAGTATTCACCCCCCTCCGCCTTGGCTTTTTACCTATTTTGTCACATTGCAACCTGTGTTTAAATATTTTTGTAATTAGATTTGTGTGTGATGCATCAGCACTACTAATGAGCGAGCGTGCTCGGATAAGGTGTTATCCGAGCACGCTCATGTCCTAATCAAGTATATTTGGCATGCTAAAAAAAAAAGTTAGTCACTGCGGCTTCATGTCTTGCAGCTGTTTGACATGCACGGATTGCCTGTTTGTTAGGCAGGCCCTGCATGTGTTGCGGCTGTTAAACAGCCGTGAGACATGCAGCCGCAGTGACTCAAGCATTTTTTTTCGAGCACACCTTATCTGAGCACGCTCGCTCTGCACTAAATAGTCTAAATTAGTGAAGTGAGAAAAATATATGCATAAATTAAATTTATTATATCAAATAACTAAAAATTAGTATGTGCATATGTATTTTGCTATGAAGCCTCTTAAAAAATCCGTTTCAAGCAATTAGCTTCATAAGTCACATGCTTAGTGTAAGAAAGTCCACCTGTGTGTGATCTAAGTGTCACATGTCTGTCAGTATATACACACATTTTCTGAAAGGCCACAGAGACTGCAACACCATTAAGCAAGAGGCACCGCTAACCAAACACAACCATGAAGACCAAGGAGAGCTCCAAAAAAGTCAGGGACTAAGTTGTTAAGAAGTGCAAGTCAGGGCTTGATTATATAAAAAAAAAAAAATCCCATTCTCTGTGGATCACCCAAAGCATCTTCAAATCCATTATCATCAAATGGAAAGAACATGGTACCACAACAAACCTGCCAAGAGAGTGTCGCCCACCAAAACACTGGGCAAAAAGGGTATTAATCAGAGAGGCAGCATACACTCCCTGACAGAAGTTATGTCGCTTATCCATGTTATGTAAATAAAAGCTTCTAACCTGACGTTAAATTCATCCATTGGTTGTATAAATTTTTCTTTTCAAAGCTGAAACTCTTCGAAATGTGGCTTAGGTTAAGAAAATAAATTGGCATCAATGCAGAAATATTGATCATTTAATGGACACAGAATGGTCAGATTTTGGCAAGACAAACGTTTTGTCGCCTGGTCATATAATGCACCCAAATCCTAGTTTACATCCTCACCTGTGTTAAGTAAAATGATCGGTTAATTAGTGGGTGTGTTTAAAAAGAAACCCAGCACCCCAGACCTTCACTTGACTTGCAACTTGAGCTCTGACAACATGCCAAAAATCCACCCTGCGACCAAAACCTGGATATCAAGAGGCTGAAGACCAGATCCACTGCAGAGGTGGCTGGCACATTTAATGTGTCTCAGCGTCAAGTACAAAGAATTAAAAAAAAGATTTGAAGAGACTGGAGATGTGTTTAACAAGCCCAGGTCCGGCAGACCCCGCAAGACAACTGCTCAGGAAGAACGTTTGTTGGTTAGAAAATCCAAAGCAGGCCCCTCTTCCACTGCAGCAGAGCTCCAAAAGGCCTGGTCACCTCAAGTCCCTGTGTCAACTAGAACAGTTTGTAGGATTCTGTCTTGAAATGGCCTCCATGGTCGAATCAGTGCCCAGAAGCCAGCACTAAACAAAAGGCAAATAAAAAACTGTGTGGCATTTGCAAAGTCCTACAGCCTGCTAAACAGATGGATGCTGGAAAAGTGGCAGAAGGTGGATTTCTCTGATGAATCTTCAGTAGAATTACACCACAGCTGCCACAAATTCTGCAGGAGACCTACTGGAGCCTGTATGGATCCAAAATACACCCAGAAAACACTTAAATTTGGTGGTGGAAAGATCATGGTCTGGGGTTACATTCAGTATGGGGGTGTGCGAAACATTTGCAAGGTGGAAGGCAATATCATTAGCCTAAAATATCAAGAAGTATTAGCTACCTCTTATATTCCAAATCATAAAAGGGGTCAAATTCTGCAGAAGGATGGTGCTCCATCTCATACATCCATCTCTACAACAAAGTTCCTCCAGGCAAAAAAAATCAAGGTGCTCAATGACTGGCCAGCCCAGTCACCAGACATGAACATCATTGAGCATGTTTGGTGTAGGATGACAGAGGAAGCTTCGAAGACAAAACCAAAGAATTTAGATGAACTCTGGGAGGCATGTAAGACTGCATTCTTTGCTATTCCTGATGACTTAATTAATAAATTGTATGCATCATTGTTGAACCGCATAGATGCAGTCCTTCAAGCTCATGGAAGTCACAAAAATATTAAATGTCTCTAATAACACCACAACTTCATTCACCAATGTTATGCAACATATATTTGTATTTTAAGTTATTTGTTTGAGGCTATGTGCCCACGTAGCGTTTTAAAACGCACAGTGAAAACCGGACTCCTTCCCAGAAATCGCGCTGTTTTTTCCTCGCGATTTCACCACGATTTTACCGCGATTCTGTTTGCGATTTTGCCTCGATTTTCTCAAGCACTTTCCAAGCGATTTGAAGCAGCGCTTGGAAAGTGATTGACAGGTTGGTCACACTCGTCAAAACATAGTGTTTGACAAGTGTGACCAGCTTTTTACTATTGAGGCCGCCTATGTGGCATCAATAGTAAAAGATAGAATGTTAAAAATGATAAAAAAATAAAAATCGGGGTATATTTACCTTCCGACGTCCCGCGCTGCCATCCCGGGCCTCAGCGTCACAAAATTTTGTCTTGCTAAAAATCTGACCATTCTGTGTCCATTAAATGATCAATATTTCTGCATTGACGGCAATTTAGTTTCTTAACCTAAACCACGTTTCGGAGGGTTTCGGCTTTCAAAAGAATAATTTCTACAACCAATGGATGAATTTAACGTCAGGTTATAAGCTTTTATTTACATAACATGGATAGGCGACATAACTTCTGTCAGGGAGTGTAGAGAGCAAAGGTAATCCTGAATGATCTGCAGAGTTCTCAAGCTGAGACTGGAGTATCTGTCCATATGACCACAATAAGCTGCACGCTTCATATAGATAGCCTTTATGAAAGAATGGGCAGAAAAAAAGCCTTTACTTACACAAACAAATTGTAAGGCTTGTTTTGAGTTTGCCAAAAGACATGGGAGACTCTCCAAATGTATGGAGGAAGGTGCTGTGGTCAGATAAGACCAAAATTGAACTTTTTGGCCACCAAGGTAAATGCCATGTCTGGCACAAAAGCAACACCGCTCATCACCCCAAGCCACTGCACACCCAATAAAAGTTGTTTTTTTTTTTAAATCCATTATTATTTCAGTTCCACGTTAGGCTGTGAATAGCAAATTCTGGCAAGTGTAGAGCAAAGCGAAATGCTCATATGGAGCTTTTTATTTCCCGTTTTCAATTAATGGACGACCTCTAAGTGGTTAAAAATAAACCAACAAGGCTGATATATCATGTTGCATTCATTAGAAGTCGGGCTACGTTTGGGTCAAAAAGTTGTCTTTCATGCTTTGCACCACATTTGTATTTTTATACACATTATTCGTAATGTTCTGTGAGAATGTGGCTGATCAGAAAGTGGGTGGGCAGACAGTAGTGGCCAAAATTGTGAACAATTACAACAATTTGGCATAATTTAGTTGATCAAAACATTCCACGAAATATGTGGTATAGACTTGGACTAGACAGTCTATACAAATAAAAAGCTGAAGGGAGTCACGATAATAAATTCTGTGCATTTTTGTCAGGATCCTGTCAGCGCCGGCGTGCAGCCTCCGCTGAGCAGGGACTCACCCGCACTGTAGGGGGGGCCCGGGGTCAGGTACAGCCGGAAAGTACAGATACACGGGACCTGTGGACGCTGAAGTTTAGCAAGCAGTCACAGGACCTACAGTCATGTGACTGCCAGGGGGCGGGGCTTAGTGTCCTGCTTTCAGAGATGGCAGGACACTAAACAGAAATACTCAGTCAGGCAAAACGGAGGTCATACACAGAGATATCAGTAAAGTACCAGGGATGAGACAGAACGGATAGTCAGGGCCAAGCAGAAGTCAAAACCAAACAGACATAGAAGGTACCAAGCAGAATCCAAAGCAATATCCAGAGAACAGACCGTGTGTCGCACAAAGAGAATCAAGCAACCAGAACACAGCACAAACACACTCAGGGGTGACCACACAATGCCAAGGGCGAAAGTATAACTGACGGGGATGGGAGCGTCCTGAGGCTATAAGAAGCCTCTCCTAGAACCAGGGAGAGGCCACAATCATAGCCCCAGGTGTGCAGGTAAGCCTGCACTGGGATCACAACCTTTAACCCCAGAAATGCCAGTCATAAACACTGGTTCCAGACATTAACCCCAAGTGTGCAAGTCAAACCCGCACTGAGATCATGACCGTACCCCCCTCTCAACGGGGGGGGGCTCTGGATCCCCAGGCTTGCCCGGGTACTTAGGATGGAAAGCCCGCACCAGGCGATCAGCATGCATCAACCGGGCAGGTACCCAGGACCTGCCTTCCAGTCCATACCCCTTCCAATGAACCAGGTACTGTACCGACCGCCGTGCCAACCTGGAATCTACGATATGACCAACCTCGTACTCCACCTGCCCCTCTACCAAAACAGGAGGAGCAGCGGACTCGAAGTCTCCCAAGACTGCTTCAAAAGGTTTCAGTAGAGATTTGTGGAGACGTTAGGGATCTTGAAAGAGGGTGGAAGGCACAGCCTATACGCCACTGGATTGATTTTTTCCACAATCTTGTATGGGCCAATGAATTTGGGCTCCAACTTGGCTGAAGGAACCTTCAACTTAATGTTTCGCATGGAGAGCCAAACCTTGTCTCCAACCTGAAACGTGGGCCCTGGTGTTTGTTT
Source organism: Dendrobates tinctorius (assembly GCF_039654945.1). Lineage (NCBI taxonomy): Eukaryota > Metazoa > Chordata > Amphibia > Anura > Dendrobatidae > Dendrobates > Dendrobates tinctorius. Next base: position 26,036,955 of record NW_027361683.1, read on the forward strand.
CCTGTCCGCGAAAAACTTATACCTGCCCTGAGACCTAGATATACTCCGCTGAACTTCTGCCCACGTATTCTGTAATCGCTGAACAGAGCCCTCAGCCCCGGGACACCCCGAATCCAGACGAGAAAACTCACCAAAATGAGGACTGAACCCGTAATTGTTCAAAAAAGAAGTCCTACCCGCTTGATTGACTCACCCGACAAAGGCAAATTCAGCCAACGGCAGTGCATCGCACCAGTCATTCTGTCTAGCAGAGGTTAGACACATGAGGATCTGTTCCAGGGACTGGTTAGTGCGCTCCGTCTGACCATTGCTCTCAGGATGGTATGCAGACGAAAAGGACAGAGACATCCCTAATTTTTTGCAGAAAGCACGCCAAAACTTAGGCTAATTTCACACTTGCTTTTTTTTGCAGCGCGTTTTTCCCGCAAAAAAACGCATTGAAAAAACGCATACAAACGCATACAAATGCTGTGTTTTTTTTCAAGCATTTTTATGAGCATGCATGAAAAAAACGCAGCGTTTTTATGCGTTTGTATGCGTTTTTAGTGCGTTTTTACCGTGTTTGCGTTTTTTCCAACATTAGGTGGCCCCTCACACTAACCCAAACCATGACTTTACTAACCCTTAACCAAACCATACTAACCCTAACCCTGACCCTAACCCTTAACCAAACCATACTAACCCTAACCCTAAACCCTAGCTAACCCTAACCCTAGCCCTAAACCCCCTTAACTAACCCTAACTCTAACCCAAACCCCTAAATTCCATTGTCCAACTAATGGTAAAAAAAAAAAACGCATGCGCAAAAAAACGCATACATAAGCATGCCAATGCGCACATATGCGCACCCATAGACTTATAATGGGTGTCTTGCTGTAAAAAAACGCATTGCGTGCGCATGCGTTTTTTTTGAGGCAAGTCGGACGCCCAAAAAATGCAACAGGATGCATTTTGTGCGCCCGAGCGCATACCGCAAAAAAACGCATGCGCGGAAAAACGCATACAAACGCATGTGTATGCGCACATAAGCGCATCCCATGCAAAGTATAGGAAAAAAAACGCATGCGTTTTTTAGCGCTAAAATACCGCGAAAAAAAACGCAAGTGTGAAACCAGCCTTAGCCACAAACTGCACACCACGATCAGACACCACATTCAGGGGTACCCCATGCAACCGGATCACATGCTGCACAAACAACCTGGACAACGTCTCAGCTGACGGTAGTGCAGACAGGGGTACAAAATGAGCCTGCTTAGAAAACCTGTCCACCACTACCCATACCACTGTATTACCCTTAGATGGAGGGAGATTGGTAACAAAATTCATGGATAAGTGAGTCCATGGTCTTTCGGGCACTGCCAAGGGCATCAGCTCCCCTGCCGGCCAGCTATGAGAGCTTTTAGAACGAGCGCAGACCCCACAACCAGCAATGAAAATTTTTATGTCCGAACCAAGGGTAGGCCAACAAAAGATTCTAGCCACCGCCAGACGCGTGGCTGAAATACCAGGGTGAGCACTCAGCTTGGATTCATGGAACTCCTGCAATAGTTTCAGGCGAAGTTGCTCTGGGACAAACAACTTCCCCTCCAGCTTGGCCGCCGGGGCCCGCGACTGGGCCCCCTGAATCTCCCGTTCCAATTCAGACGAGTCCTCTGCTATCACAACCCCAGGGTGAAGAATGGAGGATGGTGGCTCAGGGGGCGACCCCAGCTGAAAACTGCGCGATAAGGCGTCAGCCTTGACATTCTTAGACCCTGGACGAAATGTAATCGTAAACTGAAAACGGGAAAAAAAAAAGTGACCAACGGGCCTGTCTGGGCGTTAGTCTTTTAGCAGACTCAATGTATGACAAATTTTTGTGATCCGTGATCACCGTAACCGGGTGACTGGCCCCCTCCAAAAAGTGCCTCCATTCTTCAAACGCCAATTTGACCGCAAGAAGCTCTATTGCCTACGTCGTAATTTCTTTCCGCAGCAGAGAACTTCTTGGAAAAGAGAGCACATGGCCTAAGGTTGGTTAGAGTGGCAGGCCCTTGGGACAACACCGCCCCCACCCCCACCTCAGAGGCGTCCACTTCCACGACGAATGGTTTGGACGGATCTGGCTGTACTAACACAGGAGCAGGCATAAAGCTTCTTTTCAGGGTCGCAAAGGCCTCTTTTGCGAGCGAGGACCAGTTTCTCACATCCGCACCTTTACAAGTAAGATCTGAGAGTGGTTTGACCACCTGTGAAAACCCCCGAATAAATTTGCGGTAATAATTGGCGAACGAACACCAAGAAACGCTGAAGACCCTTAAGGTCTCGGGGTTGCACCCAATCCGCAATGGCCTGCACCTTCTTGGGGTCCATGCGAAAACCCTCACAGGACACAATTAATCCCAAAAATGACAATTCTTGAACAAAATTCACACATTTCTCCAATTTGGCATACAGATGATTTTCCCTCAGTCTTTGGAGAACGGTTCGTTCATGATTCAGATGAGATTGACTGTCGGGAGAGTATATCAGAATATCGTCTAAGTAAATAACAACAAAACGACCAATGAGATCTGAGAATACCACGTTGATGAAATTCTGAAATATGGCTGGGGCATTGGTAAGACCAAACGGCATGACTAAATTTTCAAACACTCCCTCGGTCGTGAGGAACGCGGTTTTCGATTCATCCCCCTCCCGGACCCTTATCAAATTATATGCCCCCCCGAAGATCCAGTTTGGAGAACCATTTTGCCCCTGATAGTTGGTTACACAAATCGGGAATCAACGGAAGGGGGTACGTATTTCGTACAGTAATCTTGTTGAGCTCACGAAAATCGAGGCAGGGACGTAAATCACCATGTTTTTTCTTTACAAAAAAAACCCTGCCGCCACAGGTGAGACTGAGGGACGTATGTGTCCTTTGCGAAGACTCTCAGCAATGTAATCTTTCATGACCAAGCGCTCAGGGCCAGATAAATTAAACAGACAGGCTTTAGGCAATTTAGCCCCCGGGACTAACTTGATAGCGCAGTCAAAGGGTCTATGTGGCGGCAACGTCTCTGCCTCGCTTTCAGAGAACACATCTTCGAATTCTTTCAGGTACTCCGGAATACCTTCCAGCTCGACAGATGACACAGATACAGATTTAACAGGTTCAACCAATAGTGCAGACTTATCACATAACATCGAATCATTAAACCTCCACTGAACAATCTCCCCCGTTTTCCAGTTAATGACTGGGTTATGGCGTTGTAACCAGGGCATGCCCACAGGGCTGTGGAGTCGGAGTCGGTGCTCATTTTGGTGGAGTCGGAGTTGGAGTCGGTATAAAATGGACCGACTCCGACTCCTAAAATATATAATAAATTGGGTACAGTAATTCAATGCAGGATGTGCTGAATATTTTTTCATAGGAGTTTGGGAAAGTTATGAAATGTCCTATAAATGGCTGTTCTATTCCTGATCTAAGGCTACATTCACACACAGCGTTTTTCCTGTGTTTTTTGAGGATACGTTTTTCAGCTGCAAAAGTTGATCATCTTTTTAAAAAACTGCATCACCTGAAAGGTTTTTGAGCTCATAGATAATGTTACTCAATAGCAAAAGCAGATTAGAAATCTGCTCTATCTATCCATATCTGTCTATCCATATCGTATCTGTACCAAAAAGAATGAAAACTGGGTAGTACACCAATATATATTCTGTTCTATCTAAATATCTTGATTATTGGATCATAAAAATGATTAAATGTCTGAGGTTCACATTGTACTACAATAAATTTTTCACTTAAATATAAGCAATATGAGTGGGAGTCGGAGTCGTGGAGTCGGAGTTGGAGTCGGAGTCGGTGTAAGGGAAATTGAGGAGTCGGAGTCAGAGTCGCAGGTTTGGTTTACCGACTCCACAGCCCTGCATGCCCAACACCAATCCTGCTGGTAGATTGTCCAGAACCAAACAACTTAATTTTTCCACATGGGTAGTGCCCACTTTGAGCGAAAACAAGTCAGACATAAAGAGAATTCCCTCTTTAGTGAGGGGGGAGGAGTCAATGGCCACCACTTTGATCGGAACCTTAAGTCTAACTGTCCCTATCTTACAGTGTGTGACCAATTGGGAGTCAATGAGATTGATGGATGATCTGCAGTCCACGAAAGCTGTAGAGGGAAAACAACAATTGTCCACTAACAGTTCCACATGAAGCAACACCTTAGAAAACGAGGAAAAGGGTACCTGAGGGTCTGAGTAGTCTCCCCGCTGACTACCCAGACCTAGTCGTTTCCCGTCGACCGGGTTGAGGATGGACAATCAGGACACTCCCTTTTCCAATGTCCCGTTTTACCACAGTAGAAGCATAACTGCTTTTCTCTCCTGCACTGTCTCTCCTTTTCCTTCAGGGAGAGAGCCCCTACGTCCATGGGCACAGAAACAGTCTCTTTTCCACTAGGGAACAATGGAGTCTCCGCCTGCATCAACCCCCTGGCCCGCAGCCTGCAGTCCATCCGGACGGCCTGGGTCATGGCGTCCTCGAGTGAGTTAGGTGGGGGATGTAATGCCAAGGCATCCTGTAACCGCTCGGACAAGCCTCTGCGAAAGAGTCCTCGGAGTGCGGCATCGTTCCAAGAGACCTCTGTGGCCCAGCGGCGGAATTCTGTACAAAACCATTCAGCCGAGTGTTTCCCCTGACACACTCATCACCATGTCCTCTGCCAATCGCACTCGGTCCGGCTCATCATATATGTGCCCGAGGGCCTCAAAAAACGCATTCACAGACACTCTCTCAGGGGCAGTGGGAGGAAGGGAGAAAGCCCAAGCTTGTGGGGACCCTCTTAACAGAGACATAATGACCCCAACCTTCTGACTTTCGTCCCCAGAGGAACGTGGCCTCAAACTAAAGAAAAGTTTGCACCCCTCCATTAAGACCCTGAACTCCTTTTTAGTTCCCAGAAAAGAAATCAGGCAGTTTTAACAGGTGGTTCTGGGGACACCAAAACAACATCACTCGCCCCAGCCCCCAGAGACCCAGCAGCTAAAGCCCCCCGCACTGTCTCAGAAACCTGCTGCTGAGAACGAGCCAGAGCTTGCTGCTCCAGAGATAAACCCTGAAACATCTGACTCAGATTTTTCATTTGCTCAGCAAGAGATTGTATGGGATCCATTTTTCTCAGTAGAGAAAAACTTAACGATCAGTTATAATGTCAGGATCCGGTTAGCGCCGGCGTGCAGCCTCCGCTGAGCAGGGACTCACCTGCACTGTAGGGGGGGCCCGGGGTCAGGTACAGCCGGAATGTACAGATACGCTGAAGTTTAGCAAGCAGTCACAGGACCTACGGTCTTGTGACTGCAAGGGGGCGGGGCTTAGCGTCCTGCTTTCAGAGATGGCAGGACACTATACAGAAATACTCAGACTCAGGCAAAATGGAGGTCATACACAGAGATATCCGTAAAGTACCAGGGATGAGACAGAACTGATAGTCAGGGCCAAGCAGAAGTCAAAACCAAACAGACATAGAAGGTACCAAGCAGAATCCAAAGCAATACCCAGAGAACAGACCAAGTCGTACACAGAGAATCAAGCAACCAGAACACAGCACAAACACACTCAGGGGTCACCACACAATGCCAAGGGCGAAAGTATAGCTGACGGGGATGGGAGCGTCCTGAGGCTATAAGAAGCCTCTCCCAGAACCAGGGAGAGGCCACAATCATAGCCCCAGGTGTGCAGGTAAGCCTGCACTGGGATCACAACCTTTAACCCCAGAAATACCAGTCATCAACACTGGTTCCAGACATTAACCCCACGTGTGCGAGTCAAACCCGCACTGAGATGACGACAATTTTAAATGAGTTGTCTCCTTCCATAAAATCCCAGGCCTAATTTTGTTCTTAAAAAAAACAATAACCACTACCGTCCACTGGTTTACCATTGAGTTTCCGCTGCTGCTAACTCTGTCTGTTATTGTCTGCATCGCTGATGTCCCGTCCACAGCCAGCAGCCAATCAGAGAGCTCAGTGGCTCTGAGGAGGGTGTTCCGTCTACACTGGCAGAGTGGCTGAGGCCACCGATTGGCTGCAGCACTGTTGATGTGGCTGCAGCATTGTTGATGTGACGGCAGCACTACAGTTAATAGCTGACGCTGTGAGCAGTGGCAAAGGCAGTGTCGGACCTGAGGAGGATGAAATGGACATGATAATTATAGCTCTGTTTTGACTTTGTTATATTGCTCTGTTTCAGGAGCCTGGTTACAATTACAGTAGCAAATCACCGATGGGTGAAAATTTGGGAAATTCGTATGCTTCAAATGTGCGAATAAAGGAGGAGCCAATGGATGAAGATTATGATCGGGCACTGGCACCCCCCACCAGCTTTGTAGACAAAGTCAAAGATGAACCCGACAACTCTGAGGTATAGCAGTCCTTAAATGATCACCTTTTTCCTCTAAAATAACGTAGTATATGTGCTTACCACCTTTTTGGAATATTCTCACACTTTTTCCAAATAGTTCTTACAGTTTACTAACAGTACATGGTAGCATTAATCAACAACTGCAAATTCATTTCTTACTGTTATAGGAATATTCCCAGCAACCAAAAACGTCTGATGGGGAGCTTAAAATCAGTGCAGTGTTTTCAGTCAGTGGCAGTCCATTAGGTAAGCAGATTTTTTATGTAATTTAAAGGGATTTGTCATCCCAAACTGACAGGATAAACTAAGGGGACATAACCACTAAGCAAATTGCACCATTACAGGACATTTGTTACTCTGGAATTGCAAACTAAACAACAACAAAAAGTCAATTTCCCAATTGAAATCATATTAGCAGTATACGTTTCATTGCTATAATTAGTTTGAAAACGCTTTATATTCCATATGAAGAATGAGGGGTCCACGTTGCATTTTTGGCGTGGCCAAGTGCTTTATGCACTGTTGCTCCCCCTATCTGTGCATACTGAGCAGCTCCCCGACTGACATTGCTCACTTGGCAAGAGGGAGTGCTGCCTAAACTCACTATGAAGGAGTCAACAGTGCACACACAGTTCGGGGGCTGGCCCACCTTACACCATTGCCTCCTGACACTGGCCTCTGCTTGCTACACCCAGTAGTGTAACCAGCGGCTTCTGCGTGGAGTGGAGATCAGTTTCTTGCTCCTCCTGGCATGCACCTAACACGGGAGCAGCACAAAACTGAGCTCTCGTCATTATTTTCCATGTCAGTAAAATTGCAGCTATACCAAACATGTATAGGTTGTTTTATTTTTGCCACTTAAAAAAAAAAAAAAAAAAAGTGGAAATATGTAAGAGAAAAAAAAGGTTGTTGTGATGCTATTTTCCGAAACCCATAACTGTTTCATTTTTCCTTCAATGGAGCTGTGTGAGGACTTGTCTTTTCCTGGTGAGTCAGGCTTCTATTGATACAGTTTTGGAGGTGATACAATGTTTTTATAGCTTCTTCTAGCATTCTTTTTCAATATTGTGGCAACAAAAAGAAACATGCAAATCTAGCATTTTTTTTTGTCTCTACAGTGTTTACAGATTTGGTTAGTCGATATTAGATTTCAATAGAGCTGACTTCTATGTACATATGTTTACTTGTACTATTTATTTTAAAAGGGAATATATCACCAGGTTTTTGATACCCTTTGTGAGAGAAGCATGATGTATGGGAAGAGACCTTGATTCCACACACCAGTTACATACTGGGCTGCTTGCTGTAGTTTTATCTGCTACAGATCTACCAGTTCTCTGAATACTGAGCTCTGTAGAATCACAATCTCCTATGAACGCAAGCCACTGGCTAGTCTTCATAGTGGTATTGTAATGTAGGCACTGGGGTTTTACCAGACCCTCAGCTGCAATAGCAACCCATCAGCACTGCCGGTCTCCCTGGTTCTCATGCATTAAATGCCAGTATTAGTTAGTGATTGACAGTGGCATTTAAGAGGTTTATTTAAGCCGTTAGAAACAAATTCAAGATGTTTGGCAGCAGCGATGCAAGCTTTGTTCCTTTTTTTAAATCAAATATCTTTTATTGAAAAAGTCCTATTACAGACTTTTCATCTTTTAAATAGCATGAATGAAAAATATAATACCATACTATAAAACATAGACAAACTATCACAACTTCAGTTCCCTTAAACCACCCTAAACCCAAATCCCAACATTCCTGAGAAGACCATTTTCATTGTCAGAGCAGTTCTAGAATAACGGAGTATAAAGTTAGTCGATGTGCGGAGAAGGAAAAAAAGAGGACTAACAATCAAGGGATAGCATCGTAAATATTGTGTCTTTAATTGGAAGATTTATGAGAAGAACTGGAATTTCCAACCAGGGACTCCACATCTTTTCAAATTTGCAAATCAAGTTACGTTTGATGGATTCCTCTTTCCAACCAAGCTCCGTTCCTGTTCCTTAGTTGCTTCAAAGAAGGGGACATGGATGTTATAGATCTACCATCTATATAAAAAAAATCCTCCTTTTGGATTAGATTATAAAGTATGGACAAAAATGTGAGCAAAACCACTAAATAAAATAATTCAGAAAATTATTCACCTCAACCAGCGCAAATTTGTTCCAGGTTGGTCTACATCCGAAAATATAAGGAGAGCGCAGTTAATTGCACAGTAGGGTTGAAAAGGACAATGAGATTGGGCCTTGTCACCTCTGGATACTGATAAGGCATTTGTTTCGGCCCATTGGGCCTATCTTGAAAAGGCCCTTTGAGAATTTGGCTTTGGAACAGACTTCAGAAGATGGATTGCAGTCTTGTATCCGTCTGTGAAAGCCAAGGGAGAAGGACTAGGCAGCAGAGCCATCTTTTTCTTTTGTTTTCCATTGCCATTTAACCACTAGCTTTAGGACTGCTGGGTATTAAGGGATTAAAGTGGGTTCCCGTGATTTAAAGGGAATCGGTCACCATCAAAAACGCTAGTAGGAAGTTGAAGTTCTATAGAGGGGCAAAGTAAAAAAAAACAAAAACAAATTATAAAAATATATAATTTTTTAAATCACAAAATATGGAACAAAACAAGGAAAAAAATCATACCAATATTGACATATATTTGTGAGAAGAAAAATAAACAAAAAAAGTACATATATTTGTTATCGCGGCATCCAAATCAAATTGATCTATAAAACTGGTAAACCTCTTCATTGAACGCCGTAAAATAAATAAATAAAAAACATAGAAAAATAACTATGCTTTTCATCATACTGCTGAACAAAAAGTGACATAAAGCACAATCGTACAGTTAAATGGAAATTGAAATGGTATCGCTGAAAATCTTTTCTGGTCATGCAAAAAACAAGCTGCCATACAGCTTTGTCTGTGGAGAAATAAAAGTTACAGCTCTCAGAATATAGCGATGCAAAAACAATTTTTGTCTAAAAAAAATTTTATTGTGTAAAAGCACCAAAAATAAAATAAATTTGTAATTATGGTATCACTGTAAATGTACCGACCCAAAGAATAAAGCGGCCTTATCAGTTTTACAACACTGAGAATGGCAGAAAAGCAAACAGAAATCAATTCCAAATTGCTGGATTTTGTTCATTCCTTCTGCCAGAAAGCGGAATAGAAAGTGAAAATGTTATGTGCCTGAAAAGGGTACCAATAAAAACGTTCAACTCATCCCGCAAATAAGAAGTCCTCTCATGTCTCAGCAGAAGTATAGAAAAACTATAGCTCTCAAAATATGGTTATGCAAAAAAAATTTTTGTAAAGAAAAAAACATTTTTTGTGTGTTAGTAGTCAAACATACTGTGTTCCAAATTATTATGAAAAAAATATTTCCTCATATTTTCTCTAAATTACCTATATGAATTGCAGTCATTGTTATTTTCCAGTCATCTAATATTCTAGTATAATTGCAATGTTTTTGAACAAACTGCCTATGAAAACAGTATATTTTTAAAAATAAGAAACACTCAAAATGCATGTTCCAAATTATTATGAACAGCAGAGTTTTCAACCTTTTTATTTTTATTTTGAACCAAAAAATGGTCAATTGTGAAATTATAAGCATTATCAGCTTATTACAAAATGAAATCAGTTTTCAAGTCAAAACTTTATTCTAGGTGATGTTACATTTGCACATAGGACCCCTTGTTCAAAAGAAGCTTCTGAACTCTCTCGTCCATTGAATTTGTCAGTTTTTGGATGGTTTGTGCTTCAGTTGTTTAGCATGTGGACAGAATACCCTCCCAGAGCTGTTGCTTAGATGTGAACTGCCTCCCGCCATCATAGACACTCCCTTTTGATGATGCTCCAGAGGTTCTCAATGGGGTTGAAGTCAGGGGAAGATGGTGTCCTCTTTTATGCCCATAGCAGCCAGAGATGCAGATGTGTTATTTGCAGCATGAGACGGTGCATTATCATGCATGAAAATGATCTTGCTGTGGAAAGCACGGTTCTTCCTCTTGAACCATGGCAGGAAGTGCTGTTTTAGAAACTCCACATAGATTATGGAGTTCATCTTTACCCCTTCAGGGATCCTAAAGGGGCCGACAATCTCTCTCCCCATGATTCCAGCCCAAAACAATACTCCACCACCTCCTTGTTGGCGCCTTAGCCGTGTTTTCATGGGGTGTCCATCAACCAGCCATCCTCCACTCCATCCATCTGGACCATCGAGCGTTGCACGGCACTCATCGGTGAACAAAACAGTTTGGAAGTCAGTCTTCATGTATCGTTTGGCCCACTGGAGCCGTTTCTGCTTGTGTGCAGTGGATAGAGGTGGTCGACAGGATGGCTTACGCACAGCTGCAAACCTCTGAAGGACCCTGCATCTTGTTGTTCGGGGGACGTTGGAGGCACCAGCAGCTTCAAAAACTTGTCTGCTGCTATGACAAGGCATTTTTGCAGCTGCTCTTTTAATCTGACACAATTGCCTGTTGAAAAGAGTCCTCAATTTTTCCTTATCAGCACGCACACGTGTGTGCTGGGAATCAGCTACATACTACTTGATTGTGCGATGATCACGATGAAGTGTCTTGGCAATGTTGATTGTTGTCATGCCTTGACCTAAATACTCCACAATTTGTTGTTTCTCAGCAGTCGACACATCCTTTTTCTTTCCCATTTTGGCAAAAAATGTAGGCTGCTTAATAATGTGGAACAGCCTTCTTAAGTAGTCTTGCCTTTATTGCCTTTATTTGGACACACCTGCCAAACTAATTTGCACAGGTATCTGCAATTGCTTTCAGTGATATAAGGAGCCCTGACACACATCACCATCAATGAGTTTAAATGACAAACAAAAAAATTCTAACCTTATCACTCCTAAACGCTTTTTGCATAATAATTTGGAACACCGTTTATACCATATTTTTTGGACTATAAGACGCACCTTACCATAAGATGCACCTAGCTTTTAGAGGAGGAAAGTAGAAAAAAATTGAAGCAAAGAAATGTGGTATGTGGTCATGAGGCACTATTGTGGGGGGGGGGGGGGGGTCTGATGCCAACATGGTTATAGAGGTAATGTCCCCCAATTCTGTACTAATATCCCCCATCCTGGTTTATACATGGCCCCGCGTGCTCATCCTAGTATACATGGCCCTCTCATCATCATCCTGGCATACATACATGGGCCCCTCATCACCATCCTGGTGTACATGGGCCCCATCACACTGCACACATAAAAATATAAACCATTCTACTTACCTTCCCTCTGGTTCCTCGTAGCATCCTGTTCTGATGCCGGCAGTGACGTCATGCGCTGCTTACAAGCCAAGATCAGCTGCTGGAATTCTCACTGCTCCCCAGGTCTATGGGCGTGTGGAGAAATGAATATTCAAATTCTTTAATAGTGGCCAGAGTGTTGGCCGTAGTCGCCGGCTTCCTGCAGCGTTTGGGCAATCACTATGACCGCTATTAAAGAGAATGAATATTCACTGCTCTCCACTCCAATGGGCATGGATAGTAGTGAATATTCATCTTCTTTAACCCCTTCCCGACCAGTGACACAGCGTATCCATCATGAAAGTCGGTACCAATCCGACCAATGACGCATATGCTGTGTCATGACTTTAAAGCCCCCCTGCAGGTCAAGTGACCGGGGTTAGTGGAAGGTCACCCGACCCGCAGATACAGGGGGCTTTGTACTTCACCACAGGGGGAGTGGCTTCGCCCCCACGTAACTACGATCGCTCTGATTGGCTGTTTCACTTTTAACAGCCAATTAGAGCGATAGTAATATTTCATCAATGAAATTTGATGAAATATTACAAACCAGCCATGGCCGATGCAGCAGTAGCATTGGACATGGCTGGAGACACCAATCCGACACCCCCCCCCCCCCCCACACCGGCTAACGGGGGCGATCGGCCCCCGCCACTGAATGACAGCGGCGATCTGCCGCCGCAGTCATCATCTGCTCCCCCCGCCTTCCCTCCGCTCCCCCCAGCTTCCGATCACCTCCCCTCCCACCCCCTGGTACCTTCCGATTGCCGCTGTCGCTCCCGTGGTCCTGGATCATGGGTGCCGCCATCTTGAAAAATGCTGCAGATTCCATTCATTCATTTTGATCACTGTGGTAAACTCTCACAGTGATCAAAATAATATTAAAAGTAAATAAACCCCCCTTTATCACCCCCATAGGTAGGCACAAATAATAAAATAAAGTAAATATTTTTATTTTTCCATTAGGGTTAGAATTAGGGTTAGGGTTGGAAATCGGGTTAGGGTTGGAAATCGGGTTAGGGGTGGAATTAGGGTTAGGGGTGGAATTGGAATTAGGGTTGGAATTAGGGTTAAGATTAGGGTTAGGGGTGTGTTGGGGTTAGGCTTGTGGTTAGGGTTGGGATTAGGGTTGTGGTTAGGGGTTGTTGGGTGTGTTGGGGTTAGGGTTGGAGTTAGAATTGAGGGGTTTCCACTGTTTAGGCACATCAGGGAGTCTCCAAACACGACATGGTGCCACCATTGATTCCAGCCAATTTTGCGTTCAAGAAATCAAACGGCGCTCCCTCCCTTCCAAGCCCCGACGTGTGCCCAAACAGTGGTTTATCCCAACATATGGGGTATCAGCGTACTCAGGAAAAATTGCGCAACAACTTTGGGGGTCTAATTTCTCCTGTTACCCTTGGGAAAATAAAAAATTGGGGGCTAAAAAATTATTTTTGTGGATAAAAAATTATTTTTTTTTATTTTCACGTTTCTGCGTTATAAACTTCTGTGAAGCACTTGGGGGTTCAAAGTGCTCACCAGACATCTAGATAAGTTCCTTGGAAGGTCTAGTTTCCAAAATAGGGTCACTTGTGGGGGGTTTCTACTGTTTAGGCACATCAGGGGCTCTGCAAACGTAACGACGACCGCAGACCATTCCATCAAAGTCTGCATTTCAAAACGTCACTACTTCCATTCCGAGCCCTGACGTGTGCCCAAACAATGGGTCCCCCTCACATATGGGGTACCAGCGTACTCAGGACAAACTGTACAACAACTTTTGGGGTCCAATTTCTCCTGTTACCCTTGTGAAAATAAAAAAATTGCGAGCTAAAAAATCATTTTTTGAGGAAAAAAAATTATTTTTTTATTTTCACAGCTTTGTGTTATAAACTTCTGTGAAGCACTTGGGGGTTCAAAGTGCTCACCACACATCTAGATAAGTTCCTTGGGGGGTCCAGTTTCCAAAATGGGGTCACTTGTGGGGGGTTTCCACAGTTTAGTCACATCAGGGGCTCTGCAAACGTAACATAGACCCCTCCAATTGACTTCAAATGTGAGGTGGTCCCTAAAAAAAAAAATGGTTTTGTAAATTTTGTTGTAACAATGAGAAATCACTGGTCAACTTTTAACCATTATAACTTCCTAACAAAAAAAAAATGTTTCCAAAATTGTGCTGATGTAAAGTAGACATGTGGGAAATGTTATTTAGTAACTATTTTGTGTCACATAACTCTATGGTTTAACATAATAAAAATTCAAAATTTGAACATTGCTAAATTTTTGCCAAATTTCTGATTTTTTTCACAAATAAACACACAAATTATCGACTTAAATTTACCACTAACATGAAGCCCAATATGTCACGAAAAAACAGTCTCAGAATCGCTAGGATCCGTTGAAGTGTTCCAGGGTTATTACCTCGTAAAGGGACACTGGTCAGAATTGCAAAAAATGGCCTGGTCATTAAGGTCAAAATAGGCTTGGTCATAAAGGGGTTAATAGCAGGCACAGTGGTAAGGGCTCTTTCACATGTCAGTGGGTCTGGTATGTGTCATGAGTTTTCACACGTACCGGAGACACTTGCCGCATGTAGACCCTTTAAAGTGAATGGGTCTGTGCACATGTCAGTGTGTTTCCACCTTTGTATTGTCTAGTGACATCAAGCCTACGGATTAGTAATGGAAAGGCGTCTATAAGAATACAATGCAGCATGTGCAGGGGAGAATGATGAGAGCTGTCTTTAGCACCCTGGTCGGGAGAACAGCATAAACAATACCGCCGCTTCCCAAGGGCCGGTAGGTGTAGTACTGATGCTGCACATGGTTGTCACACATATGTCACAAGTATTGTACACACAGACACCGATATCTCCGGTACTGTTTTTTTCCGGTATCAGAAATATCATGATGTGTGAAAGAGCCTGTAGCCGCAGCCACCGGGCAATCACGTATGCCCGCTAATAAAGAGAATCTATTTTCACTGCTCTCCACGCCCATGGGAGTGGAGAGCAGTGAATATTCATTCTATTTTATAGCGGGCTCATGTGATCACCAAGCTGCTGCAGGAAGCTGGCTGCTGCGGCCCATGGTGTGTCTGCTATTAAAGAAGAATAATATTCCAGTGCTCCACTTGCTCATAGTCGCTCCAACCTCTCGACGCCGCTTCAGTGCATGGCGGTAGGCAGGATTATGGGCTTGTGGAGTATAACTTTGGGCACAGTGTTTGCTGCAGCTGCAGTAGCTCCTGCCTTCTGTGACCCACTCATCCGCCGCTCCTCCACCACCCCATCCACAGACACAGCAGGTCCATCTAGACTAAAGACGCACCCCACATTTTCCGACAAAATTTTGGAGGGGAAAAGTGTGTCTTATAGTCCGAAAAATGCTGTATGTAAATCTGGTATCGCACCGACCCAAAGAATAAAGTCATCTAATCATTTATACACACGAGGAACGCTTAAAAAAATAAAACCAATTCTTCAGCTGCTGTTGATTCATTCATTCTGCTTCCCAAAGCTCGCAGTAATGCTTGGCTCGCATTTTTCCTGTGCTGAGCGCTTACACTGGGGTCTCCATGTAAATCTCTGCAATATGTGATTTGGGCAAAACCTCAGGTGGAAGATTCCCTATAATGAGGCAGATAGAGGCACTCTGGATGCGGTCTGGCCTGTGATCCAGCGGTATCCATCTTTTTAAGCGTCTTTTTAGATGTTCACAAAAGCATGGTTAGCCACAGTTTTGCACATCTCTGAAAAGGACACCCCTGAACAGAGGCCAGACGTAAGTAAATAAGTAAGTGCTCAGTGTAGAGCACAGGATAAATGTTATCCAAAATGTTCCCATTAAAAGCACCAACATAATCCACAAAGCAAGTCCCCACTTGGGTCTGCCACAGTCAATGGAAGTATATGGCCTTCCACGTTACTGGTAGCACAAAGGCTCTGGAAGTACCCCCCCAATAAAAAAAAAAAAAAAGAATCAAGCAAATTCTGCGCTCCTGAATCCAAATGCATGACACCCTTCCGAACCCCACAGTGTGCCTAAACCACATTTAGTGTTCACATATTTGTCATTTCTGTAGCGAAGAGAGCCCGCTTAATTTATGGTGTGCATGACCCCAGAATCACAATCTAGGCACAATATATAGGGATTACAACGTACTGGGCACTACAATGGCAGATTTGCAATTTTTACTCAGTAACATCCTTGCGCTTGTTTCTGGAAAACACCCATGGAGTCAATATTGTCAGACACCTGTAGATAAAATCCCAGAGGAGGGGATCCTGTTCTTCTGACACTTAGGGGCTCTGTATATGGAGTCCATAATTTCTTTTACAATCTTTTTTTTCTCTGCAAGAGTCAAAAATCGCTGCTTCTCTCCGAAGTCTTGCCACGTGGCTAAGCAGTACTGTACAGCCACATATGGGGTGTTGCAACTTTCAGCAGAGATTGTGGGACACATTCTGGTGCAATTTCTACCCTTTTTCCCTTGTGAAAAAAACCCTACATTTTTGTGGTAAAAATGTGACTATTTTTTCTTCACCACCCAAGGGTATAAAATTCTGTGACCCACCTGTGGTGTCAATATGGTCACTGCAAGCCAGATGACTGAACTGAGAAGTGCAGTTTGCAAATTGGGGTCACTTTTGGGGCGCTCTGCTGTTTTGGTACTTCAGGTGCTCTGCCATTGTGACATAGCACCCTTAAACCATAATAGTAAATCTGCACTTTTTTTTTTTTAGCTTTACACTTTGAAAAGTAGTTTTTGACCACATATGAGGTATTGGCGTACTTAGGAGAAATTGTTTAACCGATTGTACCATTCATTTTCTCCTATTACCCCTTTTGAAAATTAAAAACTTGGGGCCAAACCAACATTTTAGTGGAAAAAATGGTAATTTTCTATTTAATCAGCCCAATGTTAAACAATTCTGTGAACCGACGGAAGCTTAAAAGCGCTCATTACACCCCTAGATGATTTCCTCGAGAGGTGTAGTTTCCAAAATGGAGTAATTTGTGGGGGTTTCAGCTGTGTTGGCATGTCAGGGGCTCTTCAAATGGCTTCTGCAGTCAATTTCACCCAAAATGGGGCTACAAAATTCAAATCACTTTTTTTTTCCTTTTAAGCCCTGCCTTGTACCAAATCAGTAGTTTTTCACCACATATTGAGTATTTGTGTACTCAGGAGAAATTGCACAACAAATTGACAAATTTGAGGCAAAAGCGAAATTTTTGTGGGAAAAATGTGTTGTTTTTTTTTTATTTTCCCCGCTTAACCTTATAAAATTCTGTGAAGCACTTGTGCTTTCAAGGTGCTCACCACACCTCTAAATAAATTCCTTAAGGGGTATAGTTTCCAAAATGGGGTTACTTGTGTGGGGTTTCCGCTGTTTAGCCACATCAGGTGCTCTGGAAACGTGACATGGCATCCGCTATCTATTTCAACCAGTTTTGCACTTCAGAACAAATGGTCCGAGACCTGCCATGCGTCCAAACAGTAGTTTTCCACCACATATGGGGTATTTGCAATCTCAGGAGAAAATGAACAACAAATTGTATCCATGTTCTCCTGTTACTCTTGTAAAAATGCAAAATTTGGGGATAAAGGAACATTTTTGTTGGGAAAAAATGTTATTTTTTCCCTTCCATATTGCTTTCATTCCTGTGAAACTCCTGAAGAGTTAATAAACTTCTAGATTGTGTATTTTGAGCACTTTGAGGGGTGCAGTTTTTACAACGGTGTCACTTTTGGTTTTTTTTTGTTTTTTTTGTTATATAGGCCTCTCAAAGTCACTTCAAATGTGATGTGATAACTAAAAAAAAATTGTTTTGTAAGTGTTGGAAAAATTGCTGATAAACTTTTAACCCTTCTAATTTTATAAAATTTATAGTTTTTGAATCTTGTGAAATTTTCTAATTTTTTTCTTGTCAAATTTTGTTATATTTTTTCATAAATAAACCAAAATCATGTCGGGCCTCATTAATGGTGGAGCTTTCTCCACACATGTTGGATACTGGCTATATTAAATAGCCAAGTTCTTTGTCCTTCCACTGCTACCAGAACTGTTCTTATGTAACGGCTGTTAACTATTTAAGCACCACTGTCAATCATCCACAGTGGCCTTTAAAGGGAATCTGTCACTGGAAGTTGCAGGCCTATGTAAATGGCCTGGGTCCGGTCCGATGGGCGGTGTTTCTTCTTTTTTTTCTCCACCCTATCCGTGGCCCCCGTCCTTGCTCTTCTCCGGTATTCTTCTCCATCGTTCGCGCGTGTGCAAAGCAATCTTCGCGCAAAGCAATCTTGCTTCGCGCACGCGCAGTATGCTTTGCCCAACTTGGGGCAAAGTAAAAAATCATTACTGCGCATGCGCCGGTACACTATGTCCTGGAAGTATTTCGCTGTGTTCCGGGACATAGTGTGCCGGCGCATGTGCAGTAATGATTTTCGGCTTTGCCCGCAGTTGGGCAAAGCATACTGCTCGTGGGCAAAGCATACTGCTCGTGCGCAAAGCATACTGCTCGTGCGCAAAGCAAGATAGCTTTGCACACGCGCGAACGATGGAGAAGAATACCGGAGAATCACTTATCAGCTCCCCCCTGCTGATTGCCTTAGTTGTTGCCATCTTGTTCCCTTTTGCAGAGCTTTGAAGGAGACAGCAATTTTCACTGTACACTGCAATACTTGCAATTCTATGGTATTTGACGTAATATGTCAGCATGTTTTTGCTATATAATTTGAGAGCGGCATAATATAGGGCAGGTTAGCTTTATTCCAAGGATATCTTACTAGAATGTGAGTTGTTTCAGTGCTATCAGTGTTTCATCAGCAGGAGATTATCACTAACTAGGTCTCAGGAGCACATCTCATATCAGGCTAATTTTTTTTTAACCCCACGTCATGCACTGATTAGCTTTTTGCAGACAATGTTCTCTGTACGCAGGAAGCTGCCAGTCAGTGGTGTGAGCGGGATTTTATAGTGCTTAGCATTATGCCAACACATATACAACCAAATAATACGAGTTTTATTAAAACAACGGCAAGCAGTCTAGTGGTACATTGTTGGAATTGGGTTCTCTTTCCCTACATTTCTGTAGATTACACAGAAGGCTGCTAATCATTGGTGTGGGCGGGGTTATACAGGGCTTAGCATTCAGAGCACTCTTAGATAATCTGCTTGTAATTAAACATGTGTTGTATAGAAACAGTGACACATCCTTGAAGTCTGCTTCTCCGTCTCTACCTCAGAGTTTGATCAGAGTGTGATCTGATTCTTTTGTATGAAGAGAATATGGAAAAAAAAAATTTCCATTCTGTGAGGCTATAAAAATCTGACTGCACTCAAATGTCATCCGAGTACAGTCCGATGTTTCCAATACGCACTCATTGACTGGCTTGCCCGAGTGCGATATGAAGATTAGATTAAACTCTGGCATGCAACAATTTTTTTCCCCTAAAACAGGTACTGACCTAAGGAAAAAAAAAAAACGGACATATGCACAGGCCAATAGAATTTGTCCAAGTACGATCCAATGTTTTTGTCGGATTGGACTAGGACTGAAATTATGCTAGTCTGCACCTGCTCTTTTGATAGGTCAGTGGAGGGGTTTTCCAGCTCTGGTGGAATTTTGGACATGTGTTGCCGCTTGCTGAATTCTAAGGGCTCATTCAAACGTCAGCTTTTTTCATAGTCGATAAAAACAGACCGAGTTTTATCACTGAGTTTGATCAGATTATCATCAGAGTGCTGTCTGATTTATTCAACGATCCATAGACTTTAATTTTTGGGTTTGACACTCCGACACACAATATTGGACACGCCTGTGATTTTGCACAGACCACTCTGTCCTTAAAAAAAGAAAAGAAAAAAATCAGACATATGAACCATAGATTAAAGATGCGAGTTCTATCCTTGAAAACACTGATGGCATCAATATGTATAAAACTGACGACTGATTGAGCACTAACAGTTGTCTCAATGGTACACGGAGAGAAGCATATAGGTGGCACATGACTGCAGGAATGCAAATTGCACACTAGCGATCACGTGATGCCTGCTGTAACCGGCAAACGGAACAGAATCCTATCTGCAGATTACAATCTATTAGGACCCGGCAGCTTGCCAAAAATTCCAAGGCTAGACAAGCCCTTTGATAACAGATTTGTGGGGATCTGACACCCCCACCGATCAGCTGTTCCAGCTATGGCCGAAAGTCAGCCATGAGCAGAGGCGGTACAGCACTAATCTTTTCACTTTGTAGTGGCTGGTCTTCATTACTGCAGTTCAGCTTCTGATCACTTTTGTAGGAACTGAACTGCAGGAATAGGCACTGCACACAGACCTGTTATTAGAGCCCGAACAAAAGGAGACGTCATCAGTATCACAGTCTTGTACAATCCCTGTAACCTTAGTATGTATAAATTAATTCTTGTGTCATCCTTAAAAGTCCGAACTGTTTTCACAAATTTTCTTTAAACTGCACGTCCTCAGCATAAATTAGACTCCACCATTAATGAATAAGCGTGAACAATCCTGTCCTTTTCTAGGGAAAGTCGTCTTGGTCTTTTCCAACTCAAAGGCTGTTTACTCTTTCTATTTTTGCAGTGTTGTTTTTTTTTTTTTGCTGCCATATTTTCTGAAGGCAAAAAAGCTGCATTTTAGTGTATCCACAAAACCTATGAGATTTTGAAAATGTCATGCACATAGCTTTTTTTGTTGTGACTGAATTTGAGCACTGTAGTGTTTTTTACACTCTGCAGTAAAACAATTCTTTCAGTTTTTTGCAACGTTTGTATAGTGTTTTTTTTTCTTTTTATCCGTAAATGGCATTGAGTGCAAAAAATGAAGCGCCACATTTATGCAGCGTTTTTTTGTGTGAATGAATGTAACGTACTGTAGATAAATTACACGTGATTCACCTGAAATTGCAGCTTCAGTGGCATGTAAAAGTTTGGACACCCCTTGTCAAAATTACTGTTATTGTGAACAGTTAAGCAAGTTGAAGATTAAATGATCTCTAAAAGGCTTAACGTTAAAGATGATGCATTTCCTTTGTATTTTAGGTACAAAAAAAAGTAACTTTTTACATTTTAAAAATTACAAAAAGGAAAATGAGCTGATGCAAAAGTTTAGGTACCTTTGGAGATTTGTGTGCTCAGATCATTTTGACCAAGGTTTCAGACCTTAATTATCCTGTTAGGGTAATGGCTTGTTCTCTATCGTCATTAGGAAAGGCTAGGTGATGCAAACTTCCCAGGTTTATAAAAACGCAGCCTCCTCTAACCTTGTACCAAAAAACTGCAGCCAATGGTGGTTCTAAGCAGCTGCCAGCACTCTGAAAATTAAATTAGTTGAGGCCCACAAAGCAGGAGAAAGCTATAAGAAGATGGAAAAGCATTTTTAAGTTGCCTTTTCCTCAGTTCGAAATGTAATTAAAAAATGGTGGTTAATAGAAACTGTGGAGGTTAATATAAGGTCTAGAAGACAAAGAAAAGTTTCAGTGAGAGCTGATTGTCGGATTACTAGAGACAAATCAGCACTTGTTTGACTGCGAAAGACCTTCAGAAAGATTTGGCAGACTCTCTGGAGTTTTGGTACATTATTATACTGTTCAGAGACACCTGCACAAATATGGCCTTCATGGAAGAGTCATCAGAAGTAAAACCTCTCCTGCGTCCTCACCATAAAATCATAAAAGTTGGCTTCAGAAATATGCAAAAGAACATCTAAAAAAGCCTGATGCATTTTGGAAACTAGTTTTGTGGACTCATGAGGTTAAAACAGAACTCTGACTACAATGATCAAAGGTATGTGTGGAGGAACATCTCGCCAACTATTAAGCATGGGGGTGGATCATTCATGCCTTGGGGTTGTGTGGCAGCCAATGACACGTGGAGCATTTCACAGGTTGAGGTAAGAATGGATTCAATCACATTTCAACACATTTTTGATGCAAACATAGCATCATCTGCAAAAAAAGCTGAAGTTGAAAGTTTTGTAATTTTTAAAATGTAAAACATAAAAAAATATATTTTGCCTAAAATATAAAGGAAATGTGTTATCTTTAACTTTAGCCCTTTTAGAGATCATTTCATCTTCAACTTGCTTAATTGTTGACAATAATAGTAATTTTGACTAGGGGTGCCCAAACTTTTACATGCACTGAATTTGCTGTGTTTGATATGTATGGTTTTTATTGCCAACGGTGAAGGTTTAGCTGCAGAAAAGAACGCCATGTGTGAACATAACCCAATTTTTAATGATTTTACCATTGCTAGTGTTTTTTAGGTTAATAGTGTTTCAAAAGCAGAGGGCAAACAAAAAAGTAAAATGCAACTGCCTTATGGCATCTTCAAAAACTAGGGAAGTGCACATCTGCGTCAGTAGAATTTCCAATTAGTGTGAAATAAAGGCTGGATATTTTTGCACATTGACATTTAAGCGCAGGCCTTCGTTGCTCCTTTGTTGCATATTTGTAAGTTCTGTTTATAAGAAAGTAAATTATTGCCACTTTCAATCTAACCAGTTTGCTGATTCATGTGTTCTTCAATAGCTCCCCAGCTCTCCAGTGGAGTGCAGGCACCCGAGAGTTCCCCAGGGGCAAACAAATCTGTTCCAGAAGTCCCTGCAACCTCTGTCAGAGTCTCCTGTTCAGGCTGCAAAAAAATTCTCCAGAAGGGACAGACTGCATACCAGCGAAAGGGATCTACCCAACTCTTCTGCTCCACCCTTTGCCTTACTGGCTACACTGTACCTCCCGGCACCCGGCCATTTCCTGCTTCCAAGAAAACCTGCTCCAGCTGCTCAAAGTAGGCTGCAATTGTTATTAATATGTCACCAATTTATCTGCATTTTGACAAGCATTTAGTTGCAGTTAAAGTTAAGCAAAGGATTCTGATTTTGGTAATGTCATTAAAAAGGACCTTTCACCATATTTTTTCTAATGTTTTTTCTATTCAACTGGACACACGATGTAACAGTTGTTCCAGAGATGACTAAAACTCTTTTTTTTTTTTTATTTTGCCTCTATGTTGCAGAGATATTAACAATCAAAGTATTTGACACTCAATGATATAATTTTTTTTAGGATAATTGGGTGTTATCAGATAGTATTCATTGTATTTCTTTCCCCTGTATGATGTTGACCAATCATAATCAGGTAACAACACTCAATGGAAAGGCGATCACATCCCTAACTCACTTAGGACTGATTTCTCAGGTATGTTTGATGTAATAATACAGCTTTGATCTCCTGTTGTAACCTTGTGAATGATTAGAAAGCACAGATGAGGAACACTTTTCAGATAAGATGTTTGAGGGGAGGGGCAACCACAGCCGAGTTTTGCCGTGCTCCATTACAAACCCTTTTATCAGCTCTCATCTCCTAGCACTGCCAGCTTTGCTGTTGTGCTCCTACCCACACAGTGTCTATACACAAATGAGAACTTCACAACTTGTACTTGCTCTGCAGTGAGATCAGAGCAGGATCTCACAGAGAATTAGCACAGATCAGGTAAGTTACTTTTGTGTGGTACATAATGATAGCCCTGATTTCACTGCATTACAAGTTGCTTGAGCACAGAAGATATACCGTAAGTCATTACTTACACTCTCAGTAATCAGGAAAGCTGATGGAATAGTTTGTAATTTGACACCGTTAAACTCTGCCACATTACTCCTCTTTTCTCACTAATATACTCAAGAAGTTAGAAAAGATCAGGACTGTCTGTTATTATGTATCTCACACTCTGAGAAAAATGTTCTAGGCTATAGTGGGGGCATGTTCTTCTTTCCTTTGAGTGTTGCTGCCTGTTTATGATTGGTCAGCATCATACAGGGAGTGGAAGTACATGCCCTCAGTGAAAACTGATAACTCCAGTTTGGGGGAAGAAAAAATAATTAGTTAACTCATTAGGTGCCATACACTTTGGTTGTTAATATCTCCGTAACGGAGAGATGAAATGAAAAAAGAAAAATGTTATATTCTTCTCTCTAGACCATAAAATTGTGTGTCCAGTTCAATATGAAAAAAATGGTAAAAGGTCCTTTAAGGTATTTGTGCATACACATCTCAACATTGAAATTGCAACAGCAAACTTGAAAAGTCGTGGAATTATAGAAATGACAGGATCAATAGATATGTTTTTAACATGCAAATAATGAAAAAATGGAAACAAAACATTTTTCAAAACTTCATTATCAAGTTTGAGCGCACACAGGCACTTGTATGCCATGGCATGTGTAAGGCGTAGCACCGTACACAGTGATGAGGCAGTGACCCATAAAGTTCAAACATAAAAGTCTCTTTATTGCGTTATCTTCACACAGAGAAGGTTCCAATCCACACAATTGCATATAACTTCAGTGCATATTATCAGTGTTCAATTCACACCAGTTCATAGCACTTCTTAGTACACAGCATCCTTTAGATTGCAGTCACTACACCCACTAGTCCTCCACTGACTAGTTCTCGTGGGTGTCCTGCAACGCTGTATCACAGTCTCTAATCACAACCATACACAGTCCTTGATATCCTCCGGGTTGCAACCGGGCCCCATATCAACCTGGTTGCAGATGTTAAAGGGAATCTGTCACCCCATTTTTCAACTATGAGCTGCCGGCACCGCCATCAGGGACTTATCTACAGCATTCTGGCTCAGGTAATGCAGCTCATCCAGGATGGCACATGAATGTGAGCTGTGGCAAGATAGTTTGCTGTGTCTGTCAGCATAGTGTCCAGAGGCTGGAGGCACTACCAGGAGACAGGCCAGTACACCAGGAGACGTGGAGTGGGCCATAGGAGGGCAACAACCCAGCAGCAGGACCGCTACCTCCGCCTTTGTGCAAGGAGGAACAGAAGGAGCACTGCCAGAGCCCTGCAAAATTACCTCCAGCAGGCCACAAATGTGCATGTGTCTGCCCAAACGGTTAGAAACCGACTCCATGAGGATGGTCTGAGTGCCCGACGTCCACAGATGGGGGTTGTGCTCACATCAGCCAGAAAGCATTAGTACTGAGATGTGGTCCATGGTCCCCACCTGCAGAACCACTGCTTTATTGAGGGTGTCTTGATAATTGCCAATAATTTCCATCTGTTGTCTATTCCATTTGCACAACAGCATGTGAAATTGATTGTCAATCAGTGTTGCTTCCAAGTTTGATTTACTTGGAGTTATGTTCAGTTGTTTAAGTGTTCCCTTTATTTTTTTGAGCAGTGTAATATACATGTGTGTATATATGTTTGTGTGTGTGTGTATATATATATATATATATATATATATATATATATATATATATATGTATGTGTGTGTATATATATATATATATATACATACATACATACATACATACAGTACAGACCAAAAGATTGGATACACCTCATTCAAAGAGTTTTCTTTATTTTCATGACTATGAAAATTGTAGATTCACTCTGAAAGGCATCAAAACTATGAATTAACACATGTGGAATTATATAATTAACAAAAAAATATGAAACAACTGAAAATACGTCTTATATTCTACTGTAGGTTTTTCAAAGTAGCCACCTTTTGCTTTGATTACTGCTTTGCACACTCTTGCCATTCTCTTGATGAGCTTCAACAGGTTGTCAACGGAAATGGTTTTCACTTCACAGGTGTGCCCTGTCAGGTTTAATAAGTGGGATTTCTTGCCTTATAAATGGGGTTGGGACCATCAATTGTGTTGTGCAGAAGTCTGGTGGACACACAGCTGATAGTCCTACTGAATAGACTGTTAGAATTTGTATTATGGCTAGGAAAAAGCAGCTAAGTAAAGAAAAACGAGTGGCCATCATTACTTTAAGAAATGAAGGTCAGTCAGTCTGAAAAATTGGGAAAACTTTGAAAGTGTCCCCAAGTGCAGTGGCAAAAACCATCAAGCGCTACAAAGAAACTGGCTCACATGAGGACCGCCCCAGGAAAGGAAGACCAAGAATCACCTCTGCTGCGGAGGATAAGTCCATCCGAGTTCACCAGCCTCAGAAATCGCTCAGAAATCGCAGGTTGACAGCAACTCAGATTAGAGACCAGGTCAATGCCACGCAGAGTTCTAGCAGCAGACACATCTCTACAACAACTGTTAAGAGGAGACTTTGTGCAGCAGGCCTTCATGGTAAAATAGCTGCTAGGAAACCACTGCTAAGGACAGGCAACAAGCAGAAGATACTTGTTTGGGCTAAAGAACACAAGGAATGGACATTAGACCAATGGAAATCTGTGCTTTGGTCTGATGAGTCCAAATTTGAGATCTTTGGTTCCAATGACCGTGTCTTTGTGCGACGCAGAAAAGGTGAACGGATGGACTCTGCATGCCTGGTTCCCACCGTGAAGCATGGAGGAGGAGGTGTGATGGTGTGGGGGTGCTTTGCTGGTAACACTGTTGGGGATTTATTCAAAATTGAAGGCATACTGAACCAGCATGGCTACCACAGCATCTTGCAGCGGCATGCTATTCAATCCGGTTTGGGTTTAGTTGGACCATCATTTATTTTTCAACAGGACAATGGCCTCAAACACACCTCCAGGCTGTGTAAGGGCTATTTGACCAAGAAGGAGAGATGGGGTGCTACGCCAGATGACCTGCCCTCCACAGTCACCAGACCTGAACCCAATCGAGATGGTTTGGGGTGAGCTGGACCGCAGAGTGAAGGCAAAAGGTCCAACAAGTGCTAAGCATCTCTGGGAACTCCTTCAAGACTGTTGGAAGACCATTTCCGGTGACTACCTCTTGAAGCTCATCAAGAGAATGCCAAGAGTGTGCAAAGCAGTAATCAAAGCAAAAGGTGGCTACTTTGAAGAACCTAGAATATAAGACATATTTTCAGTTGTTTCACGCTTTTTTGATAATTATATAATTCCACATGGGTTAATTCATAGTTTTGATGCCTTCAGAGTGAATCTACAGTTTTCATAGTCATGAAAATAAAGAAAACTTTGAATGAGGTGTCTCCAAACTTTTGGTCTCTACTGTATATATAGTGTAATATATACATATATGTATATATAATATATATGTCAAATATATAGATATCAAATATTAATACATTATATTAATCTCATGCAAAAATCTGTCACAGTTTGAAGCATTTTTAAAAAGTGTATTATGGTGTTTGTGTTTAGACCAATATTTTGTCCTGTATGAAGTTTTTTCTTTGAAGTGAATCACCTTTTCATCAGCTGTTTATTCATGGCTGCTCTTAGGGTATGTTCACATGTACTGCAGATTTCAGAAAACATGCAGTGTATTAAGTAGGACAAAGTGGGTGAGATTGTAATCAGTCTCATTCAAGTACAAGTACAGAAAAAAAATTGAAGTGTGAAGCGAGAGAAATAAATAGGTGCAGTACAGGGAACGCATACAGTCAGCATTCACTATACAGTGGCTCTCAGCAGTACATTGATAGGCTGCTCTGCAGTGTGTGTGCAGCGGAGAATCGGACAAGGAATCCACAGAAGCACTTTAGTGAAGAGCGAGCCTAGTGACTTTTACCTTTTCAGCAGCTGCAAGAGTGCAGGCAGATCTGTAACCAAATCTGCATTATTTGGTGAGGCTCTGCTACTTTAGATGTGCCCCCACTTTCTGCAAACTTTCTTCCCATGTGAACATACACTGCACTTCGGCCATGTCTTCCATTGGACTTATATCCCTTAGCAAATAGTTCTGTATGCAGACAGATGATTGGCCTGTCACATGACCTCACATTGTTTTATTTGTGGCTTTTCTTTAGGGTTATTGCAGAACCCAAGGATGTTATTACCGCCCAGTTTGAAAACCCTAGTGGCAGTAAGGACTTCTGCAGTCAGCCCTGTCTGGCATCTTATGAGAAGAAGGCAACACTAACCATTCACACCAATAGCATTTCTACGAAGTGCAGTGTGTGTCTGAAAAATGCCGTGGTAAGTAGACGAAACCAAAAATGTACCTAACACTTAAATGCAATTATAATATGACAATAACTGCAATTTACTAGCTAGAAGTGCCAGGCTTTCTAAGGCTGAGTTCACACGTGGCGTTTTTTTCGGGTTTCCGCGGTGGTTTTAACCGCGCGATTTTGCCGCGAAAACGCGAAAAATAAGCATCCCATGCATTCCTATGGGATTCCGCAATGCTGTGCTAATGCTGCGGTTTTTACCGCGGCGGAATCGCTTCGCGGTAAAAACCGCAGCATGCTCATTAATTTGCGGAATCGCGGCGATCCCGCACCCATAGGAATGCATTGTTCCGCTTATTTCCCGCATGTGGCTGTGCACACCATGCGGAAAGTAAGCAGAACAATTGCGGATGGTACCCACGGTCCAGAGGAGAGGA
Organism: Dendrobates tinctorius; assembly: GCF_039654945.1. Lineage (NCBI taxonomy): Eukaryota > Metazoa > Chordata > Amphibia > Anura > Dendrobatidae > Dendrobates > Dendrobates tinctorius. The sequence continues at coordinate 26,064,923 of NW_027361683.1, forward strand.
GACTGTCCTCCGGGCTTTGGGTACCATATCCCTGTAAAAAATAGAATTTAAAATAAAAAATATTGTTATTCTCACCCTCCGACGTCCCGCGCAGTCTTCCCGCTTCTCTTCACGCTCTCGTTCCCAGTAGTCCTTTGCAAAAATGCCAGCGATGACGTCCCTTCTCGCGGGATCGCGAAGTCTCGCGGTCATTCGCGCGACGTCATTGCGAATTACCGCGAGACGTCGCGATCCCGCGAGAACTGACGTCATCGCGGGCATTTTCGCAAAGGACTACTGGGAATGGATGCGCGGGACGTCGGAGGGTGAGAATAACACCGTTTTTTATTTTTATTTTTTTTTTACATTCTATCTTTTACTACTGATGCTGCATAGGCGGCCTCAGTAGTAAAAAGTTGGTCACACTCGTCAAACACTATGTTTGACAAGTCTGACCAACCTGTCAATCAGTTTTCCAAGCGATGCTACAGATCGCTTGGAGAACGCTAGCATTTTGCAAGCTAAATACACTTGCAAAATGCTAGTTTTTCCGCGGGAAAATCGCGGGAATTTAAAATGCGATTTTCCCGCGGACTGGAATTCCGGAATTCTCGCGGTAATTTCCGCGAGAGTTCCGGTACGTGTGCACTTAGCCTTATAGTAGTAATGTTTGCCTTTTAACTATTTCCCTGCTTGATGTAGGCAATGAGAACTTGACTAGCTGAGCCTTATGTAATACCATGCTGACAAATTACACATTCTACACATACAGAAGTAGTGGTATGGCTGTGAAAGCGATTGTCCCTATCACCCCCAGTAAAACTGATCTGTTTTGTAGAGATGCAATGTGTGACCAATGAGAAATTTAGTGTAGAAGTTATTCTGATTGCTTCTTCCAAGTGCATTGACACACCCCCTATGCACTTCCAGCCTGATTTGCATATGGCATATACAATAGGTTTCTCACGACAAGCACCTATACAGCCATACCACTATTTCCATATAATAAAATTGTGCTGGCAGATTCGCTTTAACCCCTTAATCTACATGCACTTAATTTGAGGGACGATTGTGTATGGAGATGGAGCAGTAGCTGTTTACATGTGGCAGATACTGGATATATTACAAAGCTGGCATTTGCCTCTTAATAGCTCAGCTCCAGCCGCAGATTTTTGTCTTTTGAATGCCACTGTCAATTTTTGAGAACAGAATGTTAATGGAATGTGAAGCGGTGCTCGTAATTTACGCCACCCCCATGGCGCGATTGCAGAGCGCTGACTGTTTACCATTGCAGCCAGATGTCCGCCGCCGCAGCCTTTGTCACTGCCATCTTGGTACTTCTGTGGACCTCAGTTATGTGCCGAGTTTCAAAGTAGACTGATTTTCACTATAGTGCAATACTGTGGTGTTACAGTATATAGTACAAGTGGTCAAATGATTGCAGGTTCAAGGGAACTAAAAAAAAAAGTTTTTAAAAACCTAAAGTTCAAATTGCTCACTTTTTGAGCAATTATAATAAAGAAATGGAAAAAAGACATACTTGGTATTTGCAGTTTTCATAAAAGTTCTATAAAAATATCTAATTAACCCAATCAATATATAACGGGAAGGAAAATCAAAACGCCAGAATTGTTTTGTTTTTCTTTTCAATCCCCACTCCTCTGTGCACAAATGCAATGAAAACCGATCACAATGTCATATATACCCCAAAAATGTCAATAAAACAGTCAGCTGGTCCTGCAAAAATAACAGGCCCTTTACCACAGAATGTAGGCTGTAACAATAAAGCCAAAAAAGAAACATGGCAGAATTACGGTGGCTCAGTGGTTAGCACTGCTGCCTTGCATCGCTGGAGTCCTGGGTTCAAACCACCAAGGACAACATCTGCAAGGAGTTTGTATGTTCTCCCCGTATTTCCGTGGATTTCCTCCGGGTACTCCGGTTTCCTCCCACACCCCAAAGACATACTGATAGGGAACTTAGATTGTGAGCCCCATCGGGTGCAGTGATGATAATGTCTGTAAAACGCTGTGGAATTAATGGCGCTATATAAATGACTAAAATAAATAAATTACTTTTTTTTTTTCTTCTCATTTTCACTCTGCTTCGAATGTTCAGTACATTGAATGGTAAAATGAATGGAGTCATTCTTTTGTGCAAATACAAAACTTGACTGCAGGGAAATGAGATTAATGGACTTGCTTGTGATTTTAGAAAGTTTTGTGTTGTACCTCCGCTCCAATATTTTCCTTGGGACTGAGCTGCAATACTAACCCCTTATTGACCGCCAAATTTTAAAAATCTGACCAGTGTCACTTTATGTGGTAATAACTCTGGAACGCTTTAACAAAATCCAGTGATTTTTTTGTGACACATTATACTTTATGATCATGGTAAATTTAGGTTCACATGTTTTTTGTGTTTATTTATAAAAATATCAAATTTCACAAAAATTTGAAAAAATTAGTAATTTTCAAACTTTGAATAATTATCCCTTTAATTCAGATAGTCATACCATAGCAAAACTTTAATAAATAATATTTCCCACATGTCTTCTCTACATCAGCACCATTTGAAAAATGTTATTTTGTTTTGTTAGCATTTTAGGTTGAAACATGTAGCAGTAATTTTTCATGGAAATTTACAAAATAATTTTTTTTAGGGACCTCTCCAGGTTTGAAGTGACTTTGGGGGTCGTATATATTGGAAAAATCCCAAAAGTAATAGCATTTTAAAAACAGCACCCCTTGACTTATTGAAAATTGCTGTCAGGTAGTTTATTAACCCTTCAGGTGCTTTTCAGTAATTAAGACAAAAGGCATGATAGGAATGAAAAAGTTGATTTTTAACACCTAAATGTTGCTGACTTTTGAACAGGTCAGTGTAGCCAGCAGACTCTAAGGGTACTGTCACACTTAGCGATGTACCAGCGATATGACGCGGTCAGGATCACTGGTACATCGCTAAGTGGTCGCTAGTGAGCTGCCACACAGGCAGATCTCGCCAGCGACATCGCAGGGGTCGGGGGTCGCTACTTACCTGTCACACCAGGCGATCCTGCGTTCTCCCGCCCGGCTCCACGCGTCGCTCGTCGTCACTGCAGGAAGCTGACGACGAGAAACGGTCCTGGACGTTCTCGCGCGATCAGCGATAATCAGCAGGGGAGCGGGTCGTAGGTAAGTATCACACACAGCGATATCGCTAGCAATATCGCTATAACGTCACAAGTTATAGCAATATTGCTAGCGATATCTCTTAGTGTGACAGGCCCTTAAGGACTCTATTTACTCATGAATTGCCATGGCAAACATCAGGACCACACAATCATGATCTCAGAGTGCCAAATTGGATAAAGAGGGAGAAGCCACACTCTTTAAAACATTTATATGATAGTCACTATTGACAGCAGCATTTAAGGGGTTAAACAGATATGGATGGTGCCAACACTGATCGTGGCTGATGCAGCAAGTTGTCAGCTACAGTGCACAGCTGACAGATGCTGGATGGTCACCTGTAGGAGGATAATATTCTCTTATATCTCAGGTCAGTAAAAAGACTTATTGACGGTCATTAAGGTGCTAAACATACTGTAGGTCACGTCCAGAAGCAGCCTAATCTCATACAGGCTCTTAAAGGTGATAACATTACAATTATCCCAAACTTTTTTATTTTTTTCTTAGATCCGGCATGAAGTAAACTACCAGAATGTGGTTCACAAGCTCTGCAGTGATGGCTGCTTCTCTAAATTTCGCTCTGCCAACAACCTGACTATGAATTGCTGTGAAAATTGCGGGGGATATTGCTATAGCGGTTCTGGACAATGTCACTTGCTGAACATTGATGGCCAGTGCAAAAAGTTCTGCAGTTCAACGTGTGTGACCGCCTTTAAGCAGGTGAATGCAACATCACCCCTAATTCCTTTTACACTGTCATGTCTAGTGTCATATAAAGGGTTTCTTATCCTGTATAGTGAATGTAAGCAATTTGTTTTGTATCCTTTTTTTAACATTTCTTTTCAACTATATCCTGATTACGCAATCAATTGCTGTTTGTGTATAATAAACACATGCCACAGAATTTTTCTACCATTTGTTTTTTCATTATGAGATTTTTTTCCTTCCCAGAAAACTGCTAAGATCACACCTTGTGCACTGTGTAAAACATTACGCTCATCAGCAGAAATGATCGAGAACACCAACAATGTGGGCCGCACTGAGCTGTATTGTTCGGTAAATTGCTTGTCTGCCTACAGAGTGCAGAATGTCACATCATCAGGTAACATTTTTACTGTCCAAATGGCAAGTTTAAGAGGGAAACCTTTAAAACTTTATTTTTCACAGTACCTCGTATATGCAGACCTATTTCTCAGTTGTAGGTTGGAGGACATGAGACATTTAGAAAATGTTTTTAACACGTCTGTGTTGGAGTCTCCCAAAAATTAAGCTTGGCGTTCTGCACTATTTTTTCCAATAAAATGTTGTCATGGCTAAAACTTGAAGGATCATATTATAATTAAGTGGGGTCCATCAGGTGCCTTTGGTATCGGTCATATTACTGACCTGGCCCTCTGTCAATATTGTTTTTCTATAACAATGCAGAATAAAAGAGTTGAATAACGCAGATATGAATAGTCTTTATTTTGTTTAAAATGTTAATGGGAGTCTGTCGTCACAAGATGACTGTTCAAACCAAGCTCAAGCACTTGGTGCGCCCATGGCATGGCTCAGCAGTTCAGTGAACCTTCCCACCTACTTGTTTTGTTTTTATCTCTCTTCTTCCTTGAGTAACAGCTTTGGCTTTACCATGAACAAGAGGATGGCTGAGAAAGGTGGAAAACAAATAGGTTGGGATGGTGAACTGAACTGCTCAGCCATACCAGAGATGTGCTTTGGTTGAAAAATTCATTTTGTGCTGCAGTCTCATTTTTATAGTTTTCCTATACAGAATCTCATTAACCTTTTCAGTGTGTGCCTATTTTGGACTTTTTAGGGCACAACATTTTTTGTTGTCACATTTCATTTCAGGGCTATATTTTTTATTTTTTCCCAACAAAACTGTATAAGGTTTTTTGTTGTTTTTTTTCAAGATGAGTTATACTTGGCATTGGCACCATTTTGGCATAGATATAACTTGCCTAATGTTTACTACCGCTTTATGGGGAAAGAAACAAAAAACATAAACAGCAGTTCTGTTGGTTTTTGATGTTACATTTTCTGCTGTTAAAAATACTGAATAAAGTGTTAATTTTATTCTGTGGGTTAGTGTGAATATAGGAATGCTAAGTGTACCGTATATACTTGTGTATAAGCCGACCTGAGTATAAGCCCACCCCACTAATTTTGCCACAAAAAACTGGGAAAACTTAATGACTTGAGTATAAGTCTAGGGTGGAAAATGCAGCAGCTTACTGGTAAATTTCAAAAATAAAAATAGATACCAAGAAAAGTAAAATTAATTGAGACATCAGTAGGTTAAATGTTTTTGAATATCCATATTGAATCCGGAGCCCCATAAAAGCTTCATACAGTTCATGATGGCCCCATAAGATGCTCCATACAAAATACACCCCATATAATGCACAAAGGTTAATAATGGCCCCATAAAATACTCCATAGAATATGCCCCATATGCTGCTCCATAAAGGTTATGGCCCCATAAGATGCTCCATAGATTATGCCCCATAAAATGCTCCATAGATTATGCCCCCATAAGATGCTCCATAAAATGCTCCATAGATTATGCCTCATGCTGCCCCATAAGATACTCCATAGATTATGCCCCCATAAGATGCTCCATAAAATGCTCCATAGATCATGCCTCCATATTCTGCCCCATAAGATGCTCCATAGACTATGCCCCATATGCTGCCCCATAAAATGCTCCATAGATTATGCCCCCATAAGACGCTCCATAGAATATGCCCCATATGCTGCTGCTGCAAATAAAACAAAATGTCATACTCGCCTCTTGTCGCTGGTGGCCAGGTGTCGGTGTCCTGAGCAGGCGGGGACATCGGCGCGCTATGGGGGCCAGGTGCCGGTGGCTCAGGGCCCCGACTCCTCAAATATTCACCTGTCCCCGGTCCACCGCTGCCGCTCTGTCTTCCGGGTCGTCTGTCTGTGACGGTCAGGCAGCAGAGGGCGCGGCGCGCACTAACTACGTCACCGCGCCCTCTGACCTGAACATCACAGCCAGAGGAAGTGGCGGACAGAGCGGCGCGCAGCGGTGGACCGGGGACAAGTGAATATCGCATATTCTTACCCCCTCCTTGCGCGGTATCTGCAGCCCCCTGGTTTTCCTATGGTCTCAGGCTCCTGCCTTCAGCGGTCACGTGGTACCGCTAACTAAAGTCATGAATATGCGCATATTCATCACTTTAATGAGCGGTACCACGTAACCGCTGAAGGAAGGAGCCTGAAACCGTAGGAGAAGCAGGGCGGCCGCAGAGAGCGCGCCAGGAGGGGGTAAGTATGATCTGACGCTTCCCCTCCCCCACTAACCCCCTGGCATACATGACTCGTTTATAAGCCGAGAGGGGGACTTTCAGCCAAAAAAAATGGGCTGAAAATCTCGGCTTACACGGTATATTATTATTATTATTATTATTATTATTATTATTATTATTATTATTATTGCGCCATGTATTCCATGACAGTAAGCAAGAACAATACAAGTCACCGACGGGTACAAGAGGAGAGAGGGCCCTGCCCACGAGGGCTCACCGTCCATACATGTTATTTCTATCTTACTAGTTTTGTACAATAAATACACTGTAAATCAAACAAAACATTTTTCTCCTTTGCCTCATTGGGGGACACAGATATTGTGGGTGTATGCTACTGCCACCTGGAGGCTGACACTAAGTGAAAAAAAGAGGTTGGCTCCTCCTCCGCCATATACACCCTCGCCCCTATTGCGGGCGGAAATCAGTTTTTTGCTTATTGTCTGTTGGAGGCACACGTCTGTCTGTTTCTAGACGGATTTTTTGTTTTCTTTATTTTCTTTTCTTTTCCCCATGAAGATGAGACAGGGGCGACGGATCCTATTGAAAGGGTCCGATCTCCCCAAACCAACAACGGGCGACCATATACGAGTGTCGACCTCCATGTTTCCTCTCCACAACGGGGATTTTTTTCCGGACGTTCCTTTCTTACATGAAGATGAGAGAGGGGTGACGAATTTAGATTGTGAGCCCCCATCGGGGACAGTGATGAAAATGTGTGCAAACTGTAAAGCGCTGCGGAATATGTTAGCGCTATATAAAAATAAAGATTATTATTATTATTATCCTATTGAAAGGGTCCGATCTCCCCAAACCAACAACGGGCGAGCACGTGCGAGTGTCGCCTCCACGAATCCTATCCCGCAACGTGGGATTTTTCCATGGACAGGGGCGACAGTCCCTATTGAAAGGGCCCGATCTCCTCAAACCAACAACGGGCGAGCACGTGCGAGTGTCTTCTCCACGTATCCTCTCCCGCACTGTGGGAATGATGCCGGACTTAGCCCTGACACCCTAAGGTATTGAAACCCTAGGCTGCAGAGGCACAAGTGCAGTCCGTGCGGCCTCCACTGTGCCACCAGTGCTAAGACTGCGGTGCGGCAGGGGGGCGACGGTCCCTCTCCTCAACCCTTGAAGATGGAGCCAGGGTGCCTGCACCGTCCTTTTTTGTCATATAGCCCCCCCTCCCCTCTACCTGAGGGAATACTTGGCAGGTATGGAGACGAAGCACGGAGGAAGGTGGCCTGGGAGGGCCCCTGCAGCGGCTCAGCGTCCAGGCGCCACAACGAGCTCCCTGGCGTCGGGCAGCGGCAGACACGGTTCCGGCCTTTGCTGGGGCTCGGCAGTGGGGTAAGTGCTGCCGTCTAGCTCCCTGAGAAGCCACACTAGGAAAAAACAAGGAGCGCCCGCCCCCAGCGGTTTTTTTTTTTTTTTTTTTTGCGGCACGGATGCCTGGCAGGTACAGCATGTCAGGAAAACCTAAGACGCACACGTTTCTTTACGCTGCATGCATCTCCTGTCGTCTGTTTTTCCGCATGCGCAGACCAAGCGAGTATGCGAAGCCTGCGAGTCCGAACGCGCCCAGGAGCCCTCCCCTGCGACCGAGCCCAGTGTACCAAGTCCCCTGGAATGGGCGTTATCGCTGTTGCAATCCATGGCGTCACGAGAGCAATCGAGTCCCTTCGCGCCCCAGATAGGGGCAAGGACAGTGGCTCGCCTGTCTTAGAGGGGTCCTCTACCTCACAGGAGCCTCCGGCCTGCAGGGGCCGCTCTCACTCCAGTCAGACCCGGGGCAAACGAACCCACACTGCGTCTTCCGGTCCATCCGGTGCCTCGGCATCCGTGAGCTCTGCTTCTCGCTCCCCGTCACCAGCAGTCGATAGCGAGCAAGGCTCGGACTACGACTCGGACGAACCCCTTGACCTAGATACGCCGGGTGGTCAGGAAACGGTTGACAGTCTCAAAGATGCGTCAAACAGACTCTGGGGATTGAGGATGATTCCACCGTGGCTTTGGGCCATAAGGTGTCATTTAAGCGAGTCAAGCGTCCCCATAGTATTTTGCACTCACCCTGAATTTGAGGACATAGTGCAGCGACAAAGAGAACGGCCGGACAGGCGTTTCTCGGGCCAGTAGGCACTCGAGGCGAGGTATCCTTTTGCCCCGGATCTCCGTAAAAAGTGGATGGAATCCCCAACGGTGGATCCACCTGTGTCGCGCTTGGCTACAAAAACTACTATCCGTACCTAGTGGTTCTTCTATTAAGGATCCCACTGATCGTCTCATAGAGAACTTGGCTCGCTCAGTGTTTGAGGCATCGAGATCAGCACTCTCTCCCTCGTACGCAGTAACGTGGGTAGCCAAGGCCATGATTTCTTGGTCAGAATCATTGAATAGAGCCTCGGGGCATCTGCCAGGCGACACCAACAAGGTAGGCGGCCACCTACTCTGGTTTTACTACGTCAGGCTCAATGTCGCACACGACACATGCGTGAGAGACCTGGTATCCACAGGGTACAAGATAGAATTTGTCAGGTACCCGCCAAGACGATTTTTTCTTTTCCGTCTTCCCAAAGTAGATACCAGGGCAAAGGCTCTACTGGGAGCCATCGATTCCCTCAGCTACAACGGAGTCATCATTCCAGTACCGGAAAACAAGAAGACTCAGGGCTCCTATTCCAACCTGTTTGCAGTCCCCTAAAAGGACGGGACTGTTGGGCCCATTTTGGACCTCAAGCTCCTGAACAAATTTATCAGGATCAGACATTTCCGGATGGAGTCTCCGTTCAGTCATATCGGCAATGGGCCAGGGAGAGTACTTGGCCTCTATCGATATCCAGGATGCCTATCTACATATTCCCATTTTCCCTCTGCATCAAAGGTTTCTACGCTTCGCCATCAACGGTCTACATTTTCAGTTTGCAGCACTGCCCTTCGGACTAGCCACTGCCCCCAGAGTTTTTACAAAGGTCATGGCAGTCCCCATGGCCATCCTGCACTCCCGGGGCATAGTCGTATTTCCCTACTTAGACGACCTCTTGGTCAAGGGCCCTTCAAGGCGGGCATGCGAGGAAAGTGTCAGCATCACGCTAGATACTCTTGCCCGCTTAGGGTGGTTGGTCAATGTAAAGAAGTCATCCCTTGTTCCAGCTCAGAGAATTTCCTTTTTAGGGATGATCTTCGACACTTGCCAAGGGTTGGTAATTCTCCCTCGAGACAAGGCCCTAGCCCTCCGGCAGGGAGTGCGGGTACTGCGCCAACCAGTCCCTCACACCATCTGTTTCTGCATGAGGATTCTAGGAAAAATGGTGGTGGCGATGGAAGCGATCCCATTCGCCCAGTTCCATCTTCGCCCCCTGCAGCACGCCCTCTTGTCATCCTGGGACAAGAACCCGGTCACGCTCGATCATCGATGCCGGTTGTCCTCTCAGGTCAGACAGTCACTAGAGTGGTGGACAATCAGTTCCTCCCTTCTTCAGGGGAACCCTTTCCCCCAGGTCAGTGTCTGGTGGTCACAACAGACGCCAGCATCCTCGGCTGGGGGGCCGTTTTTCGCCACCACACGACCCTGGGACGGAGGTCGCCACAGGAGGCACGCCTCCCGATCAACTTGTTGGAGATACAAGCGATCCGGCTTACTCAACATTTTCATCACCTTCTAGCAGGCCGCCCAGTCCGGATCCAGTCAGACAAGGCCACGTCGTTGGCTTACATAAATCACCAAGGGGGCACCCGCAGCAGGGCAACCATGCGCAAGGTAGGGCATATTCTTCACTGGGCCGAGAGGAACCGCACAGTGATATCGGCGGTCCACATCACGGGTGTAGAAAACTGGGCAGCAGACTTCCTCAGCCGACAGGGGCTTGCATCCGGGGAATGGTCATTACACCGCGAGGTCTTTCAGCAGATTTGCCAACGGTGGGGAACACCAGATGTGGATCTGATGGCTTCCAGGGTGAACGTCAAGGTGGCCATATTTGTCGCCCGGTTCCAGGACCTGCAGGCAATCGCCGTGGATGCGCTGGTTCTGCCATGTAACCAGTTTCGCCTCCCATACCTATTTCCCCCGCTGCCACTACTTCTGGGGGTCATCAAGAAGATCAAGGCAGAAGGGGCGCCAGCGATTCTGGCCTCGTCGGGCATGGTACGCAGATCTAGTGCAGTTGCTCGCCGACGTGCCATGGCGACTACCAGAGCACCCAGATCTACATTCTCTTCTCAGGGGCCAATCTGCCACCCGAACTCAGGGGCCCTGTGTTTGACGGCTTGGCCGTTGACTCTTGGATTCTGACTCAGGCGGGGTATGGGCGCAAAGTGGTTGCTACAATGGTTAGTGCCCAGAAGCCTGCCTCAGCACGAATTTACCACCACACCTGGAAGGTTTTCTTTGCATGGTGTCGAGGCCGCGGTTGTTCTCCATGGAGATTCTCTATCCATAACATCTTGGCTTTTCTCCAGTCTGGCCTAGACTCAGGCTTGGCCCCCAGTTCTCTCTGGAGACACATCAGCTTTATCCGTCCTTCTTCAGCGCAGGATTTCTACCAACTTGCAGGTAAAGACTTTCATCCAGGGGGTCTTCCACTTGGTACCTCCCTATAAGGCGCCTATGGGACCTTAACCTGGTCCTAAGCGTTCTGCAGGAAGCTCCATTTGAGCCACTACAGGATGTGTATTTGTCATACCTTTTCTGGAAGGACGTGTTTCATGTAGCTATAACATCAATCAGGCGGGTCTCTGAGCTGGCAGCTCTATCTTGTTGAGCCCCGTTTCTGAGTTTTCACAAAGACAAGGTGGTTCTTAGACCAGCTCCTCCTTTTTTGCCAAAAGTCGTTTCCTCGTTTCACATTAATGAGGATATTGTCTTGCCCTCTTTTTGTCCAGCACTGGAACACCGTGTGGAAAGGGCCCTTCATACGTTGGATCTGGTGAGAGAACTCAAGAGGTACGTGTCACGGACGGCACCCTTTCGTCAGTCAGACGCGCGCTGTTCGTGCTCCCTGAAGGTCGCAGGAAGGGACTTGCTGCCTCAATATCGACCATAGCCAGATGGATTCGTTTGACTATTCAGGAGTCCTACCACATCAGAGGCGCGCCAATTCCAGCAGGGATCAGAGCACAATCTACTCGGGCAGTGGGCGCTTCGGCACTAGGCTTCGACGGAACAGGTTTGCAAGGCAGCAACCTGGTCCAGCCTGCACACGTTTGCCAAACATTACAATATCCATACTCGGGCTTCAGCGGATGCGAGCCTGGGTAGAAAGATTCTCCAAGCAGCGGTGGCGCACCTTTAGACAGGAGGTGCATGTAGCTTGGATCGGTGAGTCAACTTCCCACTCAGGGACTGCTTTGGGACGTCCCACAGTACCTGTGTCTCATTTATATAGCACTATTACAGTGCTGTGCAAATTGGGACAAGGCATCTTTTTAAAGGGAATCTGTCACCCCTTTTTTGAGATATCATATAATGATATCATTCAATTGTGTGTCACATAAGGATTCTCTTAGTACTTTTGCTTCCCCCTGACCCCGCACCTTTCATGCATAAATACCTTGTTTATATCAGTTCAGATGTATGTAAACTGCTGCTGTCCGGTCTGCTGGGCGGGGCTTATTCACCTGCTCCCCCCTCCCTGTCTTGTTTTATGCATTTCTTCTTGTGTAGAGCAAGACAGGGAGGGGGGGAGCAGTTGAATAAGCCCCGCCCATCGGACCGGACCGCGGCAGTTTACATACATCTGAACCGATATAAAAAAGGTATTTATGCATGAAAGGTGCAGGGTCAGGGGGAAGCAAAAGTACTAAGAGAATCCTTATGTGACACACAATTGATTGATATCATTATATGATATCTCAAAAAAGGGGGGACAGATTCCCTTTAAATAAAATCGTAAGTTGTTTACCAGTCAGTGATTCAAACCAGTTTTAACTGCTTTGAACAGGCACTCACACCTGTTCAAAGCAGTTAAAACTGGTTTGAATCACTGACTGGTAACCAACTTATGATTTTACTTAAAAAAATGCTTTGTCCCAATTAATTTTCACAGCACTGTATTTCCACAGCGCTTTACAGACATTAAATTCCCTATCAGTATGTCTTTGGAATGTGGGAGGAAACCGGAGTGCCGCCCAATCTAAAAAATAAAGTAAAAGTGAAATAAAGTTTTAAAAATGTAAAATTTAGAATCACTCACATTTTTCCCCATAAAAAATAAGCATAATTGGTATCACTGTGTCAAAGTCTAAAATTCAAACCAAATTAAAAACAAGTCAGAATTATCTCTTTTCGGTTGCCCCACTTCCCACAAAGATTCAAGCAATAAAAAGTGATCAAAACATGATAGCTACCCCAAAATGGTATAAATGAAAGCATCAGCTTACAATGTGAGGGAAAAGTGAAAAATTAACGGGTCATAGAAAATAACAACACAGAGTGTTTTTTTTGTTTGTTTTTTTTTGTCAAGTTTCAGAATTTTTATTCACCACTAAAATAGCAAAAATAACTTAAACCATTTAGTAATCATACTGACCCGGAGAATCATTTTGCCCATTCATTTTTGCCACACAAAAAAATACTGTATAAACAAGAAACAATAGCAGGATTGTGGGGGCAGGAGGGGTAGATTTCAATGTTGTATCACTTTGAAATTTTTCCCATCTTTCAGCCTATTATATGATAAAATGAATGGTGTCGTTCAAAACTACAACTAGTCCTTCAAAAACAAGCACTTATGTAAATTATCGCTTTTGGAACAGTAGGCAAAATTTTTTTTTTTTTTTTTACAGTTTTAGAAAATCTCTGTACCCTGGCTGCAGTTTTTTTTTTTTTTTTTTTTTTTTTACCCTCCTAGTGGAGTCCTGCGATTCCGCCTCTGCTCCTGGTGAGCGTTATTGTCAGCAGCACTGTCGGCACATCGGGAGCGCTGCCTCCAATAACTGAGCACGAGACATGCACCAGCCGGGTAAAGCCGCTGAGCTCAGGTATTGGCTGTAGCGCTCTCAATGTGATATCAGCACTGCAAACAATAACAGGTTACTTGTAATCTTCCTTTGTGGATTACACATAATAAGAGAAAGCTTTTGAGATTATTATACCTTCAGTTTCTCTGTGTATTAATCATTATACTATGATAAAAATAATTTATGTGGTGATCGCCCATTATTTTTATGATCAATAGGCATACAGATACAGTGTAACAGCTGCAAAGTGATGGCTGTGCCCCAGTATCATTTGGCAATGTCTGATGGGAGCATCCGAAATTTCTGCACCTACAATTGTGTGGTGTCATTTCAGGTGAGCCTTAAGAAGTGAAACTATAAAACCGTAATGGCTTAAAACGCTATGCAAATGATTTGATTTTGCTATAAATCATTTTTCAGCTTTATCACCATTCTTTTGTGCCTTAATGTTTTCATTCTAACAGAACCTGTTCAGCAAGTCCTCAGGAGGCATGAATTCATCTGTGGTCCCACTGTCCCAGGGCCAAGTGATTATGAACATCAATGCTGCAACAGCAACACAAGCGGGGAATAGCACACCATCTGTGGTCTCGGCTACATCGACGTCCTCCTCTTCAACAGTCACCAGTTCAGCAGCCGCCGGTCTACAGAGACTAGCTGCGGCGCAAACACAATCCCAGCAACAAAACGCCTTTTCACGACTTCCTGTTAAACTGAGGTGCCAGCAGTGCAATCGACTATTTGCCAATAAGCCTGAACTTTTGGACTACAAGGTACAAACTAGATCCCGATGACATGGTTATATGAAGCTTCCAAGCAATTACATTTGACATGTTCATGAAAGGAGGCAAATGCAATGACTGCATTAATTGCTATATTTTTCAGCAACCCTTACCTCTTCCCATTCCTTTTGTGATTTCTTGATTGTGGCTTTTCATTTTACCTCAGTACAATTTATTTGTGACCTTAATGCATCATTTCAGCATTGGACAGTCACAAAACTTTACCCCTTCTTAATATATGGGTATTTTATACTGATCTATCTGGAACTATGATATTAGGCCAACATTACGGATACATTCGCTGAAAGGTCACCCAATATGGATCTCTTCACACAGTTCTAAATCTAGCATCTTCGTCTTTTTTTTTTTTCTTTTAAACCCTGAAATGTACAGACATATTAAATAATGTAATTTATAGGGGAATAATGAAGTTTTACAGCAGCAAGCATACAATGGATAGGTGATAGCTGTTAGATATGTGGGTGATACGACAACCTGAAAGGTCCTAATTCTCTTGTCCTTCCTCAACCCCTTTAAGCTCCAGGAACACGGTGAGGAGGAATTTGGATGGATCACTGGTCAAGAATGTTGGCTTACCTGACCCTTAAAAGCTCTTTCACTTTAGCGAAAGACAAAAAAAAAAAATCACATATTTAGTATCATCATGTACCACCACGTAATTATCCCCCACGGTGAATGACATAAAAAAAAATATGTGCAAAACAATGCCAGAATTGCTGTTTTTGTTCATTTCACTTTATAAAAATAACGCAATAAAGAAGTTGTATGTATCCCCAAATGTTACCAAGAAAATCTACAGCCCATCCACAGAGAAACAAGCCCCCTTACAAAACTCGGTAAATAATGAAAATGATAACTTTCTAAGACCAGGGTCACACTTTCGAGTGTGATGTGAGAAACTCACATCTATACCCGGCACTGCCGCCGGCACTCGGACCGGAGTGTGCAGCTGCATGTATTTTTATTCTGCTGAACGCTCCTGTCCTGAGTGCCGGCGGCAGTGCCGGGTATAGATGTGAGTTTCTCGCATCACACTCACAAGTGTGACCCTGGCCTTACTCTCAGAATATGAAAACCAAAGTAAAAATTGTTTTCTTTAAAGTATTTTTTCTTGACCAAAAGTAGTAAAACATATATAAAAAAAAAAATCATTGTAATCATATCTACCTGCAGAACAATGTCCTCCACCGCAGTGAACGTCAGATGAAAAATATATAAAAAAAATGGAGAATTGTTCATGCCGATTCTCAAAAACAAAAAAAAAAGTAATTAAAAGTTGTAAGTACTTCAAAATAGTATTACTGAGAGCTACAGCCTGGCCTGAAAAAATTACATCCTCACATAACTCCTTGTCTAGAAAAATAAAATATGTATGTGTCTCAAAATATGGCAGCCTATAAAAATCAATATAAATGTGTTATTCTCATAATTGTATCTCCCACCGAACCCGGATAATATAGTATGTCAATTATATCGAATAGAATGTGTTCATTTTGCCTCTCAAATAGTGTTATCAAAAGTGATAAAACAGGCATATTTACCCCAAAATGGTACCAATGAAAAATTGTCTCACAAAAAATAATCCCTGACTCTGCTTGTCTACTAGCAGAATACGAATTTACTAGGTGACATTTCAGTAAGACAGGTGCTTTTTATTTGCTCTGAAGCTTTTATACTACTGCCAAGTTGTGATTTGTCTTCTGTTACTAATGGGTAGTGATGAGCGAACGTGCTCAGATAAGGTGTTATCCGAACATGGTTGTGTGCTGTCAGAGTTAGGCTATGTGCACACGTTGCGGATTCTGCTGCGGGTTTTTCCGCGCCGATCCGCAGGTAAAGTGACCTGTGGTTTTCCTGCGGATTAGCCTGCGGTTTCACACCTCTGCTATGTTAAAGATGTGAAACTGCTGCGGAATCCGCACAAACAATTGACATGCTGCGGTTTGTAAACTGCAGCAAAACAGCGCGGAAAAAAACGCAGCGTGAGCACAGCGGATTTGAAATGCCATAGGGTAACATGTTACTGCTGCATTTTCGCAGGGCCAAAACCGCTGCGGAAACGCAGCAGAATCCGCAACGTGTGCACATAGCCTAACAGAGTTTCTTTGTTCAAGTCCCTGTGGCTGCATGTTTTACAGCTATTAGACATCCGCAACACGTGGGTATTTCCTGTTTGTTAGGCAGTCACCCCATATTATCCGAGCACACCCAAGATACTCGGAGCATGCTCTGATTGCACATTATCCGAGCACATCCGCTCATCACTATGAGAAACCAAAGCGAGAGGGATGTAACACACCCTTCTAGTAAGTAAATCTGCATAAAGAAGGAAACAGATGAGTGTTCACCCAACAAGTTTTATTACAATGTATTTGGAACTGACTTTATATGCTACATTTTATTTTCAGGGTAAAATGCATCAGTTTTGTGGCAAAGCATGTTGTGATGAGTACAAAAAGATTAACATGGTTATGGCCATGTGTGAGTATTGTAAGATAGAGAAGACCATCAAGGAGGTTGTACGCTTCACAGGGATTGAGAAGGTGTTCTGCAGTGAAGGTGAGTAATAGATTTATTTTTGTACAGTCAAGTCCGTTTTTTTTTCCTACTTATTCGAAATGCCTAGAATTTATTGAATATTTTACTATTTTTTCTTTTTCTTCAGGTTGCAAGCTGCTATATAAGCATGACCTTTCAAAGAAGTGGGGCAATTACTGCAAAATGTGTAGTTATTGCAGCCAGACCTCGTCTAAATTGGTCCGGAATCATTTTGGAGGGAGGTTGGAGGAGTTCTGTGGGGAAGAGTGCATGTCAAAGTATACAGTGCTGTTTTACCAGGTAAGAGTGAAATTGGGTTAATCAAAAACTTAATTTCTCTGTCACTTCATTTGGGGATGCAGAAAGCATGGGTGTTAGTTGCTGCCACAAAGAGGTTGACCCTATGAAATAAAAAAGGTGGCTAAACCCACCTACTGGCACCAAGCTAACACTATTTTAATTTAGATGTTATGGGTATACCGCACTCCTATAAGAAGGGGGTGCTCAAGAAGGGTTTTACTCTGTTACAGTAGGAATACTGAAGAACTTGCACTCCAAAAAGAAGTTTGAAAAAATATATTCAATTTTTTTATTGTAGGCAATCCAAAAAGTTGTAGTAATAGAATGTTTCAGTCCCAGAACATGGACCTTCATTAGTCACGGGTTGATATGAGGTATATACAAACAGTAACAGCAGAAGATATTTAACCATGGATGCCAATCTCCTAGGCTGGGGAGCAGTCTTTTTTCAGTTTGCAGTCAAGAGATGCTGGAACCATCGAGAAGCCAGCCTACCTGCCCTCCCAACAAGATTCTGGCGATAACAGCCATTCGTCTTTCATTTCACTTTTGGCATGACAAACTTTGAGGGTCCCCCTCTATGTCTAATTTAAACGGACAGCGGCACAGATGTGGAATACATCAACTATCAGGGTTGAACACGCAGCTGCCTGTCCATGGCTAAAGTCTTCCAGATCCTCCTCTATGTGGAAAGCACAGCAATTTTAGCCGTTCACATATCCAGAAAAGACAATTGGGCCACCTACGTTGTAGAGTGCAAACCCTTCCGTCTGCAGATGTAGGCTTTTGTCAGGAAGGTGCTGCCGATCGCAGTAGCTCAGCCTGGAATCTCAGGACCTACTCCATTTTCCTCATTATAACTATCATACCCAATGGCCTGCTTTAGGACATCTCATAGTTCCTGTGTTATTCCCCGTAGCACCAGAGAAAAGAGGAATTTTAGTATCTACAGTAAAATTACATTGTCATGGCCTTTACTGGGGAAATAGCTCCCTTCCTGGTTGCCCTAACAGGCGTTTCCATTCTTTTCTTTGTGGAGTAGAGTTTTCTCTATTCTCCTTGTTAGTACCTGGTGTTAGCTTGGTGCCAGTAGGTTTTTGGATTCTGTGTCTCTCAATGAAGTATTGAAATCCTCCTTTTTTTTTTATACTTATGATACCACGAAAACACCCCTCAAACTTCCTGTCGCAAGTTGGCCTTTTAAAACTTGTCTAATGCATGTTTGTGTCTTCCATAGATGGGGAAATGTGAAAGCTGCAAGAGACAAGGGAAGCTTTGTGAATCTCTGAAATGGAGAGGGGATATGAAACACTTTTGTAATCTGATGTGTGCACTAGTCTTCTGCAATCAGCAAGGCACAGGAGACCCTTCACCAGTCAGTAATACAGGTTTGTATGCAAATCATAAAGAACTTGATTAACTTACCTGTATTACAAAGATTTTATTAGTATACATCATACAGTTGTGTTGTTTAGCTTTTGCCCAAACCTAACATTTTCCAACATATGTGGCATGAGACATTAAACATGTTAAAAAAAAAAACCTATATGTCCAAAGATAACATGAATCAGCTATAATCCATTTTTAAGAAAAAGAAAAAAGGTACATAATGTGTACTAACCAAACCGTTGTCAGCTGTTATTAATAGCCTGGGAAACTTTAGGGCTATTGGCCCCTTTCCACCTCCAGTGGTTGGCTTTCCCTCTGCTGGTTATGAAAATTACGGGGGACCCCACACCATATTTTTTTTAAATTATTTATTTAAAACAAATTGCACAGCGGGTGCGAATACCACTCCCGTCATTGTTGCCTGGTCACGTTGATCACAGGGACACCAGGCGACAACGATGACAGTTGTAGTCAGTGGTATACACAGACGGCGACCGCTGATTAAAGCTGTCATTGTAGTCTGGTCTCTCTGCGATCAGCACGACAAGGCGATAATGATGGGAGTTGTAGTCAGCGGTCGCTGTCAGTGTATAGCGCTGACTACAGTTGTCATCATTATCGCCTGGTCTCGCTGAGTGCAAGGAGACCAAGCGGCAATGATGAGAGCTACATTCAGTACCCGGCGCCTGGGAACAGGGCTAATTGTACTGCTTTTCCCAACAGCGCTAATTATACTGCTTTTCCCAGGCGCCGGTACATGTCACACTGATGACACAAGGATGTAATCCATATGTCATCAGTGTGCACATGTACAGCACGCATATTGACTGTGCGGCGTGAAAAAAAGGACATGTCTGCAGGGTTTTCTCATGTATACACAGTCCATGTGAAAAACCTCATGTGCGCACCACCATTGAATACAATGGGTGTGCATATGTCTGTATTTATGGTCCTTTAAAAAAAAAAAACGGACTGCATACGGCCATGAAAAACTGATGTGTGAAGTGGGCCTTATGTGCATAATTTCATGCATATAAGGTATAAACCCATCTACACTGCTAAAATGCTAAAAGCATTGCATGCACACTGCAGTGGGAATCATTTATATGGAACATATTTACTGAGGGCTTCCCGCAGTGGAAGTTATGCTGTAATCGCTGCAGTAGTAATCACCTCTGCAGATGTCACTGCAGTGAATTATGCACTTGCATCCACAGCATATGTTTTGCATTAGATTTCCTAAAATCTCATGCGCTTTGCTGGCATAAAAAATGGTAGCAGATTTGTTGCAAGAAAAAAAAATGGGAAAGTCTGCATTTTTACTACTTGGGAACGTAGCCTTAGGCCTTGTGCACACGCTGCGGTTTTTGCTGCGGATCCGCTTCAGATCTGCAGCAGTTCTGCAGACAGTGTACTGTAGAATGTAAGTCTGAGATTTACAATCTGCAGTGCACATGCTGCGGATTTTTAACTGCGGAAAAGCTGCGGTTTTGAATCCGCAGAAAGAAATGACATGTCACTTCTTTTCTGCGATTCTGCTGCGGTTTACCATCTCCTCCATTGTAGAGGTGATAAACCGCAGGTCATTTTACCTGCAGTTCCGCAGATAAAAATCCGCAGACCAATCCGCAGCGTGTGCACATAGCCATAAAATCTGTCTAGTTTAGCAACCTCTTGTTTGCTGTCGTTGATGGCATATGAATGGTAATAAATATATATATATATTGCATGATTCTACTGATTAGGGGCATGTTCCCTTCTAAGATGATTTTGTCATAGCTACAGGTGTGTCATAATTGTCTGATAGATGCTGGTCTTACCTTTGAGACGTCTGCCTATGTAGAAAATGGGGATACCCTGTCCCACATGGTCTGTTTTCCTGTAACTTCCATAGCACTGACTCAAGTGTTTTGAACACAAAATGAATGAAGGTTGTGCATTTATTCCATTCTGTTTTCTGCTTCATTCTTTCTTTACCTGGATGTGAGCCCTATTCTTGACTTATGTGCAGCTCCCAAAGAGAAGAAAATCACTGTAGCTGGACCAGTGAGGAGAACCGTATATGGGCCACAGGATTCCTTACTTTCTCTATGTTCCTACTTTTTTCTTTGAAACTCGTCTTTCATTTTAATTGACTTGCATAACTACTTAAATATAAGGCTGATTGTGTGTTATTCCTAAATCACCATATTTCATATTGTGTTGGGGACTTTGTTGTTTCTGTTTAAAATTGGACAATTCTGAACACCTATGAATTCCCAGAATACTGTTATGTATTTTTCTTTTTTCTTTTTTTTTTTTTTTTACAAATGCTGCTCAATGTATTTATGTGGTTAAATATTATAATATGGTCATACTTTCCTACTTCTAGCATCCAATGTCCCCATGGTCCAAGCTGTCCCAGCTTCCACTGGCTCTTCTGGAGCCAAAGATTCCACTCCAGTTATTGCCAATGTAGTGTCCCTTGCAAGTACCCCTGCAACTCAACCCACTGCAAACTCCAATAATGTCTTACAAGGTAAGTGCACATCATCTTGCAGAATCACTCCTTGGTATAGTTTAACACATTTTACGGGTTAGGTGTGATCTGTAGAAAGAGTGTCACCTGGAAGAAAAAACTTCCAGTTCCCATATAGTAGGCATACAATTCTGATTTCCAAAGTCTAACAGTGTTTTTATCATTTCACTGCTCTTTAGGTGCTGTCCCAACAGCAACACCAAAAATAATTGGAGATGTAAGTTTTTGGTTTTTTTAACCCGTGGAATCATGTTTTTCTTATGTAAATTGCATATTTTGTTTTTTTATTCATCATTAACCTTCTCAATTTTTGGGGGGTCTTCTAGGCAAGTACTCAGACAGATGCCCTGAAACTTCCTGCTTCACAGCCCCCACGTCTCCTAAAAAATAAGGCTCTGCTCTGCAAACCGATTACACAAACCAAGGCAACCTCGTGCAAACCTCACACTCAGCACAAGGAGTGTCAGACAGGTATGCACATGGTGTTGCGGTTCTTTGTTGAGTCGTGAAGTCCACGTTTGTAATTTAAATGTTCCACTTTTTTCCATATGGCTTATCAGTGCACAATGATTTAATACGTGGGACCCCCACAGCTACAACATGTCCAATAATTTTCATGTTCAGTGTATAATGGTTCTGTTTCCCTGTAGCAAAAAATATGTAGCTGAATTCCTTACTGGTAACAGCTGTAAATAAGACAGTTATCTAGGGTCTTTTTATGTGAAAATGAGTAGTCTGAAGTAGATCCTCCCGTATTATGTTATACAGATGGGTATCATATAACATATGGGTAACATGCATTGTAGTTTTTCTATAAGCATCACAAGTATATTTAGCTTCAATTTCTCATGCTTCCAAAGCATTTTGGCAATATTTGGATCTTTTGTTCTGCTTTATGAGCCTAATTCCTATTTATGTTTTTTAATCTATAGAAGATGATGGGAAGCCACAGATCCTGGTTCTTCCTGTGCCAGTGCCAGTGTTTATTCCTATTCCCATGCACTTGTATACTCAGTTTGCCCCAGTTCCACTAAGTTTACCAGTCCCGGTAAGTTTTTAGTCTTTGGTACTTTAAAGGGGTTGTTTACTTTTTGATAATTCATAATGTTATGACAATAAAATCCAGTATACAGTTGACTCACCTTCCTGATCCTCCTACTCTGTTATTCCAACACTGCCTGTTGTTATTGTGTCACAGGGATGGACAACTCTGTCAATGCAAGGTAGTATTCTCTCAGTGAGTGATTTTAAACTCAGGCCTTTTCTTTTTAAATAAAAAGGTGCCTGTCCCAATGCTGATTCCCACCACTCTTGATAATGCCGACAAGATTATAGATGCCATTGAGGACCTCAAAGAAAAAATCCCATCTGATCCCTTTGAGGCAGATATACTTCAAATGGCAGAAATGATTGCTGAAGATGAGGAAAAGGAGAAAACGTTATCTCATGGAGGTCAGTAGATGCAGCAGTAATTTTTTTTTCTTGAAAATGGTACTTTTCATTATTGGAAACTTCATTCATTTTAGAGTTGTAACTGGAAAAATCATTCTTTTGATTAATGCTTCACAAATAGTTCTCTAATTTACTAATCCGTTTTGTGAAGTAGACATTTGATGCCATGGTTACTTTTTATGGTGAAAGCAAAACATGATGTCTGTCAAGTTTGCTAAATGTTCACAATAGAGGGTGGGATTCATTAGAAATATATCTTACTAACTGAAGAGCCCGGCGTTGCCCGGGCATAGTAACTATGGTTAGTTATAACCAATTATATTGATTATATCTATCTATAAATGAATGTGTGTGTACCGGCCACACCTACTCCACATAGCCCCACCCAATAACTAAGCATCTTTCATTTCACCAGAGCTGTTTAAAAGAACCTGAGCTGTGATCGGCTGCTGTGACCAACAGTTTTCCCACTCCACAACCCCTCAGCAGACACTGACCGGGTGGGAGAAATCTAGCATCCCTGGGAACATAAGCTCCCAGCCATTGTCTGCCCCCCAGAAAGGAGCAGAAAGCACATGACAAAAATGAATCACCCCCTCCCGTGCCCATATACCCATCACACTTCCTCCATCCCATAGGCACATCTTCCCTCTTAAAGGGATCTCCGGCATGGAAGCTAGGACCATTCCACTCAGCACTCTGGTTCTGACCCCACACTTCTATTAAAAGGATCATTGGTATGGAAGTCAGGGCAAATACACTTAGCTTTCTGGTTCTGAACCCAGGCCCCTCTTAGGCTGTGTGCACACGGTGCGGATTCTGCTGCGTTTCCGCAGCGGTTTTGCCCCTGCGGAAACGCAGCAGTTCCGCTGACCAAGTACAGTACAATGAAACTCTATGGGGTTTCAAAACGCTGTGCTGACGGTGCGTTTTTTTCCGCACGGTTTTGCTGCGGTTTACAAACCGCAGCATGTCAATTGTTTGTGCGGTTTCCACAGCGGTTTCACATCTTTAACATAGTAGAGGTGTAAAACCGCAGACCAAATCGCAGGTCACATTACCTGCGGTTTTACCTGCGTTTCCGCGCAGAAAAATCCGCAGCGGAATCCGCAACGTGTGCACACAGCCTTAAAGGTATCCCCGGTATGGAAGTGAGGGCAAATCCATTCAGCGCTCTGGTTCTGACGCCAGGCCTCTCAAAGGGATACCCGGTATGGAAGCTAGGACCGTTCCACTCAACACTCTGGTTTTGACCTCAGACCGCTCTTAAAGGGATCCCCGGTATGGAAGTGAGGGCAAATCCACTCTGCGCTTTGGTACTGACCCCAGGCCTCTCTTAAAGGGATCTTCGGTATGGAAGTTAGGGCAAATCCCTCAGGGCTCTGATTCTGACCCCAGGCTTCTATTAAAGGGATCATTGATATGGAAGGCAGGGCAAATCCACTCAGTGCTCTGGTTCTCAGCCCAGGCCTCTCAAAGGGATCCCCGGTATGGAAGTTAGGACCGTTCCACTCAGCTCTCTGGTTCTGACCCCAGGCTGACGTGATGATGTGGGATATTAGTGGTAGTAGTCCGGTGGCTCTGACTGGATGATCTGGGATATTAGGGGTAGTAGTCTGTAGGATCTGGCTGACGGAAAGATGTGGGATATTAGGGATAGTAGTCCGGTGGCTCTGACGGGATGATGTGGGATATTAGTGGTGGTAGTCTGGTTGCTCTGACGAGATGATGTCCCACATCATCCAGTCAGCCAGAGCCACCGGACTACTACCCCTAATATCCCACATCAGCCAGAGCCACTGGACTACTGCCCCTAATATCCCACATCATCCAGACAGAGCCACTGGACTACTACCCCTAATATCCCGCATCATCCCATCAGAGCCACTGGACTACTACCCCTAATATCCCACATCATCCCATCAGAGCCACCGGACTACTACCCCTAATATCCCACATCAGCAAAAGCTACCGGACTACTACCCCTAATATCCCACTTCATTCCGTCAGAGCCACCTGACTACTACCACTAATATCCCACATCATCCTGTCAGAGTCGCTGGACTACTACCCCTAATATGTCACATCATCCCGTCAGCCTGGGGTCAGAACCAGAGAGTGGAGTGGAACGGTCCTAGCTTCCATACCGAGGAAACCTTTAAGAGAGGCCTGGGCTGAGAACCATAGCGCTGAGTGGATTTGCCCTGACTTCCATACCAGTGATCCCTAGAATCCTGGGGTCAGTACCAAAGCGCAGAATGGATTTTCCCTCATTTCCATACCGGGGATCCCTTTAAGAGGGGCCTGGGGTCTGAACTAGAGCGCAAAGTGGATTTGACCTCACTTCCATACCGGGGATCCCTTTAAGAGAGGTCTGAGGTCAAAACCAGAGTGTTGAGTGGAACGGTCCTAGCTTCCATACCGGGGATCCCTTTAAGAGATGCCTGGCGTCAGAATCAGAGCACCGAGTGTGTTTGCCCTGACTTCCAGACCAATGATCCTTTTAATAGAAGTGTGGGGTCAGAACCAGAGCGCTGAGTGGAACGGTCCTAGCTTCCATGCCGGAGATCCCTTTAAGAGGGAAGATGTGCCTATGGGATGGAGGATGTGTGATGTGTATATGGGTAGGGAGGGGGGATTCATTTCTGTCATGTGCTCTCTGCTCCTTTTTGGGGGGCAGACAATGGCTGGGAGCTTATGTTCCCGGGGATGCTAGATTTCTCCCACCCGGTCAGTGTCTGCTGAGGTGTTGTGGAGTGGGAAAACTGTTGTTCATAGCAACCAATCACAGCTCAGCTTCTTTTAAACAGCTCCGGTGAAATGAAAGATGCTTAGTGATTGGGTGGGGCTCTGTGGAGTAGATGTGGCTGATACACACATACATTCATTTTTATATACCGTATATAGATTTTCTACATTCGGTTTGCATTTCACCTCATGCAAACAAAAACTGCTGTGTTTCATTTGACTTTTTAAAGCTGTTTTGAGCCATGTTAAAACTGGCAGGATATCTGTCCAATATATGAACCTCAGGTTAGATACATGCGTGGTGCATTGCTTGATCCTATGTTGTACCACTCATTGAAGACTGGGGCTATGCAAATAATTTCTATCCCCTCTGGAGAGCCTGGTAGTCACTGTAACCAACGTCCCTCCTCTCCTACATGATTGCACATACTAATATGTTTGTTTTCTCCAGATCAAGGCAGTACTTACAGTGGAGACCTAGAATCTGAAGCTGTATCTACTCCACACAGTTGGGAAGATGAATTAAACCACTACACCCTTAAATCCAACAACCTGCAAGAGCCAGACACAGAGATCCGGCAGCTTTCCAGAGTGGGAACTGAGCAAGATCTGGAATTAGACTTCCCAACAGGTTGTTTGTTTGTTTGTTTGTTTTTATGAATAGTGATCAATTAAAAATATTGGTTTAAATGGTATATAATACAACTTGTTCTTGCAATGGTTTTCTTATTCATATTGGAATGTGCAGCACAAAACCATGAAACAATGCAAATAGAAGTAAGGAGTAAAGAGAAACGTGTGAAACAAACAAGATTATGTATTAAGCCATACGTTTCTCAAAGTTTCCCTCTTCTTTATTTTCATGACCGCTTTAAACCCTCTTGGCATTTTATCAAGTAGCTACATTAGGTTGATTTGTGAAATTGCTTCTAATGGAAAGGTGTACCTCAAGAGTTTATTTGTGGAATTGCCTGGATTCAGAAAGTGTTTCCAAACTTCAGGTGTGTTTTGCAACGACAGTGTTGGTGCACAGTTCGATACAGTACTTAGTTGAGTGGTTTACTACAGTTGAGGAATAGGATTCAGCAAAGAGATATGACGGTCCATCACTTTTTTTTTCCATTAGTTTTATTTAACATTTTAAAACAAAAAGTGGAATGAGCTACAACGAGATGAATATGCACACATAGTCCACTGATACCTTAAAACATTAAGGTAAGTCAGTACAGAAAATTGTTAGAACCTTGTAGGTATCCTGAAATGCAATCACAACAACCATCTATTGCTAAGGGGAAAATGCCCCATAAATGGAAGACCAAGGAATATCTCAGAGGAGAAGTTCATGAGAGTTACCAACCTAAAGGGGGTTTCACACATAGCGAGATCGCTAGCGATATCGCTCGAGCGTCACCGATATTGTGCCGCAACAGTGAGATCGCTAGCGATCTCGCTAAGTGTGAAATGTAGCGGCGACCGGACCCCCCGCTGGCTATCGCTAATCGAGCTAGAATGAGCAGGTCCATTTTTCAATCGTTGGCGTCCCGCTGGCCAGCACTTATCGCTGTGTTTGAAGCTTAAAAACGACGAGCGACGTCGTTAGCGACGCAGAGCTCGGCGATACAGGTCTGAATCGGTTACAATTAAGTTGTTTGAAAGGTACTCAACGACCAACGAGGTCGTTATGCAGATAGCTGATCTGTCTTGCGTCGTTGATGAGAATGGACTGTTTGAAAGCTATCTAGCGATCATGTAACGACGTACCAGCGATCTTTGCCAGGTCGGATCGCTATCGTTATCGTTGGTGCGTCACTATGTGTGAAGGGGCCTTTAGAAATTGCAAATTAACTGCTCCTCTGATAACTGCCTTCATAAATAATGCAAAGACTTCAAGTAGCCAACACATTTCTACAATCGCTGTCCAAAGGAAATTGCAAGAAGCAGACCTTTTATGGTTGAATTGCTGCAAAGAACTCACTACTGAGGAAAGCAGACAAGAAGAGACTTGTTTGGGCCAAGCAACACAATGACTGGACATTGGATTTGTGGAAACGTGAACTGAGGTCTTAAATGGAACCTGTCACCTTCTAGAACAATTGCTATTAACCCTGCAGATATGGGATTAATCTGCAGGTTAATAATGTTATTAACCTGCCCATCACCCGCACTTTCCCGAACGCTGCGGGGAGAAAACAAACTTTATTCCCCACTGCAGCGTTCCGGTTTCAGTCACGGGGGGCTGAGCCGGCATGGGTTCAGTCACTGCTCTGCCTTAGCCTCAGAGTGGCAACTGTAACTGTGCCTCTGTCTCTGACTGACAAGTGGCCCCATTGCGGAGCCTTTGTTAGGGTTGGTTACAGATGCCGCTATCTGTATACTTAGAGCGGTGACTGAACCTGCTCTGGCGCCAGCCCGTGACTGAAACCCGAGCGCTGACAGGGTAGGGGGATAAAGATTATTTTCTCATGGCAGCGTACAGGTAAGTGCGGACGCCGGGCTGGTTAATAACATTAGAGACTTTGCCTTCAATCGTCATGTCGTTGTGAGACACAAAAAAGGGTGAGTGAATGGTTTCTACGTGTGTTTGATAGAGGGGGGAAGGGTTATGATACTTTGCTGTTGACACTATTGATGATGTATTCTAAATTCAAGGCACACTTACCCAGCATGACTACAACAGCATTCTACAATGACGTGCCATCCCATCTATTTTTCACTTACCGTATTTTTCGCTTTATAAGACGCACCCCCAAATTTGGTGAAGAAAAAGAGAAAAAAATGTTTTTTTATGTTAAATGGAAGTGTCTTATAATGCCAGTGTCCGTCTTTCAAATCATATTCTGTATATGTCCCTCATCCTGGTATTTATATAACCCCCATCCTGGCACATTGCCCTCTTGTGCTGGCACATAGCCCCCCCATTCTATCCTGGATATGGCCCCCCCAGTCACTATATGCCCCCCTGCTGGCACTCACATGGCCCCCCTCTATATGCCTCCCTGCTGGTACGCACACGGCCCCCCATCTCTATATTCCCCCTGCTGGCACACATTGTCCCCCCGTCCCTATATTCCCCCCTGCTGGCATTCACATGGCCCCCCCCGTCCCTATGTTCCCCCCTGCTGGCATTCACATTGTCCCCCCGGTCCTATAATCCCCCCTGCTGGCTCAATGTGCTCGATACATTAAAGCTACGGGGGAGCTGGGAGCAGGAGCGATCATCAGTAGGTGTCTATAGTGACTGGGGGTGAGTGCAGGCACATGTAATATGCACCGCTCCCCTGTCTACCAACTCGGCGCTGTTTCAGCACCGAGGTCATGGACAGCGGGTGCAATGAATACTACATGAGGCTAATGAGCGGGAGCACAGGACCTCCCGCTGTCTCTGCAGCCCCCATCCAGCCCACCCCAGCCCCCTGACTCCACGCCAGAGCTGCCCCCCCCACTCTATAGCACAGCAGCACACAGATTCGCTTTATAAGACGCACTCCCCACTTTCCCCCAAAATTTGGGGGATCAAAATTGCGTCTTATAAAGCGAAAAATAGTTTAAAACTTAGTAGGACCATCATTTGTGTTGCAACAGGATGATGACCAAATAAATGCACACCTCCAGGCTATGTAAGAACTATGACCAAGAATGAGAGAGATGGTTTGCTGCCTTAGATGATGTAGTCTACATAATCACCCAACCTCAACCAAATTGAGATGGTCTGGGATGAGTTTGACCTCAGTGAAGGCAAAACAGCCAAAAAGTGCTCAGCACCTCTGGGTACACCTTTCATTCCATGTGACTACCTGATGAATCTGTTTACAAGAATGTTAAGGGGGTTTAAAGTTGTGATCAGAGTAAAAGGAGTGGAATGGGATTTTGAGGAGTTTGAGGTTTAACACTTTTCTGATTTTGTTTTACACATGTTTCTTTCCTCTTTTTTTCCCTCTGTGTTCCTTTGAGGTTTTGCTGCTTTAAGTCTTTCTCTACAATGTGCACATTCCAATAAGAGTAAGGAAAACAATTGTACAAACAGTGGTTTTTATTTTAACCAGTGCTATAAATTATAACCTATCTGCATACAACAATTATATCATACAAATCAATAACCGTAACAAATTCATCAAAACAGTGTCACAAACCTTGAAAACATGACACTTTAGTATTGGATTTCTGCAAGTGTTCAGATATTAGAGTTAATTTGTGTGAAATGTTACAGAAGATTATGTAATAACTTGCACTTTTACCTATCGTAGAAGCATTTGACCCATTGAGTAAAGGTTCGAGTTTCTTTGGTCGGACTCGAGGAAGGCGAAAACACCGTGATGGGTTCCCACAGCCCAAACGCCGGGTGAGTCATTGTTATTTAAAGTTAGTGGTGCAAGAAAATGTTATGTTCTTTCTTCTAAACTGTGCATATGTCGTATTTTTCGGACTATAAGGCGCACTTTTTTCCTCCAAAAATGTGGAGGAAAATGAGGGGTGGGTCTTATAGTCCGAAGTACTTGCTCTGGCTGTGGTGGGGAGGTGAGGGAGCGGTTTCGGCGGATCAGCGGGTCACAGAGGCAGGAGCCGGCGGCTGCACCTAACTCTTGTGCCTGCTGCTAAAGAGAAATGAATATTCACTGCATTTCTTGGCCATGGGCGTGGAGGGCAATGACTATTCATCTCTCTTTAATGGCATCCTGGTATGATTGGCCCCCATCCCGGTACTGGTATGATTAGTCCCTTTCTTTCCTTATCCTGGTATGACTGGCAACCATCCTGGTCCTGGCATGCATGGCCCCATCAGAAAACATTTAAAAAAACAAACCATTACACTTACCTTCCCGGCGCTCCCTCACAGCGTCCTGCTCCGATGCCAGCTGCTTAATGCTTGTAAGCAGCGCATGGCAGGCACGTCATGCGCTGCTTGCAAGCTGAAGGGCAGCTGCTGGAATACTCAATGTTCTGCACGCCAGGACTGTGTGCGCACAAGGCAGTGAGTATTCATTGCTCTCTAGCGAGCACAGTGTCAGCCGGAGCCTTCCTGCTGCTGCCGGCGGTCACGTGTGCTGCTACTTAAGAGAAATGAATATTCACCCCATTACCATAAATATTCATTTCTCTTAAGTAGCGGCACACGTGACCATAGCTGCAGGAAGTCTCTGGCTGACACTGTGTTCGCTAGAGAGCAATGAATACTCACTGCTTTGCACTCACACAGTCCCAGCATGCATAGCATTGTGTATTCGGCTTGCAAGCAGCGCGTGGCGTCTCTGGCATCGAAACAGGACGCTGCGAGGGAGGGCCAGGAAGGTAAGTGTAATGTGTTTGTTTTTTATTTTATTTTTTTTAATTATTTTTTCTGAT
This sequence comes from Dendrobates tinctorius, assembly GCF_039654945.1. Lineage (NCBI taxonomy): Eukaryota > Metazoa > Chordata > Amphibia > Anura > Dendrobatidae > Dendrobates > Dendrobates tinctorius. The sequence continues at coordinate 26,095,449 of NW_027361683.1, forward strand.
GGGACCATCCAGGACCAGGATGGGAGCCAATCATACCAAGTTAAGGGTGGGGTCCTGCATACCAGGATAGGGATGGGGCCATTCATACTAGGACAAGATGGGGGCCATGCACACTAGGATGAGATGGGGGCCATGCATACCAGGATAGGGATGGGGCCATTCATACTAGGACAAGATGGGGGCCATGCACACTAGGATGAGATGGGGGCCATGCATACCAGGATAGGGATGAGGGCGATCACTCTTGCCAGGATATGCATGAGGGGGACCATTCTTACCAGGCTAGGGATGAGGAGGCATGCATGCCAGGTTGGGGATGAGGGCCAGGCACACCAGGATAGGGGTAAGGGGGCCATGCATACCAGGATAACGATGAGGGGATCCATGCATACCAGGGTAGGGATGAGGGGGGCCATGCATACCAGGGTAGGGATGAGGGGGGCCATGCATACAAGGGTAGGGATGAGGGTGGCCATGCATACCAGGGTAGGGATGCGGGGGGCCATGCATACCAGAATAGGAATGAGGGGGCCATGTGTATCAGGATGGGGATGAGGGGACCATATATACCAGGATAGGGGATATTAAGTACAGAATTGATCATGTTTTTTGCTTCAATTTTCTTTTCTAATTTTCTCCTCTAAAACCTAGGTGCGTCTTATGGTCGTGTGCATCTTATAGTCCGAAAAATACAGTAATACTCACTGTGCTAGCGCTGGTGACTTTTGGTGACGTTTTTTTCTTTAGAAATGTATAGTGACTTGTTGTTAATACGCAATATTGGCAAATGATCATGCCGCAGCAACTACAAGTCACTGTGTTTCAGACAATTATTTGTCCATTGTTTTCTGATTTTTCTAAGGGTCGCAAAAAGTCAGTAGTTGCTGTGGAGCCACGAAACCTTATGCAGGGATCATATCCTGGATGTTCTGCATTAGGTTCCACATTAAAATACATGTATGGGGTAAATGCCTGGAAGAATTGGGTACGATGGAAAAATGCTCAAGAAGAACCAGAAGACATTAAATTTGGAGGTAAATTTTGTGTGCGACAAACATCATATTCTGTTTTCTCTCTTATTTTCTTACTTACTATCTTGTTCTCTCATAGTACGACCTGTAAAATTCAAAGAAGATATTCTGTCGTGCACCTTTGCTGAACTTAGTTTTGGCTTATGTCAGTTTATCCATGAAGTACGTCGGCCCAATGGAGAGAAATACAATGCAGATAGCATCCTGTACCTGTGCCTTGGAGTTCAGCAGGTAAATTAGTGACTGTTCTTTCAAATTTGGAGTTGGTCACGTTTTTGTCTGGGCAGACTTGTTATATAAAGCTTTAAAGATTTAATTTGTGCTTGGTGGCATTGTTGTTCTAAAACAGGAAGGTTAAAATAGTGCCCAACTCTAAATCAGGAATCGGCAACCTTTGGTAACCTAGCGGTGTGATGCTGCAACTCCCAGCTTTCCACAGGTTGTCACAGCATGTTGGGAGTTGAAGTTTCACAGCAGTATGTACTTCCTTTGCTTCATAGCAAATGTTGATGTCAATGCATGCGGGCGTTAGGCCATAAAAAGCAATCCATAAAGCTTTGAAGCAACAGTTCTAGTGGCATTGTTACTTTTATGTGACATTTGGAATTTCCTAGTAACGTTTCGTACAAAATTCACTTTAATATCAAAATTAGCTTTATTATCACAGCTACAGGGGACAAGCTTGCTTCGGTCTATCTTTGTGTAACAATCCTCACGGACACTAAACTGGGAAAAATCGTCTAACAGCACAATAACATGGCTAGAATCAAAAGATTTTGAACATTCTGCATTTTCTCTACTTATTTCTGAAGCCGGTATAAGTCTTCTATTCATAGGTTCCCCCTTTCTGTTTTTGTAGTTTCTTTTTGAGAATGGAAGGATAGACAACATTTTTACAGAACCGTACTCCAGATTTATGGTGGACCTTACAAAGCTGTTGAAGAGCTGGCACCTGCCTGTCTTACCCAATGGTAAATCAGTAGAGCAGTTGGCATATATTTGTCACAGTACGTTCTACATGTATTTTTACAGCATGCTTGCTTAGCTGACTTGTACAACTCTGTTCTAGGTTATATGTTTTCGAGGATTGAGGAAGAACATTTATGGGAGTGCAAACAGCTTGGTGCCTACTCGCCTATTATCCTTCTCAATACCCTGCTTTTCTTCACCACCAAATTCTTCCAGCTGAAGACCATCACTGAGCACCAGCAACTTTCCTTTGCCTATGTCATGAGACGTACAAAGACTCTAAAGTACAACACCAAGACCACATATCTGCGTTTCATGCCTCCTCTCTCAAAGTCAGAACTGGAGCATGGTGAGTTTCGTTATTTAGTACAGTATTAGTGCGTGGAGATCTATTTCTTTCTACTGAGTGCAATTTTTTTTCAAGATGCATTACTCAATAACAATCAGAAGAACAGCCAGATTATTCACTAGCAGTAGGACTGCGGATACTTTAATAAAAAAGAATTTTTCCCAGTACAGAAATATCAAACCTTGCAATTTGCCATAGGACCTGATTCAGACATCTCATGTTGATTGCCTTTAGGCTATGGTATTATTTTGCAGTATGATGTATACTATGCGTAGGATGGAATCTGCAACAAAATCCAAGTGATCCTTTTCTTTTTTTTCATGCATCTTTTCACACGTTTACTGCAGATTGTTTTGCACATAATCCATAGTATCTAAGCAGAGCCTTCAAGGTCTCACTCCTCTTAAATAACAATAACACAGAAAACAAGTATTCATTGATCAAAACCGAATTTGGACCATTTGTAGAACAGAATCACAAGCAAGCTTTGTCATTTTATGTAGTCTTAATATTATCACACTTGAATGCTGTGTGTGTGTATATGTGTGTATATATATATATATATATATATATATATATATATATATATATATATATATATATATATAATAATTTTTTTTTCTCTATTACTGGGCTAATGATTAACCCTTTGCTGGACCCTGTGTCAGAAGCTTGTGTATATAAACATGACCGATAACGGTGAGGCTGTTAAATTATTGCACTTTCATCAGGGATCTGTACATGGGCCAGTAGGGAACATATTCATAGTGGGGCATATTTATCAAGAAAAATGTCTTTCATGATTTTCATCATAATTTGTTATGTTTTACACCCTTTATGTACCATGTCCGACAACAGACATTGCTTTGCTGAAATGAGGTATGGTTTGCCAGAATAGAGGTCTCGTCTAGCATTCAACACCTTCTGTCAAAATTGTGGCACGAAGTAAGCCCACTAATAGGTTTGGGTAAACGTATAATATGTCGGATTTTTCAAACTGCATCAATCACTATGATCAATCTGGTGCATTTTAAGATTGTCTAGTCTAAGCTTCAACTGTCCAAATAGACCGTATTTGAAATATACCGTATTTTCTGGACTACAAGACACACTTTTTTCCTCCAACAATGTGAAGGAAAATGGGGGGTGGGGGGGGGGGGGGTCGTAGTCGGGATGTACCTTCTCTGGCTATGGTGGGGAGGTGGGGGTGCTGCAGAGCAGCGGGTCACAGGAGGCAGTAGTCAGCGGCTGCGGCTTACTTTTGTGCCTACTGCTAAAGAGAAATGAATATTCACTGCATTCCACGCCCTTACTCTAACCTTACACGCCCTCGCAGCATCTTGTTCTGGTGCCAGCAGCTGCTTTATGCTTGTATGCAGCGCATGGCAGTGAAATCATTACAAGCAGATGGACAGCTGTTGAATTGCGCACCGTTCTCCATGCCGGGACTAGGTGCGATGAAGGCAGTGAGTATTCAAAAATTCTTAATAAATATAATTCTGGATTAATTATTCAACGGCTCATATACAAAAAAAATCAATCCTTAAAAGATACTTTATTAACCAATCATTAAAAAGTTTTCAAAACTTCAAAAAACAGGCAAACAAAAATAGGCTTATTGCTGATTTTCAAAATCCAGCCACAAACACTTGAGAGTCGTTCCAATGTCAGGTAGAGGGTCACAAACCTATTTGTCCCTATAGGGCCCTATATCTCTCTCCTACCTGACAGCGGAGGTTGGCACCCTCTTGATACGCAAATGGCGCCCCCGCTCCTCGGCGGCTCTCCCTAATCACCCTGTTGTCTCCTATCTAAATGACATCAGCTTGGAGTACAACAGATGGCCGGGGACAAAAATATAATAAATAATAACCCCATGCCACAAACCACCAAGACAAAAATGTGAGGAATAGTAACTGGAAAAAACTCTAATTTTTGGCAGATTTGTAAACATTTGCTTTGGGAGGAAAAGGGGTCTAAATAACCCTATTTAGGTGTCTCCCTGCCTGACAGCGGAGCTTTTACACCCTACGTTACTCTGGTGCCCCCGCTCCACGTGGGCTGACCCTTACTGACCCCTACACGTCTCACCCAGAAAGAGGAAAGAGGGTGTCAGAACATATGGCCAAGGGAGACAGGGGTAATAACTTAGAATTATCCCTGAAAAGATCCCCCCCAAAGACAAAAAATGTTTTAATAATAATAACAAAAAAATGTATCTGCAAACTGATGTGTACAGTGTATGGGATAATAGTGCATTAGCAAAGGCAGTTGCAAGTAAAGGGGGTAAGATATCAATCAGAACAGATACACAATCATTTAAATGTTCTTAAGCAGCATTAATGTACATTTCTCACATCACAAAACGCTGCTATTGCCTCTAATCCCCAACAACACATTTTTCATATTGCATCATGCCCAAAACAATGAGCCATTGATCGCTCAGGCTCAAAATTGCACTGTCCCAAAAAAAAAAAAAAAAAAAAAAAAAAAAAATCAGCAAATTAACAAATATGTAGGAACTTAGCTCATGGCCACTGAAAAATCACCTCAATATATATAGTAGGCGGGGTGATAGTACTTTGACAAAGGCAGTTTCAAATAAAGGGGGTAAGGTATCAATCAAAACAGATATACAACCATCTGAGTATTCTTAAACAGCATTAATAAACATTTCTCAAATCACCAACCGCTGCTATTACCTCTAATCCCCCATAACAGCACATTTTCATATTGCTTCATGCCCAAAAACAATAAGCCATTGATCACCCGGCTCAAATTGCACTATCCCCAAGTATTAAATCAACAAAATTGACAAATATGTAAGAACTTGGCTCATGGCCAATGAAAAATCGAGCAGCGGGTCACAGGAGGCAGTAGTCAACGGCTGCGGCTTACTTTTGTGCCTACTGCTAAAGAGAAATGAATATTCACTGCATTCCACGCCCTTACTCTAACCTTACACGCCCTCGCAGCATCTTGTTCTGGTGCCAGCAGCTGCTTTATGCTTGTATGCAGCGCATGGCAGTGAAATCATTACAAGCAGATGGACAGCTGTTGGATTGTGCACCGTTCTCCATGCCGGGACTAGGTGCGATGAAGGCAGTGAGTATTCATAGCGAGCACAGTGTTAGCCGCAGGAGTGGGAGTGGAGAGCAGTTAATATTCATTCCCTTTAGTAGCAGCACACGTGGAAGCCTGCGGCTGACACTGTGCTCGCTATGAATGCTCACTGCCCTCCACGCACATAGTCCCGGCAAGGAGAGCGGTGAGTAATCCGGCAGCTGTCCTTTGGCTTGTAAGCTGCGCATGATGTCACTGCCATGCACTGCTTACAAGTATAACGTAGCTGTTGGCACCGGAACAAGACCCTGCAGGAAGGTAAGGGTAATGTTTTTTTTTAAATGTTTTTCTGATGGGGGCCAATCATACTAGGATAAGGATGGGGCCATGATGGAGATGGGGGAGGGCCCTGCATACCAGGCTAGGGATGAGGGGGCCATGCCCACCAGGCTAGGGATGAGGGGGCCATGCATACCTGGATGAAAATGAGGGGGCCATGTATACCAGCATGGGGATGAGAAGGGCCATGCGTACCAGAATAAGGATGAGGGGGCCCATGCACACCAGGATGGGGGGGGCCGTGCCTACTAGGCTAGGGATGAGGTGGCCATGCCTACCAGGCTATTGATGAGGGGGCCATGCCTACCAGGCTATTGATGAGGAGGCCATGCATACCAGGATGAAGATGAGGGGGCCATGCCTACCAGGCTAGGGATGAGGGGCTATGCCTACCAACCTAGGGATGAGGGGGTCCATGCCTACCAGGCTATTGAGGGGGCCATGCATACCAGGATGAAGATGAGGGGGCCATGTATACCAGCATGGGGATGAGAGGGGCCATGCGTACCAGAATAAGGATGAGGGGGGGCCATACACACCAGGATGGGGGGGCCATGCACGCCAGGATATGGATGAGGGGGCCATGTCCACCAGGCTAGGGATGAGGGGGCCATGTGCCTGCCTACCAGCCTAGGGATGAGGGGGTCCATGCCTACTAGGCTAGGGATGAGGGGGCCATGCATACCAGGATGGGGATGAGGGGGCCATGTATGCCAGGATAGGGATGAGGGGACCATATATACCAGGATAGGGGATATTAAGTACAGAATGGACCACATGTTTTGCTTATTTTTTTTTCTAATTTCCTCCTCTAAAACCTAGGTGCATCTTATGGTCTGGTACGTCTTCTAGTCCGAAAAATACAATAATCATAAAAATGTTAAAACAACATATTCATAATTACGGTATAGTGGCTAGACATGTCCGTATTAATATTCAGTTAGTAGAAAGTGGGTTACTACATTATACAACCTGCATAAGTATACAAAGTATCCATGAAAAACACCACTTATGGAAATATTAAATTAAGTACAATTTTATTGCATAAAACACATGGACCATATCATAAATTATGAATGTTAGAGGATTCAAAAAAGGAAAGTAAATCAAGTGTAGAAAAAGGAGGTAAGTCAAGTCTGACCATGGGTGTCAGTAGATTTTTATTGTGCAATGTTCAGCCAGAAAATGCTGATCAAATTCAAAAATACATGTAGAACGATCATTAAATGCAGTATATTGCTTACCCATGGGGAAATCGGCAGACCATAAACGTTACCACAACCGACCCAACGCGTGTTTCACAGTTTTGCTTTCTCAAAGGGAGTGTGTAAAACCATAAATACGAAAAGCATAAAAAAATTAGTAAAAAAAAAAATCCAGCCCCATAGCTCAAAAAAAAATGCAGTTTGTGCCCATATGCACATATTTTAGAAATTCTTCACAACACAAATACAGTTTGCTCAGGAACTGGGTCGAATGTCCAGACTCAGAATATTGTCTATCCTTACCATAGGCCATCAATATCCGATTAATGTGTTTGAAGGGACTACAGTGTTCCGTGAGTGCAGCAGTTTGCAGTGCTGACTATTGCAGCCTTGTTCTATTGAATCTGAATAGTATAGTGGCCTGTGAAAACACCAGTTGAGGCTGCAAATCATTCATCATTACATTGTTGAGCCATCCTCTGGCGATGCAGTTTTGATTACTGATTTTATGAGCACCAGCCTTTCTATGATGGCACCAGACTTTGGTTTTGTTACTACTGCCCCCTTTTCTGATTATTTTAATGTATTAATGGGTCTAGGGAAATAAAGCCATGCCCAAAATGAATGTAATAAGCAAATTATTCCAGAACAAGGTATAAATAAATATTTTAAATGTTTTACAGAGAAAGTATTAGGGAAGAGGAAGAGATCAGAAGATGAAGATGGACAATTTGTTATGGAAATGGCTGAAAACACAGACAACCCACTCAGGTGCCCAGTTAGACTGTACGAATTTTACTTGTCCAAATGGTAAGTGTCTTAATTGTAATACGTGAGCTACTTCTGGGTAGCAATCACTTTAGATCCATCAACATTATCATCTTAAAGCAACTGTGTTACTGTCATAACAGTACTGTCATACTGTCATAACTGTGATAACAAGCTGCATGCTTGTTATCAACAAGAATAGAGGGTTCCCCACTCTGTTTTTTTTTTTTTTCTTTAAATTATTTACATAAATAAAAATTAATAACTGCGTGGAGTTCCCTCCCCCCCCCCCCCCCCCCCCCATTTTTGACACACAGCCAAGCTAAAGCTGACAGCTAGAGGCTGGTATTCTCAGGCTGGTAAGGGGCCATGGATAATGTCCCCTCCCCCCAGCCTAAAACTTCTATTAGATGTGCCAATTCTCGCTCTTTGCTTGGCTTTTCCCACTTGCCCTGTGGTGGTGGCAAGTGGGGTTCATATTTGAGGGGTTGATGTCACCTTTGTAATGTTCGGTGACATCATGTCCACGGCTTGGTAACAGAGTGGCGTTTATAAATTATCCATTAGTAATCCTATAGTTATATTGTAAATAAGCACACAGCAAGAATAAAGTCCTTCAGTTGAAAGAATGACACAGGCTCCTTTAACCCCTTCATGACCTGAGGTATTTTCGGTTTTGCGTTTTTATTTTTTGCTCCCCTTCTTCCCAGAGCCATAACTTTTTTTTATTTTTCGGTCAAGATGGTCATGTGATTGCTTGTTTTTGCGGGACGAGTTGTACTTTTGAACGATACCATTGGTTTTAACATTTCGTGTGCTGAAAAACGGGAAAAAAAATCCAAGTGCGGTGAAATTACAAAAAAAAGTGCAATCCCACAGTTGATTTTTTTACTAGGTTCACTAAATGCTAAATCTGGCCTGCCATTATGATTCTTCAGGTCATTAAGCGTTCATAGACACCAAACATGTCTTGGTTCTTTCTCCTTCGTCTCATTGGGGGACACAGATACTGTGAGTGTATGCTTCTGCCGCTTGAAGGCTGACACTAAGTGAAAAAAAAAGGTTAGCTCCTCCGCCGTCGTATACACCCTCGCCCCTATTGCGGGCGGAAATCAGTTTTTTGCTTAGTGTCCATGGAGACACATGTCTGGTTTTTTGCTCCAGACTATTTCCATGAAGATTAGACTGGGGCAACGGATCCTATTGAAAGGGTCCGATTTCCCCAAACCAACAACGGGCGAGCACGTACGAGTGTCCCTCCACGTATCCTCTCCCGCGACGTGGGACATGATGCCGGACATAGCCCTAACCACCCCTAGGTATTGAAACCATGGGCTGTACAGAGGCACAAGACTAGTCCGTGCGGCCCCAACTGCTCCACCAATGCTTAGACTGCGGTGCTGCAAGGCGGCGGTCGGTCCCTCTCCTCACCCCCTGAAGGGGTTAGATGGAGCTAGGGTGCCTATTTTTCAAGGCCCCCTCACATACCTGAGCTGGGAAGCAGAAGAGGATCGTCAGTGAGTGGTGGGCCTGGGAGGGATCCCGCAGCGAAGATCCGGGGCTGGAGCCCTTAGCTGGCGGATGCCATTTTTGGCTGAGCGTGGCTGCAGATGGAGAGCGCGGTGTGGAGCAGCCTGCGCCAGTAAGTAGCGCCAGTTTTTGCGGCGCCATGGAAGGTCCGCGTGACCCCCCCCCCTGTCGCGGGCAGGGGATATATTGAGGCCGCGGCCAGAAGTTCCGCCTCCAGGCTGCGCGTCGCTTCCGGCGGCCCGCCCCCCAGGCCTGGGCGGCGGTGGATAAATTTAGTCCCCAGATTCGGAGCGCGGCTAGGCCGCAGAGCCGGAAGTACCGACCCTGGAGCAGTTTATATGCTGGCGACCCGCCCCACAGCTGGTGGCGCCCGATTTTGTTGTGGAGGAGTCCAGGAACGTGGGGGCACAGGACTGGGGTAAGTGCTGCCCGAGAGGCCATGCTACAGGGAAAACGAGGTGCTACCTCCTCCCCCCATACCCAGCAGCGGACAAATACAGCATGTCCGAAAAAGCAAAGACGCACACGTTTTTTTTACGCTGCATGTATCTTTTGTCGGGCTGCGTTTCCGCGGGCACAGAGCAAGCAATTATGTGAAGCCTGCGAGTCCAAACGCGCCCAGGAGCCCTCCCCTGTGACTGTGACAGAGGTCCCGAACCCCCCGGAGTGGGCCCTATCACTGTCACAGTCCATTGCATCGCTTACGAGGGCAATCGAGTCCCTTCAGGCCCCAGATAGGGGCAGGGACAGTGGCTCCCCGGCCTTAGAGGGAACCTCCACCTCACTAGAGCCTTCGGCCTGCAGGGGCCGCTCTCATTCCAGGCAGACCCGGGGGAAGAGAATCCACGCGGTGTCGCCCAGTCCATCCGGTGCTTTGGCATCTGTAAGTTCTGCTTCTCGCTCCCCATCACCAGTGGTTGATAGCGAGCAGACCTCAGATTTCGACTCAGACGAGCCCCTTGACCTGGATGCTCCAGGGTCACGTGAGACAGTGGACAGCCTCATAGAAGCAGTCATTCAGACCTTGGGGATTGAGGATGATCCCGCAGTGACTACAGGGCATAAGGTGGCGTTTAAGCGAGTGAAGTGGCCGCACAGAATTATTTCCTCTCACCCTGAGTTTGAGGACATAGTGCAGCGACACAGGGAAGGACCAGACAAGCGTTTCTCGGGTCAAAAGGCAATCGAAGCAAGGTATCCATTTGCCCCGGACCTCCGTAAAAAATGGACAGAATCTCCGATGGTGGATCCACCGGTGTCACGCCTAGCCACTAAAAACTCTGTTAGCCGTACCTAGTGGCTCCGCTATTAAGGATCCCACGGATCGCCTCATAGAGAGTTTAGCTCGCTCAGTATATGAGGCATCAGGATCAGCGCTCTCTCCCTCGTTCGCAGCAACTTGGGTAGCCAAGGCCATGATCTCATGGTCAGAATCATTAAACAAGGTCGCGCAGGAGCAAGAGCTACCTGCAGAGATATCTGAGATCGGGAGTCAGATCGCAATGGCCGGAGACTACGTAACCAATGCATCTTTGGATGCGGCCAATTGCTTGGCACTTGCTGCCGCTAATGCAATTTCTATCAGAAGAGCTCTATGGTTAAGGACATGGCGGGCCGATTCTACTTCCAAGAAGTCCTTGACTTCCCTGCCCTCTCAGTGCGGCCGTCTATTTGGGGAGAAGTTAGATCAACTTATCTCTGACTCCACAGGAGGAAAGAGCTGTTTTCTCCATCAACAAAAGGTCAAACCACCTTTTTGCCACCCTTTTCAGGCACGTATTCGGGCCTTTCACAACCCCGGGTGGACCACAGCGGCCAATTCCACCGCTTCAGGCCGACCCAACCAGGATAGGGAGCGGCAGGTCTCATATAGAACCAACCCATTGGGGAGAATGCGTACTCAACAGCCCAGATCGAGGGGATCCAGATCCCAAAGATCGTCAGTCAAATGACTTGAGGTGTTTACCAGACGACACCAGCAAGGTGGGCGGCCGACTACTCTGGTTTCGCCACGTCTGGTTCAGTGTCGCATGCAACGCATGGGTAAAGGAGTTGGTGGCCTCAGGTTACAAAATAGTTTATCAGAAACCCTCCAAAACGTTTTTTTCTTTCTCGTCTTCCCAGGGTGGATACCCAGGCAAGAGCTCTGTCGGGAGCCATCGAATCGGTCCAGCTCAATGGGGTCATTGTTTCCGTGCCAGATCACGAAAGGGCTCAGGGCTTCTATTCCAACCTATTTGCGGTTCCCAAAAAGGATGGGTGTCAGACCTGTTTTGGACCTCAAACTTCTGAACAAATTCATCAGGATCAGACATTTCCGGATGGAGTCTCTCCGTTCAGTCAAATCGGCCATGGAGCAGGGAGAATACTTGGCCTCGTTCGACATCCAGGACGCATATCTGCATATTCCCATCTTTCCTCCTCATCAAAGGTTCCTGTGTATCGCCATGAACGGTCGACATTTTCAGTTCGTAGCGCTACCTTTTGGGCTAGCCACGGCTCCCAGAGTGTTCACAAAGGTTATGGCAGTTGTCATGGCCATATTGCATTCTCGAGGCATAGTCGTCTTGCCTTACTTGGACGACCTATTGGTCAAGGGCCCTTCAAGACGGGCATGCGAGGAAAATGTCAACATCACGCTAGATACTGTTGCCCGCTTAGGGTGGTTGGTCAATGCGAAGAAGTCATCCCTTGTGCCAGCTCAGAGGATTTCCTTCTTAGGAATGGTCTTCGACACTTGCCGAGGGTTGGTAATTCTCCCTCATGAAAAAGCCCTAGCTCTCCGGCAGGGTGTTCGGACTCTTCGCCAACCAGTCCCTCATACCATTCGTTTCGGGATGAGGATTCTAGGAAGAATGGTGGCAGCAATGGAAGCAATACCATTCGCCCAGTTCCATTTTCGCCCCCTGCAGCACACTCTCTTGTCAGCCTGGGACAAGAATCCTTTCACACTCGATCGGCGGTGCCGACTGTCCTCTCAAGACAGGCAGTCACTCGGATGGTGGATAACCAGTTCCTCTCTGACCCAGGGGAAACCCTTCCCCCCCCCCCCCCCAGACCATTGGTTGGTGATAACCACCGACGCCAGTCTCTTCGGCTGGGGAGCGGTGTTTCGCCACCACACGACCCAGGGACGGTGGTCGCCACAGGAGGCACGCCTCCCAATCAACTTATTGGAGATACGAGCAATTCATCTGGCTCTGCAGCAGTTTCATCACTTCTTAGCAGGCCGCAGCAGAGCAACCATGCGCAAGGTGGGGCGCGTTCTTCAGTGGGACGAAGCAAACCACTCGGTGATTTCCGCAGTCCATATCCCGGGCGTGGAAAACCAGGCCGCAGACTTTCTCAGCCGGCAGGGTCTTGCGTCCGGAGAGTGGTCACTACATCCCGAGGTCTTCCAGCAGTTTTGTCAACTGTGGGGAACTCCGGATGTGGACCTGATGGCGTCCAGAGTGAACGCCAAGGTGCCCACAGACATCGCTCGGGCCAGGGACCCGCAAGCAGTCGCTGTGGATGCGTTGGTTCTGCCATGGAACCAGTTCCGCCTCCCATATCTATTTCCCCCACTGCCACTACTCCCGAGAGTCATCAAAAAGATCAAGACGGCAGGGGTTCCGGGGATTCTGCTGGCCCCGTCGAACGTGGTACGCAGAGCTAATGCAGCTGCTCGCCGACGTTCCTGGGCGACTGCCAGAGCGCCCAGATCTACTTTCTCAAGGGCCGATTTGCCACCCGAACTCAGGGGCCCTGTGTTTGACGGCATGGCCGTTGAATCTTGGATCCTAACCCAGGCAGGGTTTGGGAGCAAGGTGGTCGCTACAATGGTTAGCGCCCGGAAGCCTGCTTCACCACGGATTTACCACCACACCTGGAAGGTGTTCTTTGGTGTCGAGGCTGGAGTGTTTCTCCACTGAGATTCTCGATTCCCAACATCTTGGCCTTTCTCCAGTCGGGCCTAGACTCGGGCTTGGCCCCAAGTTCCCTCAGGAGACAAATATCGGCCTTATCCGTCCTGTTCCAGCGCAGAATTGCTATCAATTTGCAGGTTAAGACTTTCATCCAGGGAGTCTCCCACTTGGCACCTCCCTATAAAGCGCCTATGGATGCCTGGGACCTTAACCTGGTCCTAAGTGTTCTGCAGGAAGCTCCATTTGAACCACTTCAGGATGTCTCTATGAGGTACCTTTCCTGGAAAGTGGTGTTCCTAGTGGCCATCACTTCTATCAGGCGGGTTTCAGAGCTGGCGGCCCTATCCTGCCGAGCTCCGTTCATCACTTTCCATAAGGATAAGGTGGTGCTCAAACCAGCCCCTCCTTTTCTGCCGAAAGTCGTGTCCTCATTTCACATTAATGAGGATTTTGTCTTGCCTTCATTTTGTCCAGCACCGGTGCACCGTGTGGAAAAGGCTCTTCACACGTTGGACCTGGTAAGAGCCCTCGAAGTATGTGTCGAGGACGGCACCCTTTCGTCAGACGGACACGCTGTTCGTGCTCCCCGAAGGGCGCAGGAAGGGACTCGCTGCCTCGAAATCGACCATAGCCAGATGGATTCGTTTGACTATTCAGGAGTCCTACTGCATTAGAGGCACGCCGATTCCAGCGGGGATCAGAGCGCACTCTACTCGGGCAGTGGGCCCCTCTTGGGTGCTTCGGCACCAGGCTTCGACGGAACAGGTTTGCAAGGCAGCAACCTGGTCCAGCCTGCACACATTTGCCAAACATTATAATATCCATACTCAGGCCTCAGCGGATGCAAGCCTGGGTAGAAGGATTCTCCAAGCAGCAGTGGCAAACCTTTAAACAAGAGGTGCATGTAGCTTGGATCGGTGAGTCAATCTCCCACCCAGGGACTGCTTTAGGACGTCCAACAGTATCTTTGTCCCCCAATGAGGCGAAGGAGAAACAGGGATTTTTGTGATAACTCACCGTAAAATCCTTTTCTCCGAGACGCTCATTGGGGGACACAGCACCCACCCTATTAGCCAAGTTGGCTTCTATTTTGTTTAATTTATATGCATTTATTTGTCATATAAGGGTGGTCTTTTTTCTGGACATGTTGTACCTGTATTAAGGCTGATTTTGTTGTCCTCCTACTGCTTTGGCACCAAACTGATTTCCGCCCACAATAGGGGCGAGGGTGTATACGGCGGAGGAGGAGCTAACCTCTTTTTTTCACTTAGTGTCAGCCTCCACGCGGCAGAAGCATACACCCACGGTATCTGTGTCCCCCAATGAGCGTCTCGGAGAAAAGGATTTTACGGTGAGTTTATCACAAAAATCCCTGTTTTTTATCTAAGTGGTGAAAAAAATTCCAAAGTTTGTTTAAAGAAAAAAAAAACAAAAAAAAAAACCATTTTACGATACCCGTAGCGTCTCCGTGTGGCGACAAGAAAACGGAATTTTGTCGTTTTGACTTTTTTTTTTCTTGCTACGCCGTTTAGCGATGAGGTTAATCTTTTCTTATTGACAGATCTGGTGATTCTGAACACGGCAATACCAAATTTGTGTTTATTGTTTTATTTTGAATGGTGCGAAAGGGTGTGATTTAAACTTTTATATTTTTTTATATTTTTAAAAACTTTTTTTTTTTTTTTTTTTAACTTTTGGCACGCTTCAGTAGTCTCCATGGGAAGCTGCCATAACCTGATCAGCTCTGCTACATTCAGGCGATGATCAATTCGGCTATATGTAGCTGAATTACTCACTTGCTATGAGCGACGACCACTGGGCGGCGCTCACAGCAAGCCGGCAGTGACAACCATAGAGGACTCCAGGAAATCTCTGGTTGTTATGCCCACCCAGCGGTGACCCGCGATCACGTGACGGGGGTCACCAATGGGCGGATTTCCGGAACGATTGTTGGAAGGTCATGTTAAATGCCGCTATCAGTTTTTGACAGTGGCATTTAATGGGTTAATAGCCGCGGGTGGATCGCGATTCTACCCGCGGCTGTTGCAGGCACATGTCAACTGTTCAAAACAGCTGATATGTGCCTGTAAAGATGTGGTCTCCCCGCCGGAGCCCACATCAAAGGGAGGGTCTCTGACATCCTCGTACTATTACGCCCGATGTTGGAAAGGGGTTAATGAATTTAAATTAAACCATACTCACGTCATCACCCATTCCACTGAAGCCATGGTCTCCTGTAATAAAACAAAAATAAAAAACAACCATTACTCTCACATGTCTGTCGTTCTATCCCACGCCTCAATCCTTGTCTGGGGATTAAGTTTTTAACCTGGACGATGCCAAGATATGACTGCTCAGGCTGAGAACCACTGAGGAATGAGTGGTTGGCGGTTTTTGTTTGGTGGGGAGGGGGCTGGGGTGTGGAGAGAGAGAGTTACTGCAAAATCAGGGCTTTAAAAAAAAAAAAAAAGCTGAAAGCAAGTTGCAATCAGGTTTCAGAAATGTTTTTGTCTCACTACTTGTCTCAGAATTGCGTTCATTGGACTCTTACAGGCCAGCCTATATTGGTGTGTTTTCCATTTGTTTATTACAGCAACTTGTGATTATCTTTTCTTCTTTTCCCATGCAGTTCTGAAAGTGTAAAGCAGAGAAGTGACGTATTCTACCTTCAGCCAGAACGTTCTTGTGTACCCAATAGTCCAATGTGGTTCTCCACACTACCCATTGACCCAGGCACATTGGACAGCATGCTAACTCGTATTCTCATGGTTCGAGAAGTTCATGAAGAGCTGACCAAAGCAAAAGAGGACTCTGAAGGGGAGTTGTCTGATTAAAGTGGCACTAGATGCCCCACTCAGAAACAGTAAACCGCTTCTAATTAAACTGGGGTTAGCGCAGAACTGTGAACATAACATTTTTTTCACTTTGAACTGGTGCACTGCTCTCCTCTGCCCTTAGAGCCCCTCAACGCCCTCCCCGGAAATGAATGGACAAAAGTCTTGAACTGCTGGGACTGATGGGAACATATAATACACAGTCCAGGATTTCTATGGTAGAAGAACGAGCTCAGAGATGAGCAAATGACTCTCATGATGCTACACCTAAAACTAGGTGATAGACTCACAATAGAAACTGTAATTTCTTTTTAACTGGAGCAAAGAGGGGATCACTTTTAGCTCTTTCTACTGTGTAAATGTCTCTGAATGCTATGTAGGAAATGTCAGAAAGGGTTTACAATGGAGTAGTTGCATTGAGGTGCCACCCACATTATATTATTGAAAAGTATGTGTAAATCATGTTGAAAATCCTTCTTCTATTTAGATAATTACATTGAAATTTTCAATTTTAGGCTCAAGTGAAGCATTCACACATTGCAGTCTTTTTTTTTTTTTTTTTTTCAATAAGCAGAGCAAGCCACACAGGCCTGAATTTATCTAACTCACAGGAACCAGATTCCATTTCTTCATAGACCAGATGAGACCACAGATACAGTACCACAACTGAAATGGCTCCTGTGCACAGACACTTACGTGTATTCAGCCCAGGGGCCTGTTCTTTTCGGTAGTTAGTATTCTGTTCTGCATAATGTAGGACACACAGTTACAAAGTGAACTCAGTGGGACAAATGTCACTACAACAGAGTTGTTTGAGTTATCCTCCCTATAAAGTTAGTGTGCAGTGTTGGCCCCACTACTGTAGTTACTGCTGCATAAATAGGTTGAATTTAAATCCATTTATGTACATTTTGTGTTTTTACCATTACAACGGTTTGAGTAGCGATAAATAATAAGAAAAAAAATCCCATAATTAACATGCATCATCTAGAGTTGATGTGACCATAGCGGTTTATTTTCATGCATCATGCTCTGCTTTCCATACAATAAAGATAAAATCTTCCATCAGAAACCTTAGAAAAGACGTTCTCAAAACTTTCCAGTAACACCTCTTTCCCTATCAACCACGGAAGACTAAGCAACCTTGACTTAGATCTGTTTTGTAGAACTGAAGGAAAAAGAAGACTTTATAGTGTTTTTATAATATCACAAACCATGGTCACCCAAGCACAGGTAAAACAAGAGAGATTTGTGGTGGAGGTAAAGCCAGAGCTCTGGACGTTACTATTAAAGCATTACACTTTTTCTATCAGAGGGGACCCAGACATGTTTGTAGTGTATTATGTTCCTATTCCCTTGTATTTTAAAGGGTAGTAATGATTTTCTCTTTTTATTTTTTCCTGTTTTTTTCCTTGTTTTAGCAGTTACAGTTTAATATTAAAGACAAAGTAGTCCCATTTTGTGTATTTGTTCTTCTCCTGCTTGTACAATAAATCACTGATTTGTGTTTTTAATGTATGGTGATTTGTGTGGCTTCCATGCACAAGAAAACCCTCCTTACTCTTAGACACTGTATAGAAGAAGATGAAATATGAGCAGTGGCGCCTAATAGGCTGTGTGTCTCTGTAATACTGGCTTGTGTGTTATACCAGCAATCAAACAAATTTGAGAAAAAATGTGAAAGACTTCTGCCAGAAGGATCAACTCTCCAAAGCCAACTATATGGAAGTTGAATAAAACGATACATTGAATTGCAGATATCAAAATCTTATTCTAGAGAAATCTACATTTATCATTATTATTATTATTATGCATTTATATAGCGCCATTTATTCCATGGCGCTATGTGAAAAGGGGAAATATAGACAAGTATAATAAACACGTGTAAGACAAGGGACACAAGTACATAAGGAGAGGGGACCCTGCCCGCGAGGGCTCACAGTCTACAGGGATGGGTGAGGATACAGTAGGAGAGGGTAGAGCAGGTCGTGCGGTGGTTCAGTAGAACGAGGATCATTGCAGGCTGTAGGCTTGTCGGAACAGGTGGGTCTTCAGGTTCTTCTTGAAGGTTTCCGTTGATGGTGAGAGTCTGATGTGTTGCAGCAGAGAGTTCCACAGTATGGGGGAAGCACGGGAGAAGTCTTTAGTGGGGTTGACAATGCCCCCTCTGACAAATGTTTTTACTTTGCTGGCATCACCTCCTTCAAACGCAGCAAGGAATTCCTCATAGATCTCTGCAGCAGCTTTTTCATCTTCCTTCTTTTTCAGTTCCTCTTGCTTCTTCTTGCTTAGTGTTCTCTTTGAAGGGCACATTTTGCCAATACTGAATGCTTTGAGCTTACTCTCCAGGAGAGGTTGCTTAGAGCCCGCTTTCTGCGAACCGCCAGACGTCTTCTCCGCCATCTTGCGTCGCTACAGCCCTGCAGGCTGAATAATAATAACACTTAATATGTTAAGTATTAAGATTTATGGGGAAGACACTGACCTCCCAGAGCTTATTTTAAATGAAAGGGGGCATTACCAGTGTGAGACATGTATTGACTGACTGTCCACTCTCCTGATCTACAGTGAAGGAAATAAGTATTTGATCCCTTGCTGATTTTGTAAGTTTGCCCACTGACAAAGACATGAACAGTCTATAACATTAAGCATAGATTAATTTTACCTTGAGAGAGAATATCAAAAATAAAATCCAGAAAATCACATTGTATAAATTATATACATTTATTTGCATTTTGCAGTGAGAAATAAGTATTTGATCCCGCTGGCAAAAAAAGTCTTATTACTTGGTGGCAAAACCCTTGGCAAGCACAGCAGTCAGATGTTATTTGTAGTTGATGATGAGGTTTGTGCACTTGTCAGGAGGAATTTTGGTCCATTCCTCTTTGCAGATCATCTCTAAATCATTAAGATTTGCGGCTGTCACTTGGCAACTCGGAGCTTCAACTCCCTCCATAAGTTTTCTATGGGATTAAGGTCTGGAGACTGACTAGGCCACTCCATGACCTTAATGTGCTTCTTTTTGAGCCACTCTTTTGTTGCCTTGGCTTTTTTGGGTTATTGTCTTGCTGGAAGACCCAGCCACGAACCATTTTTAATGTCCTAGCGGAGAGAAGGAGGTTGTCATTCAGGATTTTACGGTACATGGCTCCATCCATTCTCCCATTGATGCGGTGAATAGCCGAGAAACACCCCAAAAACATGATGTTTCCACCTCCATGCTGTGGACGGTATTCTTTGGGTCATAGGCAGTGTTTCTCTTCCTCCAAACACGGCGAGTTGAGTTAATGCCAAAGAGCTCAATTTTTGTCACATGTGACCACAGCACCTTCTCCCAAGCACTCACAGAATCATCCAGGTGTTCATTGGAAAACTTCAGATGGGCCTGCACATGTGCCTTCTTGAGCAGGGGGACCTTGCTGGCACTGCAGGATTTTACACCTTTATGGCCTAATGTGTTAGGCTAGTTTCACACTAGCGTTTATGAGCGCAGCGACGGCCTGCGCACGGCCGCCGCTAAGCCCCGCCCCCTGTCGCGCCCCCGCCGGTAGCTCCGCCCACCGGCACATGACGCTGCATGCGCCCTGCGTCCCCTATCTTTATCACTGGGGGCGCAGGCCGTGCGCAGTATGCGTTTGGCGGCGCATGCGTCCTTTTGACGGTGCGCCGACCTGCGCCAAACGCAACCTGCTGCAGTTTGGTTGCGTCGGCGCACCGTCAAAAAGGCGCATGCGCCGCCAAACGCATACTGCGCACGGCCTGCGCCCCCTGTGATAAAGATAGGGGACGCAGGGCGCATGCAGCGTCATGCGCCGGTGGGCGGAGCTACCGGGGTGGGCGCGTCAGGGGGCGGGGCTTAGCGGCGGCCGTGCGCAGGCCGTCGCTGCGCTCATAAACGCTAGTGTGAAACTAGCCTTACCAATGGTTTTCTTGGTGACTGTGGTCCCAGCTGCCTTGATATAATTAAAAAGTTACCCCTATGTCATTTTAGGCTAATCTCTCACCTTCATCATGATCAAGCATACCCCACAAGGTGAGATTTTGCATGGTGCCCCAGATCGATGTCGATTGACAGTCATTTTGTATTTCTTCCATTTTCTTACTATTGCATCAACAGTTGTCTTCTCACCCAGCATCTTAGCTATGGTTTTGTAGCCCATTCCAGCTTGCTGCAGGTCTATTATCTTGTCCCTGACATCCTTGTAAAGCTCTTTGGTCTTATTGTAGATGTTAGAGTCTGACTGATTAATTGAGTCTGTGGCAGGAGTCATTTATAAAGGTGACTATGTAAAACAGCTGTCTTTTAATGCAGGTAACGAGTTAATTAGGAGCGTCTAACTGGTCTGTAGGAGCCAGAACTCTTAATGGTTGGTAGGGGATCAAATACTTATTTCTCACTGCAAAATACAAATAAATGTATATAATTTATCCACTGTGAAACCCCACACAAGTGACCCCATTTTGGAAACTAGACCCCACAAGGAACTTATCTAGATGTGTGGTGAACACTGTGAACCCCCAAGTGCTTTACAGAGCCCACTCTCAGACCCGCTGGCAGAACTTTGTCCCCTGTCCCCCGTCGGGGTGTTTCAGGGCGAATCTCGGTGGCCAGTCCTTACCTTATCTCCTCCTCACCCCTCTCCTCGGAGAGGGCTGAGAGGAAGACAGTGGTCACCGGTGGTGGCCTTCCCCCTTATTCATAAGGGGTGACGCCGTATTCTGACGGTGCGGGAAGGAGGATCTTACTCCCAGGACCCTCTCCATCCCGAGGGCTCCTGATGTCATCCTCAGCCATGAAGAGGAGCCAGATCCAAGAAACAGGTAGTATGTCCGGTCCCCCCCCCCCCTGATGCAACCTGATGCAATTGCCTGTTGGAAAGAGTCCTCAATTTTTCCTTTTCAGCACGCACACGTGTGTGCTGGGAATCAGCTACATACTTCTTGATTGTGCGATGATCACGATGAAGTGTCTTGGCAATGTTGATTGTAGTCATGCCTTGACCTAAATACTCCACAATTTGTTGCTTCTCAGCAGCCGACACATCCTTTTTCTTTCCCATTTTGGCAAAAAATGTAGGCTGCTTAATAATGTGGAACAGCCTTCTTAATTAGTCTTGCCTTTATTTGGACACACCTGCCAAACTAATTTGCACAGGTATCTGCAATTGCTTTCAGTGATATATAGAGCCCTGACACACATCACCATCAATGAGTTTAAATGACTAACAAAAAATTCTAACCTTATCACTCCTAAACTCTTTGCATAATAATTTGGAACACAGTTTATTTCGGCTATTGTTCAAACACTCGAAATAAAAGACAAAAATGCTACTGCTCAAGGCCAATCCGTTTCATTCAAACGGGTAAAATGTCCTTCCGAGCTTTTTCCCAATCACAACGAGTTTGAGGTCACTACCTCTAGACACTGGAAACATCCCGGGAAGCTCTTCCCGGGAAGGAAACGTCTGGACATCCTATACCCCTTTAGTCCTGTCAGCAAATGGTCAGAATCTCCTAAGGTGGACCCGCCGGTGTCACGCTTAGCATCTCACACCGTCCTGTCCATTCCCGATGTGGCGTCCCTCAAGGACGCTACGGACAGACAGATCGAGGCTTTAGCCAAATCAGCCTTTGAAGCGTCAGGCACTTTTTGCCCAATCTTTGCCTCCTCATGGGTGGTGAAAGCAGTATCTCCCTGGGCCAAGATTCTTTGTCAAGGCATTGTGGCGGCAGCTCCCACAGAAGAGCTAGCAGATTTGGCAGACCAAATTGCCCATGCAGGTAAATACCTGTTGAATGCCTCCCTGGATGCTGCTGCTTGCTCAGCAAGAGCAAACAGCAACATTATTGCTATTTGCCGCATCCTTTGGTTGAAGGCGTGGAACGCAGTTCTGGCTTCCAAAAAATCTCACTGGCCTACCTTTCCAGGGCGCCAGGCTCTTTGGGGCCAAACTAGACCAGATCATTTTGGATGCCACCGGAGGCAAAAGTACTTCTCTGCCCCAATCCATGCCAAGACGCCCCTTCAGCAGAAAGGGCCCCCAGCCTTTTCGGGCCTTTCTCTTCCTCAGGCGGATCCTCTCAGCAGGACCGTTCATCCACACAGGGAGAAAAAAGGAAACCTTCCTTCAAACCTGCCCCTCGCTGGAGGTGTAGGAGCCGCCCCTCTAAGCCCTCCGGTTCTCGCGGCCACAGATTTTCC
The DNA here is from genome assembly GCF_039654945.1 of Dendrobates tinctorius. NCBI lineage: Eukaryota > Metazoa > Chordata > Amphibia > Anura > Dendrobatidae > Dendrobates > Dendrobates tinctorius. The sequence goes on from NW_027361683.1 coordinate 26,117,647, forward strand.
TCTAAATGACGGGTCACCCCCACCTGGAAATCTTTCCAGGGTGGGAGGCAGGCTTCTTTTCAAGGAAACTTGGTTGGCGGCGGTCAATGACGCCTAGGTCAGGGAGCTTGTCACATCAGGCTACAAAATAGAATTTTCTTCGCCCCCAAATGGACGTTTCTTCCTCTCTCGTCATCAAAACAGCCCTCTCATGCCCCAGTGCTTTCCCAGGCTATCTCTTCCCTCCTAAACTCATGAGTAATCGTACCCGTTCCTTGGCCCGAACGGTTTTCCGGATTTTACTCAAACCTGTTCGAAGTCCCAAAAAAGGACGGTTCCTTTCATCCGAACTTGGACCGCAAACAGTTGAATTGTCACCTTCGGGTCCGCTATTTTCGAATGGAGTCCTTGCGCTCGGTGATTGCCTCCATGGAGCCGGGGGAAAACCTTTCCTCTGTGGACATTCAGGATGCTTATTTGCACGTTCCTGTTTGTGTGCAGGGCCGCTGAGATGCTCAGAAAGCTCTCCTCCCAATGAATCTCTTGGAGATTAGGGAAATCCTTCTTGCCCTCATCCGCTGGCAGTCCATCCTCGTGGGGAAGCCGGTTCGCATCCAGTCAGACAACGCCATGGCCGTGGCGTACATAAATCACCAAGGCGGAACTCGCAGCAAGCAGATCATGCTGGAGGTGGAAAAGATTCTGCGTTGGGCGGAAAGCCATGTTCCCGCTATATCAGCCGTCCACATTCCAGGGGTGGACAACTGGGAAGCCGATTTCCTGAGCTGTCAGGGGCTCGTGTTGTGAATTCATTTTCCCCTTCGTCACTGAGGCCTGGTGAACTCCCTATTCTGGTAAAGGAAGGTAATGAGCCTGATTATCAGGCACCTGAGCCTAATGAGGATGACAGGCTGAGTGGAGTCACTGACTGGATATAAGGCTGCCGACGCCCTTCTGCACTGCGGGTGATTTCTCTGTGGACTTCTAGGACACCAGTCTGATTCCTGCTTCCCTAAAGCTAAGTTTTCTGCTTTGCCTGTTTGCATTTATGTTTTGTTTTTGTTTTCCTTGCTTTTCTGGATTCTGCCATTCCCTGCTGGGATGAGCTGAATCTCCTTTTGCCGGTTGCTCTGTCTTCAGAATATTCCTGAGTACTGACATAGCTTTTTTGAAGCCTAGCGTCTTCAGGGCCTTTTTCAGTCTGTTGGCTCTTATTTTCATAGGGTTTTTCACGGATTGCAGACAGCAGCCTTCCTGTCCTTTCCTATCTAGGTAGTTTGGGCCCCGTCTTTGCTCAGTCTATCTTTCTGTCTGTGTTAGTGTTTTCATCTTGCTTCACCATCATTATATCTTGGGGGCTGCCTATTGCTTTGGGGTCTGCTCTGGGGCAGTTTAGATTTCCCCTTTCTTTAGGCCTATTTAATTCCCCGGCTGTGATCAAGGGGTCTAGGGCATCGTAGGAACCCCCCACGGCTACTGTTAGTTGTTGTGATAGGATCAGGGCTCTGCAATCCGATAGCTGCCAACCTCTCTGGTTTTCTGGACTTGGCTAGCATTTCGGTTTTTGCCTCCTACGGTGACTCAATCATAACAGGCTCGTGTCAGGCGAGTGATCTCTCAACCGTGCCGTCTTCCACCAAATTTGAGGTGGGGCGTTCCGGATGTCAACCTCATGGCGTCTCGAACAAACCACAATGTTCCCCGGTACATAGCCAGGTCTTGGGATCCGTTGGCCGTCGGTTGTGACGTGCTTGTGATCCCGTGGTCCCAGTTTCGCATGCCTTATCTGTTCCCACCTCTTCCCCTGATTCCAAGAATCATGAAAAAGATAAAGGTAGAAGGGGTCCCCGTTCTGTTGGTAGCTCCAGACTGGCCACAGAGGGCCTGGTATGCGGAGCAAGTGAACATGCTCTCGGACGTTCCCTCGAGGCTACCAGACCGTCCAGACCTTCTATCCCAAGGGCCCCTCTTCCACCCGAATTCTCGGTCTCTGAATTTAATGGCATGACCATTGAGGCCACGGTCCTGAGGGATGCAGGTTTTTCCCACAAGGTCATCCAGACCATGATTAAGGCAAGGAAGCCAGCGTCATCTCGCATCTATCACAGATGTTGGAAAGCCTTTCTGTGGTGCGAGGTCAACAGTTTGTTTCCTATGACTTTTTCTCTTCCCTCCGTCCTGGGCCTGGGTTTTCTGCAGACGGGTCTCAACTCTGGCCTTTCCCTCAGTACCTTAAAGGGTCAGGTGTCCGCTCTGGCTATCCTCTTTCCAAGGGATCTGGCTTCTCTTCCTCAGGTGAAGATTTTTCTTCAGGGCGTCGCTCATAGCGCCTCCTTACCAGTCTCCGGTCGACCCATGGGATCTGAGCCTTGTTTTGGGGGCCCTCCAGCGTGCGTCTTTTGAGCCTATTCAGGATATTTCTTTTTCCCTCCTCTCTCGTGGTTGCCATCACCTCTATTAGGAGGGTCTCAGAGTTGGCAGCATTGTCCTGCCATTCCCCTTTCCTAGTTTTGCACCAGGATAAGGTAGTCCTCAGACCGGTTCCTGCCTTTCTGCCAAAGGTAGTCTCCGCCTTTCACATCAATGAGGACATCGTCCTCCCCTCTGTGTCCCTCTCCAGCTCATCCCTTGGTGAGTTCCCTTCACAAGTTGGACTTGGTCAGGGCAATTCGAATCTACCTTGCTAGGACTGCTCCCTTCCGTCAGTCCGATTCCCTGTTTGTCGTTTCTGAAGGTCGTCGGAAAGGGTTTCCAGCCTCCAAATCCACCATTGCTCATTGGATTCGTTCAGCGGTTCTGGAGGCATACCGCGTCCAGGACAAACAGCCTCCTCGGGGGGTGAGGGCTCACTCTACCCGGGCTGTCTGAGCTTCCTGGGCCGTTCGTCACCAGGCTTCGGCCTTGCAGGTTTGCAAGGCTAATACCTGGTCATCCCTCCATACCTTCGTGAGATTTTACAAGGTAGATACTCATGCCTCTGCTGAAGCAGGCTTGGGTAGGAAGATATTGCAGGTGGCGGTCTCCCACCGGCCGACTTAAGTACCCTTCTCTCAGCATTTCTTTCCCACCCTTGGGACTGCTTTTGGACGTCCCATGGTAACCTGTGTCCCCCAATGAAGTGAGAAAGAAAGGGATTTTTGGTACTTACCGTAAAATCTCTTTCTTGGAGCCTTCATTGGGGGACACAGCACCATCCCTTAATGTTGTACCGTGTTGGCCAATGTGCCGTTGTTTTGGTTGATACATAGGTTGAGTTCTTACGGTTGAGTTCTTATAGTAGCTCCTTATACTGCTTTTGCACCAACTGAGGTCATTTGGGCCTGTCAGTAGGTGTATACTGCTGGGGAGGAGCTAACTTTTTCTTATTTTCATAGTGTCAGCCTCCTAGCGACAGCAGTATACACCCATGGTAACCTGTGTCCACCAATGAAGGCTCCAAGAAACAGATTTTACGGTAAGTACCAAAAATCCCTCTTTTCTGTGGTTCAGAGACTTTGGTGGTAGACTTGCATAAACGGACATGTGGCGCATCTTTCTAGACCGCAGCATGTCTATTTACGATGCGGAGACACTCAGTCTCTGCAGCGTAAATTTCCCATAGACTACCATTAGATGCAGTAAAACCGGATCTAATTATTAGTCACATGTGTAATAACTGCAAAAACGCAGCTTACTACGCATGAGAACTAATTTAAATAGTGTATTTGTGACACTACCGGAAGTTTGCGTACACTGCAGTTCTCGTGATGACTGAGCTGTCTGAGAAAAACTGCCGTGCACGTGACCATGGCAAGTTCTCATGGTCAGCTGACCGTGAGTACTGCAGTGCAGGTGACCGCTTTAGACTGAGTTATCTCTGGTGGTCATCTACAAGCTCTGCTGTATCTGAATGTGAGGCTTAGCCAGGCATCCAGATGTAACAAAGCTGGAGTCAGCGTGGGACACTCGTTATTTAGGACTAAGTTGGACAGGAAGTATTTGTGGTGGTTTATTTTATTTTTTTCCAGGAGATCGAGGGCGTCGCATGGATTAGGTGTATAATAAAAAGGGAAAACTGTTGTGTTTTACTTCAATAAAATACTTTATTCTGGTTGTGTCTTTATTTAACATGTAACTATAGGATTAGTAATTGATGCATGTCTTTATAGACACCTCTCCATTACTAAGCCAGGGGCTTGATGTCACTGGACAATACACAGGTGATTTCAACCCTACAAATATTACCCCACTTGCCACCGCTACAGGGCAAATGGGAAGAGCTGGGTAAAGTGCCACAATTGGTGCATCTTTGGATGCACCAAATGTGGGGCTACTGCGGGCTGTTGTTTTTAGGCTGGTGAAGGCCAAAACCCATGGGCCTCGCCAGTCTGAATACCAGGCCACAGCTGTCTGCTTTTACTTGGCTGGTTAACAAAAATAAGGGGACCCCACGCTATTTTTTTTTTTTTTTGCAGGGATCCCACTATTTTTGCTAACCATCCAAGGTAAGCAGACTGCTGCGGCCTGGTATTATCGGGCTGGTAAGGTTCATGGATATTGGATCCTTACCAGCCTGAAATACCAGTTGGCTGCTTTACTCTGGCTGGTTAACAAAGTAAAAAAAAAAGGGAAAGGACATTACATATTACTGACCTCTCTGCTTTCAGGAACTTCCTGTGTCATGTACTACCGGATGTGTCACAAGATTCAACATATGTAAATTAGTACACGTGTGTAGTAAGCTGTGTTTCCGCAGTTATTACGCATATGATTAATAATTGGATGCGGTTTTACTGCATCTAATGATAGTCTATGGGAAATTTACGTTGCAGGGACTGAGCGTCTCCACATCGGAAATGGATACGCTGCGGTCTGGAAAGATGCTCCGCATGTCCGTTTACGCAGGTCTGCCGCCTGCGTCTTTGAACGCATAGTGGACATGGGATTTCTTGAGATCTGCTCTGAAAAGCGCCTTAACTGCTAAAAATATTAATGTGCATTGCATTGTCAAAACAACTTGCTGTGCATATGTTCAGTCCATGTGTCCGGTTTTACCATCAGTGTCATCAGTGTATTTCACAGATGGATAAGTAAATAAACTACAAAGCTTCTCCTGTACTTTATAATCTTAAAAACGGAGGGCACATGGATACCACTCGTGCTGTACGTACTGATCACTGCAACCCTTAATAAATGCCTTGAGGTTTGTGTGGGATCAAATCTTGGAGCTTTTTCATATTTTCATTTTTAGAATCTCCGCAATTGTCCTTTTACAGTGGCACAAATTGGGCACAACTTCTTGGGTGCTAAAATTACATCTATGGGAAGAATAATTTTCATTCTGGAAAACTTGTGCATTCAAAATGCTCAGATGAATGGTTGCATGGGTATCATTTTTCGCAGTGAGGTCACATGAAGTTTCTGCTATACAGCAACCTCCTATTGGGCTCGTGCAGACCATAGGTTTGGTCGTCTGTTGCGATCAGTCAAAACATTGGATCACACTCGGGTCAATGTTATTCAATGAGGCCGTACACATGTCCGAGGAAAAAGATAGCCGCATGCATGATTTGCGTTCAATATGGATGTCACTTGCCCATGGAGCACCCGCCAGGGCAGTGGGGATACTCTGTACCGGGCCGCTTCTTAAAGAGGCAGTGTCACGGCAGCAATGACCCGGTCCGTGGCCCTGGGCGTCCAATAAAGGGAATAGAGAAAAAGGGAAAAATAAAGTGTTTGTACTGAAGTGTTCGTGACGCCACCTGTGGTACTCGGCAATAAAGGTGTTAGCCGACGCTGCAGATTCAGTCCACTGGGACAGTTGTTGATGCAGCAGAGTTGGTTCAGCTCTCCACAGGCAGAGCTATGTCCCAGGGCATTTAGGATATTAAAGATAATGTTGGAGGTGAATGTGGTGCAAGGCAGGTGACACAGGAAAGATTCAGAAGACACAACAGTGCAGTTTCCTTTACCTTTTTACTGAGCTGTGCAGGTACAGTCAGGGGCTCAGGTTACAGATGGTTCTGGAGTTGGTCAGTCTGTTAGCAATTTGGGGATCTCCTTATTCAGGTGGGTTGTGAGGCTTCCTTTCTAGCGCTATTCTCTGAGGTCCTTGCTGCTGTAAACTCTATTCAAATTCCTCTCTCTGTCTGCTAATTAGGTAGAACTCCACTCGCATGACAGGCGTCTCCGGCTCACATGAGCTGCTGTGTCATCGAGTATCAGTTGGGGACAGAGAATCTGTGGTCTTCTGTCCTCTAGATTCTGCTGCTGGGGCTTTAGTACCCACACAGCCTCGGGCTCCAGTGTCCAGCCTCTGATACTCAAGCCTGGGGGTGAGCTCAGCTATAGCTCCTGTCCCACAGCTCTTCTCTCCACACGTCCTGTCTCAACCCTGTTCAGGCACTAACTACTATTAACTTCCTCCTGACCAGAGAGAGCAGCTCCCCTGAAGTCAGATTTAGAGCTCCCTCTGCTGGCCTGGAGCGGGAACAGTGTTGTATGCTGGAACTACCTGGTAAGGAGATTCCTTATTTCTTCCAGGCATGACATCACTTCCCCTCTGGAGGGAGGCAAGGCCACTGCGGCAACCGAACTCCTGTGGTGCCACACCCATTCATGCTCCTAGAAACATATTCTCAGTATTTCGTGGCCATTTAAGGACAAGGTGATTTTATTGTGGTGTTTCACTTTTTTTTATATATATATCAACGAAAGTCATGCAAGGGTTTTTTTTTCAGGATGAGTTGTTTGCCAGTGGCGTCATTTTGGAATACACATAAATTATTAACATAACTTTAAGGGAATGGATATAAATCAAACAGCAATTCTGCCTGCTACTATGCATTTAGAATTTTATACTATTCTTCATGCTGTAATGAAAGTGTTAATTTTATTTTGTGGGTCAGCATGATTATGGCAATACCAATTTTATATATTTTTATTTTTTTCTACTATCAATACACTTTGAAAAAAAATTGTTTTTGAGTTGTCTTATTCTTAGAGCCCAAGTTTCACAAACGTCCGATAGAGGAAATGAGGGCTATTTTTTGGGGGCATAATAAGATTCATCTGTGTCATTTTGTGGTACAGTAGTGTTGAAAATAATTGCAGTGTGTTCTAAACATGAGTTAATCACAAAATCTTTATACTAGTTTTTATTTCCATGCATTGGGAACATTGCACACTGTTTTCTAATGTACAGAGATGGAATGAAGAGAAATGTACAGGGTGGGTTATGTATATGGATCCACCTAAATAAAATCTGAATGGTTGGTGATATCAACTTCCTTTTTGTGGCACATTGGCATATGGGAGGGGAAAAACTTTTCACTTTTCAAGATGGGTGGTGATCATAGTGGCCATTTTGAAGTCGGCCATTTTGGATCCAACTTTATTTTTTCAATTGGAAGAGGGTCATGTGACACATCAAACTTATTGAGAATTTCAACAAGAAAATCAATGGTGTGCTTGGTTTTTAGGCTCTGTGCCCACGATGCTATTTTTAAGCGTTTTTGCTGCGATTTTCAGAGTGAAAACACTGCGAAAACATTTTAAAAACTCGTACAGAACACACCCCATGCATTCCTATGGCATTCCGCACATGCTGTGCTAATGCTGCGCTTTTTTCCGCGGCGGAATCGCATCCCGGAAAAAAAGCAGCATGCTCATTCTTTTTGCGGAATCGCAAAGAATTGCCGCGATTCCGCACCAATAGGAATGCATGAGAACCGCATACTTCCCGCATGTGGCTATGCCCACCATGCGCAAAGTTAAGCGTCTCATGTGCGGATGGTACCCACGGTGTGGAGGAGAGGAGACTGTCCTCCAGGCCCTGGGTACCATACCCCTGTAAAAAAAAGAATAAAAAATCGGGGTATATTTACCTTCCGGCGTCACGCGCAGCCTTCCCGGGCCTCAGCGTTCCCAGTAATGCCTTGCGGGAAGGACCTGTGATGACGTAGTCTCACGTTACTCTAGCGGTCTCGTGAGATCACTATAGCAACGCGAAACCAACGTCATCACAGGTCTCACAAGGCATCACTGGGAACGGGAGCGTCGCTGAGGCTGCGCGGGACGTCGGAAGGTAAATATACCCCGATTTTTTACTTTTTCATCATTTTTAACATTCTATCTTTTACTATTGATGTCGCATAGGCAGCCTCAATAGTAAAAAGCTGGTCACACTTGTCAAACACTATGTTTGACGAGTGTGACCAACCTGTCAATCACTTTCCAAGCGATGCTTCAAATCACTTGGAAAGTGCTTGAATTTCGCACGCAAAAATCGCGAACATAATCGCGGTAAAATCTCGTGGCAAAAACGCGCGTTTTCTGGGAAGGAGTCCGGTTTTGAGTGTCCGGTTTACAGCACTACGTGGGCACATAGCCTTAATGTAACTTTATTCTTTCATGAGTTATTTACAAGTTTATGACCACTTCTAAAATGTGTTCAAAGTTCCGCCCATTGTGTTGGTGTCATGCCCGTCATGTCTGTTATGCTGCATGACCCCTGGAGCAGAGTGCACACGCCCATAACTGTCATGCCCATCATGTCTGTTATGCTGCATGACCCCTGAAGCAGTGTGCACGCGCACCTCACTGTTATCCCTGTCATGTCTGTTATGGTGCATGACCCCTGGAGCAGTGTGCACGCGCACCTCATCTCATGGCTGCCTGCCGTTGCTGGTGTGCACTCGTGCTCTACCTCATGGCTATACGCCATTGCTTGTGTGCACGTGCTACCTCTCATGGCTGTGCGCCATCGCTAGTATGCATGTGTACCTCACCATGGCTGCATGCCGTTACTGTGCGCATGTGTGCTTTACCTCATGGCTGCATGCCGTTGCTGTGTGCGTGCCCGTCTCTGCTCTGCCTGCTGTGGTCCTCTCTATGGTCCTGGAGGACCGAATCCAGCAATCCTCTCTATGGTCCTGGAGGACCCTACCATGTGATCCTCTCTATGATCCTGGAGGACTCGACCCGGAAGTCCTCCCCTTGTCCTGACCCGGAAGTTCAGGTGCTAATGCCCTATATCAGACCGCCCCTTCCTATGGTCGGTGCCTGAGTATCGTGTTGCTTTCCAGCTAGGCTGTTTGGTCTGCTCGATTGCTCCCTGTATTCTGTGCCCCTGCACTCTGCCTTGTTGTGCTCCTTCACACACGCTCTGTGCTTGTATTTTGTCTGGTGTTTTGTATTTGTCTGTTGTCTTGTACCTTGTCTGTTGTCTTGTGTCCTGCATCTTGCTTTGCCTGGCTTTCCTATCCTCTGTCTTATTGTGCTCCTTTAGCACAAGCTCTGCTTCCTTCCTTTGCTCTGCCCTATCGTGCTCTATTGTACAAACCTGTTTCCGTACTGTGCCTCGCTGTGCGGTCTGTACGCGCTTTGGCCATGTACTTTGCTTTAAGCCTTATCTTCGTATTCTGCCTTCCCATGCTCCTTTAGCGGAACTCTTGTCTTATACTCTGCTTTGAGCTCTGGCATACACTCCGCTTTTCCCTTGTACCTGGCTCTGTGCCTCAGCATACGTTCCGCTACCTGTCTGTACTCTGCTCTATGTCTCTGACCCGGCTCTGGGCTCTAGCATACGCTCCACTTCTATTTTCTTACCCGGCTCTGTGCTTCAGCCTACGTTCCGCTCCTTGTTCTGTATTTGCCTTGCCTTGTTTCTCCGCATGCCCTTTGCACGCGTCTGGCCTTCCCTAACCTGCCTGTTTGTGCTTCCGCCATGCCCGCCTTAGTCGTGCCCGCCTGCTTGTGCCTCAGCCGTGCTCGCCTCAGTCTTGCCCGCCTGTCTGAGCCTCAGCTAGCGAGTGCCCCAGTCGTGCTGTGTGCTTCCTTGCACTCACGCTGTCCCTGCACTGTGCATTGCATGCCCTCTTGGCACGTGCAGGCCCTGGCCTGCTCCTTGGCATACCTCCCTGTGCTTCTCTAAAGTACGCGCAGGTCCTGCCATGAACCCTGGTGTGCCTCCTAGCATGCACAGGCCCTAGCCTGAACCCTAGCATGCCACCTAGCATGCACAGGCCCTAGCCTCAACCCTAGCGTGCCCCCTAGCACGCACAGGTCCTAGCATGCCCCCTAGCATGCACAGACCCTAGCCTGTACCCTGGCATGCCCTCTAGCACGCACAGGCCCTAGCCTGTACCCTGGTGTGCCCACTAGCATGCACAGACCCTAGCCTGAACCCTGGCATGTCTCCAAGCACTCGCCCTGCCTTGCACCCTACTTTGGACCCTGGTGTGCCCCCTAGCATGCACCCTGCCTTGAACCCTGCCCTGGACCCTGGTGTGTCTCCTAGCACGCATCCTGCCTGGAACCCTGCCTTGGACCTTGGCGTTTCTCCTAACACGCACCATGCCTTGAACTCTGGCGTGCCTCCTTGCCTGAACCCTGGCTTGCCTGCCGGATCCCCGGAGCCTGCCGATCCCTGCCAGAGGGCCGGAGCCTGATGACTGTGGCTTAATGTCCGGAGCCTGTCGATCGTTGTCAGATGTCCGGAGTCCGATGCCATCTAGCCCTAGCCTGAACACAGGCGTGCCATCTAGCACGTACCATGCCTTGGACCTTGGCGTGCCCTCGCACGCATCTTGCTGTGCATTACTTTGTCCACGTAATTATGTCTTGCACCTGTTGATACCCTGTGACCATGCTTTGTCTTGTCTTGTATCCTGCACGTTCCTTGTTGCAGACACTGACACCTGTGTCTTCCCTGATCCGGCCGTCTGGTTCCAGCAGTCGTGGTGACTCACCCCCTTGGTCTTTCCCCTGACACTCCCTGTATAGGGGTGGTTCCTCACAAGGTCGGCTCGCCCTAGGTGGGTGGGTGCCATGACCCAGAGGGTCCACTCTAGAAATCGACTCAGCAGAAGCTGACTCCATCACAGAATACTCAGGCCATGGACTCCGCTGGTACCTCGGCTACTGCTTTAATTGGACTGGTGTTTCCTACTGAAGAATCGAACCTGGTTTCTGTCCTTTGAACTTGCTTGGAATATTGTGGCAGCCAGAGAAAGAAGACTTCCTTGACTACTCATAGCCCTCTCCGCTGGATACCCGTGTCTTCGTCTGCGGCTCCTGTATCTTAACCAATGCAGGTGTCTGTTTCAAGATGGTGGATCAATGTTGTGAAGAGTGGCTTGCACGAAAACTCTGGATTATGTCAAAAAAAAATTTTCCCAGCCCCGGTAAGAGGGGGTACTGTCATGACCGTCATGTCTGTTATGCTGCATGACCCTTGGAGCAGTGTGCACGCGCACCTCACTGTTATACCTGTCATATCTGTTATGCTGCATGACCCCTGGAGCACTGTGCATGCGCACCTCATCTCATGGCTGCCTGCCATTGCTGGTTGTTATTGCTGGTGCGCACTCGTGCTCTACCTCATGGCTATACGCCATTGTTTATGCGCACATGTGCTACCTTTCATGGCTGTACGCCATCGCTAGTGTGCACGTGTACCTCACCATGGCTGCATGCCATTGCTGTGCGCATGTGTGCTTTACCTCATGGCTGCATGCCTTTGCTGTGTGCGTGCCCGTCTCTGCTCTGCCTGCTGTGGCCCTCTCTATGGTCCTGGAGGACCGAATCCAGCAATCCTCTCTATGGTCCTGGAGGACCCTACCATGTGGTCTTCTCTATGGTCCTGGAGGACTCGACCCGGAAGTCCTTCCATGGTCATGACCCGGAAGTTCAGGTGCTAATGCCCTATATCAGACCACCCCTTCCTATGGTCGGGGCCTGAGTATCATGTTGCTTCCCAGCAAGGCTGTTTGGTCTGTTCGGTTGCTCCCTGTATTCTGTGCCCCTGCACTCTGCCCTGTTGTGCGTCTTCGCATACTCTCTGTGCTTGTACTTCACCTGGTGTTTTGTGTTTGTCTGTTGTCTTGTACCTCGTCTGTTGTCTTGTACTTTGTCTTGTGTCCTGTGTATCTTGCTTTGCCTGGCTTTCCTATCCTCTGTCTTATTGTGCTCCTTTTGAACAAGCTCTGCTTCCTTCCTTTGCTCTGCCCTATCGTGCTCTCTTACACAAGCCTGTTTCCGCACTGTCCCTCGCCTTGCTGTCTGTACGCGCTTTGGCCATGTACTCTGCTTTAAGCCTTATCTTTGTATTCTGCCTTCCCATGCTCCTTTAGCACAACTCTTGTGTTATACTCTGCTTTGCCATATACCCAGCTCTGTGCTCTGGAATACGCTCTGCTTTTCCCTTGTACCTGGCTCTGTGCCTCCGCATACGTTCTGCTACCTGTCTGTAGTCTGCTCTATGTCTCTGACCCGGTTCTGGGCTCTAGCATACGCTCCGCTTCTCTTTTCTTACCCGGCTCTGTGCTTCAGCCTACGTTCCGCTCCTTGTTCTGTACTTTGTCTTGCCTTGTTTCTCCGCGTGCCCTTTGCATGCGCCTGGCCTTCCCTCGCCCGCCTGTTTGTGCTTCAGCCGTGCCCGCCTTAGTCGTGCCCGCCTGCTTGTGCCTCAGCCGTGCTTGTCAGCCAGTGACTTAGCTGTGTCCCGAGTCCGATGCCATCTAGCCCTAGGCATGCCACCTAGCACGTACCATGCCTTGGACCTTGGTGTGCCCTCGCACGCGCCTTGCTATGCGTCACTTTGTCCTCGTAATTATGTCTTGCACCTGTTGATACCCTGTGACCATGCTTTGTCTTGTCTTGTATCCTGCACGTTCCTTGTTGCCAGACACTCACACCCGTGTCTTCCCTGAGCTGGCTGTCTGCTTCCAGCAGTCGTGGTGACTCACCAACTTGGTCTTGCCCCTGACACTCCCTGTATGGGGGGTTCCTCACAAGGTCAGCTCGCCCTAGGTGGGTGGGTGCCATGACCCAGAGGATCCACTCTAGAAATCGACTCAGCAGAAGCTGACTCCGTCACAGTTGGATTGTCAATGCAATCCTCTTCTCCCACTCTTGACACACTGATAGCAAAACCACAGAAGAAATGCTAGCTTCCAGTATCCGTTGTTTCAGATGCTGCACATCTCGTATCTTCACTGCATAGAAAATTGCCTTCAGATGACCCCAAAAATAAAATTCTAAGGGGGTGAGAGCAGGAGACCTTGGTGGCAATTCAACTGGCCCACGATGACCAATCCACTCTATCACCAACCATTCCCATTTTATTTAGGTATCCATATAGGTGTATCCATATAAATGGCCCACTCTGTATATAATTTTAAAGTACTTTACAGAAAATAACAAAAAAATGAACATTGGGCTGTTCTAAAAAATAGCAGTGTCTGCACTTGTCTTTACAATCTCACAATATGTACTGTATTTTGAGGATTTAGCATTCCTGTGAATCACTAACCTAATATTTAGTTGTATACCCATAGTTTTTTAGAACTGCTTCACATCTATGTTGCTGTAACGTCGGCGGCCGTGCCCGCCGCCGTCCCTTCAGCATTGGGTCCCGCCGCTGCGTCTCCTTAGCCAGCCTGCCGCGCTCCTCTCCGTGCACACGCACGTCCTTCTCCTTCCTCCCGAAGGCCGCACATGCGCCTTAGGTCGCGGGCGTGCGTCCCCCTGATCATTTAACCCTGCGGTGGGTGGCTGCCGGATCTCGGCCAGCCAATCACCTGCTAACAGGAGATATATCAGGCGTCTCCCATAAGGGGAGGATGCCTGATTATCGTGTGTCTTACCTGCACTTATCTGGCCGCCTATAGCTATTGTATTATCCCTGTCTCTGTCCCGTGGTTCCCCTGACCCAGCCTTGTTGTCTCTGTCACTGTGAGCCTTCTCCTGCCTCCATGCCTGTCTTCCGCCTTGCCTGGTCCTGTCTCCTCTGGTCCCCGTCTCCGTTCCATCCTCCAGTGTCTGTCTCGCCTCCTGTCCAGTTCTCCTGTCTGCTGTCCGTCTGTGGTCCTAATTGCTCCTGGTGCTAAACTGCTCTGTGCCTCTCCCCGCGCTTACCGCACGGAGTCCCGTGCCTTGGTTCCTGTCCGGTATCCCGCCTCTGCCCGTGGTATCTCCGGTCCTTCGAACAGCCCCTATTGGTTCCAGCTGTCGCGGTGTCTGACCCCCGTGGGCCTGCCCCTAACGGTCCCTGTATAGGGGTCAGATCCACCTGGCGCGCTCACCCGGAGGCCTCAGTTCCACGACCCAGAGTGTCCACTTTCGGACGCTGCCAAATCCCTGAAGCGTCACAGTTGCATACAGTCAACCAACTTCTGGCACCTGTCAACTGTTATTCCAGGCCAGGATGCTTGGACTACATCCCACATTTTTTTGGCATTTGTTGGCTTTGCCTCAGAAACTGCATTTTTAATGTCACCCCACAAGTGTCCTATGGGATTAAGGTCGGGCATTTGGCTGGTCACCCCATACCCTCAAATTTGTTGGACTAAAACCAAGATTTTGCTTGTTTACTGGTGTGTTTAGGGTCGTCATGTTGAAACACCCATTTCAAGGGCATATCCTCTTCAGTATAAGGCAACATGACCTCCTCAAGTATTTTAATATACAGTTCTGCTCAAAAGTTTACATACCTCGGCAGAATTTTTGTTTTCTTGGCCTTTCAGAGAATATGAATAACACCAAAAACTTTTTCTCTACTCATGGTTAGAGGTTGGGTGAAGCCATTTATTGTCAAACTACTGTGTTTTCTTTTTTAAATTATAATGACATCCCAAAACATCCAAATGACCTTGATCAAAAGTTCACATACCCCATTTCTTAATACCGTGTATTGCCCCCTCTAACATCAATGACACCTTGAAGTCTTTTGTGGTAGATGTGGATGAGGTTCTTTATTTTCTTAGATGGTAAAGCTGCCCACGCTTCTTGGCAAATAGCCTCCAGTTCCTGTAAATTCCTGAGCTGTCTAGCATGAGCTGCAAGTTTCAGATCTCCCCAGAGTGGCTCAATGATATTGAGGTCAAGAGACTGAGATGGCCACTCAAGAACCTTCACTTTGTTCTGCTGTAGCCAAAGACCAGTCGACTTTGCCTTGTGCTTTGGATCGTTGTCATGTTGGAAGGTCCAAGTACATCTCATGCACAGCTACCGTGCTGATGATTGCAAATTTGCCTCCAGTATTTGCTGATAACGTGCTGCATTCATCTTTCCTTCAACTTTCACCAAGTTTCCTGTGCCTTTGTAGCTCACACATCCCCAAAACATCAGCAATCCACCTCCGTGTGTTAGCGTGGGTGGTCTGGAGAAGGAACCTCCGGGAGTGGACCCTCTGGACCGTGGCACCGAGGGGCCCCGGGCGAGCTGCCAGATGGAACCGACCCCTATACAGGGGCCGTTAGGAGCAGGCCCAGGGGTTTGAGTACCACGGTAGCCGGTACCGAGAGGGGCGGCTCAGGATGGACCGGAGTAAGACTGAGACTGGAGTAAAGAGCAACAGAACAAGACTGGAACCAGGAGGCTGGAATGAAGAGAGACAGAAGACTGGAATGACGAGGAATGACAGGAGTAGGAACACTGGAGACTGGACTGGAGTAGGAAGGCAAGGACACTGAAGGCAGGACTGGAGTAGGACAACAGGAACACTGGAAGCTGGACTGGAGCAGGACTGCAGGAGCACTGGAGGCAGGACTGGAGTAGGACGACAGGAACACTGGAGACAGGACTGGAGTAGGACGGCAGGAACACTGGAGACAGGACTGGAGTAGGACGGCAGGAACACTGGAGGCTGGACTGCGGATGAGAACAAGGAACACAGGTACCAGAACTGAGAGGCTGCTGTGGGGAGCAGCCGAGAACAGAACTGCAGGAGCAGAGAGCACACGAAGTGAGGCCAGAGTGCTAGGAAACACAACGATCAGGCGCCTCCCTCAGGGGGAAGCGGCCTGATATGGCCCCGTCTGGTCAGCCATTGGTCCAAAGGTGCTTCAGGGTCAGGGCACAGCCGGAGCATAAGAAGCAGGAAGGAGGCGCGGCCGCGGCCTATGGGGCATGCGCATTGCATGCAGGGAAGGCATCAGTCGCGAGCCCGTCTCAGGTGACCGCCGCGGCCGTCGGGTGGAGAGAGGCTGCGGCGTGGGAGCGGAGACCGACTGCGGCGTGGGAGCGGAGGTCGGGTGAGTATGGTGGAGCGGTGTAACACCGTGCTTTACAGTAGGAATGGTGACCCTTTCATCATAGGCTTTATAGACCTCTCTCCAAATTTAACATTTATGGTTGTGGCCAAAAAGTTCAGTTTTGGTCACATCACTCCAAATTACCTTGTTCCAAAAGTTTTGAGGCTTAACTTTTGTACTGTTTTGCGCATTGTAGGCGAGATACTTTGTGGCATTTGCAAAGTAATGGCTTTCTTCTGGCGACTCGAACATGCAGCCCACACCGCTAGTTTTCAGAGAGTCCAGTAATTCAGCTGATGTTATTTATGGGTTTTTCTTTGTATCCCGAACAATTTTCCTGGCAGTTGTGGATGAAATCTTTGTTGGTCTACCTGACCGTGGTTTTGTTTTTACAGAGCCCCTGATTTTCCATTTGTTAATTACAATTTCAACGCTGCTGACTGGCATTATCAATTCCTTGGATATCTTTTTGTATCCCTTTCCTGTTTTATACAGTTCAACTACCTTTTTCCGTAGATCCGGTTGACAATTCTTTTGCTTTCCCAATGATTCACAATCCAGAAATGTCAGTGTCTGGATTCCAGAAACTCACTCAGCTTTATGCACACACACTATTACGTACAAGTAAACAGGTCACAGGTGAGGATGTTACCTTAGTAGCTATTCAAACCCATTTGTGTCAACTTCTGTGCATGTTATCTGGCCAAAATCACCAGGGTATGGAAATTTTTGATCAGGGTCATTTGGATGTTTTGGGTTGTCATTATGATTTAAAAAGAGAAAACACAGTAGTTTGACAATAAATGGCTTCACCCAACCACTAACCATGAGTGGAGAAAAAGTTTTGGTGTTATTATTCAATGCCAAAGACCTCAATATTTTGTCTCATCTGACCACAGCATCTTCTCCCAATCACGCACAGAATCATCCAGGTGTTCAATGGCAAACTTCAGATGGGCCTACACATGTGCCTTCTTGAGCAGGGGGACCTTGAAGGCACTGCAGGATTTTAAACCTTTACAGCGTAATGTGTTACCAATGGTTTTCTTGGTGACTGTGGTCCCAGCTGCCTTGAGATCATTAACAAGTTACCCCATTTAGTTTTGGTCTGATCTCCCACCTTCCACATGATCAAGGACACCCCACAAATTTAGATTTTGCATGGTGCCCCAGATTGATGTCAATTGACAGTCATTTTGTATTTTTTCCATTTTCTTAATATTGCACAAACAGTTAGTTGTCTCCTTCTCACCCAGCATCTTACTTATGGTTTTGTAGCCCATTCCAGCTTTGTGCAGGTCTATGATCTTGTCCCTGACATCCTTATAAAGCTCTTTGGTCTTGCCCATGTTGTATAGGTTAGAGTCTGTCTGACTACAACCCCTCGCAAAAATTATGTAATCACCGGCCTTGGAGGATGTTCATTCAGTAATTTAGTAGAAAAAAAAGCAGATTACAGACATGGCACAAAACTAAAGTCATTTCAAATGGCAACTTTCTGGATTTAAGAAATACTAAAAGAAATCAAGAACAAAAAATGTGGTAGTCAGTAATGGTAACTTTTTTAAACCAAGCATAGGGGAAAAATTGTGGAGTCACTCAATACTGAGGGAAAAAATTATGGAATCACCCTGTAAATTTTCATTCCCAAAACTAACACCTGCATCATACGAGATCTGCTCGTTAGTCTGCATCTAAAAAGGAGTGATCACACCTTGGAGAGCTGTTGCACCAAGTGGACTGAAAGGAATCATGGCTCCAACACAAGATGTCAATTGAAACAAAGGAGAGGATTATCAAACTCTTAAAAAAGGGTAAATCATCACGCAATGTTGCAAAAGATGTTGGTTGTTCACAGTCAGCTGTGTCTAAAATCTGGACAAAATACAAACAACATGGGAAGGTTGTTAAAGGCAAATATACTGGTAGACCAAGGAAGACATCAAAGCGTCAAGACCGGAAACTTAAAGCAATATGTCTCCAAAACAGGAAATGCCCAACAAAACAAATGAATGAATGGGAGGAAACTGGAGTCAACGTCTGTGACCGAACTGTAAGAAACCGCCTAAAGGAAATGGGATTTACTTACAGAAAAGCTAAACAAAATCCATAATTAACACCTAAACAGAAAAAAACAAGGTCACAATGGGCTAAGGAATAGCAATCGTGGACTGTGGATGACTGGATGAAAGTCATATTAAGTGATGAATTGCAAATCTGCATTGGGCATGGTGATGATGCTGGAACTTTTGTTTGGTGCCATTCCAATGAGATTTATAAAGATGACTGCCTGAAGAGAACATGTAAATTTCCACAGTCATTGATGATATGGGGATGCATGTCAGGTAAAGGCACTGGGGAGATGGCTGTCATTACATCTTCAATAAATGCACAAGTTTATGTTGATATTTTGGACACTATTCTTATCCCATCAATTGAAAGGATGTTTGGGAATGATGAAAACATTTTTCAAGATGATAATGCATCCTGCCATAGAGCAAAAACTATGAAAAAATTCCTTGAAAAAAGACACATAAGGTCAATGTCATGGCCTGCAAATTAGTCCGGATCTCAATCCAATTCAAAATCTTTGGTGGAAGTTCAAGAAAATGGTCCATGACAAGGCTCCAACCTGCAAAGCTGATCTGCCAAAAGCAATCAGTGAATGCTGGAGCCAGATTGATGAAGATTACTGTTTGACACTCATTAAGTCCATGCCTCAGAGACTGCAAGCTGTTATAAAAACCAGAGGTGGTGCAACAAAATACTAGTGATGTGTTGTTGAAGTGCTTTTTTTGTTTGTTTGTTTTTCATGATTGCATAATTTTTTTCCCTCAGAATTGAGTGACTCCATAATTTTTCGCCTATGCTTGGTTTAAAAAAGTAACCATTACTGACTTACCACATTTTTGTTCTTGATTTCTTTTAGTGTTTCTTAGGCTAGTTTCACACTAGCGTTTAAACGACGCGCGCACGGCGCCGCTAAGCCACGCCCCCTGCCGGCTCCCTTCCCGCCCCTTCCTGTTATCGCCTCCTCCGAGCGCAGAAAGCTGCATGCGTTATGCGCAACCTATCTTTAGGATAGGGTGCGCAGGCCGTGCGCAACTATGAATATAGCGTGCGCTGCGCATTTTTGAATGTGCGCCGTGCGCGCCAAAATGCAACATGCTGCGTTCGGCGCGCATGGCGCACCTCCAAAAATGCGCAGCGCACGCTATATTCATAGTTGCGCACGGCCTGCGCACCCTATGCTAAAGATAGGGTGCGCATAACGCATGCAGCCCTCTGCGCTCGGAGGCGGCGATGACAGGAAGGGGCGGGCAGGGAGCCGGCAGGGGGCGTGGCTTAGCGGCGCCGTGCGCGCCTCGTTTAAACGCTAGTGTGAAACTAGCCTTAAAGGCAGAAAGTTGCCATTTGAATTGACTTTAGTTTTGTGCCATGTCTGTGATCTGCTTTTTTTCTACAAAATTAGACAACTGAAAGAACATCCTCCAAGGCCGGTGATTCCATAATTTTTGCCGGGGGTTATAATTGAGTCTGTGGACAGGAGTCTTTTATAAAGGTGACTATGTCAGACAGCTGTCTTTAAGGCAGGTAACGAGTTGATTAGGAGCATCTAACTGGTCTGTAGGAGCCAGAACTCTTTGGGTGTGTGCACACGCTGCGGATTCTGCTGCGGATCTGCAGCGGTTTTGGCCCTGCGGGTCCGCAGAAGCTTCTGCTGCATTGTACAGTACCCTTTTAGCCTATGGAAAATTAAATCCGCAGTGCACACTGTGCAGAATTTTCTGCGCTTATTTGCTGCGGTTTCAAAACAGCAGCATATCAATTCTTTGTGTGGATTCCGCTGCGGTTTGGCACCTGCTCAATGGCAGGTGTCAAACCGCAGGCCAAATAGCAGAAAAACTGCGTTTTTTCTCAAATCCGCGCAGGAACATTCCGCAGAGCAATCCGCAGCATGTGTATGCAGCCTTGATGGTTGGTAGGGGATCAAATACTTATTTCTCACTGTAAAATGCTAATAAATTCATATAATTTATACAATGTGATATTCTGGATTTTATTTTTGATATTCTATCTCTTAATGTTGAAATTAACCTACCCTTAAAATTATAAACTGTTCATGTCTTTGTCAGTGGGCAAACTTACAAAATCAGCAAGAGATCAAATACTTATTTCCCCCACTGTATCTCTGTGATTTAAGGACATGAAAATTCAAAGTTGGAAAATTGCGAAATTTTCAAAATTTTTGCCAAAGTTCAGTTTTTCACAAATAAACGCAAATCATATCAAAGCAATTTTTACCACTTTCATGAGGTACAATGTGTCACGAAAAAAACAGTCTCAGAATCACCAGGATTCATTGAAGCGTTCCAGAGTTATTACCTCATAAAGGGACAGTGGTCAGAATTGTAAAAATTGGCCTGGTCATTAACGTGCAAACCACCCTCGGGGGTAAAGGGGATAAAAACAACAGGTATTGTATGTACAAATATGGTAACTAAAATGTGTATAAATGTGTAAAAAAATCTCTGAACCACACGAAGAATAAGATATCTACCAAAGAGCAGAAATAAGGGAAAGCGAAGATGGAGATCAATGGATTAGTGAATGAAA
Organism: Dendrobates tinctorius; assembly: GCF_039654945.1. Lineage (NCBI taxonomy): Eukaryota > Metazoa > Chordata > Amphibia > Anura > Dendrobatidae > Dendrobates > Dendrobates tinctorius. The sequence continues at coordinate 26,138,259 of NW_027361683.1, forward strand.
AATGAGTTGCATAAGTGTTGTGCTCATAAAATGGCCAATGAACACCCACAGATAGTAATGGGCACTAATCTCTCTATATAAAAATGAATGTGTGTGTGTGTATCACCAACCAATCACGAAGCATCTTTCATTTCACCAGAGCTGTTCAAAAGAAGCTGAGCTGTGATTGGTTGCTATGAGGAACAGTTTTCCTTGCAAACAATCACTAAGCATCTCTCATTTCACCAGAGCTGGTTAAAAGAAGCTGAGCTGTGATTGGTTGCTATGACCAACAGTTTTCCCACTTGACAACACCTCAGCAGACACTGACATGGTGGGAAAAATCTAGCATCCCTAGGAACATAAGCTCCCAGCCATTGTCTGCCCCCCTGAAAGGAGCAGAGAGCACATGACAGAAATGAAACCCCCCCACGTACCTATATCCCCATCACACTTCCCCCATCCCATAGGCATATCTTCCCTCTTAAAGGGATCATTGGTATGGAATTTAGGGCAAATCCACTCTGAGCTTTGGTAATGACCCCAGGCCTCTCTTAAAGGGATCTCCAGTATGGAAGTCAGGGCAAATGCATCCAGCGCTTTAATTCTGACCCCCAGGCCTCTCTTAAAGGGATCCCCGGTATGGAAGTCAGGGCAATTGCCTTCAAATGCTCTGGTACTGACCCCAGGCTCTCTTAAAGGGATCTCCTGTATGGAAGTTAGGGCAAATCCCTCGGCGCTCTGATTCTGACCCCAGGGTTCTATTAAAGTGATCATTGGTATGCAAGTCGGAGCAAATGCACTCAGTGCTCTAGTTCTGATCCCAGGCTCTCTTAAAGGGATCCCTGGTATGGAAGTTAGTGCAAATCCACTCAGCGCTCTGGTGCTGACCCCAGGCCTCTCTTAAAGGGATCTCCGGTATGGAAGTTAGGGTAAATCCCTCAGCGCTCTGATTCTCACCCCAGGCTTCTATTAAAGGGATCATTGGTATGGAAGTCAGGGCAAATCCACTCAGCGCTCTGGTTCTGACGCCAGGCCTCTCTTAATGGGATCCCCAGTATGGAAGTTAGGACCGTTCCACTCAGCGCTCTGGTTCTGACTCCAGGCTGACGGGATGATGTGGGATATTAGTGGTAGTTGTCCGGTGGCTCTGGCTGATGGGATGATGTGGAATATTAGGAGTAGTAGTGGGTCGCCCTCCCAGGGGTGTGGGGTACTCGGTACCGGGCTGGTATCAGTGGGACGTGTCACAGCAGCGGTGACCCGGACCGTGGCCCTGGGCGCCCAAGTAATAGGAAGATGTGAATGGTGGAATGTAGTTAGATGAATAGTACATGACGCCATCTGGGGTGCTCGGCAAGGGAGGTGTTAAGCCGACGCTGCAGACAGATCCGCTGGGACTTATGGTATGGTGCAGCAAAGATGTAATAGCTCCCCACAGGTGAAGCTATAGTCCCAGGGCAGTGTAGATGTCGTTGGCACGGGGATGTAGCAGTGCCGGAAGGGTAGGAAGCAGACAAGACACAGCGGGTGCAATTTCTGTACCTTTACTTGATAACTGCAGTCCAGGGTCCTGATTACAGATGGTATTGGAGCAGGCTAGCCTGGAAGCAATTCAGGGATTCTCTCAGCAGACGGGCTGTGCAGTCTCCTTACTAGCGCTTGTTTGCAGGATCTCCAGTACCGAGTTACACTGAAGTTCCTCCTGTCAGATGTTCTCAAGAACCTCACTTGCACAGCAGACAGCTGTAGCCTATCTCGGGGGCTCCTTTCTCCTGAGTCCCGGCTCTCTATTCAAGCTGCTGTTGTGCCCTCAAGTCTTAGATGGGAGTAGGGCATTTACAGCCTCCTACTCCTCTGGTGTCTGTTGCAGGACCGTTAGTATCCGTACAACCGTGGAGACCAGGCTCCAATTCATGCTCACTGTGAGGGAGCTCTCCTTTCCCAGCTCAAACTCCAGCTTCTCTCTACATGTCTGCACACTTCACCCTCCGCAGACTAACTGACCACTCCTTTCCCTTGGCCCTCAGAGAGCACTCCTCCCCTTAATCCTGGTTCAGAGTTCCCCCTGCTGGCCTGGAGTGGAATTGTGTTGCATGCATGGATTGACTGCGAGAGAGACCCATCATTGCCTCCAAGCCTGGCATTACCCTCCCCTGGAGGAAGGCAAAGCCACTGTGGCGACCATACTCCTGGTTGACGGGATGATGTGGGATATTATGGGTAGTAGTCCGGTGGCTCTGGCTGATGGGACAATGTGGGATATTATGGGTAGTAGACCGGTAGCTCTGGCTGACGGGATGATGTGGGATATTAGTGGTAGTTGTCCGGTGGCTCTGGCTGATGGGATGATGTGAGATATTAGGGGTAGTAGTCCAGTGGCTCTGGTTGACGGGATGATGTGGGATATTATGGGTAGCAGTCCGGTAGCTCTGGGTGACGGGATGATGTGGGATATTATAGTGAATGTGGCTATGCGGAATGGGTGGGGCTCTACACTCAGCTTTATATATATATATATATATATATATATATATATATTCATTATAATTTGTTATAACTAACCGTAGTTAGTTACTATGCCCGGGCAGCGCCGGGCTCTTCAGCTAGATATCCATAAAAATGAAAATAAGATGACAGTACTGATCAGAAATATAGTGCCAGTCAGATGTAATAATAGCTAATGATGGTATAAGTGGTGATATAAATACTATAGGCATCCACAAGGTGGAGCTATTTGTCAAATGACAAAACCAATATGAGCAAAAATGGCAAAACAGGGGCTTCACATGTTAGCTACCTTGAAAAATCTAAAAACCCACATGGTAGGGAGCAAATTATAGTATTACCTTTGTCGTCCAGAGAACAGAGTGTGGCGTTCACCCCGACATACATTTTGGGTAAACCTTCGTCAGGGTATGGTGTCATACTGGGTGTTAGGAATCTGGGTTCTATGCTGCCTATGCAGGAATCCAGATTCTCACATTTGTCTCCAGAGGCTAAGTCCTTTTTTCCAACTTCTGAGCATGCCCACGGGACGAGCTCCCATTGGAGTTCAGGAGTCAGGTGCTCAGGTCCTGCTCCTGATTTCATTGGCTCAGCTCAGGGCTCTGGAAATTTCTGGCAGGTCCCGTACGCTATAAAACGTGCACATGGCCGCTATGCCATGCGCTAGTATTTTCATACTGCTGCTGTATGTATGGTGATGGATGCTTGGACTGGTGGCTGACTTATTGTGAAACCCCTTCCCTCTGATATTACGACTGTGTGAGTGATTGGGCAGCCGCCAGTAGCAGCGCTAGCGTCAGCGCGCTCCAGCTATTTCTGTCTCAGCAGCTAGCGTCCTGCATCGCGCCAGCAATATCGCGGTGTCTCCGCTGAGTCTCTGTACTCACCACGCTGCATCTGCAGTTCCTCGAGCGTTCGCAGTTGCGACGTTTCCCACCTCTCTCTCACGGTAGGTCTAGATGGAGTTGTCCTGACGTCTAAGGCTACTCCTGTGACTATTTATACCTTTATACCGTGTCTGCTCCGCTGGAGTCTGTGACCAAGAACAGACTCAGCGGTTTTGTATGCTTTAAGCGTGCAGCTCTGTGACTTTAACAGAGCTTGCTTTGGTGCACTCTGGGTGCAGTTAACCCCGTGCACATTAACGCCACAGTGCCCTGCCTCTCTAGCAGCGGTCATATCACCTGCCGCACGGTGGACCCCGAGTGGCGAAGGCACTTTAATTATTTATTTTTTTTAGTGCCTTCCGCCACTCCTAACACTGGGACTGAGGATATGGAAAGGCGTCCGCAGCCAATATACGCCACACTCAGTTCTCTGGGCCATCAAGGTAATAATTTGATTTGCTCTCTGCCATATAGTTTTTAAAAGATCATTAACTAATATCTTACCATTTTTGCATCCCATCTGTTCTGCCCATTCATGTGCAGCAGCACATTTCTTAAGTGCTGTTACAGCTATGGCCATTAGATGTCATAGTTGCCCTTCTCTTTCCTATTCATGTGTTTAGAAACCTCTGTCCCTTTAATGGTTATTCTGTTCAGAACTGCCCCTTCATCCTTCCCAGGTCAGCAACATGTAACCATTTCTCCCAGATCTCTGAGGAACACACATGTGCTCAGCTCCCTGTGAGATCATTGCTTATATCAAGCGGATTCCAGTGAGGTTTAATGCAGTTATGTAATATGTTATGCATCTGTGTAAGGCTACTTGCACACTTGCGATATCAGGGCAGCGCTCGGTCAACGCTAAGCTCCGCTCCCGGCCGCGCCTCATCTGGTCAGCTCCTCCTATGGGCGCATGACGCTGCATGCGACCAGCGTACCCTTTATTAAGCGTTGGGTACGCTGGCCATGCGCTGGTATGGTTTTGCCGGCGCATGCGCCGTTTTTGCGCTGTGCCGATGTGTGCCAAACGCACCATATTGCATTTTTGTGTGCTCAGCGCATGGCAAAAAGGGAGCATGCGCCGTCAAAACCATACCAGCGCACGCCCAGCGTACCCAACAATAAATATAGGGTACGCTGGTCGCATGCAGCATCATGCGCCCATAGGAGGAGCTGACCGGAGGAGGTGTGGCTGGGGGCGGAGCTTAGCAGCGGCCGAGCGCTGCGCCTGATAACGCAAGTGTGCAAGTAGCCTTAGCTCGCCATAGTGCAGCCCCCCATGATATTTGCAATGCATTTCAGCTCTGTATTGCTCTTGCTCTGCATCTAGTTATTCATTTCTGTTCAGTTAGCACAATACTAGCAGTCTAAAGGGGATTTTACACATCGCGATATCGCTAAAGCATCACTGATTTGGTGATGCAGCAGAGATATCGCTAGCGATATCGCTATGTGTGATACCTCTGACCGGCTCCCCCGCTGTCCATCGCTGATCATGCGAGATCGCGCAGCTCCATTTCTCATCGGGCGCTTCCTGCTGGCGCCGACGAGCGACGCTGGACGCAGACGGAGGACGTCAGGATCGTCTCATCTGAAAGGTAAGTAACGACTTCTAGATCGCTGCTGCATCGCTGTGAGATCTGCCTGTATGGCAGCTCACTAGCGACCATTTAGCGATGCACCAGCCATCCTGACCGGGTAATATCGCTGGACGGGATTGCTGGTCCATCGCTAAATGTAAAGGGGCCTTTAGTTTGTTTCACTGCATTGTGTGTTGCATTGTTCAGCTTCTGTATAATGCACGCTACTGATAAAACAGCACTCAGTATCATTGCTTTACTGTTATGATAGCACCTTGTATTACTGCTGTTATTAATATCTGCCAGTACTGACATACTGCATTGTCTGTTTCCTTATAGTTTTTACCTGATTCATCCACAATTGTGTTCAACAACCTCTGATATCATCTACTACTGTGTTCTACTATACCATCTGTTATCACCTCCCATTGTTGTCCATAACATCCCAATAAACATAGACTTAAGCACCCATACAGTCTTCATTCTGGGAGTGGATGAAGGGTGGAATCCACACAGCGTCATACATGGAAGAAGGCAGAACAGTAAAAACGGACCACTGGTTGCACGCGGTGATTACACAGGCTGTAAGGAGCCACTATCACCCAAACTGCTCCGCATATGGGTATTACAGCAGCCACCATACAGCTGCAGGGGACAAGAGTCCAGGGCCCCCAAAAAATGGACCGCGGGTCGCACGCGGTGATTACACAGGCTGTAAGGGACCGCTATCACCCAGACTGCTCCGCATACAGGTACTACAGCAGCCGCCCTACAGTTGCAGGGAATAAGAGCCCAGGGCTCAGTAAAGGGCCGCCGGTCAAACGCGGCGATTGCACAGACTGTATGGGACTGCTAACACCCAAACTGCTCCGCATACAGGTATCACAGCAGCTGCCTTACAGCCGCAGAACGAGAGTGCAGCCCGCCAACAAATGCTACACCTTTCCCGCCACGCAGAAGCCTGCCATACATAGACTCAGTTTCCCGCCAATAAACTCAGCAGTACACAGCTAAGCGCACAATGTCTCGAAACAGCACATCCTCACTCAAAACGAGGTCATGAGCAAGTTCTAGCAGGCCGCCGCTAAGCCCCACCCCCTGCCGCGCCTCCGCCGGTAGCTCCGCCCACCGGCGCATGACGCTGCATGCGCCCTGTGTCCCCTATCTTTATCACAGGGGGCGCAGGCCGTGCGCAGTATGCGTTTGGCGGCGCATGCGCCTTTTTGACGGGCTTTGTAATATACCACAGGAGGCGTGGATTCGCACCCACGTGGCTATGATCGCTCTGATTGGCTGTTAAAAGTGAAACAGCCAATCAGAGCGATAGTAATATTTCATCAATGAAAATTGATGAAATATTACAATCCAGCCATGTCCGACGCTGCTGTAGCATCGGACATGGCTGGAGAAACCGATTCCACCCCCCCCCCTTACCGGCGATCGCCCCCCGCAACTGAATGACAGCGGCGATCTGCCGCCGCTGTCATCATCTGCTCCCCGCCAGCCTCCGGCCCCCCCCCCTCACCCCCCCGGTACCTCCTGAGTCCCCCCGTCCCTCCCGGGACGCAGTGCGCCCGCCCAAATCTGCCGGCTGCAGATTCCATTCTTTCATTTTGATCCCTCTCACAGTGATCAAAATGAAAGAAAAAGTAAATAAACCCCCCGATTATCACCCCCATAGGTAGGCAGAACTAATAAAATAAAGAAAATATTTTTATTTTTCCGTTAGGGTTAGGGTTGAAAAGAGGGTTAGGGTTAGGGTTGGAAAGAGGGTTAGGGTTGGAAAGAGGGTTAGGGTTGGAATGAGGGTTAGGGTTGGAATGAGGGTTAGGGTTGGAATTAGGGTTAGGGTTGGAATTAGGGTTAGGCTTGTGGTTAGGGTTATGGTTAGGGTTGGATTAGGGTTAGGGGTATGTTGGGGTTAGGGTTATGGTTAGGGTTGGGATTAGGGTTAGGGATGTGTTGGGGTTAGGGCTGTGGTTAGGGGTGTGTTGGGGTTAGGGCTGGAGTTAGAATTGAGGGGTTTCCACTGTTTAGGCACATCAGGGGGTCTCCAAACGCGACCATTGATTCCAGCCAATTTTGCGTTCAAAAAGTTAAACGGTGCTTCCTCCCTTCCAAGCCCCGACGTGTGCCCAAACAGTGGTTTACCCCAACATATGGGGTATCAGCGTACTCAGGAAAAATTGCACAATAACTCTGGGGGTCTAATTTCTCCTGGTACCCTTGGGAAAATAAAAAATTGGGGGCTAAAAAAATATTTTTGTGGAAAATTTTTTTATTTTTTATTTTTATGTCTCTGCGTTATAAACTTCTGTGAAGCACTTGGGGGTCCAAAGTGCTCACCAGGCATCTAGATAAGTTACCTGGGAGGTCTAGTTTCCAAAATGGGGTCACTTGTGGGGGGTTTCTATTGTTTAGGCACATCAGGGGCTCTGCAAACGTAATGACGACCGCAGACCATTCCATCAAAGTCTGCTTTTCAAAACGCCACTACTTCCATTCCGAGCCCTTACGTGTGCCCAAACAATAGTTCCCCCCCATATATGGGGCACCAGCGTACTCAGGACAAACTGTATAACAACTTTTGGGGTCCAATTTATCCTGCTACCCTTGTGAAAAAAAAAATTGCTGGCTAAAAATCATTTTATTTGAGGAAAAAAAATATTTTTTATTTTCACTTCTCTGCGTTATAAACTTCTGTGAAGCACTTGGGGTTCAAGGTGCTCACCACACATCTAGATAAGTTCCTTGGGGGGGTCTAGTTTCCAAAATGGGGTCACTTGTGGGGGGGTTCCACAGTTTAGGTACATCAGGGGTTCTGCAAATGTAACATGATGCCCGCAGACCATTCCATCAAAGTCAGCATTTCATAATGTCACTACCTCCCTTCCGAGCCCCGACGTGTACCCAAACAGTGGTCATCCCCCACATATGGGGTATCAGCGTACTCAGGACAAACTGGACAACAACTTTTGGTGTCCAATTTATCCTGCTACCCCTGTGAAAAAAAAATTGCAGGCTAAAAGACATTTTTTTTGAGGAAAAAAAATATTTTTTATTTTCACGACTCTGCGTTATAAACTTCTGTGAAGCGCTTGGGGGTTCAAGGTGCTCACCACACATCTAGATAAGTTCCTTGGGGGGTCTAGTCTCCAAAATGGGGTCACTTGTGGGGGGGTTCCACAGTTTAGGTACATCAGGGGCGGACTGGCCCACCGGTAGATCGGGGAAATCCCCGGTGGGCCCCGACCATTGTTGGCCACGCCCCGAAGCCCCGCCCCCTACCCCCCTGGGGCCCCCGTCCGGTAATGACAGTACACACTGTCTCATATCGGCGCACTGCCGATATGATCAGTGAGTCAGTGACACAGCACACAGGGAATGTGATCATGTTCTGTTCCCCCTCTTTGCAGCGGCTTCCGCACAGTGCTGCTGCTGCTGCCGGGAGCTCTGAGTCTCCTCTGCGCAGCGCGACACTGCCTTGCCCGGCACATGCGCGCAGGAGGAGACAGTTTTGGCGGCGATGATGAGTCATGACTGTCTGCTTCCTGTGCCGCGGGTGCCGGCGCTCGCTGTGTCGCACTGCGGAGGAAGAACCCGGCTGCCTGAAGGAGAAAAACCATGGCAGCATGATTGATGAGTATGGAAGGCAGGGGGCCGGGTGAAGGGTGAGCGGGGGGGGATTGGGGGAGGGTGTTGGTGCTGGTGGTGACTCTGAGTGTGGTGGGTGACTGAGGGGGCCCATGATCTGTTCTGCCAGTGCCATAAATGATGGGCTCCTCTCAGTCACCTCACCAGCCTGGGGCCAGGGTCAGGGTCCCAGACAGTGCTCCAGCCCCCACATTCCTTCTGTCCTGCTGGCTGGGGGCCTGTAGTGCAGTGGTGACTGAGGGGGCCCATGAGCAGGCCTCAGCAGTGGCATACAGCGGGCCCCAGCAGTGGCATACATCGGGCCCCAGCAACATCGGGTCCCAGCAGTGGCATACGTCGGGCCCCAGCAGTGTCATACAGCGGGCCCCAGCAACATCGGGCCCCAGCAGTGGCATACAGCGGGCCCCAGCAGTGACATACAGCGGGCCCCTCACACACCATACATGTAAGCTGACAGTTCTCCCTGTTGACATAGTATTCTTTTTTAGAAGCAAATGCAAAGTTTCTATTTTGTGGCAGCTGGAGTATGTTTGGCTGAATATTGTGTATCCATACTGATTCTATATGCTACAATATAAGTTTGACATGGCTTTATGAAGTACAAGTGCATAGGCTCGTATGCTAAGATTGTACTTAGGCCAGTTTCATACCACGTTTTTTGCCCTGTAAGGCTGTGTCCGGTGCTTTGCAGAAGGCACTGGACAGAGCCTGACAGCTCCAGACAAATAGAACCAGAGGGTTATTATGCCCTCCAGTCCTGTTTGTAGCCGGATTCTACAGAACGCAGCTGAGGAAGCTGTCCCCTGCTGAAATGGTGCTAAACCTCTTCACATGAGACAGCTCCCCAGTGCTAAAGTTCAGCAGAGCTCACGCTGAACTGCAGCAGCCGGAGTCTGGGAACATGACAGATTCTCTGTCAGATCGGTCGCCCCATAGAATCCCATGTTGAGGGGCGCCGGATCGCTGTCGACCCGTAAGAATACGGCAGGGTCCAGTTTGCTTTAATTTTTCGGCCCAGACACAAAAATGCTGCAAGCTCCATTTTTGTGTCCGGGGCAAAAATCGTTTGCAGCCTGATGATGCCGGACAGGGACAAAACCGGATGGCAAATAACTGCCATCCAGTCCTGTCTGGCACCATAGGTCTGTATTGTGTGAAAATCGGGTCTGAGGTGTCAGGTTGACATCGGACAGCCCCGGACCTGATCCTGCCATGGTGGGAAACTGATTTTATTCGTGAGAATCCACTAATTAGTTATAACTTACATTACCTTTTCGTCAATAGGAAGAAGACAGCGCAATGTCTTCTAAAAGAAATTCTGATTCAAAAGACAAGGCAGAAGAAGAGGGTGGCAAAAAAAATATATAAATCTGGTGCAATAAAGAGACAGGAGACATCAAGAAAGGGGCTAGCCAAAGCCAGTTCAGCACCAGGACAGCAGAGGTTATGGCAACCAAGAGGTGTTGCCAGTGAAACATTTGTGCAGCAAACAGCCTCAACCTCGGACGTTGCTACTAGTCAACCTGAGGTATTGCCAGATGAAGCTACTACTGTAGATGCAATATGTGATGCAAAAGAACCTTACACATCACATACAGTTGAACAGTATTGCACAGATGAAACTTGTGAGCCAATAAGTGACTCCGATTCAGAGAGTTCTGCTTCAGCCTATGATGTCATATCCTCAGATGTGTCTTCATTGTCTGACACTTGCATTGCTTTTAGAGCACCAGATCAGATGAGCAGTTTAACTGCAAAGCTGCACTTTATGAATAAACATCCAATTCAACCATCATCCGATGCAACCCATACATTGCCATTCCATGCACACAAAGTTTACTTCAGTGCTGTACCAGGTGGTAGTGCCATTCAAAGAAAATGGCTTTCTTACTGTGCACAAAGTCAAAACTTATTTTGCTCTACTTGCATGGCATTTTGTAGCAACAGAAGAAGCCATTTTATTAATGGCTGGGTAGTTGATAAAACACATGTGTATGCTCGCATAAAGGAACATGAGGAATCGATCCTACATCAGTCATCTGCAACAGCCTATTTGTCTGCTGAAAGAAAAAAAGACATTGAAACAATGATCAATATAAATTTAGTCAATAAAAACAAAGAAAAAATACAACAAAATAGAACAGTTGTTAAAAGAGTAATTGACATTATACTCTGCATAGCCAAACTAAACCTTGCGTACAGAGGAAAGGAAGAAGCTGCTCATTCTTTGCTAAATCCTGATCTAAATCATGGAAATTTTCTAGAGATAGCACTGCTTATTAGCAAGTGTGATAGTATACTGAAAAAACATGTAGATGACGTTGTGGCAATTAGTGAGAAACAAAAAAAAGCACACCCACATAGCAAAGGACGTGGTGGTTTGGTGACATTTTTAAGTAAGACTTCAGTCAACCGTCTAATTGTAATAATGGGAAAAATGGTGAAAGACCAAATAAGTCTCGATGTGAAAAATGCTGTTAAGTTCAGTGTGGAAATGGACAGCACACAAGATGTTTCTGTTCAAGAACAGTGCAGCATAATTTTGCGTTATGTGAAGGACAGGACGGTACATGAAAGACTCTTTTCTCTAATTAATGTCAGTAGCACAACTGGGCAAGATCTTTTCTCAGGAATGAAAGAACAATTAGATAAGTTTTCTTTGAGTGTTACCAATATTGTTGGTTGTTCTTTTGATGGAGCTGCTAATATGAGTGGATGCTACAATGGTGTACAGGCCCACATAAAGACCATGTCATGCAACTCTGTGTTTACTTGGTGTTATGCGCATATACTTAACCTGGTCATTGTTGATGCTACAAAATCTGCCTATCAGGTAAAATCATTCTTTGGCCTTTTAGAGAAGACAGCTGTCTTTTTCTCAGAATCCTATAAAAGATCTGGTGTATGGACTCAACATGTTAGATCACAGACTGAAGGTCATGACAAATTGGCTAGACTTAAGAAAATTGCTGACACTCGCTGGTGGAGCAAACCAAGGGCTTTGCATATCATTTTTGGATCCTACCATGACCAATCGAGGCAACTGTACAGCACATTATTGTACTGCTTGCATTACATTTCAACTTGCCCAACTTTTGATGACAAAGCAATAACTGAGGCAACTAATCTACTTCACTGCTGGACAAAGTATGAAACCTTGCTTGTTGCATTTTTGTTTATGCAAATTTTTGAAATTGCTAATCCGATTTCTGATTACCTCCAAACTCGTGGACTGGATGTTTTACAGGCATGGCGCATGATCGAAAGTGCCAGAATTCAGATCTTTAGGCTCAGGGATTCCTTCTCTGACCTTATTAAAACAGTCAATTCGTTTATTGAAAATGTAGATTCTACACTTGACGAACAGTCAATCAATGTTATTATTGAAAAAGCCTTACCCCAGAAAAGAATAGGTAGAAAAAAAATTATGCCTGGTGAGTTAGCAAAGGATGAGCCTTCTTCTGACCCCCTGAAAAGTTTTCAGCATCATGTTTTTTATGTTGTCATTGACCAGGCAACAATGAGCATTGAAAACAAATTCTCAAAAAACAAAAAACCTGATTCAAGATCTAGCGTACTTTGACCCCAGACAGTTTGACCGTATTAGCTATACTGACATTCCATCAGAGGCTTTGCAGACTGTAGCTACACTGGCTGAAGTTGATGTTAGTCAACTTAAAGTTGAGCTAGTTAGTTTTAAAGAAAACTATTCTGCTCTCAAAAATCCATGCCCTCCTATGGATGAAATCACACATGAAATAGAGGATGATGAAGAGGAGGTCATTGATACCAAAAAGTTAGCTTGTGAAAACTGTCTTTCCTGCTGCTACAGACTTTTATATGACTACAATTTACATTCTGCTGCTTACACAAACCTTTTTGCCGTTTACAAGACACTTCTTACATTAGCTTGCACCCAGGTTTCATGTGAAAGAGTGTTTTCAAAGCTGAAGATTGTAAAAAATCGTCTGAGGTCTTCGATTGGACAGGGGCTTTTAGAGTCACTCCTTCTGTTGAACATTGAGTATGACATTTCAAGGAACTTAGACTATGATGACATTATTAATACATATGCAATGTCATCTTCTGTTCTGAAAAAAAAACTTTTGCAATTTTGCTGCTGCATGACCGTTGTTGTGTGTTTATTTGTTGTTATAGGTCCTTTCAATATACGACTGGGTTCACACTACCATTTTTAGCAGGTTTTATCGGCATCCGCTTAAAACTTAGAATGTTTTCCAGAAGCGCATAAGCGCTAAAGAGCTAAAAATGGTAGTGTGAACCCATAAAAATTGAATGGTATTGTATTATAGATGAGAGGAAAACGTGCAATACAAACTTCCAAAATTCCTATAGAATTCATTAAGTTTTCCGAGTGGGGCAAGTTTGGTACTGCTACAATGATGCTGGCTGCTGGGATACTAGATAGATGCAGGTTCAATTTGTGGCACTTATACTTTAAGAAAATGTACCTTGAAAGTATTTATTGTTCTGTTATGGCACTTTATCCCACACTGATGTGAATAAGACACCAGTGTGTCCTCTTTTGCCAGAGTGTTTCTTTAGTTTGTTATTTATTCATTTTATTGGTTATTTATTGGTTAATAAAGTTAATTAATTTTGAAAGAGTTTGTGGACTTATGTTATTTTTATATACAGTACGGTAACTGCATGGGGCTGGTGGGCCCCAAGATTGAGTTCTCCTGGTGGGCCCCAGGTACTCCAGTCCGGCGCTGTCAGGGGCTCTGCAAATGTAACATGATGCCCGCAGACCATTCCATCAAAGTCAGCATTTCAAAATGTCACTACTTCCCTTCCGAGCCCCGACGTGTGCCCAAACAGTGGTTCCCCCCCACATGTGGGGTACCAGCATACTCAGGACAAACTGGACAACACATTTTGGGGTCTAATTTATCCTGGTACCCTTGTGAAAATAAAAAATTGCGCACTAAAAAATAATTTTTTGAGTGAAATTTTTTTTTTTTTATTTTCACGGCTCTGCGTTATAAACTTTTGTGAAGCACTTGAGGGTTCAAGGTGCTCACCACACATCTAGATAAGTTCCTTAGGGGGTCTAGTTTCCAAAATGGGGTCATTTGTGGGGAGCTCCAATGTTTAGGCACACAGGGGCTCTCCAAACACGACATGGTGTCCGCTAACGATTGGAAGTAATTTGCATTTCAAAAAGTCAAATGGCGCTCCTTCCCTTCTGAGCCCTGCCGTGTGCCCAAACAGTGGCTCCCCCCACATATGGGGTACCAGCATACTCAGGACAAACTGGACAACAAGATTTGTGGTCCAATTTCTCCTGTTAGCCTTGTGAAAATTAAAAATAGTGTGCTAAAAATCATTTTTGAGGAAAAAAAAATATTTTTTATTTTCACTGCTCTGTGTTATAAACTTTTGTGAAGCACTTTGGGGTTCAAAGTGCTCCCTACACAGCTAGATAAGTTCCTTAGGGGGTCTAGTTTCCAAAATGGGGTCACTTGTGGGGAGCTCCAATGTTTAGGTGCACAGGGGCTCTCCAAATGCGACATGGTGTCCGATAACGATTGGAGCTAATTTTCCATTCAAAAAGTCAAATGGTGCTCCTTGCCTTCCGGGCCCTGCCGTGCACCCAAACAGTGGTTTATGACCACATATGAGGTATCTGTGCACTCAGGAGAAATTGCTCAACAAATTTTAGGATCCATTTTATCCTGTTGCCCATGTGAAAATGGAAAAACTGAGGCTAAAAGAAAATTTTTGTGAAAAAAAGGATTTTTTTTTTTTTACAGATCAATTTGTGAAGTACCTGGGGGTTCAAAGTGATCACTATGCATCTAGATAAGTTCCTTGGGGGGTCTAGTTTCCAAAATGGGGTCACTTGTGGAAGAGCTCCAATGTTTATGCACACAGGGGCTCTCCAAACACGACATGGCAACCGCTAAATATTCCAGCATATTTTCCATTCAAAAAGTCAAATGGCGCTCCTTCCCTTCTGAGCCCTGCCGTGCGCCCAAACAGTGGTTTATGACCACATATGAGGTATCGTTGTACTCAGGAGAAATTGCCCAACAAATTTTAGGATCCATTTTATCCTGTTTCCCATGTGAAAATGAAAAAATTGATGCTAAAAGAAAATTTTTGTTGGAAAAATTAAAATGTCCATTTTTTCTTTCCACATTGCTCTAGTTCCTGTGAAACACCTGAAGGGTTAATAATATTCTTGAATGTAGTTTTGAGTAGCTTGAGGGGTGCAGTTTTTAGAATGGTGTAACTTTTGGGTATTTTCTGCCATATAGACCCCTCAAAGTGACTTCAAATGTGAGGTGGTCCCTAAAAAAAATGGTTTTGTAAATTTTATTGTAAAAATGAGAAATCGCTGGTCAACTTTTAACCCTTATAACTTCCTAACAAAAAAATATTTTGCTTCCAAAATTGTGCTGATGTAAAGTAGACATGTGGGAAATGTTATTTAGTAACTATTTTGTGTCACATAACTCTCTGGTTTAACAGAATAAAAATTCAAAATTTGAAAATTGCAAAATTTTCTACATTTTCGCCAAAGTTCTGATTTTTTGACAAACGCAAAAATTATCAACCTAAATTTACCACTACCATGAAGCCCAATATGTCATGAAAAAACATTCTCAGAATCGCTAGGATCCGATGAAGCGTTCCTGATTTATTACCTCATAAAGGGACACTGGTCAGAATTGCAAAAAATGGCCTGGTCATTAAGGTCAAAATAGGCTTGGTCATGAAGGGGTTAAAGAGCCACCTTCTTCACCGAGAAGGTACTGCACAGACTATCCAGAGTCAGAAGCGTCTTACAGGTATGGTGATACACCACACTCTAGACATGACTATAAGACACCGCTCGTGCCAGCACTGACGGAGCCACCATGGACTTTGCAAAGTTCTTTGCCTGCCGAGAACTGGCTACAAAAGGACTTGTAAAGTTTACTGACAAACCCAAGAACTATAGATCATGGCGAGCCTCATTCCAGAACGTTATTCGTGGTCTGGACTTTTCTTGTAGTGAGGAGTTAGATCTCCTAGTAAAGTGGTTCGGAAGTGAGTCGGTCGAGCATGCCTAAAGACTGAGAGACATTAATATAAAGCATCCATGCATGGGTCTACGTACAGTTGTGGCCAAAAGTATTGACACCCCTGCAATTCTGTCAGATAATACTCAGTTTCTTCCTGAAAATGTGTCATGTCGGACACTGTTCACACCAGGGTGTCCGGCAGACAGCGGTAATACCCTGTTGGGTATTCTGTTCCAGTCGGGATAGGGTTAACCAGGTTGTCATGCTGGCTGAGGGCTGGGCCACGCCCTTGGTCTTTAAATAGTTCGTCCTGACTATGGGCGTCGCCGACTATAGCTTTAGCCTAGTGCTAGCAATACCGGTCAGCAGTGGTGGTGTTGGAGCGTCTGATATCTGGTGCAGTATATCCCTCAGTGGTTCTTTCTCCAATCTGTTATATATAGATATATTTGGTTGCCCTTGCACATTATTGTATTCCCTTGTGTATTAACTGTGTGGTGTTTCTTTTACCCCTGTCCATACGTATTTGTGGGGTCTGGTGTCTGGTCCCCTCACTGGGTGGAGGGAGGTGGGTTCAGCACAGGAGACAGGGACAGGGTGGAGGCTCAGGCAGGCACACCTTCAGTGTAAACCCTGGGTAGAGGGACAGACAGGGTTCCCCTAGTCTGAGGGACATCGCAGGGGTCCCGGGGTTTTTGCCTAAAGTAACCTAGGCATACCATGACATTATAGTCGGCCCAAATAATAAAGTGAGAGAAAAAAAAAAAAAAAGAGGTATAGATAGGGAATATAGGGGTTACTTACTATGGATCCTATACTTTCCCTAACCAAGCAGCTGGAGGCTCTATCCATACAGGTCACTGAACTCAGGGGGGCGGTCCAGCAACAAGGCCTGTCAGCTCCTGCAGTACCTGCTGAGGCTGCAGCCAGGGCAGCTGAGCCCAAGTTTCCCCTTCCTGAACGATTTGCTGGTGATCGTGGTAGGTTCACGGTGTTTCGTGAGTCATGCAAATTGTATTTCCGTATGCGTCCACATTCCTCAGGTAATGAGGCTCAACGCGTGGGCTTGGTGATTTCTTTGCTGAGTGGTGACCCACAGGCCTGGGCCTTTTCACTCCCTTCAGACTCACCGGCATTTGAATCTGTAGATTTTTTTTTCTCTGCTCTGGGTTTGATCTATGACGATCCGGATAGATTAAACTTAGCAGAGTCTAAGATACGCTCACTGCTACAGGGTGATCGACCAGCTGAGGATTACTGCACGGAATTCCGGCGCTAGGCGGTGGACACGCAGTGGAATGACCCTGCGCTTAGAAGTCAATTTCTGCATGGGGTTTCTGGAAGGGTTAAACAGACTCTCCTAATGTACGAGACTCCCGCCTCTCTGGAGGCTGCGATGGCACTTGTAGTACGCATAGACCGACGTCTCCGTCAGGGGGCGCTGGTTTCGTTGCCTCCGGGAGGTGGGGGAGTGGTCGGTGAGGTTGCCGCGGCTGAATCCGTGGAACCCATGCAGATCGCTGGTATAGCACAGTCACCGAGTAACAAGCCTAAACGTCCTTGGCACAGAAGGCAGGGGCTCTGTTTTTTTTGTGGCAAAGGAGGACATTTTATTAACGCTTGCCCCCTGGTACCTAAGAAGGGCGCACCGGCGGAAAACTGATAGGCTCAGAGAGTTTGGAGGAGTCTAGTCTGAGCCTTTGTGTATCCTCCGTCATGGTTTCCCAGTGTATGCTCCCTGCTAGGGTAGCACTTGGGGGGCAAATGCTCTCTATTACAGTGTTTGTTGATAGTGGCTCAGCTGCCAATCTCATTGATGAGAAGTTCGCGCATACAGCGGGATTTCCGGTGGAGAAATTGCCGAACCCCATCCGGGTGGTTACCATCAATGCTTCCCCGTTGTCTCAAGGGGAGATCACAGAGTGTGTGTTGGATATACAACTCCACATTGGAGTATTACACTCAGAGCGGGTAACTTGTAAGGTGCTTAGTAACTTACCGGCTCAGATGGTTCTGGGCTTTCCATGGTTGTCAATGCATAATCCTGTTATTGATTGGAAGACCCAGGACATAATTCAGTGGAGCAGGGAGTGTCAGGAGAAGTGCCTGGCTACATGTATTTCCGCTTTGACCCCCAGTATCCCGGAGCCGTTGCTGGACTATGCGGATGTATTTTCTGAGAAGGGTTGTTCAGAACTACCACCGCATCGCCCCTATGACTGTGCTATTAGGTTGAAACCAGGGGCCAAGTTACCTAAAGCTAGAATGTTTAATATCTCAGGTCCCGAGAGGCTAGCTCTCAAGGAATACATTGCGGATAGCCTGAGCAAGGGTCATATTAGACCTTCCTCTTCTCCTCTGGCTGCTGGCTTCTTCTTTGTTAAAAAGAAGGATGGCGGTTTACGCCCGTGTCTGGATTTCAGAGAACTCAACCAGATTACGGTCCGTGATCCTTACCCTATGCCACTTATACCCGATTTATTCAACCAAGTGGTTGGTGCCAGGTGGTTCTCCAAACTGGACCTCAGGGGGGCGTACAATCTTATAAGAGTCCGTCAGGGGATGAGTGGAAGACGGCGTTCAATACCCCTGAGGGTCACTTTGAGAGTTTGGTAATGCCGTTTGGGTTGACTATGGCACCGGCGGTCTTTCAACACTTCATTAATGATGTCTTCTCTCAGCTGTTGGGGAGGTTCGTTATAATTTATCTTGACGACATCCTCATTTTCTCTCGCGACCATGATACACATATAGAGCATGTTAGACAGGTTCTGCAGTTGCTCAGAGAGAACAGGCTCTATGTCAAGCTTGAAAAATGTGTGTTTTTCGTACAGGAGCTACCGTTCTTGGGTTATATAATCTCCGCCTCAGGTTTTAAGATGGACACCGCAAAGGTGCAGGCGGTACTACATTGGGATCAGCCTGATAATCTTAAGGCGCTTCAGCGATTTCTTGGCTTCTCCAATTACTATAGGAAATTTATTAAGAACTTCTCTATGATTGCCAAACCACTGACTGACATGACTAAGAAGGGTACCGACTTTTCTGACTGGTCTGAGCCTGCGGTACAGGCGTTTGAATTCCTCAAGAATAGTTTTGCCTCAGCGCCCATTCTGGTGCAGCCCGATGTCTCCTTACCGTTTGTCGTGGAGGTGGATGCGTCGGAGGTTGGAGTGGGGGCTGTACTGTCTCAGGGCCCTTCTTGGGCCAAGTTGCATCCGTGTGCCTTCTTCTCCAAGAAGCTGTCGCCTGCGGAGCGTAATTATGATATTGGCAACAGGGAATTATTGGCCATCAAACTGGCATTTGAGGAGTGGCGACACTTCTTGGAGGGGGCTGTTCATCAGATTACTGTGATAACCGACCATAAGAATTTGCTTTATTTAGAATCTGCTAAGCGCCTGTCCTCCAGACAGGCTCGCTGGGCATTATTCTTCACCCGGTTCAACTTCATTGTTACCTATCGACCTGGGTCGAAGAATGTTAAGGCAGACGCTTTATCCAGGTGTTTTCCTGGTGGAGAGTTATGTGAAGAGCCGGTGCCTATTCTCCAAAAGGGTGTGGTGGTATCTGCCATCACGACAGAGATTGAGGCAGAGATTGCGGAGGCTCAGGAGGTGGTACCGCCGGGGTTGCCTGCTAATAAATCTTTTGTGCCGCTACATCTACGCTCTAGAGTGTTGGGCAAACATCACGACACGGTACTGGCAGGTCATCCAGGGGTTAAGAGCACTCTGGAACTGGTATCGCGTCGTTTTTGGTGGCCTAAAATCCGGCAGGATGTGGCCTCATATGTGGCTGCCTGTACCACGTGCGCACGGGCCAAGACTCCTCGTTCCCGTCCCGCTGGTAGCTTGCAGCCTCTCGGGGTGCCCAGTAAGCCATGGACTGAGATTTCCATGGATTTTATTACTGACTTGCCCGCCTCGGCAGGGAACTCGGTCATTGTGGTAATTGTTGATAGGTTCTCCAAAATGTCACATTTCGTTGCTTTACCGTCTTTGCCCAATGCTAAGACTCTTGCTCAGATATTTATTCGCGAGGTGGTCAGACTTCATGGTGTCCCGTCTGACATTGTGTCTGATCGAGGTACGCAGTTTGTGGCAAAGTTTTGGAGAGCTTTTTGTTCTCGCCTTGGAATCAAATTATCTCATTCATCGGCTTTCCACCCTCAGTCGAATGGACAGACTGAGCGGATGAACCAAAACCTGGAGCAATACTTGCGCTGCTTTATTTCCGACAATCAGGAAGAGTGGTCAGCGTTTCTTCCTCTGGCAGAATTCGCAATAAACAACCATTGCCAGGAATCGTCTGGGGAATCTCCTTTTTTTTTGTGTGTATGGTCAACATCCTCAATCTTGCACCTTGTGTCAGGGGTGCTCAGTTGGCGTCCCTGAGGAGGACCAGTTGGGAGCTCAATTGTCGTCTGTTTGGAGGAGAGTCAAGCAGCGCTTGTTGAAGGTGGGTTCCAGGTACAAACGGGTGGCTGACTGCAGACGTGTGCCAGGTCCGGACCTGTGTGTGGGTGATTGGGTGTGGTTATCTACTAGGAACATTAAGCTCAAGATACCGTCACTTAAGTTGGGTCCCAGGTTCATTGGCCCATTTAGAATCTCCGCAGTGATCAACCCCGTGGCATTTCGTTTGGAGTTGCCGGCTGTGTATAAGATTCATAATGTATTTCACAAAGCATTGCTAAAGAAGGTCGTGGGTTTGGTGGATGGTTCCCCCGGGCCACCACCTCCCGTCTTGGTGGATGGCGCGTTGGAATTTGAGGTGTCCAAAGTGGTGGACTCTAGGGTTGTGCGTCGCACTCTACAGTACCTGGTCCACTGGCGTGGCTATGGTCCTGAGGAGAGGACATGGGTGCCGGCCTCTGACATTCATTCTGATCGACTGGTTACTATGTTCCATCGTCGCCATCCAGACAAGCCAGGTCCTCGACATGGTGAGGTTCCGGAGGTCCCTCGTAGAAGGTGGGGTACTGTCATGTCGGACACTGTTCACACCAGGGTGTCCGGCAGACAGCGGTAATACCCTGTTGGGTATTCTGTTCCAGTCAGGATAGGGTTAACCAGGTTGTCATGCTGGCTGAGGGCTGGGCCACGCCCTTGGTCTTTAAATAGTTCGTCCTGACTATGGGCATCGCCGACTATAGCTTTAGCCTAGTGCTAGCAATACCGGTCAGCAGTGGTGGTGTTGGAGCGTCTGATATCTGGTGCAGTATATCCCTCAGTGGTTCTTTCTTCAATCTGTTATATATATATTTGGTTGCCCTTGCACATTATTGTATTCCCTTGTGTATTAACTGTGTGGTGTTTCTTTTACCCCTGTCCATACGTATTTGTGGGGTCTGGTGTCTGGTCCCCTCACTGGGTGGAGGGAGGTGGGTTCAGCTTAGGGCTGGACAGGAGACAGGGACAGGGTGGAGGCTCAGGCAGGCACACCTTCAGTGTAAACCCTGGGTAGAGGGACAGACAGGGTTCCCCTAGTCTGAGGGACATCGCAGGGGTCCCGGGGTTTTTGCCTAAAGCAACCTAGGCATACCATGACAAAATGATTGCAAACACAAATTCTTTGGTATTATTATCTTCATTTAATTTGTCATAAATGAAAAAACACAAAAGAGAATGAAGCAAAACATTGATAATTTCACACAAAACTCCAAAAATGGGCCAGACAAAAGTATTGGCACCCTCAGCCTAATACTTGATTGCACAACCTTTAGCCAAAATAACTGCGACCAACCGCTTCCGGTAACCATCAATGAGTTTCTTACAATGTTCTGCTGGAATTTTAGACCACTCTTCTTTGGCAAACTGCTCCAGGTCCCTGATATTTGAAGGGTGCCTTCTCCAAACTGCCATTTTTAGATCTCTCCACAGGTGTTCTATGGGATTCAGGTCTGGACTCATTGCTG
Source organism: Dendrobates tinctorius (assembly GCF_039654945.1). Lineage (NCBI taxonomy): Eukaryota > Metazoa > Chordata > Amphibia > Anura > Dendrobatidae > Dendrobates > Dendrobates tinctorius. Next base: position 26,159,821 of record NW_027361683.1, read on the forward strand.
GCCACCTTAGAAGTCTCCAGTGCTTTCTCTCAAACCATTTTCTAGTGCTTTTTGAAGTGTGTTTTAGGTCATTGTCCTGCTGGAAGACCCATGACCTCTGAGGGAGACCCAGCTTTCTCACACTGGGCCCTACATTATGCTGCAAAATTTGTTGGTAGTCTTCAGACTTCATAATGCCATGTACACGGTCAAGCAGTCCAGTGCCAGAGGCAGCAAAGCAACCCCAAAACATCAGGGAACCTCCGCCATGTTTGACTGTAGAGACCGTGTTTTTTTTTCTTTGAATGCCTCTTTTTTTTCTCCTGTAAACTCTATGTTGATGCCTTTGCCCAAAAAGCTCTACTTTTGTCTCATCTGACCAGAGAACATTCTTCCAAAACGTTTTAGGCTTTTTCAGGTAAGTTTTGGCAAACTCCAGCCTGGCTTTTTTATGTCTCGGGGTAAGAAGTGGGGTCTTCCTGGGTCTCCTACCATACAGTCCCTTTTCATTCAGACGCCGACGGATAGTACGGGTTGACACTGTTGTACTCTCGAGCTTGAACTTGTTTGGATGTTAGTTGAGGTTCTTTATCCAACATCCACAAAATCTCTTGTCAATTTTTCTTTTCCGTCCACATCTAGGGAGGTTAGCCACAGTGCCATGGGCTTTAAACTTCTTGATGACACTGCGCACAGTAGACACAGGAACATTCAGGTCTTTGGAGATGGACTTGTAGCCTTGAGATTGCTCATGCTTCCTCACAATTTGGTTTCTCAAGTCCTCAGACAGTTCTTTGGTCTTCTTTCTTTTCTCCATGCTCAAGGTGGTGCACACAAGGACACAGGACAGAGGTTGAGTCAACTTTATTCAATATCAACTGGCTGCAAGTGTGATTTAGTTATTGCCAACACCTGTTAGGTGCCACAGGTAAGTTACAGGTGCTGTTAATTACACAAATTAGAGAAGCATCACATGATTTTTCGAACAGTGCCAATTCTTTTGTCCACCCTCTTTTTTTATGTTTGGTGTGGAATTATATCCAATTTGGCTTTAGGACAATTCTTTATGTGTTTTTTTCATTTAAGACAAATTAAATGAAGATAACAATAACAAAGAATTTGTGTTTGCAATCATTTTCAGGAAGAAACTGAGTATTATCTGACAGAATTGCAGGGGTGTCAATACTTTTGGCCACAACTGTAAGTGTGGGAAAGACTTGATGAATGCTATGGGACAGTAGAAGTAATAGAGAATGCTCTATATAAAAGAATTGATGATTTTCCTAAGATAGGACCTAAAGGTTATCAAAAGCTTAGAGAGCTAAGTGATTTATTGATTGAGTTGAGTTACAGGTTGCCCAGGAGGAAGAAGACTTGCCTGGATTGGCATTCTTGGATACCGCTAAGGGTGTCAATCCGATAGTACAAAAACTTCCTTACAACCTGCAAGAAAAGTGGGTTACATGTGGTTCACGGTATAAACAAAATCATAATGTATCATTCCCTCCTTTCACTGTATTTGTTGATTTTGTCACCCAACAGTCTAGGATCAGAAATGACCCTAGTTTTGACTTTACTCTGTCATGTTCCACTGCCCCCGGTGTCACACCCAGTAAGACACCCGTGGCAGTCCACAAAACTAACATTGTTTCCACAGGCCCTCCTCACAATGTGAATAAACCTCCTCCAGACGAGAATAAGCCTCTGGATGTCAGTAGACATTGTCCTCTACACAAGAAACCACATCCTCTACTAAAATGCAGAGTCATCAGGGAGAAGTCATTGGAGGATCGCAAAGGTTTCCTCAAGGAGAACAATATCTGCTTCAAATGTTGTGCCACAACCTCTCACTTCGCCAGAAACTGCGAAGCTAGCGTGAAATGTGCAGAATACAGCAGCATGGATCACAATACAGCCTTGCACCCTGGATCACCTCCACGAGTGTTGTTGCAAGCAGAGGAGCACGATGGGAAGCAGAAGGACAGTGACAAAGACACCCCGGAGGTCAGCTCTAAATGTAAAGAGATCTATAAGGGACTCACAGGAGGAAGGTCCTGTTAAAAAATCTGCCTTGTTCGAGTCTATCCTGCAGGCCGCAAGGACAAAGCCCTCAAGATAGATGTTTTCCTGGATGACCAAAGTAACAGGTCTCTAGCCAGGTCCATCTTCTTTGACAACTTCAGCATTGTAGGCCCTGGTTCGCCCTGCACCCTGAGGACGTATTCAGGTACCGTTGAGACAGCGGGGAGGAAAGCAACCAGATACAAGGTGGAGCCCATAGATGACCAACTCTGCCTATCACTACCGACCATCCTGGAGTCCAACCAGATTCCTGACAACAGGTCAAATACCTTCACGGAAGGTGGCGACACATCAGCCCCATCTAAAGCGTATAGCCCACCTGAGTCCTGAGATGGATCCAGGAACCCCAATAGCTCTACTTCTGGGAAGAGATATACTACGAGTCCACAAGGTTAGAGAATGTATAAATGGCTCCAGGAACACTCTGTACGCACAGAGGCACGACCTTGGATGGGTCATCATAGGAGATCTCTGCCTAGGAGGAGCACACAAGCAGGCCTTAGTCAACAGTATGCTTATCAGCACACTAGAAAATGGACGTCCGTCTCACTTCTGGCCATGTCACAATAGTCTGCTGGTAAAGGAATTGCCAAACAGCACTCCCCTACCTTGCCCTTTCTCAGTACCTACCAAAGAAGACCACGCCTGTGAAGGTAAACAAGACCACATGGGATGTACGGTCTTCCACAAGGAAGACGACAAGGTAGCGATGTCCATAGAAGAGAGGATGTTCCTGGACATCATGGATAGACAAATAGTCAAAGACAAATCGAACAATTGGGTTGCACCTTTACCATTTCGACCTCAGAGAAGGTGCCTACCCAACAACAGGGAACTGGTCTACAGCCGATTCATTTCCCTCAGGCACAAGCTTCAGAAATCACCTGAGACGAAGGAACACCTCTTTACCTTCATGGGGAAGATATTCCAGAACAATCACGCAGAGATTGCACCTGCACTTTGGCCCTCAGAGGAGTGTTGGTACCTGCCCATCTTCGGAGTATACCATCCTAAGAAGCCAGGTCAAATACGAGTGGTATTTAACTCAAGCGCCAAATGCGAAGATGTTTCTTTGAATGATGTCCTATTGCCGGGTCCAGACCTCAACAACAGACTTCGGGAAGTACTACTCTTTCCGCAGCGATACGGTGGCATTTATGGCTAACCTACAACAGATGTTCCACTGTTTTCTCGTCAAAGAGGAACACAAACTACTTGAGGTTCGTCTGGTACCGTGACAACAATCCGGACAAAGACATTACAGAATTCCGGATGAGGGTGCACATGTTCGGAAACAGCCCTTCCCTAGCAGTCGCTATCTATGGCCTCTGAAATTCCACCAAAGAGGGCGAAGAAAAGTATGGGTCAGACCTCAGATCCTTACCGTATGCTCCTGTGCCATCCACAGAAGTCAAGACACAAAGACTTTTGTTGGAATAATGCATATTGATCTGTATGTATTGCAACAACTACTACTGTAGTGTTTTCGATATTGTGCATATTGTGAGATTGTTAAAGTTCAGTGAAAAAAAAAAAAAGGACAGGATGCCCCCTCCTTCTCTTCCCTTCTTGTTGTTGTAATGCTCCCATGCTGCAAGCCACAGTAGATACCAGACTGATCACATTTCATCATTTCATGCTGTAAGCTGTTCAACCTGGATATGAATAAATCTACATTCTGTGTTGCTGACTCTGGATGTTACGCTGATTAATCCGCTGCTAACAGGTTATGGGCCCAGAGTCCTAGAGTCCCAGATCCCCAGAGCACAGAGAAAAGAAAAGAAAGGAAGACAGCAAAGATGGCCACCAGCAGCAGCAACTCCATGAAGTTTACAGTACCAAGTCTCACTAACCACAATTATCAATCCTGGAAATTCAAAGTGAAAATGCTGCTGTTAAGAGAAGGTACGTGGAAATACACACAGGAGCCTAAACCTGACCCAGTATCACAGGAGTGGATAGAGATGGATCAGAAAGCACAAAGTACCATATCACTCAGTATAGATGATGATCAGATTGTGCATGTGTGTAAAAGTGAAACTGCAAGAGAAATGTGGGAGCAGCTGCAAAAGGTGCATGAGAGGATAAATTTAAGCAATAAACTTTATCTCATGAGAAAATTGTACCAGTCTAAACTACAGAATGGCCAGGATATGCAGGACTACATAACAAGCATTCTAGAGATTGTAGAACGCCTGAGAGGCATTGGGGAAGATTTGAAGGACTTTCATGTAGCCGCATTACTGCTTAGTGGTCTTCCAGAAAACTATGACACGCTTGTAACCGCACTAGATGCGCGCCCAGATGATGAGCTTACATTGGAGTATGTCAGAGGGAAGCTCATAGATGAATATAAGCGGAAAGCGGAAGGTGTAAACAGCAGGACATGCAATGCAGAATCTGCTTTTCAGACACAAAATCTAAATGATAACAGAAAGCACCTAAAAGAAACATGTGAATGTTTTGTTTAAAAGAAATCAGGACATTTGAAAGCCGACTGCAGAGTCTGGAAAGCTAGAATGAATCAGCTGAAAAAGCAAAGCAGTCTTCAAAGGGTTAAAAGTGCTGTGTCTGCAGAAAAAGATTCTGTGAATACTGAAACTGCATTTACTGTCAGTGTAAATACATCAAAGCATGTATGGTGTATAGACTCTGGAGCAACTAGTCACATGACTAATAACAGGGACTTCTTTTCTAAACTTAACCAAAGTAAGTCAGAGAAAGTGATTATGGCTAATGGTCAGTACATGACTTCACAAGGTATAGGAGATGGTTATATTGATTGTCAAATCTCACCAACACAAAGCAAGAAGATCCCAGTAAAAGATGTGCTCTATGTGCCTAGTCTTGAGAGTAATTTACTATCTGTGAAGAAACTCACAAAACAAGGAAATTAAGTTACATTTAAGCATGATAGCTGCATCATCTCAAGAGGGCCACACACTAGCAGAAGGAAAAATCACAAATGAACTTTACCAGCTTAAATGCAAAGAGTGTGTGTACACTGCTCAGGAAGAAAGGCACAATAACTGCATTCATGTATGGCATAGGCGCCTAGCACACAGAGACCCAGAAGCAATAAGGAAGTTAGTTCTAAAGCAACTAGCTGAGGACATTACAATTGATCTATGTAACCAGATAATGAAATGTACTAGCTGCATCAAAGGGAAAATGTCTAGAAAAACTTTTCCTAAGAGAAGTACTACAAGAACAGAACAGACACTAGATTTAATACATACAGATGTCTGTGGTCCAATGAGCACTCAGACTCCTGGGAAGAAGAGATATTTTCTCACATTTATTGATGATCATTCAAGATATACAGTTGTCCATCTGCTTCACAGCAAGAAAGAAGTTCCAGAGAAACTTGAAGTATAACTAGCTGAGGTATATAATAAATTTGGGAGAATGTCAAAGATTCTACGTGCAGATAATAGGACTGAATACACAATTAATGAGACACAGAGCATTTTAAGGAAAAATGGAATCCAATTTCAGACCACTATACCGTACAATCCTGAGCAAACTGGTGTCGCGGAAAGAAGGAACCGAACACTCTGTGAAAGTGGAAGAAGTATGTTGCTTGATGCAAATCTGCCCACAGCATATTGGGGTGAAGCAATCATGACAGCTTGCTATCTTCAGGACAGACTACCAGGTAAAGCTACAGAGAAAACTCCGTTTGAGCAATGGAACAGCAGAAAGCCAAAACTACATCATATAAGAATATTCGGAAGTAAAGCGCTTGTACATGTTCCCAAAGAAAGGCGAACTAAGTGGGAATCTCATGCTAAGGAAGGGATCCTGGTAGGCTACAGTGAAACCCAGAAAGGTTATAGGATTCTATACCCAGAAACAATCAAGGTCACAATAAGTAGAGATGTAGTGATTGATGAGAACTTTGTGTCCCCCAAGTTTTGTGACATCACGCCAGTAGTCCAGCTGAAGTCACAATTACAAGACAATAACAAGGAGGATGTAGAGGTCTGGCTGGATTCTTCAACCACTGAAGGAACAACAGAAAAATCAGGTGAATCTGAAATCAGGAGATCTTCAAGATCAAACAGAGGCATACCAGCTAAACGTCTATCCTACATAGTCAAGACACTACCTGAATCAGAGCCGCAGTCATGGGATGAAATGCAAGAACTACCTGTCCATGAAAGAACAAAGTGGATCAATGTTGCTAATGAGGAAATCAAATCGCCTCATCAACTTCAAACTTGGAAACTCACCAAGCTGCCACAGGGCAAAAAGGCAATCAAGTGCAAGTGGGTCTTCAAAACCAAATATGACTCTGAAGGTAAAGTCCACAGATTTAAAGTAAGGTTGGTGGCAAAAGGATATTCTCAAAAGTATGGCGAAGATTACGATGCTACGTCTGCTCCAGTCGCTAAACAGACCACGTATAGAGCTTTGTTAGCTGTAGCTGCTGTACAAAAGATGAATGTCAGACATTTGGATATAAAAACTGCCTTTTTAAATGGAGACATTGAGGAGGACTTATACATGACTCAACCAGAAGGTTATGTAAAAGGGGGTGAAGAGAATCTTGTTTGCAAACTACAAAAATCCCTTTATGGTCTTAAGCAAATCAGCAAGAACATGGAATACCAAGATGAATAAGGTCTTGTTGGAAGAAGGTTTTAAAAGAGGTCAAGCGGATCGATGCTTATACACAAAATATACAGATGGAAAGTGGATGTATATTCTCTTATATGTGGACGATGTGATTGTAGTTCATCAGGAAGACTCAGAAATTGGAAAAATGGCTGAAATTCTGAACCAGCATTTTGACACGAAAGACCTTGGAAATGTGACATATTATCTAGGAATCCAAATCCAGAGAGAGGAAGATGGAAGTTTTCTTCTAAACCAAAAAATTAATTTGATTCTGAATCAGTTTGGAATGTCAGAAGCCAAAGGTATATCAACCCCAATGGAACCATCCTACCTGAAGCTGGAAGGAGAAGACGACCTGTTGCCAAACAATGAGAAATATCGTCAGGCAGTGGGGGCACTTCTATACATATCAACTATGACTCGACCGGATATCACAACAACAGTTGGAATCCTTTGCAGATATGTGGAAAAACCACGCCAAAGAGACTGGAATGCTGTTAAGAGACTTCTCCGATATTTAAAAGAAACGCAAGATGTAAATTTAAAGCTGTCTGCAACGGGAGATCTGGAACTCACCGGCTATGTAGATGCAGATTGGGCTGGTGATTCGCATGATCGTAAATCCACAAGCGGATACTTGTTTAAAGTTGGAGAAAGTTTAATCTCCTGGTCTAGTAGGAAACAAGTGTCTGTTGCCTTGTCATCTACAGAAGCGGAGTATGTGTCCGCAGCCTATGCAAGCCAGGAGGTCATTTGGCTAAGACAATTGATGGATGATCTTGGCACACCGTCAACTCAGCCGACAGTGATTTGAGGACAATCAAGGATGCATTAAACTTGCATGCAGTGAAAAGAACCAAGCACATTGACGTCAGACATCATCATTTATGTGATTTGATAGATCATGGCATAATTCAGTTTGTCTATTGTGAAACTGATAAGATGGCAGCTGACATTATTACAAAGCCATTGCCACGAGCCAGGTTCCAAGAATTGAGAACCACACTGGGACTAAGAGGATAAGTAGTTGTTGAGTGGGGGTGTTGGAATAATGCATATTGATCTGTATGTATTGCAACAACTACTACTGTACTGTTTTATATATTGTGCATATTGTGAGATTGTTAACAAAGTTCAGTGAAAAAAAAAAAAAGGACAGGATGCCCCCTCCTTCTCTTCCCTTCTTGTTGTTGTATGCTCCCATGCTGAAAGCCACAGCAGATACCAGACTGATCACATTTCATGCTGTAAGCTGTTCAACCTGGATATGAATAAATCTACATTCTGTGTTGCCGCCTCTGGATGTTACGCTGATTAATCCGCTGCTAACAACTTTGCATCTTCTGTGACGCGTCAGTCAAAGCGATCGCAGCAGTACAATACCTCAAAATTATAGACATGGATGAACAGAGCCACATCTGGTTTGTGATGAGCCGGACTAAACTGGCACCACTCCGTGAACACACGATACCCAGACTGGAACTTTGTGCTGCTGTCCTCGCAGTTGAGTTGGCCGAGTTTATCTCAGATGTGATGAATCTGGAGACCAAAGATGCAGAGTTCTACACCGATAGCAAGGGGGTCTAAGATACATCTGCAATGAAACGCGATGCTTTTATGTCTACATCAGCAACCGGGTACTGAGGATAAGAAGCCCTAATCAGTGGCACTATGTGCCTATGCACCTCAATCCTGAGGACCATGCGACTAGATCCGTTGCTCCAAGTAATCTTAAGGACACTACATGGTTCACAGGCCCTGCTTCCTTGTACCGTTCGACGCCCCACATCGACAGGCCTGATACGTTCAAATTAGTGAATCCAGATGCCGACGAAGAGCTCCATCCTCAAGTGTCCGCTCTGCACACAGGGATTTCAAGTCATCACCTGGAATCTCATCGGTTCAGCAGGTTCTCAACCTGGAAGTCACTTGTTCGAGCCATTGCTTGTCTACTTCATGAGGCCCATTCCTACAAGTCAGCATTACTTGCAAGCCAGAGACCTTGTAAAGGATGGCATCACTGCAAGCATGCGTTTACCACCCTCAAACAAAAGAACCAAATAGTGACATCTGTTGATGCCAAGCGGGGAGTGTTCTGCCCATTCATGAGCAGAAAGACATTTCTCAAGTGCTGTTCCAGCTATGGCCATTAGATGTCATAGTTGCCCTTCTCTTTCCTATTCATGTGTTTAGAATCCTCTGTCTCTTTAATGGCTATTCTGTTCAGAACTGCCCCTTCATCCTTCCCGGGTCAGCAACATGTAACCATTTCTCGCAGATCTCTGAGGAACACACATGTGCTCAGCTCCCTGTAAGATCACTGCTTATATCAAGCGGATTCCGGTTAGGTTTAATGCAGTTATGTAATATATGCTATGCATCTGTGTTAGCTGGTCATAGTGCTGCCTGTTGTGAATTATCTTTCTGGGCTCCCTCTGGTGCTTACAGGAGGTAGTGGAGCTGGTCAGATTGACAGAGGCTTGCCACCTGATAATGATGATGACGATTGGCGATCTGGGGTCTCTGACTGGTGTATTTAAGACAGTTGACTTCCTTCAATCCCTGCTGGTGATTTTCTTCCTGTGTCTTCTGAGGTCTGATGTCTCCTGCTCTGTTCCTGCATGGTTCAACTAAGTGTTCATTTGCTAATCTTTTTGCATTTGATCTGATTTTGTCTATCTTTGCTTTGTGCAGGTCAGCTTGCTCCTGCTGGGGCTGTGCTGGATCACCGCTCATATGTTACAGCTTGTGTCAGTTTGTTCTGTCCCCTGTTATATTGGTCTTTTTGCTTTGCTTTCAGTATATACCAGAGTGCTGATATAGTGGGGGCGAAGTTGTGTGACTTCAGTGTTTTTGTGCATCAGACGTGTTGGATTTTTCAGCGTTTTTTGCATGATTGCAGGCAGTGTCTTTCCTTTCCTGTCCTGTCTAGTCAGTTTGGGCCCCATCATTTGCTCAGTCTATTTTTCTGCCTGCATTTGTGTTTTCATCTTGTCTCACCGACAATATATGTTTGGGGGCTATCTATTCCTTTGGGGTCTGCTCCGGGGCAGTTTAGATTTCCCCTTTCTTGCTTTAGGCTGAGTTAGCTCTCCGGCTGTGCTGAGGCATCTAGGGCATCGTAGGTACGGCTACTGCTAATTGTGTGGATAGGATCAGGGGTCTGCAATCCGCTTAGTTACCAACCTCTCTGGTTTTCTGGTGGCTTAGCCTGGTCCTTCTATCCTCTTCGGTGACCCATTCATAACAGCAGCCCCCCATGATATTTGCAATGCATTTCAGCTCTGTAATGCTCTTGCTCTGCATCTAGTTATATGCATTTCTGTTCAGTTAGCACAATGCTAGCAGTCTGTTTGTTTCACTGCATTGTGTGTTGTATTGTTCAGCTTCTGTATAATGCACGCTACTGATATAACAGCATTCTGTATCATTGCTTTACTGTTATGATAGCACCTTGTAATACTGTTGTTGTTAATATCTGCCAGTACTGACATACTGCATTGTCTGTTTCCTTTTAGTTTTTACCTGATTCATACACAATTGTGTTCAACAACCTCTGATATCATCTACTACTGTGTTCTACTATACCATCTGTTATCATCTCCCATTGTTGTCTATATCATCCCAATAAGCATAGACTTAAGCACCCGTACAGTCTTCTTACTGGGAGTGGATGAAGGGTTTAGCCGTATGCTGGAATCCACACAGCGTCATACGTGGAAGAAGGCAGAACACCATCATTTGTTTTAACATGTTTTTTACTATGTCGTCTGTTTATCGACATTCATTTAAGGATCATCAGTCTTGTTTTTAAACCTATTATGGTTGTTTGCACAGATCTGGCTGACATGTGAAGGCCCTGTTTTGCTCTTTTTGCTCATATTGGTTTTGTCATTTGACAAGTAGCTCCACTGTCACAGGTTTACAGAGACGAGACAGAAGACCACAGTGTCTGATTTGTACTACTCCTGAATTGATTAGAAGCACTTCACTTTCATATTAAATGGTGTAAATTTCTTTAGGCAGAGCAGGGGTTAATCTGCTGAGTTGTATAGCCCTGGCTAGCACTCATTGTCAGCATAGCTTATGCTGCATGGCTGGTGGTTGTTGTTGTTGGAAAAGGTGTTTGGTGGATTTATCTGACTGTTGCTAGGTTTTGAGCGTGTGATAATTCCCTTTCTTTTACTTTGATTTAACCCCATCTTCCACTCTCCGGTATTTTCCTCTATTACATGTGTGAGTATATTTGTATGTTTGGTATGTTTTGTTACCCTTGTTCATATTACCTTGTTAGTCTAGTTGATGTATTATGGTACACTACAACTACCCTCTTCCCTGGGTGAGGGAAGTGTAAAGACTGAGGGCATATTCAGGACCTAAGGCAAAGTAAGTGGCCTCAGCATCTTCTCCATCATAAGTAGAGTTAAGAGAAATGGGTCGGTCAAATTAAAAAAACGCCGACTTTAGCATGTCGCCGAGCGCCAAAGTCGCATTTCAAATAATGCTTCCAGCGCCTTTTCTCAGCCAATGAAAGTGGATGCACACTGTGGGCAACGCGATGACATGGGCAGCGGCCACCACCATCTTAGAGAAGGGCATTGAAGTGATTGGCTGGCTTTGTGTGGCGTCACAGTGGGTATAAAAGGCCGTGACCGCTGACCGCCATCTTACTTCTGCCGATCTTAGAATAGGGAGAGGTACTGCTGCTGCTGATTCTGAGTAGGCAGAGCGTTAGGCAGGGAAGAAAAAAAAATTGCTTCTGCTGATAGCGCATTTCACTGTACAGTTAGTGTGCAGTGAAAGGGGAGGATTTTTGTTGTGTGCAGCAGCGCTGGTGGTGATTAGGCAGCCGTTTAAGGCTACCTGATAGCTGCATTGCTTTGTGCACACTGCTGTTCAAACTGCTTTTATCAAAGCACTCCAACTTTTATTATTTTGTTCTGGTGAGTTACCGAGCGTTCATTTTTTCACACACCGTATAGCAGTGTACGCTCCTCACACACTACCGTATACCGGCTGGTATAACGGACAAATAGAAGCTATCTGGGTGTGACTCTGGAAAAACAAGCTGAGGAGATTTTCCATTTTTCCAGACCTACACCTTATAGAGCTGTCCACTTTTCAAACAGTTTCGTATATCTGCTGTTTGATTACGGTCAAAACTAGACAGAGACAGCGTGTGTCACTCCGTATACAAACAGACGGAGATTGACAAATTTCCATACAGACACCGTATAGAGCTGTCCGATTCTCAAACAGTATTGTATATCTGCCGTTCGCATTACAGTCCCATCTATACAGAGTCAGCGTGTGTGTGACACTCCATAAATACATATACGGAGATTGTTAGTTACACAAAAAACGCATACAGCTGTACACTTCTGATACAGTTCCGTATATCTGCCTGTTGGATTACGGTCAAATACATACTGGGAGAGCGTCTGTGACTAACAAAATATATACGTAGATTTAATTTTTTTAATACACCTTACACAGCTGGACGCTCCTCATACAGTACCATCTCTCTGCTGGTATTTTGGCACATTTTCCCAAACATGAGGAAGTATGGTGGAAGAGTCCGCGGACGTGGGCAGGGGGGCGCAGCTGGTACTGATGGTGGTGGTGCATCGGCTGGTTCTGGCAAAAGCACAATAGCAGCTAAGGCAGGAGGTGTTGAGCGTCAAGAAGGCCTGTAAGGTTCCCTTTTCTTGGAGTAGGAAAACCGCTTTTAAAGTCGGAGCATCAGGAACAGGTTTTGGCGTACATGTACGCCAAAACAGCCTCCAGCTCTATCGCCTCCTCTTCTGATGTTTAAAAAAATGCAAGCACTGAGTCGTCAGTTTATGGTTCTGGTCAGGAAAAACACCTTTCCTTGTGTCCTTCACCCCCACCAAAAGTTAAGGATGTGGCAGCCCACACTTCAGATTACTCTATGGAGCTCTTTTCACATACCATGCCTGGGTTATCCAGTCAATTCCTGAATTCCCCAGTCCAAGATGAATCTGACATGGAGTGCACTGATGCACAGCCACTGCTAGATGATTCTGCTGGTACATTGACCCATTGACCCAGAGCACTACAATGCCCTCGCAGTCTACTGAGCTAGAATCTGACCCTGATGAAACTCAGGTGCCCCTTCCCGCATACTATACCACCTTACACGGTGACACAGAGGAAGGTAAAGTGCAAGGTGCAGATGACTTTGAAGAGGACGTGATGGATGACCCAGTTCTTGACCCGGATTGGCATCCATTGGGGGAGGAGGGTGGCGCTGGCAATAGTTCAGATAAGGAGAAGGATCCGCAGCAGGCATTGACATCGCAGCAGCCGTAGCTGACATTGACAGCCTGGCAGGCCCGTAGCTGTCCAAAAACATGGAACAAAAACTAAAAGAGTTGCAGGACAGCTTGGCCAGACAGTCAACTTAGCACAGCGTGCAAGGACAGAAAATGTATACCATAGTAGGAAGAGTGCAGTGTGGCACTTCTTTGTCCAAAATCCTACTGATGAGGCACAGGTTACCTGTAAGAAGTGCGGAAGGACCTTTAGCTGAGGTAAACAACTCAGAAATTTGAATACCAGTTGGATGCTTAGACATTTAATCAACATGCACTTGCAAGCGTGGACGGACTACAAAACCTCAGGTACCACATGTGCACCTGCTGTGACTGAAGGTAGCCAGCAACGCTCCATCGCTTCCCCCACTGTAAGACCACCGCCACCGTTAAGCACACCACCAGAAATGTGGAGGTGTCGTCGCAATGCCAAAGCACTCAGGGAATCACAATGGTTTTGCAACACAACACAGAATCTAGGCCATCACCACCAATACCATCACCAACCCCCTCTCACTCCGTCCGGTCCACAGCTACTTCCCCCATATGCAGCTCTCCAGTCCAGCTCACCCTACCAGACACTCTGAATAGGACAAGAAAGTACTCATCCTCTCATCCGCGTACACTGTGTTTGAACGCCTACTGTTGTGAGTTCATTTTCCCCTTCACCGTTGATGTCTGATGAACTCCCTCTGCTGGTGAAGAGAGGTAGTGAAATTGATTGGGTTGAGAAGAACCTGTCATCTGAACAGGTGGAGTCTGATTGGACACCCGGAATCACTGAGTGGATATAAGGCAGCTGACGCCCTACAGGGGTGCTGGTGATCCTTTCTGCTCTGAGCTCTTGCAATCAGTTAGTCCTGTCTACTGAAAGCTAAGTTTTTGCTCTCTTATTTTTCCATGAGATTTTGTCTGTTTTCTTAGTGTTTTGTGTTCAGCCTGCCTTTGTTGGGACGGGCTGAGCTCCATTTTTATCTCTGATCAGTTTATCTCTTTGCTCTGTTTTCAGAATATACCTGAGTGTTGATATAGTGATTTTGAAGTCTAGCGACTTTAGGGCCTTTTTCCCTATCAGACGGTTGGGACATTTTTGAAGGGGTTTTTTGCGGATTGCAGTCAGCATCTTTTCTGTCCTTTCCTATTTAGTTAGTTGGGCCCCATCGTTTGCTCAAACTGTCTTTCTGTTTGTGTTTTCATCTGCTTTTCACCGACAATACATGTTGGGGACTGTCTATTGCTTTGGGGTCTGCTCTGGGGCAGTTTAGATATCCCCTTTCTTTCTTTAGGCTTATTTAGTTCTCCGGCTGTGAACGAGGGGTCTAGGGCACCGTAGGAACCCCCCACGGCTACTGTTAGTTGTGGTGAATAGGATCAGGGGTCTGCAATCCGATAGCTACCAACCTCTCCGGTTTTCTGGACTTAGCTTGTATTTTTGTTTTTTCCTCCTTCGGTGACTCATTCATAACAGCCTACATTGCCAAACTAATCTCATTAGAGATGAAGCCCTACCGTTTGGTTGAAAGCGAAGCATTCCGCAAGCTCATGGCCTACGCTGTCCCACACTATGACCTACCCAGTCGGCACTTCTTTTCTCGAAAAGCCATCCCTGTCCTCCACCGGCATGTGAAAGACTGCATTGTCCATGCACTCAAACAGTCAGTGAGTGGAAAGGTGCACCTCACAACAGATGCATGGACCAATAAGCATGGTAAGGGCCGTTACTTGTCCATCACTGCGCACTGGGTTAATGTGGTGGATGCAGGCAACACAGGGGACAGCGGCGGTGGAACAGTGCTGCCTAGCCCACGGTATAGGAAACAGTTGGCTGTAGGCTTTCGACCCTCCTCCTCCATAAGCGAAAGCTCGTCCACAGAGCGCAGTCGCACGAGCACTCCATCTGCAGCTGGCAGTGTTGCACACGAGGTATCCCACCATCGAACAGCTAGTGGTAAGCGTCAACAGGCTGTGTTAAAGATTATGTGTTTGGGCGACAACAGACACACAGCGGAGGTACTGGCCGACTACTTGCAGCGACAAACAGAGTCATGGCTGGGCAGTCTACATCTTGAGGCAGGCAAGGTAGTCAGTGATAACGACCGTAATTTTGTGGCAGCCATAGCCCATGCAAAACTCACACACATACCTTGCCTGGCTCACACTTTGAACCTGGTGGTGTAGTGCTTCCTTAATAATTATCCGGAGTTAACATCACTGCTCCATAAGGTGCGAAGACTGTGCTCGCACATCCGTCGCTCGGCCATACACTCCAGTCGTATGCAGAAGCTGCAGCAATTGCTCCACGTCCCCAAGCACCGCCTAATCATAGACGTTGCAACAAGGTGGAACTCCACCCTGCACATGGTTGAGAGGCTGTGCGAACAGAGGCAGGCTGTAATGCATTTGTGGGAGGATACACGGGCAGGCAGTTTGAGGGAAGACATGGAATTGTCGGGTGTGCAGAGGTCAAAGCTGAAAGACCTCTGTAAAGTCCTTCAGTGTTTTGAGGAATGCACACAGCTGGTAAGCGCAGACGACGCCATCATAAGCATGAGCATCCCACTTATGTGAAAGCTCATGCAAAGTTTGACGCACATTAAGGATCTGGCGTCTGCAGCAGAGAAGGAACAGGAGGAGGAGGCGGGAAGCCTTGCTGACAGTCAGCCATTGTCTGGTCAGGGAACTGTCCTGGATGAGGTGGAGGAAGAAGAGGAAGAGGAGGATGAGGGGGATGATTATTTTGGGCAGGAGGATGCTTCTCAGGGGGCAAGAGAAAATGTCGGCATTCCAAGGTCAGGTACAGTGTTTGTGCGTGACTGTAGGGATGTGGATTTTCCAGAAAGTGCTCCTTCACCCAGCAGTGGCAGTGCATTATTGACACCTGGAACATTGGCTCACATGTGCGATTATGCCTTGCGGATCCTAAAAAGGGACCTCCGCATTGCCAAAATTATGAAGGATGATGACAACTGGCTGGCCAGCATCCTCGATCCACGCTACAAAGGCAAATTACACAACATTATGCCACAGGAGAACCTAGAGATAATACTGGCTAACAAACAAGCAACTCTGGTAAACCATTTGTTTGAGACATTCTCAGCACACAACAGCAGTGCTGGTTCTCCCACGAGCCGTAGTGGGCACAATGGAAGAGGTGTTTTTGGTGCACACAGCCGAAGTGGCGTTGGAGACAGGAGTTTATTGACCATGTTGTGGAATGATTTCTAAAGTACCGCTCACACGACTGCTAATACTGCATCGATTAAAAGTGACAGGAGACAGCAGTTGTCAACTATGGTTACAAACTACTTCTCCCATATCGATGTTCTCCCTCACAGGTCATTCCCCTTTGACTATTGGGCCTCTAAACTGGATACCTGGCCTGAATTGGCACACTATGCCTTACAGGAACTCGCTTGCCCTGCTGCTAGTGTGTTATCTGAAAGAGTCTTCAGTGCTGCTGGTTCAATCCTGACAGAAAAAAGGACCCGTCTGTCAACCCAAAATGTTGATGATCTAACCTTCATTAAAATGAACCATGCATGAGTTTCAAAGGATTTTGTCCCACCTTCCCCTGATGACACATAGTTTGCCAGAAAACTGCCTCGCTTTGGTCCTCCTCTTCCTCGGACTTGCCCAATTCCGCCATTTGCAGCAGCTGAATGTCCAGCCTACACATCAACATATGCCATTTTTTAAACCTCCCTAACTGGGCTGCCCACCCCCCCAAGGGCTGGGGCCAACACTTGGCGCACCCAGGCAAGTGCCGTTGCTCTGAACAGGTGGATGGGCCCACTGATGGCTGACGGCACTAGCACAGGGCCCCTCATAGTACAATACAGTGTCTCTGACAGTGGGGGGCCACTCGCCGTCAGACACACCAGCGTACTATGAGGGGCCCTGTGCCAGTACCGTCGACCACGAGTGTGCCCCCTGCTTGGTCATTGCCACAGCACTTGCAAGTTGCAATACTTACCTCTCCCTGCTCCACCGCTGTGTAGTCTGGGCAGATAAATCCTTCACAGACGGCCACTAGAAATTTGGTGTATTGATCGATGATGGTTAAGATGTAGCTATGGCCTGTCCTGCTGGCCTCTACCTTCAGATGATCAATGGCTCCCATTTGTAATGGACGTCAACTTACAAGCGGATGCAGCGGTGCTTTATGATCACCTTTCACAGTTGTGATAGTCACAGACGTGTGACATTCCTGCCAGCATTTTTCAATGTCTCCTCTCATGCCAATCCAATAGAATCGCCTACGGCCTGTGGCTTCTGTCTTTTTCACTCCAAAATGACCAGACACAGCATGATGGGCAGTGAGAACCATGTCTACATCTCTCCCTGTGATCACAATTTGATGGAGACGAGTAACGGTCATGTGATCCACGCTACTGCGATAAAGCAATCCTTTCTTCTCAAAGAACCGTTTTTGCTGTCTCCACAGACACAGTAATTGAGGGTCTGCATCACCTCTGCCACATCTACCGGGAGGTTTTCCCGCGATGAGTAATTCCCAAATTTCTGCTAACACTCAACTTTCCGTCTGTACTTGTATCCATGTAGTTTCCAGTAGCGGAGAGTCTGGACTGGCTTACTGAGATTGAAAGATAAACGAAGATTTAAAATTACCACAACACTGTATACTGTTGTACACTTCGAATACCTTTCCCTTTTTCTACTTTTTAAATTCTGGTGTAATACATAGTGAGCCTGTGAGTGTCTGTGTCTGACTCCAGAAGTATAGATGGAAGTTTACAATTACCCCTAGACTGGATACACCTGGTATGTGCTGATACAGTACCTTTGTTAAAAATTTGCTATTACGGTATCATCCACTGGGAGTGAGCGTGTGTGGTTTACGCCTTCTATATACGGTGAATCGGAGATACCAATTTTTACCCTATACTCGATACAGCTTGTATCTTGTTATACAGTACCTTTGTTCGACATTTAGTATTACGGTCAAATCCATACTGAGTAAGAGTGACTAAAGGACTATGTATACGGAGATTTAAATTGTACCCTATAATACATATACTTGCTATCTTGTTATCCAGTACCTTTTTTGCAACATTTTTTATTATGGTCAAACCCAGACTGAGTGAGCGTCTGAGGGTGACTCCGGAAATATATACCGAGATTTTAAATTTGGCCAACACTGTATACAGCTGTACGCTTCTGATACAGTAACCTTTTTTGCTATTTAGATTCTGGTGTAATCCATAATGAGCCTGTGAACGTCTGTCTGTTACTCCGGAAATATATTTGGAGATTTAAGATTACCCCAACACTGTATACAGCTGTATGCTTGTGTTACATTACCCATTTACAGCTTTTCATATTCTTGTGTAATCCATACTGGGCCTGAGAGCATTTGTTTCTGCCTCCTGAAATATATACGGAGATTCCTAAAGTTTACACTTTACTATATATACCTTGTATCTGGTGATACTGTACCCTTTTTCAACTTTTTATTTTATTGTGTACGCCATACTGAGCCTGTGAGCATCTGTGTATGACTCATGAAATATATACAGAGATTTACTGTTATCCCTAGACTGTATAGAGCTGTACGCTTCTGATACAGTACCATATATCTGCTGGTATTTTGAGTCCATTTTCCAAAACATGAGGAAGTATGGTGAAAGAGGATGCGGATGTGGGCGTGGGGGGCCACCTGGTACTGATGGTGATGGTGGTGCATCTGCTGGTAGTGCCAAAAACACAATAGCAGCTAAGGCAGGAGGTGTTGAGCCTGCGTCATGGTGTAGCTCTGGAAGGCCTGTAAGGCTCCCTTTTCTGGGAGTAGGTAGACTGCTTTTAAAGCCGGAGCATCGGGAACTATTTTTGGCTTACATTGCTGAAACAGCCTCCAGCTCTATCGCCTCCTCTTCTGAAGTTTAAAAAAATGCAAGCACTGAGTCGTCAGTGCAGGCTTCTGGTCAAGAGAAACCCCTTTCCTTGTGTCCTTCACCCACACCAAAAGTGAAGGATGCGGCAGCACACACTTCAGATTACTCCATGGAGCTCTTTTCACATACCATGCCTGGGTTAATTAAAAATGGGGCCCATCATATACTGGAGCATTCCAAATGGGGGACATCAGACACTGGAGCAGCATTTACGGGGCTCATTATACACTGGAGCATTAGAAATGGAGCCCATTATATATTGAGCATTATTAGGGCCCATCATACACTGTACCATCATCCATGAGGCCCATCATATACTGGAGCATTCCCGATGGGGGACATCAGACACTGGAGCAGCAATTACAGGGCCCATTATACACTGGAGCATTAGAAATGGAGCCCATTATATGGAGCATTATTTGGGCCCATAAGACACTGGAGCATCATCCATGGGGCCCATCATATACTGGAGCATTCTAAATGGGGCAGATCAAACACTGGAGCAGCATCTATGGGGCCCATTATACACTGGAGCATAACAAATGGGGCCCATTATATATGGAGCATTATTTGGGTCCATAAGACACTGGAGCATCATCCATGGGGCCCATCATATACTGGAGCATTCTAAATGGGGCAGATCAGACACTGGAGCAGCATCTATGGGGCATATTATACACTGGAGCATTACAAATGGGGCCCATTATATATGGAGCATTATTTGGGCCCATAACACACTGGAGCATCGCCCATTGGGACCATCATTTACTGTAGCATTATGTGGAGCTCATCATATACTGTATGGAACATTATATGTGACCAATTAGTCTGTATAGAGAAATATATGGGGCTCATTATTCTGTATGGCGCACAATGTGGTGGCCATAATACTGTATGGAGTAATATACTGTCCTTTTTTTGAGCTATTGTACAGTTTAAAATAGATCAGTCATGTCATGTAAGCAGTGAAGTATTTGTCATTGTACTATACCTATATTTCTGTGCCGTATCAGAGCATCATGAGTTGTGGTATGTGTTAAAGGGGCGCACTGACACTCTTTGGCCCAGGGCACACGAAAACCTGGAGCCAGCCCTACCCCCCACAACTTTAGCCAAATAACCCCCAGTTTTCAATGCGTAGCTATTATTATGAAGTAAATTAAGGTTGACAAGCTTCAGTAATAAGAATTGATGTTTTTGGCATAAGGTATTTTGTTATTATAGTGTCATAGTGCTATTTAAGCATTTATTCTTCTAGGATATTATGGTCTGATTTTCTGGTATTTCTGTCACTGTTTGTATGTACCATGTGTGACGGTGAAAATAGTACCTCTGTCGTTGCTTTTATTGTATTTTTCTATTATAACTTTTCTTAGTATATTTAATAAAATCAATATATTTTATCATTATTGATTGTGTTGCTCCTTCTATTTCACTATGGGTATACAATACTGTTATCTTATTCACATTTTTAAGGATAATTAGTGCCCACTGCTATCTGTGGGTGTTCATTGGCTATTTTATGAGCACAACACTTATGCAACTAATTTTTCATTCAGTAATCCATTGATCTCCATCTTCACCTTCCCTTTTTTCTTCTCTTTGGTAAACACTAGTGATGAGCAAATGTGCTTGGATAATATGTTTGAGTCCCTTCATGTGCTGCTGCTGTCTAACATCCACAAAACATGCAGCCACGGGAACTTTTGCTCATCACTAATGGAACTCCTTGTTCTCTGTGTGGTTCAGTTTTTTTCCGCTCCTGTCTTTGTGCCTGGTGATTTAGTGTGGCTCTCAGCCCGTAATATCAAGCTGCACGTAGAGTCCATTAAATTTGTTGCTCGCTATTTAGGTCCTTTCAAAGTCCTTGAGCAGGTGAACCCTGTAGTGTAACGCCTGAGCCTTCCTCCGCATCTAAATATTACCGACAACTTTCACGTCTCCCTCTTGAAACCCGTTCACGTCTCGGTATCCTGAGTCTTCTGCTGGGGCTTCGGATTTGTCTTGGATGATTTTGAGGTGAACGTGATTGTCGATTCCAAGGTGGCGTGCGTCAAAAAATTTTTGTTGGTCTACTGGAAGGGTCATGGACCGGAGGATAGGACCTGGGAGTCGGTCAAGCACATTCATGTCCCCAGCCTATTGTGGCCTTCGAGCATAGCGAGGCTCGCCGGGGCGTGGCACTGGGGGGGGGGTAATTTTCGGCGCCAGGATTCTCCCTCTGTACGGGGTATATTCCAAGCCTTGTCTGCCTCTGCTGTCTCCCATTCTGCTTCAGCCGCATTGGGAGCTGCTCAGCAAAGACGTCGGTCTAAACGTCTTGCTCAGGCTCGTGCTGTTTGCTTGGTTACTGCTGGCTCTCCAGCCAAAGCTTAGGCAGTGGCGAACAGATGTTGAAGAGGCTAAGTCCAGAAATCACCCTATTGAGCATGCTCATGAGGTGGCGATCTCTCATTGGTGGTCGGTCGTCAGCTGCTCGGATGATGTGGCAGTTCCAGATTGATCCACGAGCAAGATCCTGTCTGACTGGACTTGAACAGAACGTATAAAAGGTTCTCTGGAGCACTCACTGGTGTGCTAAGATCATATGTGTTTGTTGTGCTAGTGGATACACTGCCACCCTGTGTGTACGTGTGCCGCTTCTAGCATTGCGATTGTGTGTCTAGGCAGGCAGTGTAGGGTGGGAACTCCTGCTTGGCTCAGCATCTGATTCCGGGTGTCCTAAGTCGTGTGTGCAGTTAGCACAGCTGAGCATCAGAGCGAACACCACCATCAGCCTAGACTTCCCTGGGGGGTAGCTATAGGGACCTCCAACTAGCATAATTACCGCTATACTCCTGTGCCATCTAACAGGGTATAGTCTCGAGTGTTTCCTCTTGTAATACTGCTCTGTGGAGTAACAGAGTCAGGTATTTTGCACTCTGTTCAGACTAAGTGACCTTTGACTCGGTGTTTTTACGGTGCTTGCTCGCAGCTTCGCTCCACCATTGCTCAATAGCTGCGGTTTCCCATCACCACATGGTGGACCCCGGGTTGTGATCACACTCGACCATCTTTTACATTCCGTGCGATCCACTAACCCTAACAGGGTGTTAATGAGGCCTCTATAAACCAATCTAGATTCGCCAAACAATTTCAAAGTGAGATCTCCCTTACTGTATGAAGTTAGTAACAGAAGAAATTTTTTGTTGTGTGGCTGAGGACTGTATAACATAGTCTAGATGCTCCAAACAATTTCAAAGTGTATCTATCCTACTGTATGACTTTAGTAACAGAACAAATGTTTTTGTTGTGTTTATGAGGTCTGTACAACATAGACTAGTTGTTCCAAACAATTTCAAAGTGAGATCTCCCCTACCGTAGAATGTTAGTGACAGAAGAATATTTTTTTCTGGTGTGGATGAGGCCTATATAAAATAGACTAAATGCTAAAAGCAATTTCAAAGTGAGATCTACCCTATTGTACAGTTGTGGCCAAAAGTATTGACACCCCTGCAAATCTGTCAGATAATACTCAGTTTCTTCCTGAAAATGATTGCAAGCACAAATTCATGGTTATTATTATCTTAATTTAATTTGTCTTACATGAAAAAACACAAAAAGAATTGTCCTAAAGCCAAATTGGATATAATTCCACCCCAAACATAAAAAAGAGGGTGGAAAAAAGTATTGGCACTGTTCGAAAAATCATGTGATGCTTCTCTAATTTGTGTAATTAACAGCACCTGTAACTTACCTGTGGCACCTAACAGGTGTTGGCAATAACTAAATCACACTTGCAGCCAGTTGACATGGATTAAAGTTGACTCAACCTCTGTCCTGTGTCCTTGTGTGTACGTACCACATTGAGCATGGAGAAAAGAAAGAAGACCAAAGAACTGTCTGAGGACTTGAGAAACCAAATTGTGAGGAAGCATGAGCAATCTCAAGGCTACAAGTCCATCTCCAAAGACCTGAATGTTCCTGTGTCTACCGTGCGCAGTGTCATCAAGAAGTTTAAAGCCCATGGCACTGTGGCTAACCTCCCTAGATGTGGATGGAAAAGAAAAATTGACAAGAGATTTCAACGCAAGATTATGCGGATGTTGGATAAAGAACCTCGACTAACATCCAAACAAGTTCAAGCTTCCCTGCAGTCCGAGGGTACAACAGTGTCAACCCGTACTATCCGACGGCGTCTGAATGAAAATGGACTGTATGGTAGGAGACCCAGGAAGACCCCACTTCTTACCCCGAGACATAAAAAAGCCAGGCTGGAGTTTGCCAAAACTAACCTGAAAAAGCCTAAAACGTTTTGGAAGAATGTTCTCTGGTCAGATGAGACAAAAGTAGAGCTGTTTGGGCAAAGGCATCAACACAGAGTTTACAGGAGAAAAAAAGAGGCATTCAAAGAAAAGAACACGGTCCCTACAGTCAAAGATGGCGGAGGTTCCCTGATGTTTTGGGGTTGCTTTGCTGCCTCTGGCACTGGACTGCTTGACCGTGTGCATGGCATTATGAAGTCAGAAGACTACCAACAAATTTTGCAGCATAACGTAAGGCCCAGTGTGAGAAAGCTGGGTCTCCCTCAGAGGTCATGGGTCTTCCAGCAGGACAATGACCCAAAACACACTTCAAAAAGCACTAGAAATTGGTTTGAGAGAAAGCACTGCAGACTTCTAAGGTGGCCAGCAATGAGTCCAGACCTGAATCCCATAGAACACCTGTGGAGAGATCTAAAAATGGCGGTTTGGAGAAGGCACCCTTCAAATATCAGGGACCTGGAACAGTTTGCCAAAGAAGAATGGTCTAAAATACCAGCAGAGCATTGTAAAAAACTCATTGATGGTTACCGGAAGCGGTTGGTCGCAGTTATTTTGGCTATAGGTTGTGCAACCAAGTATTAGGCTGAGGGTGCCAATACTTTTGTCTGGCCCATTTTTGGAGTTTTGTGTGAAATGATCAATGTTTTGCTTTTTGCTTCATTCTCTTTTGTGTTTTTTTCATTTAAGACAGATTAAATGAAGACAATAATACCAAAGAATTTGTGTTTGCAATCATTTTCAGGAAGAAACTGAGTATTATCTGACAGAATTGCAGGGTTGTCAATCCTTTTGGCCACAACTGGTTGATATTAGTAAAGGAAGAATTTTTTTTGTGTTTGTATGAGGCTAGTATAACATAGACTAGATGCTCCAAACATTTTCAAAGTGAGATGGACCCTGCTGCATGATGCTAGTAACAGAATGAATTTTTTTGGTGTGTGGATGAGGCCTGTATAAAATAGACTAGATGCTCCAAACAACTTCAAAATAAGATCTACCCTGCTATATAATGTGAGATCTCCCCTACTGTATGACATTAGTAAAAGAACAAATTTTTTGTTGTGTGGATGAGGCCTGGATTTTCGGTGCAAAGACGCTGTGAAAACGTTTAAAAATCATGTACAGAATGCACCCCATGCATTCCTATGGCATTCCGCACATGCTGTGCTAATGCTGCGCTTTTTTCCGCGGCGGAATCGCATCGCGGAAAAAATCGCAGCATGATCATTCTTTTGTGCGGAATCGCAAAGAATTGCCGCGATTCTGCACCCATAGGAATGCATGAGAATCGCTTACTTCCCGCATGTGGCTATGCCCACCATGCGGGAAGTTAAACATCTCATGTGCGGTTGATACCCATGGTGTGGAGGAGAGGAGACTGTCCTCCAGGCCCTGGGCACCATACCCCTGTAAAAAAAAGAATAAAAAATAAAAAATCGGGGTATATTTACCTTCCGACGTCCCGTGCTGCCATCCCGGGCCTCAGCGTTCCCAGTAATGCCTTGCGGCAAGGTCCTGCGATGACGTAGTGTCGCGTGACTCTAGCGGTCTCGCGAGATCGCTACAGTAACGCGAGACCAACGTCATCACAGGTCTCACAAGGCATCGCTGGGAACGCTGAGGCCTGGGAATGCAGCGCGGGACGTCGGAAGGTAAATATACCCCCGATTTTTTTTTTTTTATCATTTTTAACATTTTATCTTTTACTATTGAGGCCGCATAGGCAGCCTCAATAGTAAAAAGCTGCTCACACTTGTCAAACACTATGTTTGACGAGTGTGACCAACCTGTCAATCACTTTCCAAGCGATGCTTCAAATCGCTTGGAAAGTGCTTGACTATTGCACGCGAAAATCGCGGCAAAATCGCGAACATAATCGCGGTGAAATCGCACGGAAAAAAACGCGCGATTTCTGGGAAGGAGTCCGGTTTTCAGTGTGCGTTTTAAAATGCTACGTGGGCACATAGCCTTACTGTGGATTGTTAGTAACAATATATATTTTTGTGTGTGGATGAAACCTATATGAGGGTATGTGCACACATTGCAGATTCTGCTACAGATCCGTAGCTGATTTGGCCCTGCGGATGTGCAGCAGATCTGCAAGTGATGTACAGTACCATTTTAGCCTATGTAAAAAAAAAACCGCTGTGCACATGCTGTGGATTTTTCCGTGCAGATTTGCTTCGGATTCAAAACTGCAGCATGTCACTTCTTTTGTGCAGATCTGCAGCGTTTTGACACCTGCTCCATTATAGGAATCCGCAGGTGTCAAAACGCAGGGGAAATCCACACAAAAACTGCAGAAAATCCGCAGTACATCTGCACTAAATCCGAAAGTAAAACGCAGGTCATTTTACCTGCGGATTTAGCAAAATCTGCGCGGAAAATTCCACAGCAGAATCCGCAACGTGTGAACATACCCTGAAATAGACAAGATACTCCAAACAATTTCAAGGTGAGATCTACTCTATTGTATGATGTTAGTAACACAAAAAATGTTTTTGAGGTGTTTATTTATGAGGCCTGTATAACATAGACTACATATTCCAAACAATTTCAAAATGATATCTCACCTAATGTAGAATGTTAGTAACAGAACAATTTTGTTTTACTGGTGTGGATGAGACCTGTATAAAATAGACTAAATACTCCAAACAATTTCAAAGTGAGATCTACCCTGATGTAAGACGTTAGTAACAGAAAATTTTTTTTGTTGTTGTTAATGAGTAGTGATGGGCAAGCACTAAAATGCTCGGGTGCTCGTTGTTCGGGTCGTGCAAATTGGAATACTCGGGTACTTGGACAGAATGAGCCCAATGTAAGTCTATGAGAGACGCGAGCATTTTTGCCGCGATCCCCGCCGGGCGTCCTTTTAGGCTCTAAAAATGTCTTAAAATGATGGAAACACTGCTCAAATGACACAGGGACATCATGGGGATTGGCCCTGGAAGCATTTCTGACTCCTAGTTCACAGCTTTAAACAATTTTTTCAGAGTTTCATACCATTTGTACCGGTGCACCAAAAAACATATGAAAACGAAACCAAAACGGATTTTGCTGGGAAATATGTTAAGGTACATCCTTTGCAGGTTAATTACTTGCATATAAGGCAAAATAATTAACCCCAGGCCAAAATGTTCCTCCCCCACTTGGGCTTAGTTCAGACGCAGCGTTTTTGAATCGTTTTTCAACTTTAACATTGCCTTCAACCAATACAAATGCATTCACTGGGAAATGTCATTGTAACATTTAACAACCCTAGCTGGCCATGTGGTGTGTGACACATAAGCAGACACCAAATAGTAGAAAAGACAGCGCCTCAAACGTTGGTGAAAAAGAATTCACATTTTATTCTACCTCCTGTGCCACAGGCGCTGTCTTTTCTACTATTCAGTATGGACTTTTTTCTGGGATGAACTCCCTGGATGTGATGTGTGTCTTAATTAGTGTACACTTTTTTTATGCATTGACAGCAAGGCCTGCCCTGCTGCCAAGTCATAAGCACCCCAATACGCCTTTGAACCCAGGTACTGGATGGGCCCAGGAAAGTCCACTTCACATTATGCATTTTGTACTCCTGCACTCTTTTCTTATGCATTGACAGCAAGGCCTGCCCTGCTGCCAAGTCATATGCACCCCAATAAGCTTTTGAACCCACATACAGGAAGGCCAAATGAAAACCCACTTCACAGTCTTCAGTTGGTCCTGCCATACAGTTTCCTTATGCCTTGAATGCAAGGGCCGCCTTGACCCAAATTTTCGCACACCACAATCCCCCCTTGAACGAAACATGGATGAGGGCCTCCAAAAAAAATGTCCCATTACAAAGGAGCAGGTCTCCTAGACTCGTAATGCCCATACAAGCAGTGCATGGGCAGAAAAAAATTTCCCCATGGGGGGGTACATTTTTTAATAGTCTAATATGGGCATCATAGGCACCCTTGCCAAAAATTGGACTGCATGTAGCAGCACAGAACACATTAACCTTGGTCATCTAGTGGCGGAGAAGGAAGAGATATTGATGAAAGCCTCATTAAAAATTAGGCTGTTGTGAACACTTTTGACCTGGCTTCTGAGTTTGGGCTCCCTCTGGTGGTTGCTGCTGGTAATGGAGCTGGTCTGGCTGACAGAAATCAATCACCTGAGCAGGATGATTGGAGTTCAGGTGTTACAGACTGGAGTGATTTAAGTGAGCAACCTTCCCTCAGCTCTTGCCGGTGATTTGGTTTTCTTCCTGAGCTTTTTGGAAGTCTGCTTGCCTGCTGCTTCGTCCTGCATCTTTCAGATAAGTTATTTGTCTGCTTGAATCTTTTTGCATTTGATCCATTTTTTGCTTTTTTCTGATTTCTGCCTTGCTGGTGTGAGTCCAGCCTGGTTCCCTGCTGGGACCTGTGCTGGACTGTTTTATTTGCCACAGCTTATGTCTGTCTTTGCAGTATTTCTAATCCCCCGTTATATCAGCATCTTTTGTTTGCATCCAGTTACACCAGAGTTCTGATTTAGTGGGGGAGAGGTCGTGTGGCCTCAGTATTTTTGCATATCAGACGTGTTGGAGTTTTTCTTAGGGTTTTTTGCGTGATTGTAGACAGTATTCTTTCCTGTCCTATTCTATGTAGACAGTTTGGGCCCCATCATTTGCTTACTCTATTTTCTGCCTGTGTTTGTGCCTCATCTTGTCTCACTGGCAATGTTCGGGGGCTATCTATTCCTTTGGGGTTCTACTCCGGGGTAGTTTAGCTTTCCCCTTTCTCTCTTTAGGCTTAGTTAATTCTTTGGCTGTGCCGAGGCGTCTAGGGTATCGTAGGTACATCCCATGGCTAATTCTAGTTGTGTTGTCAGTTTAGGGGTCTGCAATCCGCTAAATTACCAACCTCTCTGGTTATCTGGTTGCCTCGCCTATTCCCCTGTTATCCTCCTCGGTTACCTAATCAAAACACTAGGCCCAATGTTAAGGAGGGGGTCTCCTAGATTTGTAACCCCCATATACTCAGTGCATGGCCTAACAAACATTTCCCCATGGGGGTTACATTTTTAAAACTTGTACTACGGGCATTTTAGATACCCTTGCCAAAAATTGGACTGCCTTTGGCAGCATGGAAGACGTGAACCCTGGTGACCTTGTGCCGGAGAATGAAGAGACATTGATGAAGGCCTCAATAAACACTAGGCCCAATGTAAAGGAGCGTGCCTCCTAGACTTGGAATGCACATACATGCCTGACAAACATTTCCCAATGGGGGTTACATTTTTTAAAAGTATACTATGGGCATCTTAGGCTAGTTTCACACTAGCGTTTATGAGCGCAGCGACGGCCTGCGCACGGCCGCCGCTAAGCCCCGCCCCCTGCCACGCCTCCGCCGGTAGCTCCGCCCACTGGCGCATGATGCTGCATGCGCCCTGCGTCCCCTATCTTTATCACTGGGGGCGCAGGCCGTGCGCAGTATGCGTTTGGCGGCGCAGGTCGGCGCACCGTCAAAAGGACGCATGCGCCGCCAAACACATACTGCGCCCCCTGTGATAAAGATAGGGGACGCAGGGCACATGCAGCATCATGCGCCGTGGGCGGAGCTACCGGCGGTGGCGCGTCAGGGGGCGGGGCTTAGCGGTGGCCGTGCGCAGGCCGTCGCTGCGCTCATAAACACTAGTGTGAAACTAGCCTTAGACACCCTTGCCAAAAATTAAACTGCCTATAGCAGGCCAGAACACGCTAACCTTGGTGATCTAGTGGTGGATAATGAGGAGACATAATGAGAAATCATACTGAAATGAAACAAATAAATAAAAAATGTGAATTCACCTATGAAAGAAGCTAACAAAAGGGTGGGGCGAACACAGGTTCATAGATATGAAGCCAGAATGTGTTCAACGAGATATTTGTCCCTAGCAACAGCTCAGAGACAGGGATATAAATAAAAATATAGTGACTTTTGCATCATGGAATACGTTGACCCTGGTGTTCTACTGGTTGTGGATGATAAGGATGAGGATAAGGAGGATAACACCAAACAGACCCAATCAGGAAGTGATTAACCATGTGTGATTGTGAAGAGGTGCATGAGAATACACCTCCCCAAACACCCAAAAAAATTATTTGAGGTTATATTTGGATGTTTTCATTTGGTGGTGTACAGAAGTCTTGGCCAATCCAGCCTTTCTTCATTTTGATAAGAGTCAGCCTGTCAGCATTGTCAGTTGACAGGTGGATGCGCTTATCTGTTATAATTCCACCAGTGGCACTAAAAACCGCTCTGACAGAATGCTAGCAGCAGGGAAGGCCAGGACCTCCAAGGCGTAGAGAGCCAGTTCATGCCACGTGCCCAGCTTGGATACCCAATAGTTAAAAGGCACAGAGGAATCCCGGAGGACATTTGTACGATCTGCAAGGTACTCCCTCACCATCTTACCAAACATTGCACTTCTTGTGGCGGCACGATGTGAGGTTGTGAGAAAACAGTCCCAGAAATTTGCCATTGTTCCTCTGCCTGAACTGGATTGTAGTCCTGTCTCTCCTGCTTGGACTCCTCGGCTGTACAACAAACTCTGACGTCAGCTGCCAGCGTTCTCACGTGGGATTTTTTTGAGTAATTCAGCTTCAAGGGCCCTCTGTTACATCATCATTTTTATACACCTCTCTGCCTCTGGAAGAAGAGAATGAGAGTTTTCCTTGTAGCGTGAGTCTAGAAGTGTCACCAACCAGTAATGAGTGTCCCCGAAAATTTTTAGAATGCGAGGGTCACGGGAAACGCAGCGCAACATAAAGTCAACCATGCGTGCAAGACTACTAACAGGCAAGACTTCCGTGTCCTAACCAATTTGCCAACATTTGTTGCACCCCAATAAGCCTTTGAACCCAGGTACTGGATGGGTCCAGGAAAATCCACTGCACATTATGCATTTTTGACCATGTGTGTATGGGGCCCATTATAGACTGGAGCATCATATATAGGGGTCATTATACACTGGAGCATTATATATGGGGCCCATCATATACTGGAGCATCATATATGGGGCCCATTATACACTGAAGCATCATATATGGGCCCATTATACCCTGGAGCATCATATATGTGTCCATTATACACTGGAGAATCATATGTGTCCATTATACACTGGAGCATCATATATGGGTCCCATTATACACTGGAGCATTATATATGGGGCCCATCATATACTGGAGCATCATATATTTGGGGCCCATTATACACTGAAGCATCATATATGGGCTCACTATACCCTGGAGCGTCATATATGGACCCATTATACACTGGAGAATCATATATGTGTCCATTATACACTGGAGCATCATATATTTACCCGTTATACACTGGATCATCAAATATGACTCCCATTATATATGGAGCATTATATGGGGCCCATCATACAGTGGAGCATCATATATGCAGCCCATTATATATGGAACATTATATGAAGTCCATTATATATGGAGCATCATATTGGATCCATTATATATGGAGTATTATATGGCGCCTATTCTGTATGGAGCATTATATGGGGCCAATCTGTATAGAGCAATATATGCGGCCCATCATATACTGTATGGAACATTATATGGGACTCATGATACTGTATGGAGCAATATATGGGGGTCATTATACTCTATGCGCCCATCCTAAACTGTATGGAGCATTATATAGGGCTCACTACATTTAGAGCAATATATGGGGCCCATCATATACTGCATGGAACATTATATGGAATCCTGTTGTGAGTTCATTTTCCCCTTCACCGTTGATGTCTGATGAACTCCCTCTGCTGGTGAAGAGAGGTAGTGAAATTGATTGGGTTGAGAAGAACCTGTCATCTGAACAGGTGGAGCCTGATTGGACACCCGGAATCACTGAGTGGATATAAGGCAGCCGACGCCCTACAGGGGTGCTGGTGATCCTTTCTGCTCTGAGCTCTTGCAATCAGTTAGTCCTGTCTACTGAAAGCTAAGTTTTTGCTCTCTTATTTTTCCATGAGATTTTGTCTGTTTGCTTCGTGTTTTGTGTTCAGCCTGCCTTTGTTGGGACGGGCTGAGCTCCATTTTTGTCTCTGATCAGTTTATCTCTTTGCTCTGTTTTCAGAATATACATGAGTGCTAATATAGTGATTTTGAAGTCTAGCGACTTCAGGGCCTTTTTCCCTATCAGACGGTTGGGACATTTTTGGTAGGGTTTTTGCGGATTGCAGCCAGCATCTTTTCTGTCCTTTCCTATTTAGTTAGTTGGGCCCCATCGTTTGCTCAACCTGTCTTTCTGTCTGTGTTTGTGTTTTCATCTGCTTTTCACCGACAATACATGTTGGGGGCTGTCTATTGCTTTGGGGGTCTGCTCTGGGGCAGTTTAGATTTCCCCTTTCTTTCTTTAGGCTTATTTAGTTCTCTGGCTGTGAACGAGGGGTCCAGGGCACTGTAGGCACCCCCCACGGCTACTGTTAGTTGTGGTGAATAGGATCAGGGGTCTGCAATCCGATAGCTACCAATCTCTCTGGTTTTCTGGACTTAGCTTGTATTTTTGTTTTTTCCTCCTTCGGTGACTCATTCATAACAGAATCACCAGCCATACCGCAGATTCTAGGGTACTCAATAGCAGGAAAGAATTGTAAAAAAAAAAAAGGGAAAGAAAAAAGAAAAAGAAAGTATCAGAATTTTTTTTTCTTTCTTTTTTGTGTATATTTTTTCCTCTATGTCTTTGAGGCTGTAGGGGGAATTTTTTCTTCTCAATGGAGATGGAGCAATTGTCTGATCGTGTGGAGCAGCTCGCTGCTGAAGTGCAGGGAATTTCCGCCTATCTTGCTCATTCACATGTTGCTGAGCCAAAGATCCCTACTCCTGATGTGTTTTTTTGGGATCGGTCTAAATTTTTGAACTTTAAGAATAATTGTAAATTATTTTTTGCCTTGAAGCCTAACTCATCAGGGAGCTCCGCACAGCAGGTTAAAATTGTCATCTCCTTGCTGCGCGGCGATCCTCAGGATTGGGCGTTTTCCTTGAAACCTGATGATCCTATTCTAACTAATGTGAACGCATTTGGGGCTGTTGTACGATGAACCTAATGCTATTGATCAGGCTGAAAAGGCCCTGTTGGCATTGAGCCAGGGTCAGGATTCTGCAGAGTTGTACTGTCAAAAATTCCGAAGGTGGGCAGTCCTTACTACCTGGAATGATGGTGCCTTGGCAGCTCTCTTTCGGAAAGGGTTTGTCAGAAACCGTAAAAGATACTATGGTGGGATTTCCTGTTCCCTCTGGTCTTGACGATCCTATGTCATTAGCCATTCAGGTTGATCGGAGTTTGCGTGAACGCAAAACTGCACGAGAGGTGTTGCCACCTGTTGAACAAATGTCTGAACCTATGCAATGTGATAGTTTTGTCTAGGGCGCAACGTCAGGAGTACAGAAGGCGTAATAAGCTGTGTTTTTTCTGTTGAGATGCCTCGCATATTATTTCTGTCTGCCCTAAACAAGAGAAACGTTTTGCACACACATTTGCTGTGGGTGGTGTTCAACCTAAATTTCTTCTGGCAATTACTCTGATCTGCTCCCTGTCCACATTTTCCGCTAAGGCTTTTGTGGATTCGGGAGCAGCTCTGAACCTGATGGACTTGGATTTTGCTAAACGTTGTGGATTTCCTATGACACCTCTGCGGACACCTATCCCTTTGAGGGGTATTGATGCTACTCCTTTGGCGAAGAATAAACCTCAGTTTTGGACCCAGGTGGTAATGCGGGTCGCCCCAGACCATCAAGAAAATTGCAGATTTTTGGTGTTGCATAATCTGCATGATACCATTGTTCTGGGGTTTCCCTGGTTGCAAATCCATAATCCAGTTTTGGATTGGAAATCTGTGTCTGTGGTGAGTTGGGGTTGTCGGTGTGCCCTTAGTGACGCTCCTGTTTTCTCCACCTCTCCCCAGTCGCATGATGTTCCTGACTATTTGGCTGATTTTTATGATGTATTTAGTGAGAATGAGTCTGCGTCTTTGCCTCCTCATAGGAGTTATGACTGTGCAATTGAGCTGAGCCCTGGGCGTAAATTTCCCAAGGGTCGACTTTTCAATTTATCTGTACCTGAGCACGAGGCTATGCGATCCAATATTAAGGAGTCGTTGGAGAAGGGTCATATTAGACCATCCTCTTCACCCTTAGGTGCTGGGCTTTTTTTCGTGGCTAAGAAGGATGGTTCATTAAAGCCTTGTATTGACTATCGTTCCCTCAACAAAATTACTGTTAAATATCAGTATCCGTTACCCCTGATTTCTGATCTATTCTCTAGAGTTAAAGGTGCTTGCTGGTTTAACAAGCTTGACCTCAGGGGGCATATAATTTTATTCGCATTAAGCATGGGGATGAAAGGAAGACGGCGTTTAATACTCCAGAGGGACATTTTGAGTACCTGGTGATGCCTTTTGGGCTCACTAATGCCCCTTCTGTCTTCCAGTGCTTCATGAATGATATTTTCCGAGACTTTGTGGATACATTTTTGATCATCTATCTGGATGATATTTTGATCTTTTCCAAGGATTGGGACTCTCATGTGGAACATGTTCGGACTGTGTTCCGGGTCTTGAGGGAGAATTCCCTGTATGTCAAAGGATCGAAATGCCTTTTTGGGGTACAGAGGATTTCATTTTTGGGATTTATTTTGTCTCCGTCAACTACTGAAATGGACCCGGCCAAGGTACAGGCCATTTATGATTGGGTTCAGCCCACTTCTTTGAAGGCCCTCCAGAAGTTTTTGGGTTTTGCTAATTTTTATCGGAAATTTATATCAAAATTTTCTAGTATTGCCAAGCCATTGACTGATCTGACTAAGAAGGGTGCTGATGTGTTGAATTGGTCTCCGGAGGCTGTTTCTTCCTTTCAGGAGCTGAAGCGAAGGTTCACTTCTGCTCCGGTTTTGCGGCAACCTGATGTCTCGCTCCCGTTTCAGGTGGAGGTGGACGCTTCTGAAATTGGTGCAGGAGCTGTTTTGTCCCAAAAAGATCCGGTAACATCTAAAATGAATCCCTGTGCTTTCTTTTCCCAAAAGTTCTCCCCATCTGAACGTAACTATGATGTGGGGAATCGGGAACTGTTAGCCATGAAATGGGCATTTGAGGAGTGCAGACATTGGTTGGAGGGAGCTAGACATCAAGTCGTGGTCCTTACTGACCACAAGAATTTGATTTACCTGGAGTCGGCCAAACGCTTGAATCCTAGACAGGCTAGGTGGGCCTTGTTTTTCACACGTTTTGATTTTGTGGTCTCTTTTTTCTTCCAGGCACTAAGAATGTCAAGGCAGACGCCCTCTCTAGGAGTTTCTTTGCTGATTCTCCTGTTGTGACCAAGCCTGCTACCATCTTAGGTGAGGGGGTAGTTCTTTCTGCCATCTCGCCCGATTTGAGATGTGCTCTGGAAGAGTTTCAGGAGGACAAACCTGAGCGTTGTCCCATTGGAAAGTTGTATGTTCCTGACCAGTGGAAGAAGAGAGTGATGTCTGAAGTTCATTGCTTTGCATTGGCTGGTCATCCAGGTCTTTTTGGTACTAGAGATCAGGTGAGTCAGTCTTTTTGGTGGCCCGCCTTGTCTCGTGATGTCAGGAATTTTGTGCAGTCCTGTGGGAATTGCTCCCGGTCTAAACCTTGACCTCGCTCTAGTGGGTTGTTGATGCCTTTGTCGGTCCCCAGGAGGCCATGGACCCATATTTCAATGGATTTCATCTCTGATATGCCTGTCTCTCAGAGAATGACTGTTATTTGGGTGATTTGTGATAGGTTCTCTAAGATGGTTCATCTTGTACCACTCCCTAAGTTGCCATCTTCCTCTGAGTTTGTGCCCCTGTTTTTGCAACAGGTGGTTCGCTTGCACGGGATTCCTGAGAACATTGTATCTGACAGAGGAGTTCAGTTTGTGTCTAGATTTTGGAGGACTTTCTGTTCCAAGCTGGGAATTCAGTTGTCCTTCTCCTCTGCTTTTCACCCTCAGACCAATGGGCAGACGGAGATAACAAACCAGACCTTGGAGTCGTATTTGAGATGTTTTATTTCCGCTGATCAGGATGATTGGGTTTCATTTTTGCCCTTGGCCGAATTTGCTTTAAATAATAGAGCTAGTTCTGCCACTTTGATGTCACCTTTTTTTTGTAACTTTGGGTTTCATCCTCGATTTTCTTCAGGGCAGGTGGAGCCTTCTGCCTGCTCAGGTGTTGACACTGTGGTGGACAGAATGCACCAGATCTGGGACCAAGTGGTGGATAAGTTATCTCTCACCCAGGAAAAGGCCCAGCGGTTTTCCAACTGACATAGGACCATTGGTCCCCAGTTTAAGGTTGGTGATATGGTTTGGTTATCATCAAAAAATATCGCTATGAAGGTGGCTTCTCCTAAGTTTAAGCCTAGATTTATTGGACCTTACAAGATTTTGGAGATTATTAAACCGGTCTCTTTTCGTTTGGCTCTTCCTGTCACATTTAAAATTCATAATGTGTTTCATAAGTCCTTGTTGAAGAGGTTTGTTGAACCAGTTGCTCCTGGGGTGGCACCTCCGGACCCTGTATTAGTTGAAGGTAACATGGAATATGAGGTAGAGAAGATACTGGATTCCCGTCTGGCTAGACGGAGACTCCAGTATTTGGTTAAGTGGAAGGGTTATGGTCAGAAGGATAATTCCTGGGTCTCTGCCTCTGATATTCATGCCAAAAGATTGGTGCGTGCCTTTCATCGGGCTCACCCTGATCGCCCTGGTGGCGTGGATGAGGGTTCGGTGACCCCTCCTCAAGGGGGAGGTACTGTTGTGAGTTCATTTTCCCCTTCACCATTGAGGTCTGATGAACTCCCTCTTCTGGTGAAGGAAGGTAGTGAGGCTGATTAAAAAGCACCTGAGCAGAATGATGATGACTGGGTGACTAGAATTGCTGACTGGATATAAGGCAGCCGACGCCCTTCTGCCTTGCGGGTGATTTCTCTGAGGGATTCTAGGAGACCAGTCTGATTCCTGCTCCTCAAAAGCTAAGTTTTCTGCTCTGCTTTTTGCATTTGTGTTTTGGTTTTGTTTTGCCTTGTTTTTCTGGATTTCTGCCTTCCCCTGCTGGGTGAGCTGAATTCCTTTTTGCTCTGTCTTCAGAAAATACCTGAGTACTGATATAGTCTTTTGAAGCCTAGCGTCTTCAGGGCCTTTTTTCCCTATCAGTCTGTTGACTCTTGTTTTGAGAGGGTTTTTGGCGGATTGCAGACAGCAGCTTTTCTATCCTGTCCTATTTAATTAGCTTTGGCCCCATCATTTGCTCAGCCTATCTTTCTATCTGTGTGTTTTTTCATCTTGCTTCACCGTCATTATATGTTGGGGGCTGCCTATTGCTTTGGGGTCTGCTCTGGGGCAGTTTAGATTTCCCTTTCTGTCTTTAGGCTATGTAGTTCTCCGGCTGTGATCGAGGGGTCTAGGGCACCGTAGGAACCCCACACGGCTACTGCTAGTTGTTGTTGTTAGGTTCAGGGGTCTGCAATCCGATAGCTGCCATCTTCTCTAGTTTTCTGGATTTAGCTAGTATTTCTGTTTTTGCCTCCTACGGTGACTCATTCATAACAGATGAGGGCTCTATCAGACCACTCCAGCTCGGAAGCCAGTGTTCGAAAACGAACGGCATACTGGCTGACCGAGAGGGATCCCTGAGTTAATGCAAGGAGCTGAAGAGAGGTATCGTGCATGACCCGTGGTCCCAGGAAAACCTGCTTGATAGATGTTAAGAACTGAGCAGCGGTCCGAACCTCAGGGTCACCACGCTCCCACAGTGGCGTGGCCCACTCCAACGCCCTGCCAGACAGAAGGGAAATAATAAACCCCACCTTAGCCCGTTCCATAGGGAATCGTGCAGCCAGTAACTCCAGCTGGATAGAGCACTGGCTCACGAAACCCCTACAGGAGGCGCAATCGCCAGAAAATGTATCGGGAAACTGTCGGCGCAGGGGAGGACGTGGACATACATGAAACCGCCTCTGCAATCGCCTGTACAGCAGCCTCTGAAGACTTCGCCGCTGAGATAACACTCTCAAGAGTAGCCAACCGGCCCTCTAGCTGGTGAATGCACTGAAGGAGTTGCTGCTGATCTGCCATTACTAGCCAGATCCTGGCGCTAGTATAATGTTAGGAACGGCGGAACACACTAAATAAAAATAAATAATAAAGTGCGTTCGACGCTCGCGGTCCACCGTGCAATAGATGTTACACTGCTGCTAGGTAACGACAGACGAGCAATATGGCGGTATAATGCGCACGGGTTAGACTTCACCCAAAGTGCGCAAAGCGGACTCTGTTCACACACAGAGGCGCCGCAACATATACATACGAAAACGCTGAGCCTGTTAGTGTCACAGACCACAGGGAAATGCACACACGGTATCTGGACACAGGAGCAGGACCCAAGGCAGAGGAGCTGCGTCCGTATGTATCGAGCATTATATGGGGATCAATAATACTATTTGTAGCATTATATGGGGCTCATTATTCTGTATGGAGCACTATGTGGTGCCCATAATACTGTATGGAGCATTAATTCTAAATTCAGAACCATTGTTCTGTGTAGACCCTGGTCTGTCATTCCAAGATGTCGTTTTAAGGATAACAATTGAAATATGCCAGAAATGAGCCAGAAGTGACCAGAAGGTACCTCTAAACTCTGTTTAAATTTTATAAATTTATTTTTGTTAGTTCCACAATTACTCTTACCATGCTGACTTATGCTCTAATGGTTTTGCCTCCATTACTCCTAAGTCTCCTTCGCTATCCACAAACCCCAGCACCCTCTAACCAAGTAATAATCTCTCCTTTCCTCTTGCCCCCCACCTGACCTCCTCCACTGACCTGCTCCTCAACCTCAGATCTCTCCCAATAACACACAAAACAAATCGCCCACTCTCCTCCCACCTGCTCTGCCCCTCTATGCTTCTCCTCACTGCTGGCGACATATCTCCCAACCCTGGACCCCCACAGCTCATACCTCCCATTATTACCCCCTTCTATCGCTCCCAATCCAATATAAACACCCAAAATTTTCCAACCTCAAATACATGCCCTTGATGCCCACCACCCTGCTCCCTCTCTCGGGATCACTCGAATGCCCGCTCCATCTGCAGTAAACTCAATGTGATTCATGACCTCTTTACCTCCCGCAATTTTTCCTTCCTTGGCCTCACTGAAACATGGCTGACATTCTCCGACTCCGCCTCCCCTGCTGCGCTATGCTGTGGCGGCCTCCACTTCACCCACACTCCTCGCCCTGGCAACAGACATGGTGGAGGAGTGGGCCTTCTCCTTTCTTCCAACTGCACCTTCAACCCAATTCCACCTCTTCCCTCCCTTGTCCTCCCCTCTTTTGAAGTCCACTCTGTCTGCATCTATTCTCCCTACAACCTCCAAGTGGCTGTCATATACTGACCTCCAGGCCCAACCACTGCCTTCATTGACCAATTCTCTACCTGGCTCCTTCACTTTCTCTTTGCTAACATTCCAACTATCATCATGGGTGACTTCAACATCCCATTGACACCCACCAGTCAGCAGCCTCAAAACTCCTGTCGCTCACTTCATCTTTTGGACTTACTCAGTGGTCCTCTTCAGCCACCCACACAGAAGGACACATATTAGACCTGGTTTTCACCCGTCTCTGCTCCCTATCTAACTTCACAACCTCCCCTCTCCTTCTATCTGACCATCTACTCACTTTCTCATCTCTATCCTCCTCACCTGTCACCCACGCCCAGAAACATGCACACCCCCGCAGAACCCTCGCACATCTAGACACTTGCACACTCTCTGTCTCTATCCTATATATTATCAGGGTGAGGTAAAGGAGTGAGGAAGAGTCTTCGTTGAGTGAGGGTGCCAAAAAATCATTTCTTCCAGGGTGCCAACCTCCACAGCAAGGCATGATGACAGACAGGCCTATTGTAGGGTATTGTTACACCCGGTCTCTGTCCTGGCTCTGCGCCTCGGTCTGCCGCTGCTCCCCGTTCAGGGCACTCACCTCGTGCCTTGCACGCTGTGCCTGTGCAGCAGCTGGCTCCCTGTGTCCCATCCTGCTTCTCAGCGTTCAGTTCTCTCCCCTTCCCCCACCCCCTGGCGTCCTGTCGACAGGTTTTCAGCCAGAGCTATTAGGGCATGCCCCCCTGGATTCTTAAAGGGACAGCGTGCATTTTTCAAAATAAGCAGTTATCCAATGGCAGCGCACTGGCTGCTATTTCTAGCCTCTCCTCCATAGGGAGAGCGCCGGAGCAACGAGTATCAATCATTGCTACATCCGGTTCTGTTGCTAACCTGTCTGCGCTTGTCACGGGTCCCGTCCTGTGTGACACGGCCAGCAGGCCAGTAACTAATACAACAGGACTCGGCACGTGTAATTGTCTAGTGTGACGCGGCCCGCAGGTCGGTAACTAATACAACAAGACACAGGGGATAGGGAAACATTTACAACGGTGGGCCCTGCGATAGGGATCGGGGGATGTGGAGACCTCCTGCACTCCCCTGAGTCAGTGTCCCTAACACTCCTTACGTTCCCTATACAGGCTCCTCACCTGTCGCCGATCAGGATACCTGTAACCCTAGCACACCCTACACCTATTCCTTACTAGGGAGCTGGGTGGTGCAGGCACTGGCCTCACCGCTGTACTAACACCAACATGAGGAAAAGTGACAAACAGGGAAACACTTAGCTTTGCTCTGATGCACTTGCTCCAGGCAACAGAGTCCAACACCTGAGTGCATCTTCCTCCCACCGTGTCCAACACCT
This sequence comes from Dendrobates tinctorius, assembly GCF_039654945.1. NCBI lineage: Eukaryota > Metazoa > Chordata > Amphibia > Anura > Dendrobatidae > Dendrobates > Dendrobates tinctorius. The sequence goes on from NW_027361683.1 coordinate 26,199,816, forward strand.
GGGTGCAGCTGTCCAGCAACGGAGTCCAGCACCTGAGTGCAGCTGTCCAGCAACGGAGTCCAGCACTTGAGTGCAGCTTCCAGCTAAAGAGTCCTGCAACTGAGTGCAGCTCTACACCATAGCTGCCACTCCACCATGCTTTACACAAACTCCTCGCTGACACTATAGCTGACACTCCAGGACTCTGACTGAGTTGTCCTGGACTCTCCTCAGCTCCTTCCTTCACCCAGCATGGTTGGAAAGACCAACAATATCACCAACGTCAGTGAGCAGCACAACTGACACACCTTTATTGAGTAAACACACCTGTTAGTGATTCCCGTGCAATTACACTAACCACCACCGGGGGCCAAACCATCTCTAAAAACACCAGTGCAATGACCATACTTGCCACCGGGGCAAACAGAACAACAGACACCACCGTGAAATAATCCTAATGGCCACCGGGGGCAAACCCAACTCCGAGCACACAGCTCAAGGAAAAAAAAAAAGTTTCTTTGCATTATATCAGTCATTATCCAGCATGGATCATGACAGCGCTGCGTAGCAGTCTCTGTGCATTTTCTTATGCTGTCTGTCGCCACAGAAATATCTGAATCCTGATAACCCTGGCTATACCTGCAATCATCTGGGCGAAAGCCATCCCATTCCGCCAACAGCCATCCGAATCCGAGAACTGAGTCAAGGTTACCGGCAGGGTGGATTTGATTTAAATCTAACTGATTTAAATGACGATTTAAATCACTAGTCAGTAAGGCTTGATTTAAATCAGTGATTTAAATCAAAGTTTCTACCTAAACTAGTTCTTGCTACTTTAACATGCAAGTAGATGAAGATTTTTAGAATCACTTTTTATATTACTTTTTTCTCCCCAGTTTAATGGGTTAATCATTCATATTTGGACACCACTGTTCTGTTGTACTTAGGAAGGAGAAAAATAATCCTGACCTTAATAACAATTTAAATAGATTTATTCAACTGAAACAATAACATTACAGCATAAGTTATTTGCTTAAACAAACATCCATGTTTGTTAACTAATTTGGCTAAACAAAATATATATATATATTTTAAGAAACTTAGACTGTCAGCCCAGCCGACACATGAAAAACTTAAATACTACTGTCCCTGCTGTCCTCTGTAGCTCACTTGTCGTCATCTTCTTCTTTGTTCCTATTCATAATCTGGAAAAGAAAAACAAGCTTTCCTGCTTTATTGGGTCCCAACCGATTTCTCAATTTAGAATGAATGAGTCCAAAGGAAGAGAATATTCTTTCAACGCCTGCAGAAGAAGCTACTGCTGTTAAAAGTGAAATCATTACTTGAACAGTCTCTAAATCCAAGCGCTTAAGTGACTTCCACCAGTATACTGGTGTGACCTTCCTTAAAATATCTTCAGCAAACATATATTTCTTGAATGGTTCCCCCTTAGCTCTGAAGTTTATTATAGTTGGCATTAAAGATGGATGATTGCTGGATACCCATGTCATAGCTAACTCCTCTTCCTCAGCACTTAGGTTTTGACCCTGATATTGGATATTGACAATATTTGCCAAAAAATGAGCTGGAGTCAGTGCTTGTCCCATTCGTTTGTTTACTGCTTGTAATTTAATTCTGTCCATGTGTAGTTCTGTTTTTAAGTGTTCACTCAGTTCCTTCCAAATTTCAACAGCATCCGCAATAAAACAGCTATTTTTCTGTATTTTGTTTAAAGCTTGAGAGATGGGTTTCAGGAAGCTCAGCATATGTTCAACATTTCTCTTAAGCCCAATGTTGAGGATTTTGGCCGTGACAGTGCCATCTATTTTATCTCGATTTTCTTCACAAAGTGTCATCAGAATAGGCCAGTTTTTGATATACTGCTCAAAACAGTCCACCACAGAGTTCCATCTAACATCTTGTGGGAGCGTTAGCTTGGTTCCACCCATCCTTTTCAGAGCTGCTGCAGCAAAATGATTATTACAGAAGTATTTAGCAATTTCAACAACATTAGCCTTTATTTCTGGAACACTTAAGTCTTTGGCTAAGAGGTGCAGCAAATGAGCACTGCAACCATATGTTATTAGCAGCTTTGTATTCCCTCCCTGCTCTTCTAAATCTCTTCTCATCTTGGATACGTTTGCAGCATTGTCAGTGACCAAACTGCGTACTAGACATTTGAATTTTTGTTCACATGTCGTTATAGCTTTTACTGCCACTTCTTGTAAGTATTCTGCTGTGTGTGCATTTCCTGACGTATCAGTTGTTTGTGCAAGGAAGACTTTACCTTCTTCTGTTGTTATACAAGCACATACAATAGGATCATTGTGGACATTACTCCACCCATCAATACTTAGGTTAACAATTTTACCCTCCAGAGCTGTTGCACATTGCTCCATTTCTCTGTCATACACTTGATCCAGCAGTTTCCCTGCAACATCAGCTCTGCTGGGTGGACTGTATCCTGGTCTCAGTGACTGAACCATATTAATGAAATGTGGGTTCTCAGTCAGACGGAAAGAATGTTGCATAAATAAACTGGGCAATTTTTTCATCAATCAACTCTTTTTTTCTAATCTGCTAGTTCTTATCACAAACCTATCTATGGTGGTTCCAGGAGGTAAAGGTTTTTTCTTCCTTTTGGGTGATGGTGATATGTGGCTGTGGGTGTCTGATGATGATGATGCTGCTGCTGCTAATGAAGCACTATCCTGGATGGATAACTCTGAAACTGTAGAACAGGATGATGGTGATCTCGGAGGTGGATAGTTTCCAGAATCCATGAATTCCCCTAAACAAAAAAAGTCAATGCTGTTATTTTATTGTTTATATAATTTCTGCCTATTGTACACAACACATCACTGCCCCTGCCCCAAAAGGAATATTTGTTTTTCTTCATAACTGTACCAAATGACAGTAACATGCAGTAATAATAAGAAATATAATTTTTCTCACACATGACAGTTCAGTCTTTAGAAATAGGATTCAATAAAATTGTTTACCAACCTGAAGATCCTGCCTGTTCAGAAGTGTTTCTTTGGTCATCTTCATCACCGCACTTCTCATGATGTTGCCTCATTCGCGCCACCAGGCCTTGCATCTCTTTGTTGCATCGTTTGCATTTTGCACGCATGCCTGCCTTACCGATAGGCGAAGGAGCTTCATTAAAATATTCCCAAACTGGGTCTCTTTTACGGCCTGCTGCCATTATAAGGAAAGAATGTAATAAACCTCAGATCGTACACACAAACAGATCCAGACTTGTCTGTCTGTGGCTATGCTGCAGTATTGTGCTCAAAGTTACACTTTCATTTTCTTGTCTGCTTGCCCTTCCTCCTCCTCATACTTAGATTCACATTCTTCTTGTGTTGTGCAGATCTATTCCACTCCAAACAATCAGAAACATATTGTCTAACTTCTTGGACTTGGCACTGAAGGGGTTGATTCTGTATTCATAGGTTTGTAGAACAATAGGATTAAGGTCTTTTTCTCAACTCTGTTCATGTTGTAACATTTTTGCCGTGAAGAAGAGGCTGGGACCTCTGCGGAGTCAAATTCAGTTTTGAGAACTGCGTAAGTAAAGCGAGCGTCTGTGATAATATAGGAGAGAAACTGCCTACTAATCCTACAGAAACCTCTGGAAGAGCATGGCATTGTGAATGTTACACATATACAGCCTTTATTCTACTGAGTTAAACAACTCGGCTTTATCTCATGATGGAAGAACCTTTGGATGGTAAAATATTTTCCTCAAAAAGCAGTTTATTGAAATAAATCCGATTTAAATAAAAAAAATCCGATTTAAATCAAAAAAATCCGATTTTTTTTATTTTTTATTTTTTTAAAAAAACATTGATTTTTATCCACCCTGGTTATCGGAGCCAGCTACACACCATCTACCCGGATCCAGGACCCGTCTCATTATGAACTCTGCTGTCATTTCTGTTATCCCTTTTGGTCCTGCTGGGACAGCTGCCACGTGTCCGGGGTCTAACTGGATGTAGCACCTGTGTCCTCTGGGTATTCCATTCTGGTCCTGTCTGAGGGGCTTTACTACGGGTACCCGGGGCTCACTAGTTACGCCCCCTTTGGAGCCCCCCGGACCGTGGTCCCGAGGTTCCACTTTAAAAATAAAAAACGAATGTGAACTTCACCATCTCTGCCTCCGTTTCCATTCGTTACAGGTATGCCTAGATTTTTTCTGGTCGGTTTAGATAATTTTTTTTGTGTATTTTGGGTATTGGCCTGTTTTTCACTGGGAAGGTGTTTGTCATGGTTTGAACAGGGTTCTTGCCCTGCACTCACAGGGTTAAGTGTTCGTGGCCTCTTTCTGGATCTGGGAGGGGTATTTATACTCACTCTTTACCAGGGTTCTCTGTCAGCTATACTGTTGTTCTGGTGTGTCTGACCCCTGGTGTGCATGTATTCTGCGTTGCTTGTTTGATTCCCGTGTATGACCCGGCCTGTTCCCTCACTCTGTACTCCGTCTCTCGCTTTGGTACTACTGTCTTCTCCGGTTCTGACCTCCTGGCTTGGCTATCGTTACTCCGTTACAGTTTGTCCCTATTGTACCGTCTATTGCCCGTTCTGGTTTTCTGACCTATTGCTACGTCCTGACTATCCTTTCTGTCTAAACCCCGTGGTACTGTATTGCTATCTGGTGCTTTGACCCTGGCTTCGTCTGGTTTCTGTCTCTGTCTATGCCCCTTGGTAACATTGCCCCGTAGTTACCTTTCTAGGAGTTTCCCTGCAGCTCCTAGATCTGTGGAGCTTAGGCCACGCCCCCAGAAGTCATGTGCTTCAGGTCCTGATACTCTGAAGCACGCATCGTCACCACTGCTGCCCTGCTCCACAGGTATCTGTGAGTACTGTCTTTGTACTCAGGACACCCGCACTGGCACAGTGAGCAAGTGCAGTGCGGTGTTCCTGACATTATAGCTGACCATTTCAGTTTTTTTTTCCCCCTCTGAGAAAAAAAAAGTGTGTTATCCTCATGGATCCCATACAAGCCTTGGCTGATCAGGTCAAGCACCTGACCCAAATGTTCCACAAACTTAATGTGGAACAGCGCATGATGGCCCAGACCCAGCAACAGTTGGTGGATACAGTACAGGGGGCTGCCTCTACAGGGGATTCTTGTGCTGGGGATAGAGATGTGTCATTGGCATTCCCAGAATCTCCGGTCAAATTGCCAGACCTTTTCTCAGGGGATAAAAAGGAGTTCAGGTCTTTCAGTGAAGGATGCAAGCTTTTTTTTGCTCTGAGGCCCCGCTCTTCCGGGGATGAGTTCCAGAGGGTGGGGGTCGTCATTTCCCTACTTCGGGGGGCTCCACAGGCATGGGCTTTCTCTCTCTCTTCCTCTGCTCCTGAACGCATGTCTGTGAATTTGTTCTTTGAGGCTCTGGGGCACATTTATGATGAGCCTGATAGTGCGTCTGGCAGAGGATATGGTGATGAGTGTGACACAGGGAAGGAACTCTGCTGAATGGTTCTGCTCTGAGTTCAGACGCTGGGCAGCGGAGGTCTCCTGGGATGACGCTGCCCTCCGGGGTTTGTTCTGTAGAGGCCTGTCCGAACGTTTGAAAGATGCCCTAGCCCTTCATCCTCCACCGGATTCTTTGGAGGACGCTATGATCCAGGCTGTCCGCATGGACCGTAGGCTGTGGGCAAGAGGGGTCATGCTGCAGGAGACCCCTTTATTCTCCAATCTGAGAGACTCTGCATCTAGTCCTGAGCCCATGGAGGTTGGTGCCACGTCATTGGAGGAAAAAGAGAGGAGACACTGAAGAAACAACCAATTGTGCTTTTACTGTGGATCCGCTGGACATTGGAGAAGGAACTGTCCTTCTTGCCCTTCTTCAGTGAAGCCGTCAGGAAAACGACTGAGTCTGGGTAACAATCGAGGAGGTTGCCCAGACTCCCAGGTACCCTTTTACTCGCTTACTAAAATTCTGCTTCCGGTGGAACTGGAACTTACAGGCGGTCCGGTTGGGACTACCGCCTTTGTTGACTGTGGTTCTTCTATTAATCTGATCGATGCCAAAGTTGTGACTTTTCATAAGATAGGGACAGTCAGGTTAAAAGATCCTGTTAAAATCATGGCAATTGATTCTTCTCCTATCACCCAGGAGGGAATTTGTTTCATGACTGATAATTTTTCCACGTGAGTGGAACCCACTTTCAGAGAAAAAGTAAGATGTTTTGTCATAAACAATCTGCCGGCTGGACTGATACTGGGTATGCCTTGGCTTCAACGTCACAATCCTACTATTGACTGGGTCACAGGGGAAATCATTCAGTGGGGTTGTATGGCTAATGGTCTATGTTGTAACTTGACAACCCTTGTCACCCCAGTAAAATCTGTGTCAGTGTCGTCTGTCGATCTGGAAGGTATTCCGGAGTGCCTGAAAGATTTTCAAGACGTATTTTCTGAAAGTGAGGCTGAGGCGCTACCACCACATAGATCCTTTGATTGTGCCATTAATCTAGTCCCTGGAGCCAAGTTACCCAAGGCTCGCCTGTTCAATTTGTCCGGGCCCGAACGTCTAGCCATGAAGGAGTACATTACTGAGAGTCTCCGCAAAGGGCATATTAGGCCTTCTGTTTCACCTGTGGCAGCGGGCTTCTTTTTCGTTAAGAAAAAAGATGGTGGTTTGCGGCCGTGCCTCGACTTTCGGGAATTAAACAAAATTACTGTGAAAAATACATACCCTCTCCCCCTAATTCCTGATCTATGTAACCAACTCACCGGGGCCAAGTGGTTCTCTAAACTGGATTTACGTGGGGCATATAACCTTATGAGTCCGTGAAGGGGACGAATGGAAAACAGCATTCCTGACGACTGAAGGGCTGTTCGAAAACTTGGTTATGCCCTTTGGTCTCACCAACGCTCCTGCTGTTTTTCAGAATTTTATTAATGTAATTTTCTCTGATTTAATCGGTCGTTTTGTGGTTATCTATTTGGATGACATTCTGGTGTACTCGGTGGACAGTCAATCTCACTTGCACCATTTGCGGATGGTTCTCATGAGACTGAGGGAGAATCATTTGTATGCCAAGCTGGAAAAATGCTCATTTTTCATGCAAGAAGTATCCTTTCTGGGGTTGATTGTGTCAGGAGAGGGGTTCCGCATGGATCCTAAGAAAGTCCAGGCTGTTGCGGAGTGGGTGCAACCTCATGACTTGAAAGGGTTGCAACGATTTTTGGGCTTTGCCAACTTTTATAGGAAATTTATTAAGGGCTTTTCGCAGGTGGTAAAGCCTCTAACGGACCTCACTCTCAAGGGAGCTGATGTAAAAAATTGGTCTGTAGCTGCAAAAAACTCTTTCATGACATTAAAAAAGTGCTTTTCTTCAGCCCCTGTATTGGTACAACCCGACCCGTCAAGACCTTTTGTCGTGGAGGTTGACGCCTCGGAAGTGGGGGTGGGGGCAGTTTTGTCTCAGGGCCCTCCTACCCTTACTAACCTGAGGCCTTGCGCCTTCTTCTCTAAAAAATTTTCCTCTGCTGAGAGAAATTACGATGTCGGCAATAGAGAGTTGTTGGCGGTAAAGTTGGCTTTTGAAGAATGGAGGCATTTCCTGGAGGGGTCTGTTCATCCCATTACAGTCATCACTGATCACAAAAATTTGGCCTATATCGAGTCTGCCAAGAGATTGACCCCCAGACAGGCTCGGTGGGCACTTTTTTTTTCTCGTTTTCAGTTTACCATCACATTCCGCCCGGGATCTAAAAACATCAAGGCTGATGCCTTATCCCGAAGCTTTGATTCGGTGTCCCCTCCAGAACCTCCCTCCTCCATTCTTCAGCCAGGAGTAGTGGTGGCCGAAATCTCATCTGAGTTACAGAGAGGGATTTTGGAGGCCCAAGCTCGGGCTCCTGGTGGTAAACCCCCGGGTAAATTGTTTGTACCGGAACGTTTCCGTCTCGGACCTATGCAGGAATTTCATGATTCTGTGTTGAGTGCTCATCCTGGGATTGCAGCTACCCGGGGGGCAATTGCGAGGGATTTCTGGTGGCCCTCTATGGTAACAGATATTAAAAAGTTTGTGACTGCATGTGGGGTGTGCGCTCGTTCTAAAAGTTCTCAGGTCCGGCCAGCCGGAGAATTGGTGCCTTTGCCAATTCTGGATAGACCATGGACACATTTGTCCATGGATTTTATCACAAATCTTCCTCCTTCCAGGGGCAACTCGGTGATATGGGTGGTGGTGGATAGGTTTTCAAAACAAGCTCACTTTGTACCTCTCCCCGCGTTACCATCTGCTGAAACCCTGGCCCGCTTATTTATGCAGCATATAATTAGGTTACATGGAGTGCCTATGAATGTGGTGTCAGACAGAGGGGTACAGTTTGTAGCCAGGTTCTGGAGGGCTTTTTGCAAAAAGCTGGGGATTTCGTTGTCCTTCTCCTCTGCCTACCACCCAGAGTCTAATGGACAGACGGAGCGCACGAACCAATCGTTGGAGCAGATTCTGAGATGCTTGGCCTCTTCCAGGCAGGAGGACTGGTGTGAGGTATTGCCCATGGCAGAGTTTGCATTCAACGGTCGTGTGAGTCAGTCTACTGGGAAGTCTCCTTTTCAGGTCAACTATGGCTTTAACCCACATTTTGGAGAGTTTTCCCGTATGGATTCAGGTTGTCCTGGTGCTGAGGATGTGACACAACATCTTAGAATTCTTTGGAGGGAGGTTCAGAGGAATATTTCCAAGGCCCAGGAAAACTATAAGCGGTTTGCTGACAGGAGGAGGGGGCCAGGTCCAGCATTTGCAGTAGGGGAGAAGGTGTGGCTATCCACCCGCAATATCAAGCTTAAGATACCTTCTATAAAGCTGGGCCCCAAGTTTATTGGCCCAGACAAAGTTGTGGAGGTTGTTAACCCAGTAGCCTACCGACTGCAGCTGCCCACCTCCTTTAAAATTTCTAATGTCTTCCACAGGTCCCTGTTAAAGCCTGTGGGGACGGTGAGAGAGGATCCCTCATCAAATGCTCCGCCAGTGCTGGTAGAGGGGCAGCTGGAGTATGAAGTAGGGCGCATTGTTGACTCCCGGTGGGTGCGCCGGAGACTCCAGTATCTGATACACTGGAAGGGGTACTCTCTGGAGGATCGGTCATGGGTTCCGGCCAGTTCGGTGCATGCCGATCGTCTGGTGCGGGCTTTCCACGCCAGATACCCAGACAAGCCTGGGGGTCCAGTGGCCCCCCATTAAGAGGGGGGTACTGTCATGGTTTGAACAGGGTTCTTGCCCTGCACTCACAGGGTTAAGTGTTCGTGGCCTCTTTCTGGATCTGGGAGGGGTATTTATACTCACTCTTTACCAGGGTTCTCTGTCAGCTATACTGTTGTTCTGGTGTGTCTGACCCCTGGTGTGCGTGTATTCTGCGTTGCTTGTTTGATTCCCGTGTATGACCCGGCCTGTTCCCTCACTCTGTACTCCGTCTCTCGCTTTGGTACTACTGTCTTCTCCGGTTCTGACCTCCTGGCTTGGCTATCGTTACTCCGTTACAGTTTGTCCCTATTGTACCGTCTATTGCCCGTTCTGGTTTTCTGACCTATTGCTACGTCCTGACTATCCTTTCTGTCTAAACCCCGTGGTACTGTATTGCTATCTGGTGCTTTGACCCTGGCTTCGTCTGGTTTCTGTCTGTCTATGCTCCTTGGTAACATTGCCCCGTAGTTACCTTTCTAGGAGTTTCCCTGCAGCTCCTAGATCTGTGGAGCTTAGGCCACACCCCCAGCAGTCATGTGCTTCAGGTCCTGATACTCTGAAGCACGCATCGTCACCGCTGCTGCCCTGCTCCACAGGTATCTGTGAGTACTGTCTTTGTACTCAGGACACCCGCACTGGCACAGTGAGCAAGTGCAGTGCGGTGTTCCTGACAGTGTTTTTTTTAACATGAATATTAAAAACTGTTTTTAAGGGAATATATGTTCACTTCTTTTGATTTAATTCCTGAAATAATTGGATTTGTTCAACTAATAGCAGAGTTCTCAATAGTATTTGTCAGGTGTCTGGCATTTTCTGGCCTTTTGCTTCCCTTCCCACATTGTTCTATGTAGCTCATTATTATGCATGGAGCACTATGTGCTGCCCACAATACTTTAAGGAATGATATATGGGGCACAATATTCTGTATGGAGCAATATATGGGGCTCATTATACTGCATGGAGCATTATATGTGGCTTATTATACTGTATGGAGCACTATATAGGGATCATTATACTGTATAGTGAGCGAGTGTGAACGAGCTGAGTGTGACCTGAGCGTAAGTGCGAACTGTGGTAAGTGTGTGAATTGTGATTCAGTGACTTTGGGTTCAGGGAGTTTCCAAGGGAGGTATTACTGAATTACTTATATTTTATTAATACTCTTCATTTATTTTTACTTATCTTTTCTGTCTGGTGAAATCCCCATTAGGATGTTCTCCACTATTGCCAATGCCATCCAGTGTACGTCTTGCGCCATGTATGAAATCCTTGAACAGCCGGTCGAGGGTGAATACTGCTATGTGAGATGTGAGCACGTTGTGCATTTGGAAGCCCAGATACTGGATCTAAATGTGCCGCTGGCAACACTGAGATCCATAGACAATATGGAAAGGAGTCTTCTGCTCACTGAGCAGACGCTCAATGGGATAGATGAGGGGGGATGCTAGGTTGGAGCTGCAGGACAGTGAAGCAGCTAGCTGGGTGACAGTTAGAAGGCGGGGTAGAGGGAAGAGTGCCAGGGAGGCTAGTCCTGATCTGGCATACCCCAATAAGTTTGCTAAGTTGGCAGATGAGGGGTTGTCAGTACAGGGGTAGCACTGCTGCAGCAAGGCATGCCCTCTGAAAGCCGGAGGAGTGTCTGCTCCAGTAAAGGGGGAAATTAGAGAGCAGGGCAGGCCAGACAGGTGCTGGTAGTGGGGGACTCAATTATTAGGGGAACAGATAGGGCAATCTGTCACAAAGACAGGGATCGTCGAATGGTGTGCTGCCTACCTGGCGCTCGAGTCTGACACATCGCTGATCGGGTTGACAGATTACTGGGAGGGGCTGGTGAGGATCCAGCGGTCATGGTGCACATTTGCACAAATGACAAAGTTAGAGGTAGGTGGAAGGTCCTTAAAGATGATTTCAGGGAATTAGGCTGCAAGCTTAAAGCAAGGACCTCCGAGGTGGTATTTTCAGAAATACTTCCTGTACCACGTGCCACACCAGAGAAGCAACGGGAGATTACGGAGGTTAATAAGTGGCTCAGGAATTGGTGTAGGGAGGAGGGATTTGGGTTTCTGGAGAACTGGGCAGACTTCTCATTTGGCTACAGGTTCTACGCTAGGGATGGGCTGCACCTCAATGGGGAGGGTGCAGCTGTGCTGGGGGAGAAAATGGCTAGAAGAGTGTTTAAACTAGGGACTGGGGGGGAGGGTATTCTTTTTATAGGAGGGGAAGACGGTGCAGATAGAGACCTGGGCACAAATAATGAAATTGGGGGTGGCATGGGGGGTGGGGTTAGAAAAGTTAATAATTTAAGAAAGAATAGAGATACAGAGAGATACATAAAGTGCTTGTATACCAATGCCAGAATCCTCGCCAACAAAATGGAGGAATTAGAATTAATTTTGATGGAACATAATTATGACATGGTGGGGATATCTGAGACATGGCTGGACGAGAGCCATGGCTGGGCTGTTAATTTATAGGGCTATAGTCTGTTCAGAAAGCTCCGTACAAGTAAGCGAGGGGGAGGTGTGTGTTTATATGTAAAATCATCCTTAAAACCCATCCTGCGCGATAATATATGTGAATCTAATGAAAATGTAGAGTCACTGTGGGTGGAGATAAGGAGAGGGGGAGAAAATAATAAATTACTGATAGGGGTTTGTTATAAGTCTCCAAAAATAATGGAAGTAACAGAGAATATCCTCATAAAGCAAACAGATGAAGCGGCGACTCAAGGAGAAGTCATTATTATGGGGGACTTCAACTACCCCGAAATACATTGGGGAACAGAAACCTGCAGTTCCAGCAAAGGTAATGGGTTTTTGACAACTGAGAGACAATTACCTTTCACAACTGGTGGAGGACCCAACAAGAAGGAGAGGCACTGCTAGACCTAATATTAACCAACAGGCCAGACCGCATATCAAATATAAGGGTTGAGGGTCACTTGGGTAATAGTGATCACAAAATAATAAGTTTTCATGTATCCTTTAATAAGATGTGTAGTAGAGGGGTTCCAAGGACACTAAACTTCAGGAAAGCAAATTTCTAATGGATGAGAGATGATCTTGGTGCAATTAACTGGGACGATATCTTGAGACATAAAAATACACAAAGAAAATGGGAGACGTTTATTAGCATCCTGAATAGGACCTGGGCACAATATATACCATATGGGAATAAACATGCTAGAAATAGGAGGAAACCACTATGGCTAAATAGAACTGTAAGGGGAGCAATTAGTGACAAAAAGAAAGCATTTAGTGAATTAAAGCAAATAGGTAGTGATGAGGCATTAAATAAATACAGAATATTAAATAAATTCTGTAAAAAGCAAATTAAGACAGCAAAGATTGAGACAGAGAGACTCACTGCCAGACAAAGTAAAAATAATCCCAAAATATTCTTTAACTACATAAATAGTAAGAAACTAAAAAATGATAGTGTTGGCCCCCTTAAAAATAGTCTGGGTGAAATGGTGGATGAGGATGAGGAAAAAGCCAATATGCTAAATGACTTGTTTTCAACAGTATTTACACAAGAAAATCCCATGACGGATAACATGATCAGGGATAAAAATTCTCCATTAAATGTCACCTGCTTAACCCAGCAGGAAGTACGGCGGCATCTAAAAATCACTAAAATTGACAAATCCCCGGGCCCGGATGGGATACACCACTGAGTACTGCAAGAATTAAGCACAGTCATAGAGAGACCATTATTTTTAATCTTTAAAGATTCCATATTAACAGGGTCTGTACCACAGGACTGGCGTATGGCAAATGTGGTGCCAATATTCAAAAAGGGGACTAAAACTGAACTTGGAAATTATAGGCCAGTAAGTTTAACCTCAACTGTGGGTAAAATCCTGGAGGGTTTTCTAAGAGATACTATACTGGAGTATCTGAAGAAGAATAACCTCATGACCCAATATCAACATGGGTTTACGAGGGACCGTTCCTGTCAGACTAATCTGATAAGCTTTTATGAAGCGGTAAGTTCCAGACTGGACCAAGGGAATGCAGGGGACGTGGTGTACATAGACTTTTCAAAAGCTTTTGATATGGTGCCACACAAAAGGTTGATACATAAAATGAGAACAATGGGGACAGGGGAAAATATGTGTAAGTGGGTTAAGAGCTGGCTCAGGGATGGGAAACAAAGGGTGGTTATTAATGGAGCACACTCAGACTGGGTGACTGTTAGCAGTGGGGTACCACAGGGGTCAGTATTGGGCCAGTTTCTTTTTAACATTTATTAATGACCTTGTAGGGGCATGGATAGTAGAATTTCAATATTTGCAGATGACACTAAACTCTGCAGGGTAATCAATACAGAGGAAGACAATTTTATATTACAGGAGGATTTATGTAAACTAGAAGCTTGGGCTGATAAATGGCAAATGAGCTTTAATGGGGATAAATGTAAGGGCATGCACTTGTGTAGAATGAACAATATGTATAATGATGTGCTTAATTATAAAGCACTGGGCAAAACTGTCACTGAAAAAGACCTGGGTGTATGGGTGGACGACAAACTCACATTTAGTGGCCAGTGTCAGGCAGCTGCTGCAAAGGCAAATAAAATAATGGGATGCATTAAAAGAGGCATAGATGCTCATGAGGAGAACATAATTTTACCTCTATATGTCACTAGTGCGACCACACTTGGAATACTGTGTACAGTTCTGGTCTCCGGTGTATAAGAAAGACATAGCTGAACTGGAGCGGGTGAGGGGAAGAGTGACCAAGGTTATTAGAGAAATGGGGGGTCTACAATACCAAGATAGGTTATTACACTTGGGGTTATTTAGTTGTTTGGAAAATCGAAGGCTCCGGGGTGATCTTATTACAATGTATAAATATATGCGGGGACAATACAAAGACCTTTCTAATGATTTTTTTTACTCTTAGACCTGTGACGGGGACAAGGGGGCATCCTCTACGTCTGGAGGAAAGAAGGTTTAAGCATACTCACAGACGCGGATTCTTTACTGTAAGAGCAGTGAGACTATGGAACTCTCTGCCATATGATGTAATGAGTGATTCCCTACTAAAATTTAAGAAGGGTTTGGATGCCTTTCTTGAAAAGTATAATATTACAGGGTATATACACTAGTTTCCTCAATATTGCGTTGATCCAGGGAGCTAGTCTGATTGTCGTATGTGGAGTCGGGAAGGAATTTTTTCCCCCAATGTGAAGCTGTTTGCCACATGGGTTTTTTTTTGCCTTCCTCTGGATCAACATGTTAGGGAAGGTTAGGATAGGATATGGGTTGAACTAGATGGACTTAAAGTCTGCCTTCAACCTTAATAACTATGTTACTATGTATGGAGGGCTATGTGGTGACCATAATACTGTATGGAGCAATATATGGGGCTCATTCTGTATGGAGCACTATATGGAGCACTATATGAAGCCCATAATACTGTATGGAGCAATATATGGGGCTCATTCTGTATGGAGCAATATATGGGGGTCATTATTCTGTATGGAGCAATATATGGGGCTCTTTATACTGTATGGAGCACTATGTGGTGCCCATAATACTGTATGGAACAATATATGGGGCTCATTACGCTGTATGGAGCAATGTATGGGGCTCATTTTACTGTATGGAGCAATATATGGGGGTCATTATTCTGTATGGAGCAATATATGGGGCTCATTATACTGTATGGAGCACTATGTGGTGCCAATAATACTGTATGGAATAATATATGGGGCTCATTACACTGTATGGAGCAATGTAGGGGGCTCATTATACTGTATGGAGCAATATATGGGTGTCATTATTCTGTATGGAGCAATATATGGGGCTCCTTTTATTGTATGGAGCAATATATGGGGGTCATTATTCTGTAAGGAGCACTATGTGGTGTCCATAATACTGTATGAAGCAATATATGTGGCTCATTCTATTGTATGGAGCAATATATGCGGATCATTATACTGTATGGAGCAATATATGGGGATCATTATACTGTATGGAGCAATATATGGGGCTCATTATACTGTATGGAGCAATATATGTGGCTCATTATACTGTATGGAGCAATATATGGGGCTCATTATACTGTATGGAGCAATATATGTGGCTCATTATACTGTATGTAGCAATATATGTGGCTCATTATACTGTACTAGAGGTGTGCCCAATGCTATCGCATCGGGAGGGAAGTGTGTGTGTGGGGTGTGTGTGTGTGAGTACATGTGTGTGTTTGAGTACGTGTGTGTGTGTGTGTCCTGCAGCTGCCTGCCCACCCACCTCCGTGCAGTCACAGCCGGCAGGAAAGAGGGTGGTTTGCAGCCTGTGCTGGAGATATGAGTATGTGTGTGTGTATACAGTTGTGGCCAAAAGTATTGACACCCCTGCAATTCTGTCAGATAATACTCAGTTTCTTCCTGAAAATGATTGCAAACACAAATTCTTTGGTATTATTATCTTCATTTAATTTGTCTTAAATGAAAAAACACAAAAAGCCCTAAAGCCAAATTGGATATAATTCCACATCAAACATAAAAAAGAGGGTGAACAAAAGTATTGGCACTGTTCGAAAAATCATGTGATGCTTCTCTAATTTGTGTAATTAACAGCACCTGTAACTTACCTGTGGCACCTAACAGGTGTTGGCAATAACTAAATCACACTTGCAGCCAGTTGACATGGATTAAAGTTGACTCAACCTCTGTCCTGTGTCCTTGTGTGTACCACATTGAGTATGGAGAAAAGAAAGAAGACCAAAGAACTGTCTGAGGACTTGAGAAACCAAATTGTGAGGAAGCATGCGCAATCTCAAGGCTACAAGTCCATCTCCAAAGACCTGAATGTTCCTGTGTCTACCGTGCGCAGTGTCATCAAGAAGTTTAAAGCCCATGGCACTGTGGCTAACCTCCCTAGAGGTGGACGGAAAAGAAAAATTGACAAGAGAGTTCAACGCAAGATTGTGTGGATGTTGGATAAAGAACCTCGACTAACATCCAAACAAGTTCAAGCTCGAGAGTACAACAGTGTCAACCCGTACTATCTGTCGGCGTCTGAATCAAAAGGGACTGTATGGTAGGAGACCCAGGAAGACCCCACTTCTTACCCCGAGACATAAAAAAGCCAGGCTGGAGTTTGCCAAAACTTACCTGAAAAAGCCTAAAATGTTTTGGAAGAATGTTCTCTGGTCAGATGAGACAAAAGTAGAGCTTTTTAGGCAAAGGCATCAACATAGATTTTACAGGAGAAAAAAAGAGGCATTCAAAGAAAAGAACACGGTCCCTACAGTCAAACATGGCGGAGGTTCCCTGATGTTTTGGGGTTGATTTGCTGCCTCTGGCACTGGACTGCTTGACCGTGTGCATGGCATTATGAAGTCTGAAGACTACCAACAAATTTTGCAGCATAATGTAGGGCCCAGTGTGAGAAAGCTGGGTCTCTCTCAGAGGTCATGGGTCTTCCAGCAGGACAATGTCCCAAAACACACTTCAAAAAGCACTAGAAAATGGTTTGAGAGAAAGCACTCGAGACTTCTAAGGTGGCCAGCAATGAGTCCAGACCTGAATCCCATAGAACATCTGTGGAGAGATCTAAAAATGGCTTTTTGGAGAAGGCACCCTTCAAATATCAGGGACCTGGAGCAGTTTGCCAAAGAAGAATGGTCTAAAATTCCAGCAGAGCATTGTAAGAAACTCATTGATGGTTACCGGAAGCGGTTGGTCGCAGTTATTTTGGCTAAAGGTTGTGCAACAAAGTATTAGGCTGAGGGTGCCAATACTTTTGTCTGGCCCATTTTTGGAGTTTTGTGTGAAATGATCAATGTTTTGCTTTTTGCTTCATTCTCTTTTGTGTTTTTTTCATTTAAGACAAATTAAATGAAGATAATAATACCAAAGAATTTGTGTTTGCAATCATTTTCAGGAAGAAACTGAGTATTTTGACAGAATTGCAGGGGTGTCAATACTTTTGGCCACAACTGTATGTGAGTACGTGTGTGTGTATATATGTGTGTGTGTGTATGTGAGTACATGTGTGTATATGCGAGTGTGTGTGTATATGAGTATGTGTGTGTGTGAGTACGTGAGTATGTGTGTGTGTATGTATATGGTGGGCAGGAAGCGGCGGGTCCGGCAGGGGGGTCTGGCAGCGTGGCCAGCAGCGGGGGGTTCTGGCGGTGGGCAGCCGGCAGGAAAGACCGCGGCTTGCGGCCTGTGTTGGAGATGGGGTGTGGCACCATCAGAGGGCGCCCACACTTATCTCCAGCACAAGCTGCGGTCTTTCCTGTCAGCTGTGACTGCACGGAGGTGGGTTGGCAGGCAGCGGCGAGTCCGGCTGGGGGGTCCGGCGGTGGCAGGTCCAGCAGCGGCGGCGGCGGTGGGGTCCTGGCGGTGTCCCGCTGGTGGTACTGTGGAAGGGCCTGGTACCACCAGCGGGTGCCATATTGGAATACTCATCACTTGGGTATTCCATTATGGCGGTCGGCGTACTTCCGGTGCGGCGCGGTGGATTGTGGGACTCGGGGACATCCAGACAGTAGTGGATGACAGACAATTTAAGGCAATTATGTATATATAGATGGAGCAATATATGGGGCTCATTATACTGTATGGAGCAATATATGGGGCTCATTATACTGTATGGAGCAATATATGGGGTCATTATACTGTATGTAGCATCATATGGGGTCCAATATTCTGTATGGAGCAATATATGGGGCTCATTATTTTGTATGGAGCACTGCGGTGCCCATAATATTGTGTGGAGGAATATACTGTCTGGTTTCTGAGCTATTGTAGAATTTACACTAGATATCAGTCATGTCATGTAAGGCTAGTTTCACACTAGCGTTTGAGCGCAGCGACGGCCTGCGCACGGCCGCCGCTAAGCCCCGCCCCCTGCCGCTCCCCCACCGGTAGCTCCGCCCACCGGCGCATGACGCTGCATGCGCCCTGCGTCCCCTATCTTTATCACAGGGGGCGCAGGCCGGGCGCAGTATGCGTTTGGCGGCGCATACGCCTTTTTGACGGTGCGCCGACGCAACCAAACTGCAGCAGGTTGCGTTTGGCGCAGGTCGGCGCACCGTCAAAAGGACGCATGCGCCGCCAAACGCATACTGCGCACAGCCTGCACCCCCTGTGATAAAGATAGGGGACGCAGGGCACATGCAGCGTCATGCGCCGGTGGGCGGAGCTACCGGCGGGGGCGGGGCTTAGCGGCGGCCGTGCGCAGGCCGTCGCTGCGCTCATAAACGCTAGTGTGAAACTAGCCTAAAGGCCCCGTCACACTAAGCGACTTACCAGCGATCCCGACACCGATATGAAGGGGTCAGGATCGCTGGTAAATCGCTATGTGATCGCTGGTGAGCTGTCACACAGACCGCTTCACCAGCGATCAGCACAGCGATGCCGAGCGCCCGGCATCGCTGGCCATCCTGTAAAAAATAGAATCAAAATAAAAAATATAGTTATTCTCACCTTCTGATGTCGCGTTCAGCCATCCTGCCTCTCTCCACGCTCCGGTCCCAGTGATCCTTTGCGAGAATGACCGCGAGATGTCACAGTCTCGCGGGATAACAAAGTCTCGCGGTCATTCATGCAAAGGATCACTGGGACCGGAGCGTGGAGAGAGGCCGGAAGACTGCGCGGGACATCGGAAGGTGAGAATAACTATATTTTTTATTTTTTTTGTTATTTTTTACACCTGATCGCTGGTCTCCCGCCTGTCACACGCAGCGATGCGTGCTGGCCAGCGGGAGACCAGCGACCAAAGAAATGTCCAGAGGTTTCTTCCAGCGATCAGCGATACCGGCAGGGGGGCCGCTCGCTGATCGCTGTCACACACAGCAATCTCGCTGGTGAGATCACTGTTATGTCACAGAAGTTGTGACTCAGCAGCGATCTCGCTACCGAGATTGCTTAGTGAGACGGGGCCTTTAGAAGTGAAATCTTTGGCATTGTACTATACCTACCGTATATTTCTCTGCTGTATCTGTGCATTATGAATTGTGGTACGCGTTTAAGGGGCCCACTGAGACTTTCACCCCAGGCCCACAAAAGCGTGGAGCCGGAACCCAAACAACAGAACAATGTTTTCTGGGGGTCTCTTCAATGGGACCCCCGCCACTTCCTGTCTGTACACCAGGCTGCAGTGAGCAGCGTTTTCGTGGTCGTTGCCTGGTAACGGCACAGGCCAGAGCTGGGTAGGAAGTGGCGTAGAGGTGAAACTGGAAGGAGCCAGAAAAAGGCGGAAGTGAGCGCAGCCTTGGTGTCGCGACACCGCGTGACCGCTCTGTCGTGACAGAAAAGACGCTGAGGTGCTTTGGTGGTGCCTGGAAGGTAGAAAGCGGTATGTGGGGCTAGAGCCACTCGGGAGTGGGGAGTGAGGGCTCCGTGCAGCTCTCGCGCAGAATGGGAAGCGCTCTGCGGTACTGGCGGTGGCGGGGAGGCAGTCACCGGTGTGTACCGTATACGGGGAGCTGGCGCCACCCTGTACTGCGCATGTGCGAGCACCATGGCTGCCCTGAGGACGCATTGCCTCTGCCAGGTGCGCACACCTCTGCATGCTGTCCGGGAATGGCCCTGTGCTGGTCACTGCCCACACCCCAGTATACCGCAGTGCTGGGTAATGTCTGCTGTCTTCTCAGGTCTGGTACCATGGCTCGTGGGCAGCAGAAGATCCAGTCTCAGCAGAAGAACGCCAAGAAGCAGGCCGAGAAGAAGAAGCATGGCAGCGACCAGAAAGCTGCAGCCAAGGCAGCCCTGGTGTTCACCTGTCCTGTGTGCAGGGTGAGAAGTCATGTGGCCAATACACAAGAGCTTGCTCTCTAAATGTTAACCCTTTTAGGGCAGTAAGGCCCTGAGTATTGCACTGACTGGCACATGAATGATCTGTGCAAATACTGTAGAGAAACAGTCCGGAGCATCGCGTTCATGTGGCATGATGGCATTTAGGAAACGCTTCGTGTTTGACTAAGTAGGCAATCCCCACAAAACAAGGACAGAGCTACAGTTTCAGGCATAGCAGCATATACAGATTACCCCATACGGATCAAACAGTGGCGAATACTAAATGTAGACTTGCTACACTTGCAATCACTTTTGGGAATAACCCGTTATCACTTCTCCACTGGTTATGATTAATAGGGGTCCGACTGCTGCGTCCCTCATTGGTCCTGAGAATGGGGTTGTGCCGTGTCCTTGCACCATCTCCTTGTTACTTGTCTGTAAGATTGCCAGCGAGTAAAACCAAAAAATGAAAGTTGTCCTTCCAGCATAGTATCACCATTAATGGGTCCTTCTGTGGCACCACAGTGAGAGCTACTTGTGGTCTCTTAAATGGCTTTCACTGGGGGAAAAATTAATGGTGTTTGAATGCTGATGAAACAGAAAGTATATCCTATCTTAAAAAAAAAAAAATTACCTGTCATTGGCTGGCTGTAGGTGGGAGTAGTGGTGCCTCTGTCTTTGCACAGGGATGAAGTCTCACTGCCGAGTCATATTCTGTGTCTCCTGCTTGTCATGGGTTTTTCCTGTCAGCACAAGCAGGAGGCAGGGAAAGCAGTGTGAAGCTGCAAAAAAAAACATTTGTAGGTAGATGTTTCCAATGAGCATTAACTTTATTTTTTGAAGGGAAAGATGTTTTTTTAAGTTATTTTGGGGTACACATTCCATATGCTACACCTTTTGTCAGGTGAAATAACAGACATCATAACAGAAGCCAAGCTGATTTCAGTATTATCAGTGTGGCCCTTCTGGTACATTCTGATCTGTTGTGTAACAGATCTTTCCTCTGCATGGAAACATTTTCTTTGTTCTCAGAACTGAGCAGAGAAACATAAGTCTGAATAAAACCTTAAGTATTTTATATTTGTGAGTTAGGCTCTGTGCATACTTTGTGCTTTTAGCTTACAGTAAATATCCAGAGCTATTCCAAACTTATACTGTAACTTTTTCATAGACCCTTAGGGTATGTGTCCGCGGTCAGTAAACACTGCGGATTGGGTGCTGCATACAGCCGTAGCATCCAACCCACAGTGTCCAGATGTTACAGCATAGTGGAGGGGATTTCATGAAATCCCATCTCCACTGTGCGTGCAGGGACACCTCCGGCTTCCCTGCGTACACACACATGCGGTGCGTCTTTCTAGATCGCAGCATGTCAATTTATCTTGTGGAGACGCTCCATCTCCGCAAGATAAAGTCACCCATACAATGTATAGGATGCAGTGATTCTGCATGGTTCAGTGAACACATGCGGAATCACCGCGCGTACAAAAGCCAGCAGTGCTTTGGGCGGAGCAGACATGTGCTGCGTCCAAAGCATCACCAGATGGAGGAAAAAGGTGTTTTGTTTTTTCCTCGCTCTGTCTGGTAGTCTTGCAACTGCATATTGTTTAACTGTATAGGAAAGTGCAGCAGACTGTGCTCTTTTTGTACAGTGGGCTATTGCTTAGAAACTAATCCATATAGTATATACAGTCATGGCCAAAAGTTTAGAGAATGACACAAATATTATATTTTCACATGATCTGCTGGCCTCTGGTTTTTATGTGTGTTTGTCAGATGTTTTTATCACATACTGAAATATAATTGCAATCATATTATGAGTAACAAAAGGTTATATTGACAGAATGAGTTAATGCAGCAAGTCAATATTTGCAGTGTTGACCCTTCTTCTTCAGGACCTCAGCAATTCTCCCTGGCATGCTCTCAATCAACTTCTGGATCAAATCCTGACTGATAGCAGTCCATTCTTGCAAAATCAATGCTTTTATTTTGTCTGAATTTGAAGGTTTTTGTTTGTCCACCCGTCTCTTGATGATTGACCACAAGTTCTCAATGGGATTAAGATCTGGGGAGTTTCCAGGCCATGGTCCCAAAATCTCTGTTTTGTTCCCGGAGCCATTTAGTTATCACCTTTGCTTTATGGCAAGGTGCTCCATCATGTTGAAAAAGGCATTGTTGATCGCCAAACTGCTCTTGGATGGTTGGGAGAAGTTGCTCTTGGAGGATATTCTGGTACCATTCTGTATTCATGGCTGAGTTTTTAGGCAAGACTGAGAGAGAGCCCATTCCCTTGGCTGAGAAGCAACCCCACACATGAATGGTTTCAGGATGCTTGACAGTTGGCATGAGACAAGACTGGTGGTAGCGCTCACCTGGTCTCCGAATAAGCCGTTTTCCAGATGTCCCAAACAATCGAAAAGGGGATTCATCAGAGAAAATGACTTTACTCCAGTCCTCGGCAGTCCACTCCCTGTACCTCTTGCAGAATATCAGTCTGTCCATGATGTTTTTTCTGGAGAGAAGTGGCTTCTTTGCTGCCCTCCTTGAGACCAGGCCTTGCTCCAAGAGTCTCCACCTCACAGTGCGTGCAGATGCACTCACACCTGCCTGCTGCTATTCCTGAGCAAGCTCTGCACTGCTGGTAGCCCGATCCCGCAGCTGAAACACTTTTAAGAGACTGTCCTGGCGCTTGCTGGTCTTTCTTGGGCGCCCTGGAGCCTTTTTGGCAACAAGGGAACCTCTCTCCTTGAAGTTCTTGATGATGCGATAGATTGTTGACTGAGGTGCAATCTTTCCAGCTGCGATACTCTTCCCTGTTAGGCCATTTTTGTGCAGTGCAATGATGACTGCACGTGTTTCCTTAGAGATAACCATGGTTAACAGAAGAGAAACAATGATGCCAAGCACCAGCCTCCTTTTAAAGTGTCCAGTGGTGTCATTCTTACTTAGGGTATGTGCACACTTTGCGGTTTCTGCTGCGTTTCCGCAGCGTTTTTGGCTCTGCAGAAACGTAGCAGATTCTGCTGCGTTGTACAGTACCTTTATTTCCTATGGAAATAAAAAAAAGCTGTGCACATGCTGCGTTTTTTCCGCGCGGTTTTGCTGCGGTTTTCAAAACGCAGCATGTCAATTGTTTGGTGCAGAAACGCTGCAGTTTTACACCTCATCCATTATGAGGTGTAAAACCGCAGGGCAAAACCGCAGAAAAACCGCAGCACTTTGTCCTGTGGATTTCCTGCAGTTTTCTCTTCAAAATCCGCAGAGACAAAAAACTATGTGTGCACATACCCTTAATCATGACAGATTGATCTCCAGCCTTGTCCTCATCAACACCCACACCTGTGTTAATGGAGCAATCACTGAAACGATGTTAGCTGGTCCTTTTAAGGCAGGGCTGCAATGATGTTGAAATGTGTTTTGGGGGCTAAAGTTAATTTTCTAGGCAAATATTGACTTTGCAAGTAATTGCTGTTAAGCTGATCACTCTTTATAACATTCTGGAGTATATGAAAATTGCCATTAGAAAAAATGAAGCAGTAGACTTTGAAAAAATTAATTTGTGTCATTCTCTAAACTTTTGGCCATGACTGTAGGTATGTGTTTTG
This sequence comes from Dendrobates tinctorius, assembly GCF_039654945.1. Lineage (NCBI taxonomy): Eukaryota > Metazoa > Chordata > Amphibia > Anura > Dendrobatidae > Dendrobates > Dendrobates tinctorius. The sequence goes on from NW_027361683.1 coordinate 26,223,374, forward strand.
TTTTTTTGTGGCTGGGTGAAGCTCAACTGTAGATGCTGTTGGGGGACTAGGCACAAATGTGTGTTCCTAGCCTTATTTTACGTGTAACAAATAATGTGTGCTTAACTTTAAAATATGCTTTTTTTTTATTCTTATTTTAGACACAGATGCCAGACCCCAAAACATTTAAGCAGCATTTTGAAAGCAAACACCCTAAGTCTCCCATGCCTCCGGAGCTGGTAGATGTGCAAGCATAACAAGAGAGAATGGTTGGTCACAACTTTATGAACACTGTTAACATAACTAAACCAGTTACTTTGATTGTGAGGTGCACTTATTTTCCTGGTCTTATTAAAGCGACCCTTGGGGTGTATACACACATTGCGGATTCTGCTGCGGATCCGCAGCGGAATTGGCCCTGCGGATCCACAGCAGTTTCTACTGCGTTGTACAGTATCCTTCTAGTCTATGTAAATAGAAAACCGCAGTGCCTACGGTGCGGAATTTTCCGCGGATTTAAATTCGCAGCATGTCAATTTTTTGTGTGGATTCCGCAGCGGTTTGGCACATGCTCCATGACAGGTGTCAAACCTCAGGCTAATCCGCAATAAATCCACAGATTTACCTGCGAATTTAGACAAATCTGCGCGGAAAATTCCGCAGCAGAATCCGCAACATGTGCACACAACCTTAAAGGGTTGTTAGGTCAAAACCGATAATTGTGACTGCAGACTTATGAATCCTCCCCCCACCCCAGCACACGCCTATGAACAGAAGCTATGTATGAGATACGTATACCCCCGGCCAGTGGGCTTGGCCTCTCTCCATACACTTGTGTAGAGCCGAGACCGTGACGTGGACGGCCAGTGGGTGTTTCTGACCGGAGGGCGCAGCTTTACGCCATACAAGTGTATGGAGAGCGAGGCCGTGCCCCATACATAACCTCCATTCCCGGGTCTGAAACTGGTGAATCCCCGCAGCACCCAGTATTCATGAAATAAAGCATAACCATTAGTGGTGAGTGCAAGAGTTCGTTACTCGAGGTTGCCTAGGGTGCTCTGTATGTACCGAGTGTCATGGGTGCGCAAGTGGCATGTTCGAGTTTCTGTGCCTGGGGGTCATCCCCGCATGTTTTGTCGCTGTTAACAGCTGTGAAACATAGAGCCGTGGGGACTCGGACATGTCATTTGAGCACCCCGTGACACGCTGCATAGCCAAGCGCCCTAGGCATACTCGAGGAACGAGCACTTGTGCTCAAAACTATTAACCATCCTTTTGATTTTTCAGTTCAAAGATATAAACTTAAAAATACAGAGCAAGTGTACGTTACAAATACCTGTGCCCTCCTTTTAACCCCTTATTGACAGCCAAATTTTAAAAATCTGACCAGTGTCACTGTATGTGGTAATAGCTCTGGAATGTGTCAACAAATTCCAGTGATTTTGAGATTGTTTTTTTTCGTGACACATTATACTTTTTGATAATGGTAAATTTTGGTTATTATGTTTTGTGTTTATTTATAAAAATATCAGAAATTTGTCAAATGTAAATAAAATTAGCAATTTTCAAACTTTAACCCCTTCATGACCCAGCCTATTTTGACCTTAATGACCTGGCCATTTTTTGCAATTCTGACCAATGTCCCTTTGTGAGGTAATAACTCAGGAACGCTTCAACGCATCCTAGCGATTCCAAGATTGTTTTTTCGTGACATATTGGGCTTCATGATAGTGGTAAACTTAGGTCGATAATTTTTGCGTTTATTTGTGAAAAAAATGGAAATTTGGCTAAAATTTTGAAAATTTTGCAATTTTCAAGTTTTGAATTTTTATTCTGTTAAACCAGAGAGTTATGTGACACAAAATAGTTAATAAATAACACTTCCCACATGTCTACTTTACATCAGCACAATTTTGGAAACAACATTTTTTTTCGCTAGGAAGTTATAAGGGTTAAAAGTTGACCAGCAATTTCTCATTTTTACAACAAAATTTACAAAACCATTTTTTTTTTTTAGGGACCACCTCACATTTGAAGTCACTTTGAGGGGTCTATATGGCAGAAAATACCCAAAAGTGTCACCATTCTAAAAACTGCACCCCTCAAGCTACTCAAAACTACATTCAAGAAGATTATTAACCCTTCAGGTGATTCACAGGAACTAAAGCAACATGGAATGAAAAAATTGACATTTTAATTTTTCCAACCAAAATTTTCTTTTAGCATCAGTTTTTTCATTTTCACATGGGTAACAGGATAAAATGTATCCTAAAATTTGTTGGGCAATTTCTCCTGAGTACACCGATACCTCATATGTGGTCATAAACCACTGTTTGGGCGCACGGCAGGGCTCAGAAGGCAAGGAGCGCCATTTGACTTTTTGAATGTAAAACATGCTGGAATATTTAGCGGTTGCCATGTCGCGTTTGGAGAGTCGCTGTGTGCCTAAACATTGGAGCTCCCCCACAAGTGACCCCATTTTGGAAACTAGACCCTCCAAGGAACTTATCTAGATGCATAGTATGCACTTTGAACCCCCAGGTGCTTCACAAATTGATCTGTAAAAAAAAAAAAGTACTTTTTTTTTTACAAAAATTTTATTTAGCCTCAGTTTTTTTCATTTTCACATGGGCAACAGGATAAAATGGATCCTAAAATTTGTTGGGCAATTTCTCCTGAATACATCGATACCTCATATGTCGTCATAAACCACTGTTTGGGTGCACGACAGGGTCCGTAAGTGAAGGAGCGCTATTTGACTTTTTGAATGGAAAATTAGCTCCAATCGTTATCGGACACCATGTCGCGTTTGGAGAGACCCTGTGTGCCTAAACATTGGAGCTCCCCCACAAGTGACCCCATTTTGGAAACTAGACCCCCGAAGGAACTTATCTAGATGTGTGGTGAGCACTTTGAACCCCCAAGTGCTTCACAGAAGTTTATAACGCAGAGCAGTGAAAATAAAAAATATTTTTTTTGCTCAAAAATGATTTTTTAGCCCGCTATTTTTTATTTTCACAAGGCTAATAGGAGAAATTGAACCACAAAAGTTGTTGTGCAATTTGTCCTGAGTACACTGATACCCCATATGTGGGGGGGAACCACTGTTTGGGAGCACAGGAGAGCTCAGAAGGCAAGGAGCGCCATTTTGGAATGCAGACTTTGATGGAATGTTCTGCGGGCGTCATGTTGCGTTTGCAGAGCCCCTGTGTGTCTAAACAGTAGAAACCCCCACAAGTGACCCCATTTTGGAAACTAGAACCCCCAAGGAGCTTATCTAGATGTGTAGTGAGCACTCTGAATCCCCAAGTGCTTCACAGAAGTTTATAAATGCAGAGCCATGAAAATAAAAAAAATTTTTTTTCCTAAAAAATGATTTTTTAGCCCGCTATTTTTTATTTTCCCAAGGGTAACTGGATAAATTGGACCCCAAAAGTTGTTGTCCAGTTTGTCCTGAGTACACTGGTACCCCATATGTGGGGGGAAACCACTGTATGAGCACATGGCATGGCTCAGAAGGGAAGGAGCGTCATTTGACTTTTTGAATGGAAAATTAGCTCCAATTGTTAGCGGACACCATGTCGTGTTTGCAGAGCCCCTGTGTGCGTAAACTTTGGAGCTCCCCCACAAATGACCCCATTTTGGAAACAAGACCCCCTAAGGAACTTATCTAGATGCATAGTGAGCACTTTGAACCCCCAGGTGCTACACAAGTTTATAACGCAGAGCCGTTAAAATAAAAATATTTTTTTTCCCTCAAAAAATAAATTTTTAGCCTGCTATTTTTTATTTTCACAAAGGTAACAGGATAAATTGGACCCCAAAAGTTGTTGTCCAGCTTTTCCTAAGTATGCTGGTACCACATATGTGGGGGGGGACCACTGTTTGGGCACACGTTGGGGCTCAGAAGGGAAGTAGTGACGTTTTGAAATGTCGACTTGATGGAATGGTCTGTGGGTGTCATGTTACATTTGCAGAGCCCCTGATGTACCTAAACAGTGGAAACCCCCACAAGTGACCCCATTTTGGAAACTAGACCCCCCCCCAAGGAACTTATCTAGATGTGTGGTGAGCACGTTGAACCCCCAAGTGCTTCACAGAAGTTTATTACGCAGAACCGTGAAAATAAAAAATCTTTTTTTTTCCACAAAAATAAATATTTTAGCCCCCATTTTTTTTTATTTTCCCAAGGGTAACAGGAGAAATTAGACCCCCAAAGTTGTTGTGCAATTTTTCCTGAGTACGCTGATACCCCATAAGTGGGGGTACACCACTGTTTGGGCACACATCAGGGCTCGAAATGGAGGGAGCACCGTTTGACTTTTTGAACGCAAAATTGGCTGGAATAAATGGTGGCTCCATGTCGCGTTTGGAGACCCCCTGACATGCCTAAACAGTGGAAACCCCTCAATTCTATCTCCAACCCTAACCCCAACACACCCTAACCCTGTGTCCAACCCTAACCCTGTGTCCAATCCTAACCCTGTGTCCAACCCATTATTTTATTATTTGTCCCTACCTTTGGGGGTGATAATTTACTTTTTTTTTTTATTTTGATCACTATGAAAGTTTATCATAGTGATCAAAATAAATGAATGAATCTGCAGCGTTGCAGATTCGATTCGGCGCACTGCGCATGCGCCCGCCATCTTGCAAGATGGCGGCGCCCATGACGCTGGACACCGGGACGGATAGCGGTAGGTCGGAGGCACAAAGGAGGGTGAAAGTGGGTGATCGGAGGGCTGGTGGGGCGGAGGGAAGGCGGGGGGGCAGATTATGACGGCGGCTGCCGATCGGTGCCGTCAGACGGTGGCGGCAGCCGATCGGTGCTGTCAGTCGGTGTGGGGGGGGTCGGGTCTCGGTGTCCAGCCATGTCCGATGCTATTTCAGCATCGGCCATGGCTGGATTGTAATATTTCACCATTTTTCATTGGTGAAATATTACAATCGCTCTGATTGGCAGTTTCACTTTTAACAGCCAATCAGAGCGATCGTAGGCACGTGGCGGCTAAGCCACACCCCCAGGTGTTAACTCTGAAGGGTCCTTTGTGTGCGGGTCGGGTGACCTTTCAGTGACCCCGGTCACCCGACCCACAGGGGGGCTATTTATAGCATGACGCCTACGTAGGCGTCATAGGTCGTTTGGGCACTGCTTTTCATGACGCCTACGTAGGCGTCATAGGTCATGAAGGGGTTAAATGATTATCCCTTTAATTCAGATAGTCATACAATAGCGAAACATTAATAAATAATATTTCCCACATGTCTGCTTTACGTCATCACCATTTGTAAAATGTTATTTTATTTTGATAGCATTTTAGGAGGTCTAAAAATGTAGCAGCAATTTTTCATGGAAATTTACAAAATTATCTTTTTTTTTTAGCGACCTATCTAGGTTTGAAGTAACTTTACGGGTTCTATATGTTAAAAAAAAACCCAAAAGTGATAACATTTTAAAAACTGCACCCCTCGACATATTAAAATTTGCCGTCACATAGTGTATTAACCCTTCAGGTGATTTTTCAGGAATTAATGCAAAGTGACATGACAGAATTAAAAAGTTGATTTTTCCCACCTAAATGTCGCTGACTTTTGAACAGGTCAGTGTAGTGGGCAGACCGTAAGGCTACTATTTGCTCGTGAATTGCCATGGCAAACATCAGGACCACACAATCATGATCTCAGGGTGCCGATAGGAATAAAGAGGGAGAAGCCACACACTTTTAAACATTTACATGATATAGTCGTTATTGACAGCAGCATCTAAGGGGTTAAACAGATATGGACGGTGACAACACTGATCGAGGCTGATGCAGCAAGTTGTCAGCTATAGTTACAGCCGACAGCTGCTGGATTGTTACCTGTACGGGGAGGCAATTTTTTTGTATCTCAGGTCAGTTAAAAGACGTATTGACGGTCATTAAGGGGTTAAAGATGTTGCTCCTGTTCCTGAGCCCCATTTGTTTATCTGCAAAAAAAGGTCGCAGCAGTCGGGCTATACACAGTTGTCATTTTTGTGAGGATACATGTGAGAAACAGAATTATTCATAAGGACTGAAGCCAGGAAGTTTACTATTGGCTTGCAATGCATTGTCAAGTTTAATTTTTTTTTTTTTTCTGTTTGCTTGCTCCAAATGTATAATTGTGTTGTCCAATTGTTCGTACTCTGTATACAATGCTAAATAGCCAATCATTTATCATAGTAGCAGATTTTCTTATCATGGCTTTGATTTCTACCTTCATACCTATTTATCACTCCAATCTCCAACATGAATAGAATTTTTTTTTTTACTTGTTTGACACAAAAAATTAATGCTTCTTGACATGCTGTATCATGGGAAATTTCTCATATATGGTGTTTGGAATGGCATGTTTTCCTCATGCACACTTCTCTGCATTAAACTGGTTATCTACTACTTGGACAACCCCTTCTCATTCCTCATGTTTGACCTCCTTAAAATAAAAAACTGCTATACTCTCCTCCGCCACCGTTATATTAGTGTTGGCAGTCGCGTTCTTGGGACTTAACTGAGGTTATGTCACACGAGCCGTGCACCCAGTCAGCATCGGCATCCCTATCCCCTACCCTCGGACAGTATGCCGAAAGGTGGGGACAGTGACACCAGCTCTGATTGGGCGCAAGGCTCGTGTTACGCATCAACTTCGGCACTGGCACTTGTGGGGGTGCACACCTCTGCAACATCACTGGCACGAGAGGTGAGTATAGCTGTATTTTAACGGGGCCAAACATGAGGAAGGGTTGTTTTAGTAGTGGACAACCCCTTCAAGACCTTTTAACTTAAATTTTTACTAGACTTTTCTTGCTGCCTTCTCTGCTCTTTTAAAGTTGGTGTAGAAAATGGTATTTGGGCAAAAAAGTGATGTTAAATGAGTGCACCCTGTCCAATCCTTGTTTCCTCACTTGGAATTGTCAAATGAATTAATGTGATCTGCTGTCTACTAAATAATGTTTATTAACCACTTTTAGCTAATGATATACATAGTTACAAAGAATCTGTCCGCACAATTTTGTAAAGTAACTACAAGGCTGTAATGGCACTGTATACTGATTACATCTCCTTTGCTGAAGAAATCCGCTTTGTGGTGGTTCTTTAATCACCATATGTAGTCTTCTACTTTTTGTAAAAGGTTCATTTTTGCAAAACTTTTGTGACCTTATGGTTGATGTAGGCTTTTGATTGCAATGTGTGGCTAGCCTGATCATGCACCAGATTCATTAAGAGGTGCCTTTTAATGAATTTTGCAAACCGTACTCCATCTGACTTTTTTTTTTTTTTTGTCTTTTCTTTTCTAAAGTTGGCCAAACACCAGTGTTAATAAATAAGCAAACATGCAGAAATTATGACTACTCATTCCAGCTCGTCCATAAAAAAAAAAGTTTTTGTATTCATCCATAGTAAAAGTAATAAGCATATACATAGGCAGGGAGCACAGGCAGGACATGGCTTGGATCAGGCTACCATGTTCATCATACGCAAAGAATGCCTATAAACCCTTTTTAGTAGCATAACACACAGTGACCCGTAACGGCGGAAGATTTCTTATTTTTTAAAAACTCAATTTTAACTTCTTCACGACATATGACGTATATTTATTTTAAAGTACCATTGATTCCATGGTGCTGCACATGAGAACGGGTTACATACAAAACACAAATATAACTTATGATGACCAAATGAATAGTGACAGACCAGTACAGAGGGGAGAGGACCCTACCCTTGCGGGCTTACATTCTACAGGACATATGACGTATGTCTTTTGACACGCTGAGCCTGCACATGACTTCTGATTTAATCAGCTATCATGTGCCTTTAATACTCACAGGTGGAGCTGTTAGCCTGTTAAATTCCGCTGTAGGAGATTAACACATGCACATCATTCCACGTTCCCATCGGTGCGCTTGTGACATGTTCGTGGGGCGCCGATGGGTTGTCATGACAGCCGCACTGCTGTGTATAGGCACAATCGATCGGATGATCACAGCTTCAAGTCTTCTAACAAATACAGTAAAAAGTTTTGAAAGAAAAAAGTTCAAATCACCCCCGTTTGCCCTATATAAAATAAAACAACTAAAAAAAAAAAACACATTTAGCTTTGTTGGTTTCAGAAATGTCCGGTCTCTCAAAATATAAAATAATCCGATCGGTAAACGGCACAACAACAAAAAATGCTCCAGAATAACGTTTCTTTGGCCACTACAAAATTGCAATAAGGTGAAATCATAAACATTATACATACCCCAAAATGGTATTGGTGAAAACGTCAGCTCAGGGCTCGAAAATAAGCCCTCATCAACCTTAGAACCTGAAAAATGAAAAAGCTAAGCGTCTTGGAAAACTACAGGCAAATTTTTACATTTTCTTTTCACTACTTAATAACAAAAAACCTTTACATGATTGTGTTCTATGTGGCCCGATTCTATTATTCATTCTTATATTTCCTTTTGCGTCATGAGTCCATTGTGATGATTTGTGATCTGTATACTTCCCTTGTATTTTTACAATGGTGTCACTGTAGAGGCTACTTTTATTGTACTTGCTTATCATATAGTTTATGTCAATTCTAGCGCATTGTTATAACTATGCCAGTTTACTCGCTTTTTGTGCTATGTTGCGACCCACTATCATGTTCCCTCCCCTATCTATACATTTCAATTTTGTTACTGAGCTGGACTCTCTAGGTAACATTGTGAATTTGCACCATGCACTTTAGGGCTATTTTTGTACACTATTAAGCCTCTGTGATATCCAGGGTGAACCATTGCGGTTGTGCGCGTCCGCGGTGGTGTGCGTCTGAGTGCTCTGGCCGCAGGGCGTCTCCATGTCTCTGTGCACACCGGGATAATTTTATGCCGTCTGTGCATATGTTGACATGATGCCCGGGCTGTGTGGAGGACCTGGCATGCGCCGCTATAACCGCTTCCATTGGTTCCCAAGCTCCACGTGACACCTCACATGGGCTATTTTAAGATCCTACTCCTCACCACTTACTATCCCATTGAGAAAGCGGCATCAGTGCCTGCTAAACGCGCGTCGGGGGCGGACGTCTGGCTGTGAGGCACTCTCTCTGGCACCTTATTCATCCTGGTAAGCTCAGCTACTAATATTGGCATATATTTTCTACTTGTTAGTTTAACATGCCTTATTTCTTTGGGTCACTGGACCAGGGCTTTTAATGTTACCGGGTTTGGTTGTCAGAGGGGCTATCCCTCTTTTTGCCTGCATGTTCCTTGGTGAACTATGGTTACTCTATTTCTGATACTTATGTATTTTCTGTACTTTGAATAAAAATGTAAATTTGCTAATCCTTTTTCACAGTGTACTCCTTTTTCCTCTGGTGTTGTCATTATGATTGGAGTTGGTGTAGTCTTTTTTGCTGGGAGGCTCACCAGGTGGTGGTGTTTTCCCGTGCATTATCATGCAACTGGTTCTGTTTCTAATGATTGGGATCTGTGTACGCGTACTGACCAGGAGAATCATATTGCCAGGTCAATTTTACCATCTAGTGAACATTTTAACCCCTTAATGACTGGAGCTTTTTTCGTTTTTCGCTCCCCTTCTTCCCAGAGCCATAGTAACGTAGTTGGGCCGAAAAAAGACATTAGTCCATCCAGTTCAGCCTATAAAATTCTGTCAGAATTAATCCCCAGATCTACGTCCTTCTAAAGAACCTAACAATAACTGTAAGATACAATATTGTTACGCTCCAGGAAGACATCCGGGCCTCTCTTGAACCCTTCAACTGAGTTCGCCATCACCACCTCCTCAGGCAAGGAATTCCAGATTCTCACTGCCCTAACTAAAGAATCCTTCTCTATGTTGGTGGAAAAACCTTTTCTCCTCCAGACTCAGAGAATGCCCCCTTGTGACCGTCACCTTCCTTGGTATAAACAGATCCTCGGAGAGATATTTGTATTGTCCCCTTATATACTTATACATGGTTATTAGATCGCCCCTCAGTCATCTTTTTTCTAGACTAAATAATCCTAATTTTGCTAATCTCTCTGGGTATTGTAGTTCCCCATCCCCTTTATTAATTTTGTTTCCCTCCTTTGTACCCGCTCTAGTTCCATTATATCCTTCCTGAGCACCGGTGCCCAAAACTGTACACAGTACTCCATGTGCCGTCTAACCAGAGATTTGTACAGAGGCAGTATAATGCTCTCATCATGTGTATCCAGACCTCTTTTAATGCACCCCATGATCCTGTTTGCCTTGGCAGCCGCTGCCTGGCACTGGCTGCTCCAGTTTAGTTTATAATTAACTAGGATCCCCAAGTCCATCTCCATGTCAGATTTACCCAGTGGTTTCCCGTTCAGTGTGTAATGGTGATATTGATTCCTTCTTCCCATGTGTATAACCTTACATTTATCATTGTTAAACTGCATCTGCCAGCTTTCGGCCCAAGTTCCCAACTTATCCAGATCCATCTGTAGCAGAATACTATCTTCTCTTGTATTGACTGCTTTACATAGTTTTGTATCATCTGCAAATATCGATATTTTACTGTGCAAACCTTCTACCAGATCGTTAATAAATATGTTGAAGAGAATGGGTCCCAACACCGACCCCTGCAGGACCCCACTGGTCACAGCGACCCAGTTAGAGAATATACCATTTATAACCACCCTCTGCTTTCTATCACTAAGCCAGTTACTTACCCATTTACACACATTTTCCCCCATTCCCCCAGACCCAGCATTCTCGTTTTGTGTACCAACCTCTTGTGAGGCACGGTATCAAACGCTTTGGAAAAATCAAAATATACCACATACAATGACTCACCTTGGTCCAGTCTATAGCTTACCTCTTCATAAAAACTGATTAGATTGGTTTGACAGGAGCGATTCCTCATAAACCCATGCTGATGTGGAGTTAAACAGTTATTCTCATAGAGATAATCCAGAATAACATCCCTCAGAAACCCTTCAAATATTTTACTAACAATAGAGGTTAGACTTACTGGCCTATAATTTCCAGGTTCACTTTTAGAGCCCTTTTTGAATATTGGTACCACATTTGCTATGCGCCAGTCCTGTGGAACAGACCCTGTTGCTATAGAGTCTCTAAATATAAGAAATAATGGTGTGTCTATTACATTGCTTAGTTATCTTAGTACTCGTGGGTGTATGCCATCCGGATCCGGAGATTTATCTATTTTAATCTTATTTAGCCGGATTTGCACCTCTTCTTGGGTTAGATTGGTGACCCTTAACCCCTTCACCCCCAAGGGTGGTATGCACGTTCATGACTGAGACAATTTTTACAATTCTGACCACTGTCCCTTTATGAGGTAATAACTCTGAAACGCTTCCATGGATCTCGGTGATTCTGACATTGTTTTCTCGTGACATATTGTACTTCATGTTATTGGTAAAATTTCATTCAAATAACTTGCGTTTATTTGTGAAAAAAACGGAAATTTGGCGAAAATTTTGCAATTTTCCAACTTTGAATTTTTATGCCCTTAAATCAGAGATACGGCACACAAAAAACTTGGTAAGTAACATTTCCCACATGTTTACATCAGCACAATTTTGAAACCAAAATTTTTTTTTTGTTAGGAAGTTATAAGGGTTAAAAATTGACCAGCGATTTCTCATTTTTTGCAACACCATTTTATTTTTACGGACCACATCACATTTGAAGCCACTTTGAGGGGTCTATATGATAGAAAATACCCAAAAGTGACACCATTCTAAAAACTGCACCCCTTAAGGTGCTCAAAACCACATTCAAGAAGTTTATTAACCCTTCAGGTGCGTCACAGGAATTTTTTGAATACCGTATATACTCGTGTATAAGTCGAGATTTTCAGCCCATTTTTTTGGGCTGAAAGTCCCCCTCTCGACTTATACACGAGTCATATACCGGGGGGGATCGGCGGGGGAGGGGGAGCTGGGGTGTCAGATCATACTCACCCTTCTCTGCAGCTCCCCTGCTTGTTACATGTTGTCGGCACTGCTCTCTTCCTGCTTCAGCTGTCAAACGGTACCCGCTCATTAAATATGCGCATATTTAATGAGCGGTTACCACGTGACCGCTGAACCAGGAAGAGAGCAGTGCCGACAACATGTAACAAGCAGAGGAGCTGCAGAGACAAGCGCCAGGACCCGGTGAGTATGAAGGGGGTTTGGGAGGCATATTCACCTTTCCCTGCGCTCTGCTGTCTTGCGTCCTCTGCAGTGACATTCAGGTCAGAGAGCGCTATCACTCTCTGCCTGCACAGTCACTGCAGAGCGCAACGCTGATGAGCAGGGGGCAGCGACTGAGGTGAGCATACAGGTTTTTGGTTTTTTTTTTTGTTTTTTTTTTTGTAAGGGAGGCAGCGGCAGCAGCAACATGATGAGGCCACTCACTGTGCAGAAAAGCTGGGGCCACTCACTGTGCACCCTCGACTTATACGCGAGTCAATACATTTTTCCCAGTTTTTTTGAGGTAAAATTAGGGGGGTCGACTTATACACGGGTCGACTTATACACGAGTATATACGGTATTTAAAAAAAAAAAAAAAAAATGAATATCTAACTTTTTTTCACAAAAAAAATACTTCAGGTGCAATTTTTTTATTTTACCAAGGGTAACAGGAGAAATTGGACTGCAAAAGTTATTGTGCAATTTGTCCTGAGTCCGCTGATACCCGATATGTCGGGGGGAACCACTGTTTCGGCGCATGGCAGAGCTCAGAAGGGAAGGAGCGCAGTTTGACTTTTTCAATGCAAAATTGGCTGGAATTCAGATCGGACGCCATGTCACGTTTGGAGAGCCTCTGATGTGTCTAAACAGTGGAAACCCCCCACAAGTGACCCCATTGTGGAAACTAGACCCCCCCCCCCCAAGGAACATATCTAGATATGTGGTGAGAACTTTGAACCCACAAGGGCTTCACAGAAGTTTATAACGTACAGCGGTACAATTAAAAAATCATATTTTTTTCCACAAAAATGATCTTTTCACCCCCAATCTTTATTTTCCCCAAGGGTAACAGGACCCTAAAAGTTATTGTGCAATTTGTCCTGAGTACGCTGATACCCCACATGTGGGGGTAAACCACTATTTGGGCGCATGGCAGAGCTCGGAAGGGAAGCAGCACCATTTGACGTTTTTGGCTGGAATTGAGATCGGACACCATGTCGCGATTGGAAAACCCCTGATGTACCAAAACGGTGGAAACCCCCCCACAAATGACACCATTTTGGAAACTAGACCCCCCCCAAGGAACTTATCTAGTTGTGTGGTGAGCACTTTGACCCCTCCAGTGATTCACAGAAGTTTATAACGCCCGGGCGTGAAAATAAAAAATTCGTAGTTTTTCCACAAGCATGATCTTTTAGTCACCAATTTTTTTTTTTTTTTTTTTTTTCCCAGGGTACCAGGAGAAATTGAACCCCAAAAGTTGTCCAATTTGTCCTGAGTACGCGGACACCCCATATGTGGGAGAAAACTACTGTATGGGCACACGTCGGGGCTCGGAAGGGAAGTAGTGACGTTTTGGAATGCAGACTGATTGAATGGTCTGCGGGTGTCATGTGCGTTTGGAGAGCCCTTGATGTACCTAAACTATTGAAACTCCCCACAAGTGACCCCATTTTGGAAACTAGACCCCCCCCCCAAGGAACTTATCTAGATGTGTGGTGAGAACTTTGAACCCCCAAGTGCTTCACAGAAGTTTATAACGCCTGGGCGTGAAAATTAAAAAAAATCATTTTTTTTTTCCACAAAAATGATATTTTTTGCCCCCAATTTTTTATTTTCCTAAGGGTAACAGGAGAAATTGGACCCCAAAAGTTGTTTTGCAATTTGTCCTGAGTAGGCTGATACCCTACATGTGGGGGTAAAACACTGTTTGGGCGCATGGCAGAGCTTGGAAGGGAAGGAGCACCATTTGACTTTTTCAACTCAGAATTGGCTGGAATTGAGATCAGACGCCATGTTGCATTTGGAGAGCCCCTGATGTGCCCAAACAGTGTAAACCCCCAATTCTAACTCCAACCCTAACGCCAACACACCCCTAACCCTAATCTCAGCCCTAACCCTAGCCCTGGCCCTAGCCCTAGCCCTAACCCTAATGGGAAAATGGACATAAATACATTTTCTTTTATTATTTTTCCCTATCTAAGGGGGTGATAACGGGGGGTTTGATTTACTATTTATGGCGGGTTTTATGTTTGGCAGCTGTCACACGCTAAAAGACGCTTTTTATTGTAAAAAATAGTCTATGCATCACCACATATTGAGAGCTATAATTTTTCCGTATTTTGACTCACCGAGTCATGTGAGGTCTTATTTTTTGCGGGACAAGTTGACGTTTTTATTGGTACCATTTTTGGGCACGTGACATTTTTTGATCGCTTTTTATTCCGATTTTTGGGACGCAGAATGAACAAAAACCAGCGTTTCATGAATTTCTTTTGGGGGGGTGCGTTTACACCGTTCCCGCGTGCGGTAAAATTGATAAAGCAGTTTTATTCTTCGGGTCAGTACGGTTACAGCGATACCTCATTTAGGTCGTTTTTTTTATGTTTTGTCGGTTTTATGCAATGAAAACTTTTAAATAAAAAATTATTTTTGCATCGCTTTATTCTGCGAGCTATAACTTTTTTATTTTTTTGCGGATGACGCTGTATGGCAGCTCGTTTTTTGCGGGACAAGATGACGTTTTCAGCGGTACCATGGATATTTATATGCGTCTTTTTGATCGCACGTTATTGCACTTTTTGTTTGGCGGTATGATAATAAATCATTATTTTTTTTGCTTCGATTTTTATTTTTTAAGGGGATCGCTAAAGGGGTTAACTAATGGGACAGTTTTATAGGGCAGGTCGATACGGACGCGGCGATACCTAATATGTGTACTTTCATTGTTTTTTTTTGTTTTATTTCCAAAAAATAGATTTATCGGGGGAAATTTTTTTGTTTTTCTAATTTATTTGGCGATATTTTTTTTTTTTATATAAACATTATTACATTCTCCCAGGTGGGACATCACTGTCCTGTGGGCGCCGCTGATCGCTGAGACGTACTATCCCGTCCATGGGCATAGGGGACCGGGTCCCATGGACGGGATAGTACGTCTGATGTCAGGAAGGGGTTAATATAGGGTTTTCTTTGTCTCTGGGCATTTCACCTAGCATTTCATTGTCCACCGTGAATACCGTGGAGAAGAAGGTATTTAATATTACCTTTTTCCTCATCTACAACCATACTTTCCTCACAATTTTTAATGGGCCTACTCTTTCACTTATGATTCTTTTACTATTGAAATAGTTGAACAGCTTGAGATTAGTTTTACTCTCCTTAGCAATGTGCTTCTCTGTTTCCTTTTTGGTAGCTTTAATTTTAGTTTTTTAGATAAATTATTTTTCTCCCTATAGTTTTTTACAGTTTCAACGGTGCCATCCTGCTTTAGTAGTTTAAATGCTTTCTTTTTACTGGGGTCTAAGAAGTAAGGTTTCTCCTTGCGGAGAGTGACATGCCAGCTGTGGCTTGTCAAGGTAAGGAGACTTATTCGCCGTGCAATGCTCCTCTGGGAAAATAATATGCAAATTGCCTCTTCAGAAAGAAAGAGGACTTTTACTCTACAGCGCCACCTATTGGTAGTAGCGATCCTACAAGTCACAATCAACCCTTTCTCGTTAAAGGGTTGATTGTGACTTGTAGGATCGCTACTACCAATAGGTGGCGCTGTAGAGTAAAAGTCCTCTTTCTTTCTGAAGAGGCAATTTGCATATTCTTTTTACTGTTAATTGCCCCTCTTACTACATTGTTTAGCCACATTGGGTTTTTCCTATTTCTTGTCCTTTTATTCCCACAAGGTATAAACCGCTTACAGTGACTATTAAGGATGTTCTTAAACATTTCCCATTTATTTCCTGTATTCTTATTTCTGAGGACATTGTCCCAGTCAACCAGATTAAGGGCATCTCTAAACTGGTCAAACTTTGCCTTCCTAAAGTTCAGTGTTTTTGTGACTCCCTGACATTTCCCCCCTAGCAAAAGACAAGTGAAACTGTACAATATTGTGGTCGCTATTTCCTAGATGCCCAACAACCTGCAGACTTGTTATTCTCTCAGGTCTATTAGATAGTATTAGGTCTAGCTTTATTTTTCCGTCAATATGGCCATGTGAGGGCTTTTTTCTGCGGGACGAGTTGTACTTTTGAACGATACCATTGGTTTTACCATGTTGTGTAACAGAGAATGGGAAAAAACTCTTAAGTGCGGTGAAATTGCAAAAAAGTGCAATCCCACACTTGTTTTTTGTTTGGCTTTTTTGCTAGGTTCACTAAATGCTAAAACTGACCTGCCATTATGATTCTCCAGGTCATTAGAGTTCATAGACTCCAAACATGTCTAGGTTCTTTTTTTATGTAAGTGGTTAAAAATACCAAAGTTTGCTGCTAAAAAAAAAAAAAATTGCTTCATTTTCCAAGACCTGTAGCGTCTCCATTTTTTGTGGCCTCGGGTTGGGTGAGGGCTTATTTTTTGCGTGCCGAGCTGACATTTTTAATGATACTATTTTTGTGTAGATACGATCTTTTTATCGCCCGTTATTGCATTTTAATGCATTGTCGTGGCGACAAAAAAACGTAATTCTGTCGTTTTTCTTTTTTTCCTCCCTACACCGTTCAGTGATCAGGTTAATGCTTTTTATTATTATTATTATTATTATTATTATTATTATTATTAATAATAGATTGGGTGACTGAACGCGGCGATACCAAATATGTGTAGGTTTGATTTATTTTTTTATTTTGAATGGAGAAAATGGGTGGTGATTTGAACTTTTGTTTTTTTTTTATTTATTTTTTCATATTTTTAAAAACTTGCTTAGATCGCCTCTATGTAGCAGATTTACTGCATTACCGTGAGCGCTAACAACAGGGTGGCACTCATAGTTATCCAGCATCAACAACCATAAAGGTCTCCAGGAGGCCTCTGGTTGTTATGCCGACGAACCAGTGATCCCCAGATCACGTGTCGAGGGTCACTGGTGAGCGCATTTCCGGCTGGATGGCTGGGAGCGCTTGTTAAATGCCGCTGTCAGTTTGACAGTGGCACTTAACTAGTTAATAGCCGCGGGCGTATCGCGATTCCGCCTGCGGCTATTGCGGGCACATGTCAGCTGTTCAAAACCCTCATCAAGCGGAGATCTGACCTTGGATGTACTTTTCCGTCCGATAGCAGAAAGGGGTTAAATGATAAAAACAATTTTCACCTCACCTGGATTTTTTATTTTTTGCTCTTCCAGTACACTATATGGCAAAATGAATGGTGTCACATTGAAGTACAACTTGTCCCACAAAAAACTAGCCCTCATACCAGCTATATTGACAGAAAAATAAAAGTTATGGCTCTTGGTAGAAGGGGAGGAGAAGTTGAAAAATGTCCCGGGGTGTGAAAGGGTTAATGCCCGCAGCTTCCTTTGGTGGTAGCAGATATGTGCCAGAGGGTTTTTATTAAAGGGAACTTGTCATATGAAAAAAAAAATGTGGTTAGTCTGCTGCTAATAGCATTCTGAATCTGCCTGGCTCCCGCACTTACAGCCCCGCTGCCGGGAGTGAATGAACTTTATTCATCCTGACAGCAATCGGCATTCAGTTATAGTGGCGCGCCCGTCATTGACTGACAGCAGGCTTAGCTTTAGGGCTGCTGTCGGCCAATGTTGGGGAGTGCAGCTACAGTCGCCGTTCCCTATATACAAAGCAATGACTGAAACCGCACCGGCGACGCCTATGACTGAATGCTGAACGCTGCCAGGAGGAATAAAGTTACTTTCCTCCTGGTATCGGAGCTCTAACTGTGGGTGCCATATAGACCCCATAATCTGCATGTTAATAGCGTTTTTTTCATGTGAACGGTTGCTTTTAAGATAACCTGAAGAATAAAAAAAAGTCCTATCAGTTACAAACTGCAAGGTTGTGCTCAGGTTGCCAGCCTAAGTCCACTTATTAGCAATTGTGTAGTAGTAATGTTTGAAAAATTGGGTATTTATGCATTTTTCAACTTTTATTTTTTTTATTTGCCTCATCTAGGTATATCCTCTGATGAATGCACTTAATGGAGCAAGTTGAGCATATCTGAAAGACCTTTCTTCTATCAATCTGGATGCACCTACCTGTTTTATGTTAAGTTGGAGATATGTAACATGAGAGTGTCTGGACTTTGGTGCTGCAGCATCTCGTTATCACAACATGGATAATCTATCCCGCTATATGTGGGTTTGTGTCAGAACACCAAAAGGAGCAGTTGTAACTTTGTTTATGCAATTCTGTGGCATGTTCCCCCCCAAATAGTGTTGAGGGTGCCATAGGACATTTTTTTTAGTAATTAAAATAACCAAAAGCATCTCAAATATTTTCTTCCTGTTCAGTTAGTGGTGCATCCGTTCATCTATGGAGGCAGAGCAATATATATATTTTTTTAATTGCATTCCAGTGCAATCCTTCATATTCACACTTTTTTTTTTTTAGTCTATACCTCTGACCAAATATTGCATCTTACCTACCAGTTATTGTGCAATACCATTTGCTATACTGTGCCAACGACAACCACTTTGCACATTACCTCGATCTCACCAGCTCTACCTGAGGTGAAAACCACTTTCTAAAAACTATCCTGATAATCATTACTACTGTTATAGTGTTCTTGGTTTTGCATTTTTCCTGTTTTTCCCACACCTTTATAACATAGTTATGAAAAATATTGCGGGTCTCAATAGTTTAACAAACAACATAATAAGTTTGCCACTTTATAACAAGGCAACTATCTGCCCATTTTTCATGTCTGATTTTTATTCCCAGTTCTAGTACTTTTCTGCTTGGGAGTCTAAAATATATGTCAGTAATAAACGTGGGATATTGTGTTTATATTTTTCACCTTTCTATTTAACTTTCGAGAGAAATGTGAAGATATAACCCATTAGGTCACTGGGCCTTCAAATACACTCCAAAACAAGTTAATATTCCTGAACTTAAGACATTAACATACTTCACAATTTCCTGTGTATGCTTATGTTAAAGCATTTTGTGTAATAATCTTTAATAAATATTTCATTTGGAATTCTTTTTTAACATTTGTAAGCATCTTTATGTGCTATATGTATGTGAGTAGGTTTTGGGGGAGGTGGGCACTCTTCATGGGGAGGGCGTGCACCTCTTCAAGAATGAGGAATATCTGACTCAAACATACCCTCTGATCAAGACAGGCAAGAAAATCGAAAATCACCTGTCTTGACGAGGGGCCCTTAGCGCTTTACAAGTTTTGCAAGCCAGTTGGACCCCTTTTCCCACACTTTCGTTTTGATTTAGTTGCATCCAAAGCTAGACAATGTATACTTTTATAAGTCTTTCATTGGATGATGACCTATTTATTAAATCAGGTTTTTATTCTAAATGTTGTTTTTTCTATCTTTTTATTAAAAAAGGAGAAACAAATGAAATCTTCAATTCTTATTGTTCAGTGTTCTCTTCAGAAGACTGTTCAGCAGTCGCATTATTGTTACATTGACAAATACAATAGAGAATTATTTTTTTTTGTTTGGTTATATCGTGCCATCATCTTCTGCAGCGCTTTGTTATTATTATTTTAGTGCCATTTATTCCATGGTGCTTTACATTTGAGGGGTATACATAATATAAAACAAGTACAGTAATCTTAAACAATACAAGTCACGACTGGTACAGAAAGAGACGACCCTGCCTGTGAGGAATCACAATCTTTACAGACATCATCATCACTGTCCCCATTGGGGCTCACAATTGGAATTCCTTATCAGTATGTCTTTAAAGTGTGGGAGGAAACACATATAAATACTAGAAGAACATACAACCTCCTAGCAGATGTTGGTGGGATTTGATACAAGGGCCTCCCAGCGCTGCCAAATTGTGCCACCATGCTGCACTCAATACACCTCTTGATGAGGCACATACACTGTGAGAAGAAAATACCAGTCTTCATGTAGAGATAATTAGCTGGGTAAAGAAGCAAAGATAACTAAGCAGCACAGTCTTCAATTTGTATAAATGCACACGTGGTCATGGGCTTTACTAGCTCCGTCATTAATACCCATGTTTTACATGCTTTGAAAGTAAAACTCTGCCATTGTGCATATAGGTCCTTTGCTTCCCATAAGTTTGTTCTCCAGTTCAGTAAATGTATAACACATAATGTGTCCCCCATCAGCAACTTTATTTTTTAGTAAAAGCTAGTGGTGATGCAACGATTAGGAAAGCATTATTTTTTTTTTTTTAATGGCAATCCTAAAATACGATGCTTTCCTTGCTCAGCAGGTTCCCTCGAGCGTGAACCACTTGAGACACCTCCCTCCTCTTGTCAACTCCAGTCATAAATGACAATTCTCATTTCTCGGCTTCCGTCTAGAGGAGCTGCTTTTCCTGTTCTTAAAGACATTTTGTCTCGATCCATTAAAAGCTGAATAGTTCAGTAATCTAGGCAGCAAGGGATATGTTTTAAAATGCTGTAAAATAGTTTAAAAACTTTTATACTATATTGTTAGACACTTGATGATGGGTGTTATATCTGAAATGTTTCTATCTACACCTATTTGTGTTCTAAACATTTTTATGTGCCATACAGTCTGTACTTCGTACCTTAGGCCAGGGGTCACACTTGCAAGTGCAATGTGAGAAACTTGCGCAAGTGTCTCACCTTCATACCCTGCACTGCCGCCGGCATGCGGGACCAGAGCATGCGGCTGCATGTATTTCTATGCAGGTGAACACTCCGATCCGAACCGCCGACGGTAGTGCCGGGTATTCAGGCGAGACACTTGCGTGAGTTTCTCGCATTGCACTCGCAAGTGTGACCCCAGCATAACAGACACAATTGCACAGAGTTACTGTTCAAACCAAGTACAGGCACTTGGTGCATCAAGGTGTGGTCAATCACTTATATAAGCCATACCACCTGCTTGGTTTCCCTTTATCTCCCCCTTCCCCCCACTCTTCTTTGACCACTCTGGCTTCCTAGGGCCAGAGAAGAGTGGAGATAAATGGAAACCAAGCAGGTAAGAAGCTGCACTTGTATGTGTGGCCCCACAGTGAAGCACCGAGCGCCTGTACTTGGTTTGAACAGTTATTCTGTGCTGACAGATTCCCTTTAAGTTGTGATTTATCATGACTATTCTCTTAAAAATATCATGTCTCTGGCATGAACACAGTCAAATCGACACTACACAACGGAATTGCTGTTTTTTTCCTCCACAAGACGCTGTAGAATTTATTTGTATTTAATGATTCAGGACAAATGCACAATCCACCAAGCCGTTGTCTCGCTCTTCTGTTTGGTCCAGAGTGGTACATGCTTAGTTGCGGCTGGTTGAAGGGGACCAAATCCTGTGTAGGGTCGATGTGGTTCCTTTTCACCAGCTACAACCAGGCAAAATCTGCCATTACTTACATACACTAAGTAAATTAATGCTGAAATCTAAGCATGACTAGTAGTGATGAGCGCGTATACTCGTTGCTCGGGTTTTCCCGAGCATGCTCGGGTGGTGAGTATTTTGGCGTGCTCGGAGATTTAGTTTTCATCGCCTCAGCTACATGATTTGCGACAGACAGCCTGAATACGTGTGTGGAATGCCTGTTTGTTAGGGAGTTCCCACATTTATTCAGCCTGTCTACAAGTCGCAAATCATGCAGATAAGACTGAAAGCTAAATCTCCGAGCACGCCAAAATACTCGGAGACCACCCGAGTATGCTCAGGGACATCCGAGCAACAATGCTACTCGCTCATTATCTTCTGTACAGACACTTTGTAGGAAATCCTGTAACATTTTGCAGATTATTCACGCCATATTTATTGTACATATAATGTACCGTCCAGGAAGCTGTTACACCTTAACCCCTTAGTGACAGAGCCAAATTCTAAAAATCTGACCAGTGTCACTTTGTGGTAATAATTCTGGAACACTTTGACAAATTCCAATGATTTTGAGATTGTTTTTTTTCGTGACACATTATACTTTATGATAATGGCAAATTTAGGATGATATGTTTTGTGTAGTGTTTATAACAAAATGTCAGAAATTTGACAAATGTAAAAATAATTAGTGATTTTCAAACTTTGATTATCCCTTTAATTCAGATAGTCATACCATAGCAAAACAAATAAATCCCACATGTCTGCTTTACATCAGCACCATTTCTAAAATGTTATTTTATTTTGTTAGCATTTTAGGAGGTTTAAAAATGTAGCAGTAATTTTTTTCATGGAAATTTACAAAATTATTTTTTGAGGGACCTATCCAGGTTTCAAGTGACTTCAGAGGTCATATATATTTTGGAAAAACCCAAAAGTGATACCATTTTAAAAACAGCACCTCCAGACATACTGAAAACTGCTGTTGGGTAGTTTATTAACCCTTCAAGTGGTTTTCAGGAATTAATACAAAATGGCATGATAGGAATGAAAAAAAGTTGACTTTTACCACCAAAATGCTGCTGACTTTTGAACAGGCCACTATAGCCGGCAGACGCTAAGGCCGCTATTTGCTCGTGAATTGCCATGGCAAACATCAGGACCACACAATCATGACCTCAGGGTGCAGATGGGGATAAACAGGGAGAAGCCACACGCTTTGAAACATTTATATGATAGTCATTGACAGCAGCATCTAAGGGGTTAAACAGATATGGACGGTGCCAATGCTGATCATGGCTAATGCAGCAAGTTGTCACCTACAGTATACAGCCAACAGCTGCTGGATTGTCACCTGTAAAAACCACAAAGAGGAAAAAATCCTCCAAAAAATTAAGGAAAAAAACAGACAGGCCTAAATGCATCTGCACTATAAGGCCAGTTTCACACGTCAGTGGCTCCGGTACGTGTTGTGACAGTTTTCTCACGTACCGGAGACACTGACACATATAGACACATTCTCAGGAATGGGTCTATGCAGATGTCAGTGTGTTTTCATGGACCGTGTGTCCGTGTGCAAAACACGCTGACATGTCCGTTTTTGTGCAACAGCACGGATCACACGGACCCATACAAGTCAATGGGTCCGTGTAAACATCTACCGCACACGGATGCTAATTTTTCCAGCACACGGATGTACACACGGACATACGGATAGCACATGGATGTCACACGGATGGCCTACGTATCCACATGGACACGGATCGCTCCTGTACCGTTTTTTTCGGTACCGGAATTATCTGGTCGTGTGAAACTGGCCTAACAGGGTGCAGCGTTTCATTAGGTATTTATGCACCTGTGCAGCTGCCATTTTACTTGGGTCCGCTGCACCCCGTAAGGCTATGTGCACACACTTCGGTTTTTGCTGCGGATCTGCAGTAGTTCTGCAGACAGTGTACAGTAGCATGTAAATCTATGTGATTTACATTCTGCTGTGCTCATGCTGCGGATTTTTAACTGCGGAAAAGCTGCGGTTTTGAATCCGCAGAAAGAATTGACATGTCATTCTTTTCTGCGTATGCTGCGGTTTACCATCTCCATTGTAGAGGTGATAAACCGCAGGTCATTTTACCTGCGGTTCCGCAGCGTGTGCACACAGCCTTAGGCCGGGTTCACACTAACCGACACAAAATACGGTCAGTATTTTACATGCGTAATACGGTTGAATGACCCCTAAACAGTGCTCCGTATGTCATCCGTATGGTGAGATTTTCTCGCAGGCTTGCAAAATGGACATATAATGGAGCCCTATGACAGGGTTTATAACAGAAACTAAATAATAGATATAGACACATAGAATGCGCATATATATATATATAATGTATATGTATATGTGTATTCTATGTGTCTATATCTATTCTTTCGTTTCTTTATTAAACCTGTCAGTATGAGTTTACTGTATAGCGCACTGAATTGCCGGCTTTGCTAAAAGACACCGGGTGCGTATTTCTCGCAAGTCACATGTGTGGTCCGTGTGTAATCCGTATTTTTTGCGCACCCATAGACTTGCATTGGCGTACTACGGGCGTAGTATGCTGACAATCGCAGCATGCTGCGATTGGCACGGAGCGTAGAATACGGATGAGAAATATACGGCTGGTGCGAGTGACCCCATAGAGAATCATTGGTCTGTGTCTAATGCGTGCTTTTAGCGCCTCTCACTCAGCCGTATTCCTCGCCAGTGTGATCCCGGCCTTATATTGCAGATGCATTTAGGCCTGTCTGTTTTTTTCCTGGATTGTCACCTGTGTGGGGAGGCTATTCTCTTAAATCTCAGGTCAGTTAAGACGTATTGGCGGTCATAAAGGGGTTCATTTTCACATCATATCTATAATCCTGTATTTTAGATCTGGTATATGTCCATTTTGTTACATACATCATAATGGTTTCAAAATTCAGCTTTTTAATTTGTTGCTAGATCTTCATAGGGGTTGAAGTGGAGTTTTTCTGATACCGAACTGAACATGTTAGTAAATAGTGGATGTTGCATTGCTGGCCATACACATCACATAAATATTGGAACATTAGACCCAACACATCCAAGGTTTGTTTCTTTATTTCAGAATGCTCAGCTCTACAGAGGTAAAGCTTGTATGTGATCTGTCAGCTAGCAGCCAACTATCAAGGATAGATCATCAGTTTCAGATTGGGAGTCTGTAACACCCTGCACCATGTATCGGCAGATTGGTTGACACAGTTCTGAACTGCCGATCCAACTGCAGCACCAATCAGTGTCACAATCCAAACCGATCTGATACTGATGGATCTCTCCCAAAGATTTGTCATCAGTATGGGCCTTTATGTATGTTTTTTAAAATGTGTGCTTTCCCTGTGGAGGAACTGAAGACCTTTTCCATGAACAGGGTCACTGTACTAAAACCTTGTGGTGTTATAGGTAGAAATAATTTAATCGCAAATTTAACAAAGATCATGATCTCTATGATTCTAAAACCAATGATATAGATTCTAATGAGATGAATCCTTTAGGTACTATACATCAGTAATGGCTGGATAATTGGCAGCAATCCTGCGTTCTTTGCTGGTGTTTCTAAAGTTTTATAGAGAAGTCTTAGGAAGTGTTCATTGTGTTTCTGCAGTGCAACTGTTACCTCCAGCATTCCCCCTAAAAACGTGATCCAGCTGGCCCAGTGAGGATGCCATATTATGGACTGCAGGGACAGAGTGCACTGGTTTCACTTTTTTTTTTTGGTGTCCATTTTCTCAGACAGATCCCTGAAAGGTAGCAGACCACTTTTCTGTGCCTGTCTGAAAAAAAACAGAGTTCACTTGAACCCATGTGTGTCATTTCCATCTATGACGCTGTCTGGGGTTCATCTGAATCCCCTTTAGGGGGGAGTCAGGCAGAGCCACTGAATGTACTGCGGCAAAATTCCAGAAAGAACACACTACATTTTAAGAAATCCACCACAGACTTAAAACACTGATTTGTAGCATTTTTAGGTTTACAGAAAATCCTTTTTTATTTGTATATTTGTATTTTTATTGTGTATACAGCTAAAATTGTGTTTTGTGTTTTTTTTTTTTTTTTTTTTTTTTTTTTTCAATAACCAAAACCAGTAATAGATTTGAATGAAATGTGCTATATAAGGGGAAGGACTTGCTGATTTTCTACTGAATGAATTTTTAGCTCTAAACCTGCGTCTCAAACTTCATCAAACACTGCGTGCATGATATCACCTTTAGACTAAGGTCATACGAGCAATTTTAAAATTGTTTGATTTTTTTTTCATCCGTATTATTAATTTCCATTGTTATTGATTGAAATATGTTCATAATAATTGGATGCTACATAGATGACAATACGGGATACAATTTTTTTTATTTGTATTTTTTGCGCACCCATAGACTTGAATACACAGGTCTCATTTGAAAGAGAAAAGAGACTGATACATGGTGCAAATTTTGTTTTCGTCACACACATTCGGTCCATGTGAAATACTGTCAGCCGAACAACCCGATTGAATACTATTAGTCCTAGCACTATAAGTGTTAAACTTTTTTTATTTTTTTATGGACAGCAATTAGAATGAAAATAGGGTCATATGAACGAACCCCCTCATGGGGGGTTAACTGTTCTTTGCGACAACTTTTTTCTTTGTATTTTCCTGGTTTTATTTGTAGCAGCAAACATTTTGACCTGATTGTAGGCTGTGAATCAGTAGGTAAATATGAAATGCACTAGACAAACTACATTTTTTTTTAGTTGAGTTTCAAACTATTGTCTTTTTTTTTTTTTCTTAAAAGTGAAATTTTCTAGGTGTCATATTTTTTATTTTTTTTATTTTTATTTTTAGAAAATAATATACTTCTGAGCTAAATATCCCCTTTATTGTATGATGCCTTCAATTAGGGAAGCATAGGAATCCTGACAGGTCTACTTGTATTCTACAACAACCTTGACACTTAAACACATGTTACTACAACCATGTGGGAAAAAAAGATATTTCTTCCATGTCCAGCTGAGATCCCACCATCAGGTTACATACTTCTTAACATTCCATAGCCATGTGAATCAATATGGGCATATAAAGAAGTATGGTTCCTAAAGGTGAAAATAGATGATACTTCACAATAAACGTTTTCTTTGCATTAGGCTTTTTCTGTGAAGAAGAACAGAAAATATCCATGACATAAATAAAACTAGCCACTTATATAAATTAGACTAAAGGCATAGGGAGGCTAATGGAGAACTGGAAACAGTGTGGAGCACCAAACAACTGTACTCAGTTTGAACAGTCATTCTGTGCGAATAGTCCCTTTAAAGGACCCAAGCTGGTTAAAAATGAAATAATAAAATCAGTGATCCTTCCATCGTTCCCTCACGGCTCCTGTACCAGGGGCCTTATCCAATCTCCGCCAGTCTGTGCCTCCTAGTCCTGTCCGACAAACCAGAGACTACAGTATATGCATAACTGACAATCCAATGGCAGGTCGCCACTGTATCCAGTATTTGGCTGAGCAGGAGTTCCCGGTCATTTCCAGTGTGTCGAAGACGAGACCAGGGAGGACTGGGGGAAGGGGTGCTGAGGGTGGATATTGCTTTTTTTTTTTTTTTTTTTTTTAATATTTCTAACTGCCATGTACCATTTTAGGAACAATTATCTTCAGCACTAGAGCCCCATTGATGTAATGTAAAGACTGTAAGTTTTGATGACATTTTTAGACTTTGACTAGTTTGTCCATGTGTTTTATTCAAGATACTTCAACTTTATAGTCTTTACATTCATAATATTGTGAACATGCTTTGTGATGTACTCTTATCATTGAAGAGTTCTTACGGCTTTAAAAAATATAACTGGTAGCTCCACAAACAATAATGTAGGTACCAAGGCCTATCTTCTCTCTAACTGGCTGCGGTGGTCATAAATTATACGTATTGATATGACGGCTATCTTCAGTGCCATGATTGGCTGAAGTGGATCACATTTGGTACAGCCAAGTAAAGCCTGGCAGAGAGCCATTCATCTGCGGTGTTCAAATGGAGGTATTAACTTTTGGGGGGGTCAGGAATAACTTTTTATCTCCCATCCAAAAACTTACTAATTGTTGTGGTCTGACCATTGGGACCTCCAGCTGAGCCCCCCATTCATGAATGGAGCAGAGGTGTGCATACTTGGCCTACAGTGCATTCATCGTTAAAGGAACAGCACTCTGCATGCTCTGTCAGTCCCATTGACAATGAATGGAGCCGAGGTTGAGCATGCATACCTCTGATCCATTCAAGCTGGGCCCAGTTCTTTGAATCACTAGGGTTCCAATGGATAATCAACAAGATATCCCCTATTCCATAGCTAAGGGTATAACCTGTGAATCCATGCATTTTAAGATAGTATTATTGTAGGTTTCCATGCCACAGAAAAAGTTTACAGTGACAAACATAAAAAATGTTCTGGAAATTTGTGAAGTCAGACCAGATATTGTAAACCTGACTTTACGTAGGATTTTCCCACGGAATTCTCCTTTAATGGAGCAGCTGAAGTCTGGCAATCAGAGTAAAAAAAAAAAAAAAAAAGTGTTTCCCATGAAATGGAGCACCTTGCAGGTTTTGAATATTTACAGCGTGATCTTAATTCTGTATAGGATAGGTTTATTCTCTCCATTTTACAGTTACTGGTTGGAGATATTCTGCTCTTTATGCAAGTGCAGCATATAATAATTTACAAGAATTTACTATTCAAAATATACCTGTAATTCTACAACGGCACTTTTTTATTTAACTACTGGAAAAATCCAACATTAAAATGCCCATGTTCCAGTTTTAAAAAGCTGCATGAAAAAAAGGCCAAAAAAAGCTCCCTAAATGAACCTCTTTAATAGCACACATCATATCTGCCCTCTGTGAACCCGGCCGGAGCTTTTCTTCCTGTGTGGAAATGTGAAGAGCAGTTTGCAGTGCAATTTTTGTTGAACTGATGCTCCCTTAAAAGGCCAGGCACTGGGGAATGATCGGAGAGAGCACTTGTCACACTGGCCTAGCGCAGCCCCTCCTATACATCACCCTTGTGCAGCTTTCCTACCAGACAGCTGTCAGGGTGACTTTATCACACATGCCATACAAATGCCAGACATAGCTGCAGATAACACCCTGTTTACGCTGTTCAAGCCCATTTTAGACGGGTTATCTATAACTAGGCCATTTTCACTTCTTTCCATCCAGTTCACATTACATTGACCGGCGTATAGAAAGCTGGCACGTATCTTTCTGTAAGGTAGATCTGTAGCACCAGAAAACGTCACCATTTCATGGGCATGACTTTAGGGCAAATGTGCACAGGGTTATTGGTGCAACAAGGCCATTCGTCCTTTTTCGAATAGGAATCCCTAAAAACTAATTTTGCTGTTGCCTGTTTTCAATGTAAAATTCCAAACAGAAAAAAAAGACACTGCAAAAGCCCTGACAGCTGGTCCTGCTCTGACAACTGATTCACCAGCATAAAGCAATCTTAAATGTTAAAAAAAAAAATTCAATTGTAGTTCTGAGCCTTAGGGTACGTATATTTCATTACACTGATCTTTAAATACTGTACCCATAATGCTAAAAAGCCAGAAAGTTCTAATGTGGAAACACCTGTAATGAGTCCTGCACTATAAAGCCTCTTACCTCTGTGTAGAAGATGTCTCGCTGCAGTCACCTAAAGCCAAAGTCACAAGTGTCCTCTCCTGTACCCAGAGTAGCTGCTGGTGTCTCCCTCACCCCTTTACGTCCTATCTCCTCCTCTGTCTCTCTCCTCCCTGCTATTTTTGGCAGCTCCCCTGAGCTCCTCCTGGCTATTAATATTAGAAGTGAGAAATTCATCTGCACCCTGCTATATAAGGTAAAGGAAGATGCTATAGAGATCTGTGTGTACAGGATGCCAGGAGCTACAAAGCTGGCACCACCAGTGGAAAGAGGAGATTTCATTTTAACAATGAGAATAGATGGAGAATAGTAGGCAAAGGGACCGGTGGGTGCCACCGCAAACAGGATGCTGCCCCCTAGGAACACACTGCACAATTCATGCACTGACGTGACTTCTGCAGACACTTTGAATAGTTATTGTGTCTATAGTATAGATTGCTCTTTTTATTTTTACAAGCACACACTGTACAATTGCTCATATGGTATATCGTTTGAGGTCTGATATAACAAATAACATGCTTATAAATGAATAATTTTTAATATAATCTGTTTTAAGTGATTATATTGTGATGAGAACAGTAATGACACATGATAAAATCACGTGAGACCCAACCTTCATTGATGTGTACGCAAAGCAATTACTGTATGGTTCAACCCACTAATAAATTTCAATGTTATAGGTGTGCAGTTGATGAAGTAATGGGTTAATATTCCAGTTGTGTCTTTGTTTCTGTAGGAATGCTGTATGAGCCTCTCCCTGTATGGGAATCTGAGGCAGGGTCTGAATGGTCCCTCCCATGTATGGAATCTTTTCTGGATCTAGTTTGCGTATATGGAATTATTTAGGGGATATTGGTGTAAAAAGTGTTTTCTTGAATCAGGTTATTATGCATTGATCCTATTTTTTAATACCTGCTCACTATAAAAAATTGTCATTGACCATCTAGACCTCAAACTTAAGAAAAAAAATGTACCAAAAATAAATTACAGCCTTAGTTACTGCAACTTCTCTATAGATGTCCTCATGACAAGACTAACTGTTCTGCTGTGTAAAACTTCTTTTTACATTTGTGTGATTATTTAAACTTGGACATCAACAAACTGGTAAATACAGAATATTTTTTTTTTTTCATTTGCAGGTGGTGTGACCGAATGGCTCTTATCATTGTGATACTTTTTTTTAATTCACTGGACTTGGCGAATTTGGACAATTTGTGATTCAATTTGCAGCAATCATCGACAAACATTCCTGCCATCATTTTACACAATACAGCAGATTGTATTAGCCAGTTAAAGCTCACCTGACCAGATGGACTTCTCCATAATGCCTTAGAGCAGTGGTCCCCAACCTTTCTGACCTTGAGAGCCACATTCAACTTAGACAGAGAGTCGCGAGCACTGAGAGAGGATCTCAAGCCACATCCAGCTCCCACCCCCTTCAAAGTAGTGTCAACCAAAGCCCCCATTACAGGTGTAATGATAACCAAAGCTTTTCCACAGAATCACTCCAAAGCCATACACTGAGATCCAGGGGTTCCCACAATACCCCCATTCAGTATTCTCCCATCAAGGACTCCCAACACACTGTCACATCCAGCTTTGAGCACCTCCTCTAACAGGTAGTATCATCCTCCAGCGTACCATACCTAAAACATCTCTAAACCCCGTAAATGTGCATTCAGATCTGCTCTTCTGTGCAGGGCTACTCAAAAAATTCTCCATTTTGAGATGTGCTCCTCATACCTGTTTGCTAGACTTGGAGCTAATGCACCAAGCTGGCAGACAGTCGCGAGCCACAATTCATGGGACCGCGAGCCACATGTGGCTCCTGAGCTACAGGTTGGGGACCCATGCCTTAGAGCTATCATATCGCATGGTATAGCATAGTGAGTCAGAAGGGGCTATCAGACTGTATAAAAGTCATAGCCATTGTTTGGTCAGGATAGTGAGAGGAAGTCACAGCTCAATGATAGAGATCGGGAGACAAAACCATAAAACACTGAATATACTGTATGTTAGTGTGTGACAGCACAGCATGGAACAACAGTTAGCACTCCTTTACACATAGCCATATAATTTGAGATCACTATGACATTATTAAAGCCCCCGTTACACACTGCGATATCGCTAGCAATATCGCTGTAAAGTCACCGATTTTGTGACGTTGCAGCGATATTGCTAGCGATATCGCTGCATGTGATACTTACCTCCGACCGGCTCCCCCTCTGGTTATCGCTGATCGCGCGAGAAGCTCCTGGACCATTCCTCGTCGTCCACTTCCTGCGGCGCTTCCTGCTGTGACGACGGGCGACGCGTGGAGCCGGGCGGGAGGACGTCTGGATCGCCGCGTCTGACAGGTAAGTAGCGATCCCCGTCCCCAGCAATGTCGCTGGTGAGATCTGCCTGTGTGGCAGCTCACTAGCAACCACCTAGCGATGCACCAGCGATCCTGACCACGTCATATGGCTAGTCAGGATCGCTGGTGCATCGCTAGGTGTAACGGTACCCTTAGGTTGTGTGTGTTAAAGAGCTTTAAATGAGTTGGATACAGCGCTAGGTTACCGCATGAGGTTAAACATGGCTTTCAAGACAAGTGAAAAAATGTAATGTTTTTTTTTTAATCCAGATTTTCTTTATTCTTGAGTGATACACTAATTATATGTTAATGTGCCTTGTCTGGATTCATTATAAGTCTCATAATCTATCTTAGTATCGTGTTTCCCCAAAAATGAGACCTGATTTTGCAGGATTTTTGGCGTGTGCTTGAAATAGAATCCCTACTCCAAAAATGAGACCTAGTTAGAGTTAGGACTGGCATTCGGGGAGGGCAAATTGGTCAGTTGCCCAGGGCCATCAGCATTTCTATGGTTAAAACAGCGTAATGACCTTTGGTGACATCACAGCCATATTCTCATGATGTTACCAAAAGTCTTTTATCTGGAGGAGTCTAAAGGAACTGAAGAGGAGACAGGCTGGTATGTACCGTATTTGCAGAGTGTGTGTTAAAACATGATTATATTAGAATAAATGTTGTTGTTGTTTTATTTTTATTTTTTGTTCAAGAATAAATATGGATTGTTTTTCATGGAAAAAAGACATCCCTTGAAAGTAAAACCTACTCCAACTTTCAGAGCAAAAAGTGATATAAGACCCTGCCTTATTTTCAGAGAAACACAGTAGTTTTAATTATTTAAATAGTTTTGATAAAATATATTTTAGTATACTTTTACACATGAAGATAAATTGATTAAATGACCACTGATTAGCAGTACATTGAGTCAGTAACGTTCACAAGATCTGCATTTATCTGTAACTGTAGTGGTATGATTTAAATTTAATCACTTGTTCCTCCCAACTCATGATTCCTACTCATGCCTTTAAAACACAACTAGATTCAATGCTCACAAACAATTTTCAGGTAATTGTAAAAATGTTGATTAATGATAAGCGAGTACATTTTCAC
This sequence comes from Dendrobates tinctorius, assembly GCF_039654945.1. Classification (NCBI taxonomy): domain Eukaryota; kingdom Metazoa; phylum Chordata; class Amphibia; order Anura; family Dendrobatidae; genus Dendrobates; species Dendrobates tinctorius. The sequence continues at coordinate 26,255,917 of NW_027361683.1, forward strand.
TGATGGAAACGCTGTATTTTTTACACTAATCCATTATTTGTAACTTTTACGTGATATTTTAAAGAGACTCTGTCATCACAATTTTTAAATGTAAAATAAAGACATGGCTGTAATATATATTACATTGATACCTTTGGTGAAGTAATCCACTTTGTTGTTCTTTAATCACCATTTGAAGTTTTCTACTAATTAGATTTCAGTGCACTTGGTCAGGAGTGTGTACTGGGCCTTCTCTCTGTGTGTGATACTACAGCCCCTCTGCTACCTCCGTTCTGTAAATTACAGGTCACTCATGAGATTTCAAACACAGAAGGCAGCCAGAGGGTCCGGGGAAACAGAAGACCCAGTGTATATTGCTGCTCCTCTGAAATTTTCTGCTTATTAAATTTCTGTATAAATGATGATCAAAGAACACAGAGCGGTTCTTCACCAAAGTTATCAATGTACGGTAACTGTAAGGAGGTGGACCAGACCGTGGGTACCTGCATGCCTGGTCCGGAACGGAAAGGGCTGCATCCTCTGTTTCCAGGGGGAAGCCTGAGGGAGGCAGACCTTCCCCTGTTGCAGGAGGGAAGGTTAGGAGAGACTGGGTTTCCTACTGACAGGAGGGAGTGGGGAGAGGAAAAGGAGAGTGCACAGACACATGGGGAGAGGAAGGAAAAGCGTGCGCTGCAGGAGAGGTTGGGGCCAAGGAAGTGCAGTGCGCAGAGCAGAGAAGAGGGCGCTCTGCTTCGCCCACCCGAGTGTGCTGGCCCTGTGACAGGTCGTGCTGCTGCTGTCCGTGATAGAAGCTGTGGTGCTGGGGGGATTAGCCATGTCAGTGGTGGAGAGCGGAGCGTGCAGATCTTTCTCAGCAGAGTGGAGCATGCAGCGCCATCTCAGCAAAGCGGAGTGTGCAGCTCCATCTCAGCAGAGTGGAGTGTGCGAAGCTAAGCCAGGTGCCGTACACTATGAGACAGTGAGTAACGCACTCGCTCTGCCCAAGAGTGACCGCATACTCGAAAAGGAACCTGTTCAACCCTTGTTCTGCCTCCCCGTGCGTGACTGCATCCCGCGCTCCTGCAGGTTATTACATAACAGATATTACATCTCCATTACAGCCAAGTTTTTAGTTTATATTACAAAATCATGCTGTCAGGCTCTCTTTAAAGGGAACCGGTCACCAGGTTTGGCCGATACAAGTGACGGCCGTCACCTTTCAGGGCTTATCTACAGCATTCTATAATGCTGGAGATAAGCCCCCTATCTGACCTGCAAGCGAAGAAAAATAACTTATTATACTCACCTGAGGGGCGGTCCGGTCCGATGGGTGTCGCAGGTCCAGGTCCGGCACCTCCTATCTTCTTGTGATGCTGCCCTCTTGCTTGCATCATGTGGATGACGTGTCCTTGCATCATCCACACAGGATCCCCAGCATCGCGCTCCTGTGTAGGCACACTTATCTGCCCTGTTGAGGGCAGAGCAAAGTACTGCAGTGTGCAGGCGAAGGGAAAGGTAAAAGAGGCCTAGCGCACTGCAGGAATTTGCTCTACCCTCAACAGGGCAGATAAGTACACCCGCGCAGGAGAGTGATGCCGGGGGGCCTGTGAAGCAAGCAGGAAGGCGATGAAGCCAGGGTCAAAGCACCAGATAGCAATACAGTACCAAAGGGTTAGACAGAATGGATAGCCATGATGTAGCAATAGGTCAGAAAACCAGAACTGGCAATAGACGGTACAATAGGGACAAACTGTAACGGAGTAACGATAGCCAAGCCAGGAGGTCAGAACCGGAGAAGACAATAGTACCAAAGCGAGAGACGGAGTACAGAGTGAGGGAACAGGCCGGGTCATACACGGGAAGCAAACAAGCAACGCAGAATACACGCACACCAGGGGTCAGACACACCAGAACAACAGTATAGCTGACAGAGAACCCTGGTAAAGAGTGAGTATAAATACCCCTCCCAGATCCAGAAAGAGGTCATGAACACTTAACCCTGTGAGTGCAGGGAAAGAACCCTGTTCAAACCATGACAACAGGTTCCCTATAAGTCCAATGAAAAGGACCCTTTATTGCATTTTTCCTTTGGCTCGGTCACAGCTATAGTTTATTTCTATTATACAAAATGGAACCAAATTAATGCAGCTCCATCTCATTGCACATTTCGGAATTAAATATAAGGTGACTAGAATTATACATTTACAGCAGTTTGATATATCTATAATAAAAACTAACTAAAAGTCAGTGCCAATGTATGAATTCATTGTCAAATATTGAAATGAAGGAAGACACCTAGTGGATATTTTGTGAAATGCACTACAACATACCAATTTGCAACTTGATTAAACAAGTTTCCCAAGATTGGGCTTGTTATCCTCAATAGAATGTTTTGGCTTTTACATTTCCATAGTGCACAGCTTAGACAGGTCATTGGGACTAGTAGTACAGACCAGTAAATTATAAAAGAAAATAATTTTCAGCCCTTCAGGACTTTATGAAATCCCCAACATTCACAATACCTTTGCTCCTGACCATCACAGGCATTCAATATCAACATCCTATTTTTTTTATTGTGATTTATCTTTTCATAGATAAGAAACATGGCATGGCTATTGTCAGCTATCTGGCCACTATTAATCTGCGGCTGATTGGCAGGTCTCACAGTTATGAAAAATATGCATATTCTTTCTCTTAGTCCTGAAGTTGAAAATGTATGTCCATCAATATCTGATAGATACAAACCCCAATATTTATAACTTTCCACCAGCACCAAACTGTCTAGTTGCAGATGTCCAGTTTCCTCTGAAGAGAACAAGTTACCTCTAAAGAGAACGAGTTACCTCTAAAGGTGTTAAGTTTTCGCTTTCCTTCCTCTTGAGTCTACAGTCTCAGTCTTTCTGAATTCTTCCTACAATAGATACCCTGTTTTAATTACCTATACTCTACAGGGAGCCTCTGACTTCAAAAGGAACTTGAGTGGTTAGCTCTTTCTAAATTAGATTCCTCAGCTTTAAGCTATACGTAATTTACTCTCTTCCCATATGTTAAACATGTGGTTTTATTACCAAAAGAGGTTTAGATTGACAACTTTTTCTCCTTCTGGAGATTCTGTGTGAGAGAGGTGGTAGGGGGTGAATGCTCCCTCCCCGAAGATGCCTTATGAATTTTAATTTTTCTGGGACAAGAACCTATAAACCAGGTATGTCAAACACACTTCATGATAGTGGTAAAATTAGTTCGATATGATTTGCATCTGTTTCTGAAAATATTGTAAATTTGTTGAAACTTTTGAAAATTTCTCAATTTTCAAACTTTTAATCTTTATGCCCTTAAATCAGTTATGTCACACAAAATAGTTAATAACATTTCCCACATGTCTACTTTATATCAGCACAATTTTTTAAACAATTTTTTTGTTATGAAGATCTAAGGGTCAAAAATTGATCTGCAATTTCTCATTTTTCCATTAAAAAAGTGTGATTTCTCCTGAGTACACCAATACCAGATATGTGGAGGAAAACTACTGTTTGGGCACAAGGCAGGGCGCAGAAAGGAAGGAGGACCATTGAATTTTGGAATACAAAATTGGCTTGAATCAAAGGCTGATGCCATGTTGTGTTTGGAGAGCCCCTGAGGTGCCTAAACTGTGGAAACCCCCCACAAATGACCCCATTTTGGAAACTAGACCCCTCAAGGACTTTATCTAGATGTGTGGTGAGCACTTTAAACCCTCAGGGGCTTATAATGGATACAAAATGGGTAACATACAGTACAATGGCAACACCTAGGGCTCCATACAATTTAATGGCCACAAAAAGTTCTCCATACACTATAATGGCCCCAGACAGTGCTGCATACTGTATAATGGCCTCATGTAGTCAGGTGTTATGAATGAGTCACCATAGGAGGCAAAAGCAGAAATACAAGCTAAGTCCAGAAAACCAGAGAAGTTGGCAACTATCAGATTGCAGACCCCTGAACCTATCAACACAACTAGCAGTAGCCGTGGGGGGTTCCTACGATGCCCTAGACCCCTCGATCACAGCCGGAGAATTAAATAAGCCTAAAGAAAGAAAGGGGAAATCTAAACTGCCCCAGAGCAGACCCCAAAGCAATAGGCAGCCCCCAACATATAATGACGGTGAAGCAAGATGAAAAAACTAACACAGACAGAAAGATAGACTGAGCAAAGACGGGGCCCAAAACTACCTAGATAGGAAAGGACAGGAAGGCTGCTGTCTGCAATCTGCCAAAACCCTATCAAAGACATAAGCCAACAAGCTGATATGAAAAAGGCCCTGGAGCAGCTAGGCTTCAAAAACTAAATCAGCACTCAGGTATTTTCAGAAGACAGAGCTAAAGGAATTCAGCACACCCCAGCAGGGAATGGCAGAAATCCAGAAAAACAAAGCAAAACAAAGTCAAAGCACCAAAGCAAAAGGCCGAGCAGCAAACTTAGCTTTAGAGGAGCAGGAATTCAGACTGGTCTCCAAGGATCCCACAGAGAAATCACCCGCAGGGCAGAAGGGCGTCGGCAGCCTTATATCCAGTCAGTAACTCCACTCAGCCAGTCATCATCATCAGCCTCAGGTGTTTGATAATCAGGCTCACTACCTTTCTTTACCAGAAGAGGGAGTTCCTCGGGCCTCAGTAATGAAGGGGAAAATGAACTCACAACAGTCAGGGCCGGTTTTAGACAAAGTGTGGGCCCTAGGCAAAAGTTTAAAGTGGGACCCCAAATGCTAACATTGCAAAATCATACATTTAGGTTATATTACATGAGCAGGATGCGGATACAGTTGTCAGAGGGTCCTGGAGCCAGTGCTGGCACAGTGGCCCCCATATTCAGGGGCCTTATATCGGCCGACGGGTCTGCCACTATTAGCATTACACAGGAGCGTTGCTAGGGTCAGAAAAGATTGGGGGGCCCAAGCCCCAAGACAAAGAGTTGTCCCCCAACTACTAGTTACTAGTGAAGGTAGTGGAGCTGGTTATGTTAACAGAGGGGTTGCGAGTTCTCTTTCCGGGCTCCCTCTGGTGGTTACTGGAGGTAATGGAGCTGATCTAATTAACAGAGGCCTGCCACCTGATAATGAGGATGACTGGAGATCTGGAGTTTCATAGAATCATAGAATCGTAGAGTTGGAAGGGACCTCCTGGGCCATCTGGTCCAACCCCCTGCTCAAAGCAGGATTCGCTAAATCATCCCAGTCAGATGTCTGTCCAGCCTCTGTTTGAAGACTTCCATTGAAGGAGAACTCACCACTTCTCGTGGCAGCCTGTTCCACTCATTGATCACTCTAACTGTCAAAAAGTTTTTTCTAATATCTAATCTGTGTTTCCTCCCATTCAGTTTCATCCCATTGCTTCTAGTCTTTCCTTGTGCAAATGAGAATAAAGTTGATCCTTCTACAATGTGACAGCCCTTTAGATATTTGTAGACAGCTATTAAGTCTCCTCTCAGTCTTCTCTTTTGCAAACTAAACATTCCCAAATCCTGCAACCTTTCCTCATAAGACAGGGTTTGCAGACCGGTCACCATTCTGGTCGCTCTTTTCTGAACTTGCTCCAGTTTGTTGATGTCTTTTTTAAAATGTGGTGCCCAAAACTGGACACAATATTCCAGATGAGGTCTGACCAAAGAGGAGTAGAGGGAATTAATGACTTCACGTGATCTAGACTGTATGCTTCTGTTAATACATCCTAGAATTGCATTTGCCTTTTTTGCTGCTGCATCACACTGTTGACTCATATTCAGTCTGTGATCTATTAGTATACCCAAGTCTTTTTCACATGTGCTGTCACTTAGCCCTATTCCTCCCATTCTATATATGCTTTTTCCATTTTTATTGCCCAGATGTAGTACTTTGCATTTCTCCCTGTTAAAAACCATTCTGTTAGTTGCTGCCCACTTCTCCAGTTTATTTAAATCTTTTTGAATCCTCTCTCTCTCTTTTCTAGTATTAGCTATCCCTCCTAGCTTTGTGTCATCAGCAAATTTAATCAGTTTACCCTCAATTCCTTCATCTAAATCGTTGATAAAGATGTTGAACAATACAGGGCCCAGGACAGAGCCCTGTGGTACCCCACTTGAGACATTCTTCCAACTGGATGTGCAGCCATTTACGACCACTCTTTGGGTCCGATCACTAAGCCAGTTATGAATCCACCTAACAGTTGCCTTGTCCATTCCATACTTAATCATTTTTTCAATAAGGATTGTATGAGAGACTTTGTCAAATGCTTTGCTGAAGTCAAGATATACTATATCTACAGCATTTCCTTGATCCACCCAATCAGTGATACCGTCATAGAAGGAAATTAAGTTAGTCTGACATGACTTATTAGTTACAAACCCATGCTGACTCTGTTTAATCACTTCATTCTTATCCAGGTATTGACATACATGTTGTTTAATAATTTGTTCAAAGATCTTTCCTGGTATAGAAGTCAGACTCACCGGCCTATAGTTACCTGGGTCCACCTTCTTCCCCTTTTTGAAGATAGGAACAACATTTGCTCTTCTCCAGTCTTCTGGCACTTCTCCTGTTCTCCAAGAATTTTCAAAGATTATAGAGAGGGGTTCAAAAATTTCTTCTGCTATCTCCTTCAGTACTCTGGGGTGTAATTCATCTGGACCTGGAGACTTGAATTCATTTAGGCTAGCTAAGTGTTTCCTCACTATCTTTCTGTTTAAAGATATCCTGGATTCTTCTATTCCCTTAATAGGACAGTGAATAACAGTTGATGTTACATTTCCTTTCTGAGAGAAAACAGATGCAAAATAGGAATTTAAAAGTTCAGCCTTCTCAACATCCTGTCTTACCATTTCATCATTTTCATCCTGTAAAAATCCTATAGCATCTTTGACTTTTCTTTTACTTTTGACATATCCCCAAAATCCTTTATTATTGCTTTTGACATCTCTTGCAAGCCTCAATTCATTTTCAGCTTTAGCTAATCTGATTTGTGCCCTGCAGGTTCTGCAGACAGCATTATATTCTTCTTTAGATATGCCTCCCTCTTTCCATTTTATAAACATTTTTTTCTTCCTTTTTAGCATGTGCTTAAGTTCTGTGTTCATCCATCCTGGTTTCCTTAACTGCTTCCTATTCTTCCCTCTTTTCGGAATTGTTAACAACTGTGCTTTGAGAATTTCATTTTTCAAGATTTCCCATCCTTCCTGGACATTTTTGTCTTTAAGGATATCCAGCCATTGGATCCCTCCAATTCTCTTTCTGAATCCCTTAAAATCTGCCTTTCTGAAATCTAACTTTGACGTCTGAGTCTTCACAGGTCTTCCGCCTCTAGTTATCCAAAATTCTAAAATAGCATGGTCGCTACCTCCTAGGGTCCCAGCCACTTTTACCTCCTCAACCATTTCCTCCCTGTTTATAAGGATTAGATCCAAGGTAGCAGTTCCCCTTGTTTTCTCCCTTACCTTTTGTTTTCTGACTGGATTTAAGACAGCCGACTCCCTCTATCCCTGCTGGTGATTTTTTCCTGCCTCCTGAGGTCTTAGCTTCCAGCTCAGCCCCTGCATGCTCAAGCTAAGTGTTCTTTTGCTATTGTTCACATTTGATTTGGTTTTGTCTATTTCAGTTTTGTGTGGTCAGCCAGCCCCCACTGGGGCTGTGCTGAATTTCCATCCTTATGTTACTGTTTTGTGCCAGTTTGTTTTTTTCCCTTATTAGATTGGCCTCTCTTTGCTCTGTTTTCAGAATATACCAGAGTGCTGATATAGTGGGAGAAGTCTAGTGACTTCAGTGTTTTTTCTATCAGACGTGTTGGGCATTTTTTGCAAGGGTTTTTTGCGTGATTGCAGACAGTGTCTTTCCTTTCCTGTCTAGTTAGTTTGGGCCCCATCGTTTGCTCAGCCTATTTTCCTACCTGTGTTTGTGTTTTCATCTTGTCTCACCGACAATATATGTTTGGGGGCTATCTATTCCTTTGGGGTCTGCTCTGGGGCAGTTTAGATTACCCCTTTCTTGCTTTAGGCTTATTTAGTTCTCCGGCTGTGTGGAGGCGTCTAGAATCATCGTAGGTACGTTCCACGGCTACTGCTAGTTGTGTGGATAGGATCAGGGGTCTGCAATCCGCTTAGTTGCCAACCTCTCTGGTTTTCTGTGGCTTAGCTTGGTCTTGCTTTCCTCCTCGGTGACCCAATCATAACAGCTCCCAACCGTCCTGGATCCAGCGGGACAGTCCCGATTTTGATACTCCCACCTGCGGGACTGTAGTTTTCCCACACTGCAAATCAGCCGCCATGCCCACCTGTCATTTCAGAAGGGACTGTGTACCGATCGCCATACAATTCCCTCTATGCACAGCACACTCCAAAACAGAAGCCCTCCCCGGCTCACGTGACCAGTCACATGACTGTGACCTCATCCTATGTAACACCATAGATAGCAGTGATAACTCTCTGAGAACAGATAATGTAGTAGATGTCACCTGCAGTCCTATGTAACACCACAGATAGACTTACTCTGAAACGCTATGGCTATGTTCACATGTATTTTTTTCAGTAGCCAAAATTTGTTCTATTGGCAGTAAAAATGTTGTGTTCAAAACACCTGTTTTTCAACTTGTTTTCTGGTGTTCTTTACACTTTTTTCAGCTTTTTTTTTAAAGTGAGGATGTTTGCTTTGTCTACAGTATGTTTAAGGCCACGTTCACATGCTGAGTATTCAGTCAGTATTTCACATCAGTATGTGTAAGCCAAAACCAGGAGGGTGAGAAATCCAGAAGTGGTGACATGTTCCTACTATACTTTTCCTCTGATTGTTCCACTGCTGTTTCTGCATTACAAATACTGATGTGAAATACTGACCAAATACTGAACGTGTGAACGAGACTTAACAGTTTAATTCACCAAAACCACCTAAAAAATTGCAGCGAAAAATGCCGTTGCAATATCTGCAGCTTTCTTTTTTATATTCTTTTCATTGCTTTCTACAGGTGAAAACACACTGAAAGAAGTGACACGCTGCAGATTTAAAAAGTGCTACAGTTCTGAAATTCAGTCAGGAAAAAAACAAGCGCATGCAGGAGATTTCAGAAATCTCATATGATTTGCTGGCACTTTAAAAAGCAGCTTTTGGCCACGTTCATATGCAGAATTTTTGCAGCTTTTTCTTCTGCAGATAAGAAGTTTACTGCATTTTATAGCACAAGCAAAGATTGAGATTTTCAGAAATCTCCTGCACACCCTTTAATTTTCTCCTGATTGAATTTCACAACTGCAGCGTTTTTTAAATCTGCAGCGTGTCACTTCTTTCAGCAATTTTTTTCACCCGTAGAAAGCATTGAAAAAGCTTTAGAAAAGCTGCAAATGTCGCAACGTTGTTTTTCGCTGCGTTTCTGGTGAATAAAACTTTATTAAACATGTACTGTAGACAAAATGCATACTGTAAAAAAAACAAACAAACAGCAAAAGCTCTAAGATTATGTGTCCACAATCAGTCAACTCTGGATGCTGCGTACATCCGCAGCATCCAAGCCGCAGCAGCCAGATGTTACAGCATAGTGGATGGGATTTCTAGAAATTCTATCTCCACTATGCATCCACATACGCCCGCACCTCACCCGCAGAGACGGACATGTGGTGTCTTTCCAGACCCCAGCATGTCAATTTATCTTGTGTAGATGTGAGTCTCCGCAACAGAAGTCTCACCTGTACAATGTATTGGACGCGGTGATTCCGCACGGTTCAATGTACACATGCAGAATCACCTGTGTTCAAAAGATGGCATCACTTTAGACGGAGCACATGTTCGATGCGTCCAAAGTGCTGCCATTTCCGGATCGTCTGCACATACCCTAACAAATGGGTGTTTTGAAAGCAGTGTTTTTACTGCCAAGAGAGCAGGCTTTGGCTGCAAAAAAAAAATGCACCAAAAACGCTGATTCCTATGCACACCTGTACTGTATATGTGTATGGTTTACCCTTATTATTTCATATGGGAATTCATTTATTTCGATATAATAAGTACCCTGATTTAGCAGACAATATCCCTGTCTTGTGTCATCCAGATAGTAGTGACAGGAAGTCACCCTGTCACATTACAAGCAGTGATTAGTGACTGTGGTCAGAGCTGATGCTGATCACTGCTGTATGTGGCTCTGAATCTTTATCCTGCAGCAATCAGCACAGAGCTCTGGACCAGAGTGAGTAAATCACTGCACTCTGACCTATTATTGATGCTCTTACTTACAGGTTCTGCGGCTTCACTTAGGCATACCCATTCTCAGGTCAGGGCTAGTGTAATGTCACGTGTGACTGGATACACCACCTCCAGCAGGGCGAATTTCTATAACACCCGTGAACCTGGATACACTGCCTCCAGCAGGGCGAATTTAAGGGAAACACCGGGGAAAACGTTACAATGGAGGGCCCTGCAATAGGGAATGGGGACGTGGAGACCTCCTGCACTCCCCTGAGTCAGTGTCCCTACACTCCTGACGATCCCTAGGCAGGTTCCGCACCTGGCGACGAGCTGGATACCTCAAATCCCTAGCTCGCCCTGCACCTATCCCTTTCTAGTGAATTGGACGGTGCAGAAACTAATCCCACCACTGCACTAATACACACACAAGGAAAGTAACAAACAGGGAAAAACACCACTTAGTTTTGCTTTGTTGCTATTGCTCCCAGCAACAGAGTACGACACCAAAGTTCAGCTTCACCCCTGAAGCTCAACACCTGAATTCAGCTTCAGCCTGAAGCTATTACTCCAGAGCTCCCCTGAGCTGCCAGGAACTCCTCTCTGTAGTTCCTTCCTTCACCAGACTTGGTTGGAAATGAGCAATATCACCAACAGTCAGTGAGACCACCTGCAACTCCTTTATAGGTAGGAGCCAGGGAATCACACCTGCTTCATAATCATGTGTAATAACACTAGCGGCCACCGGGGGCAACTAAACTAAAGTAACCAGAGTGCAATGACCCTAACGGCCACCGGGGGCAAAACTAGAACTGAATCAACCACAGTGTAATGACCCTAATGGCCACCGGGGGCAAAACTAACTTTAAGCAAACAGCTTAAAGGAAAAAAAGGTTACTTGTTTAAAATCTGTCATAATCCAGCCTGGATCATGACAGCTAGGAGCAGCCATGATAAGGACTCAGGAGGAGACAGAGCTTCAGGCATCGTCCTAGCTGTCACTGTGCTGTAACCGGCCCCTCCCCCTCACTCTCAACTTTTAACATGACTGCAGGGAGAAAGAGACAGGGGGGCTCAAGGGGCTTTGCGAGAGACACTCCAAGACTTCAGAGCAATGCACAGCTTTATTCACTGCTGTACACCCCCTGGCCACTTGATAAATGGGGTGCAGATGTAGGGGGCCCCCTTTGTAGGTGGGGGCCCCAGGCATCTGCCTGTCCCAAACAGCGGCCCTGCATGTAGTGTTCTGTACAGTAGAAGTGCAGTAAAAGTTCTTTGATACAACTTGAGTTTCTTTGTGAAAAAAAACAGAAATTTGACAAAAATGTTGAAAATACTGAAATAAATAACATTTCCCATATGATTACTTTACATCAGCACAATTTTGGAACCAAAATTTTTTTTGTTAGGAAGTTATAAGGGTTAAAAGTTGACCAGAGATTTGTCATTTTTACACCATTTTTTTTTTAGGGACCACATCTCATTTGAAGTCACTATGAGAGGTCTATATGATAGAAAATACCAAAATTGACACCATTCTAAAAACTGCACCCCTCAAGGTGCTCAAAACCACATTCAAAAGTTTATTAACCCTTCAGGTGCTTCACAGGAATTTTTCGAATGTTTAAAAAAAATGAGCATTTAACTTTTTTTCACAAAAAAATTACTTCAGGTCCAATTTTTTTTATTTTACCAAGGGTAACAGGAGAAATTGGACTCCAAAAGTTGTTGTGCAATTTGTCCTGAGTTCGATGATACCTGATATATGGGGGGAACCACTGTTTTGGCGCATGGCAGAGCTCGGAAGGGAAGGAGCACCATTTGACTTTTTCAACAGAAAATTAGCTGAAATTGAGATCGGACGCCATGTCGCATTTGGAGAGCCCTTGATGTGCCTAAACAGTGGAAACACCCCATAAATGACACCATTTTGGAAACTAGACCACCCAAGGAACTTATCTAGATGTGTGGTGAGAACTTTGAACCCCAAGGACTTCACAGAAGTTTATAACGTACAGCCGTAAAATTAAAAAATCATATTTTTTCCATAAAAATGATCTTTTCACCCCCAATTTTTATTTTCCCAAGGGAAACAGGACCCCAAAAGTTATTGTGCAATTTGTCCTGAGTATGCCCTTACCACATATGTGGGGGTAAACGACTGTTTGGGCGCATGGCAGAGCTCGGAAGGGAAGGTGCGCCTTTTGACTTTTTCAGCACAAAATTGGCTGGAATTGAGATCGGACGCCATGTCGCGTTTGGAGAGCCCTGTGGAAACCCCCCCACAAGTGACCCAATTTTGGAAACTAGACCCCCCAAGGAACTTGATGTGTGGTGAGCACTTTGATCCCCCAAGTGATTCACAGAAGTTTATAACACCAGTGCATGAAAATAAAAAAAAAACACATTTTTTTCCACAAACATGATCTTTAGTCCCCAAATTTTCCCCATATGTGGGAGAAAACTACTTTATGGGCACACTTTGGTGCTCGGAAGGGAAGTAGTGACGTTTTGGAATGCAGACTTTGATGGAATAAGAGGTGGAATAGGAGGTGGAATAAGATTCTGAAGGTGAACAACTGGCTACGTCGATGGTGCCGTCAGCAACGATTTGGATTTCTGGATCACGGAGTGAACTACTTATACGATGGACTACTTGCTAGAGATGGGGTGCACCTTACGAAGACTGGAAAGCATGTATTTGGAAGTCGCCTTGCTACACTTGTAAGGAGAGCTTTAAACTTGAACAACATGGGAAGGGAAGCAAAAGACCAGAAAAAGCCGTCATACACCTGACAAATGTTATTGAGAACTCTGCTATTAGAAGTGGAAAGGAAGAACAAAGACGAAAGAATCTAATTAATAAAAATATTGGAGAAAGAGAAACCAATCACAAACTAAAGTGTTTCTATACTAATGCACAAAGCATGGGCAACAAACAAGGAGAATTGGAACTACTAACACAGGAAAAGAAATATGATGTCATTGGAATCACTGAAACTTGGTGGGACGATACACATGATTGGAATACAAGACTAGAAGGATACAACTTATTTGCAAGAAACAGACTTGATAAACGAGGAGGGGGTGTCGCATTGTATGTTAGAAATGCGTATATCTGCACAGAGATTGAAGCTTCAGAGACTGGGAGTTCTGTGGAAACTGTTTGGGTAAGAATACAAGGACAGAACAATGGAAAGGACACCATTGTAGGCATTTACTACAGGCCTCCTGTGCAAGCTGAAGATATGGATGAACTCTTTATGCATCAAATGGCCAAGTTCTCCAAAAAATATGACATCGTTGTCATGGGAGATTTCAACTATCCAGACATTTGTTGGGAATCTCTCTCAGGCAAAACTAACAGGTCAAGGAAATTCTTATCCTCTCTTGCTGACAACTTTATCTTCCAAAAGGTAAGGGAGAAAACAAGGGGAACTGCTACCTTGGATCTAATCCTTATAAACAGGGAGGAAATGGTTGAGGAGGTAAAAGTGGCTGGGACCCTAGGAGGTAGCGACCATGCTATTTTAGAATTTTGGATAACTAGAGGCGGAAGACCTGTGAAGACTCAGACGTCAAGGTTAGATTTCAGAAAGGCAGATTTTAAGGGATTCAGAAAGAGAATTGGAGGGATCCAATGGCTGGATATCCTTAAAGACAAAAATGTCCAGGAAGGATGGGAAATCTTGAAAAATGAAATTCTCAAAGCACAGTTGTTAACAATTCCGAAAAGAGGGAAGAATAGGAAGCATTTAAGGAAACCAGGATGGATGAACACAGAACTTAAGCACATGCTAAAAAGGAAGAAAAAAATGTTTATAAAATGGAAAAAGGGAGGCATATCTAAAGAAGAATATAATGCTGTCTGCAGAACCTGCAGGGCACAAATCAGATTACTAAAGCTGAAAATGAATTGAGGCTTGCAAGAGATGTCAAAAGCAATAATAAAGGATTTTGGGGATATGTCAAAAGTAAAAGAAAAGTCAAAGATGCTATAGGATTTTTACAAGATGAAAATGATGAAATGGTAAGACAGGATGTTGAGAAGGCTGAACTTTTAAATTCCTATTTTGCATCTGTTTTCTCTCAGAAAGGAAATGTAACATCAACTGTTCTTCACTGTCCTATTAAGGGAATAGAAGAATCCAGGATATCTATAAACAGAAAGATAGTGAGGAAACACTTAGCTAACCTAAATGAATTCAAGTCTCCAGGTCCAGATGAATTACACCCCAGAGTACTGAAGGAGATAGCAGAAGAAATTTTTGAACCCCTCTCCATAATCTTTGAAAATTCTTGGAGAACAGGAGAAGTGCCAGAAGACTGGAGAAGTGCAAATGTTGTTCCTATCTTCAAAAAGGGGAAGAAGGTGGACCCAGGCAACTATAGGCCGGTGAGTCTGACTTCTATACCAGGAAAGATCTTTGAACAAATTATTAAACAACATGTATGTCAATACCTGGATAAGAATGAAGTGATTAAACAGAGTCAGCATGGGTTTGTAACTAATAAGTCATGTCAGACTAACTTAATTTCCTTCTATGACGGTATCACTGATTGGGTGGATCAAGGAAATGCTGTAGATATAGTATATCTTGACTTCAGCAAAGCATTTGACAAACTCTCTCATACAATCCTTATTGAAAAAATGACTAAGTATGGAATGGACAAGGCAACTGTTAGGTGGATTCATAACTGGCTTAGTGATCGGACCCAAAGAGTGGTCGTAAATGGCTGCACATCCAGTTGGAAGAATGTCTCAAGTGGGGTACCACAGGGCTCTGTCCTGGGCCCTGTATTGTTCAACATCTTTATCAACGATTTAGATGAAGGAATTGAGGGTAAACTGATTAAATTTGCTGACGACACAAAGCTAGGAGGGATAGCTAATACTAGAGAAGAGAGAGAGAGGATTCAAAAAGATTTAAATAAACTGGAGAAGTGGGCAGCAACTAACAGAATGGTTTTTAACAGGGAGAAATGCAAAGTACTACATCTGGGCAATAAAAATGAAAAAACCATATATGGAATGGGAGGAATAGGGCTAAGTGACAGCACATGTGAAAAAGACTTGGGTATACTAATAGATCACAGACTGAATATGAGTCAACAGTGTGATGCAGCAGCAAAAAAGGCAAATGCAATTCTAGGATGTATTAACAGAAGCATACAGTCTAGATCACGTGAAGTCATTATTTCCCTCTACTCCTCTTTGGTCAGACCTCATCTGGAATATTGTGTCCAGTTTTGGGCACCACATTTTAAAAAAGACATCAACAAACTGGAGCAAGTTCAGAAAAGAGCGACCTGAATGGTGACCGGTCTGCAAACCCTGTCTTATGAGGAAAGGTTGCAGGATTTGGGAATGTTTAGTTTGCAAAAGAGAAGACTGAGAGGAGACTTAATAGCTGTCTACAAATATCTAAAGGGCTGTCACATTGTAGAAGGATCAACTTTATTCTCATTTGCACAAGGAAAGACTAGAAGCAATGGGATGAAACTGAATGGGAGGAGACACAGATTAGATATTAGAAAAAACTTTTTGACAGTTAGAGTGATCAATGAGTGGAACAGGCTGCCACGAGAAGTGGTGAGTTCTCCTTCAATGGAAGTCTTCAAACAGAGGCTGGACAGACATCTGACTGGGATGATTTAGCGAATCCTGCTTTGAGCAAGGGGTTGGACCAGATGGCCCAGGAGGTCCCTTCCAACTCAACGATTCTATGATTCTATGATTCTGGAATGGTCTGCGGGTGTCATGTAGCGTTTGGAGAGCCCCTGATGTGCCTAAACAGTGGAAACCCCCCACAAGTAACCTCATTTTGGAAACTAGACCCCCCAAGGAACTTATCTAGATGTGTGGTGAGCACTTTGAACCCCCAAATGCTTCACAGAAGTGTATAACACCCGGGCATGAAAAAAAAAAATCATATTTTTCCACAAACATTTTTAGTCCCCAATTTTTTATTTTCCCAAGGGTAATAGGAGAAAATGGACCCCAAAAGTTGGTGTGCAATTTGTCCTAAGTAGGCTGATACCCCATATGTGGGGGTAAACCACTGTTTGGGCGCATGGAAGAGCTTGTAAAGGAAGGAGCACCGTTTGACTTTTTCAACGCAGAATTGGCTGGAATTGAGACCAGACGCCATGTCGCGTATGGAGAGCCTGTGATGTGCCTGAATAGTGAAAACCCCCCAATTCTAGCTCCAACCCTAACCCCAACACACCCCTAACCCTAATCCCAACCCTAACCTTAGCCCTAACCCTAACGGGAAAATGGAAATTAATACTTTTTTTTAACTTTATTATTTTTCCCTAAGGCTACTTTCACACATCAGGTTTTCGGCGTCAGGCGCGATCCGGCGTCGTGCCGGAATGCCGGATCCGGCAAATGTTTTGTAAAACCTGATGTGCCGGATCCGGTTTTCTGCCGGATCCGTCTTGTTCTTGACAGACAAAACCGGATCCGTCTCATCCGGTTCATCCGTTTTTCTATCCGTTTTTCGACGGATTACGCCGGATCTGGTTTTTAAAATTGACCCTTGTGGCCTTCCGAACGGGATTGGCTACTGGAAAACTATATATAGCATGTTCCTACAGCCCTTCTTTGACAGGTTGTAGAGGAGAAAGTGCAGGTTGGAGAGAAGAGCAAGTTACTGGCGAAGATGGATGTTGTCATTGGAAATATTACCACTAGAAGTTCTGTGACGGTTTCAGTAATGAGGGACAATTTTGCACTATACTTTATGTCACCTCAAGGAAGAGTACACTGGCAGGATGACAGAGTGTGAAAGATTTGTGCCCTAACCAAACTTGTGTACCTTCTGGACCAACAGTATATACCAAAGTTGGCTATCTTGTCATGGTCTTACTATTTTTAGCTTTAGGCCACAGGTGTGTACCTGGTTGTGTTTTATGCAAAGTATTTCACCTTTTAACAAAAGTTGTGTACATTGTTAGGAAATCACCAACAATAAACACAACTTTTCAGGTGAAATACTTTGCTTCAAACACAACCAGGAACACAACTGTGGCAAAAAGCTAAAATTTACCCACAGTTATATACCTGGTTTTGAATACCTTTTTACCTTTTAAATACCCTGTATTTAACCTTTTTTTTAAACATATTTTGCCGCAGAAAGAAATGACAGACAACCAGTGTAAACAATAATTTAACTTTTATTTAAAATATTTTTTTTTTGTGTAAACTGTTTTTAAAGTTAAAAAAAACTTTTTTAATAAAGGTTTGAAACCAACCAAATGGGCATTTTTATTACAAAAAAAACATTATAACTCGGTGTAGTGTGGGGTGGAAATACTGCTGGAGGGGCTGCGGGACACTTCGACAATGGGAGTGTGGAGAGAGGACTGGGATCGTGGTGGGGAAGGAACAGTTAGAGGTGATGGTGTGGAAAAAGATACAGAATGGGTGGACATGTGGGAGGCAGAAGAGGTGGTGGGCGGTGGAGTGGAGGGTTGGGCAGGGACTGTAGGAGCAGATGATGTTGATGGAAAGTTGTATGGGGAAGGAGTTTGGTACGGGGAAGGAGTTTGGTACGGGGAAGGAGTTTGGTACGGGGCAGGTTGCTGGAAGTGGGGAGATGTCTGGTACTGGGGAGGTTGCTGGTACTGGGAAGGTTGCTGGTACTGGTGAGGTTGCTGGTATGTAATAGGAGGGGGAGGATGGAAAGTGGCTGGAGGGGGTGCAGATGTAATAGGAGGGGGAGGATGGAAAGTGGCTGGAGGGGGTGCAGATGTAATAGGAGGGGGAGGATGGAAAGTGGCTGGAGGGGGTGCAGATGTAATAGGAGGGGGAGGATGGAAAGTGGCTGGAGGGGGTGCAGGTGGAGGAACTACAGTGGTGGGAGGTGGAGGTTGGGAGGTAACCTGCTGTAGAGCACCGTGGCACGAATGCATTACATGCATCTGCTGGGTAGGAGATAGTGTTGCCATGCGCTCCACAACAGACCTGAAAAAGGTGTGGTTTGGTGAAGATCTTGCTTCTGAATGCATGGTTTGCAGAAGTGTCTTCACCTCCAGAATGCTGGAGTTGATCTGCTGAAAGCCTGCGGAGATTTGCTCTGACAAGACTTTTAGACAGTTCTGGAAAGATGCATTCAGATGCAAGAACTCTGGCGCATAACTCTTTTCCTGACCCCTCTGCCGCTGCCGCCCAGTACCCGCAGGTGTACTAGAGGTGGCAGGGGCAGAAGGGTGGGGTAAAGGGAAAGCGATCTCCTCACCAGCAGCTTCATGTAATGTAGGCGGCCACGATGCTCCTGTGCTGGTGGATGGGACAGATGGGTCGAATGTGTGGGAAGGCTGGGAAGGTGCAGATGTACCGGGGCGGTCGAAGTGTCCCTCGGTGCCGGTCTCCTCAGGGATCGCCTCAGAAGGGTCCAATCGTGCAGGCTCCCGAGTGCTGCTCACCGTGCTGTGGAATAAAGAGAAAAAAAAACAATTAAAATACTGACATGGTATGGCCCTGGCTGAAAAAAAAAAGTTACATCTAACATTTTTTTTCACATGTGGTGTGTAATATTTACCTTCTAGTGACCATTGTTTCCCGGAGGAACGACAGGGCTTGTGCGTACTTGTACTTGCTCCTGCGTCCTCCAGATCCACTCGGGGCCCGCATCTCTTTATTGAACTCCTTCTTGAAACGATCCCTCACAGACCGCCACCGATTCACAATTCTGTTCCCTGAAACGAGAAAGGAGTGGTTAGTATACAACATCAGTGTTTCACAAACTCCAGTCCTCATGGTCCCCAGGGGTCATGTTTTCAGGATTTCCATAGTAAATAGAAATCCTGAACACATGATCCGTGGGGACCACGAGGACTGGAGTTCGGGAAACACTGGTTTACATCAAGCAACCGGTACTGTATATACTTACGCTCTTTAATCTGGGCCCGAACATCGAGGTCCTCCCAGCGGCCCACAAGGAGCGAACAGATTTCCTCCCAGAGTCGTCGGGTAACGATAAGGTCAGCGTGGCGGCGGTCAGCCATATTCCAGAGCGGCTCCCTTTCTCTGACGAGATCGATGAGGTGGTCCACATCGAGTCATCCATCCTCACCGTCAGAGTCGGGAGCACGCTGTGAAGGCTGTTAAAGAAAAAGACAAAAATAACATAATTAGCCTCCACAAAAGAAATGAAATAAAAAGTGCAAAAAAACAAAGCAAAAATATTTATACTTACACGCTGGTGACCGCCGCGTTGCTGTCGCCGACGACCCTGGGAGGCACTGCGAGGACCTCTTGGCCGAGCACCAGATTGGGAAGTCTAGAGAAGAAAACAAAAAATGTTATGTCTTTGGATGTAGGCATTTGTTTGCTGTGTGTGGTCTGCAGAACATTGTTTTCTATGTGTTGTGTGTAGTGTGATGTTGTGTTTCTGCGTTTGATGCAAAAAACTTACCAATTGTGAGCCCACTCCAGGTGTCTGTCCACCCCTTCCTTCTTCTTCTGGGAGCTCCTCTTCATCTTGTGAATCCTGTTTTGAAATAAAAGGCAATGAATAGACATATATTACAGAGATGATGGATTTTGGAAATAAAAACTTACCGTCAAACGCTGACGATGCGAGGGAGGGCTCCCAGAAGATGATGTGCTGTCTTCCTGGTGGCCACACTCCATGCCTGTGGGTGGTGTTCCACCTGCTGCCATTGCTGCTGCTGCTGCTGCATCTATTGGGCGGCTGTTGAATAAAGAGAAACAAAGGGCCAATGAATATCTTGATATTCAATAGCCCTAGTTTGGAGGAATGGGGGATTTGATAATTACC
This sequence comes from Dendrobates tinctorius, assembly GCF_039654945.1. Taxonomy (NCBI): domain Eukaryota; kingdom Metazoa; phylum Chordata; class Amphibia; order Anura; family Dendrobatidae; genus Dendrobates; species Dendrobates tinctorius. The sequence continues at coordinate 26,275,856 of NW_027361683.1, forward strand.
GTCTCTCATCTGCTGCTGGCCTCCCCTCCTCAGCATGTTCCATTTGCTGCTCCATTTGGGGTGGTGGTGGTGCTGATGGTGCTGCAGTGGTCTCCTGCCTTCTCCTGCTGCGCTTGGTTGCTTTCTTGGGTGGCATGTTGGGTGTGGCTGTGGGTCCCACTGTCTTGCTTTTATATATGTCTTATGGGCAGAGCTACTGAGCATGCTCAGACCAAAAAAACCGGATCCGGCCACCGGATCCGGCTTTCGCCGGATCAGGCGCATTGCGGCGCTCATAGGCTTTCATTGTGTGAAAAAGACGGACGCGCCGGATCCGGCGTGTCCGGCTTTTTCGCCGGAGACAAAAAACGTTACAGTAGCCGTTTTTTCCAGACGCCGGATCACGACACATTGCCGGATCCAGCGAAAACCGGATGAAACGCATGGCCATCCGGCGCGATCCGGCGCAAATGCAAGTCAATGGGGGGGAAACCGGATCCGGCATTGCATTTCGCCGGATCCGGTTTCTGTCAAAAGCGCCGGATCGCGCCTGACGGCGAAAACCTGATGTGTGAAAGAGGCCTTACTAAGGGGTTTGATTTACTATTTTTAGCTGGTTTTTATGTATGGCAGCTGTCACACGCTAAAAGACGCTTTTTACTGTAAAAGTAGTTTTTGCATCACCCCATTTTGAGAGCTATAATTTTTAAATATTTTGACCCACAGAGTCATGTAAAGTCTTATTTTTTGCGGGACGAGTTGACATTTTTATTGGTACCATTTTCGGGCACGTGACATTTTTTGATCGCTTTTTTTTCCGATTTTTGGGACGCAGAATGAACAAAAATCAGCAATTCATGAATTTCTTTTGAGGGGGGGCGTTTACACCATTCCGCGTATGGTAAAATTGATAAAGCAGTTTTATTCTTCGGGTCAGTACGATTACAGCGATACCTCATTTATATCATTTTTTATGTTTTGGCGCTTTTATTCAATAAAAACAATTTTATATAAAAAATTATTTTTTTCATCGCTTTATTCTTCGAGCTATAACTTTTTTACCTTTTTGCTGATGATGCTGTATGGCAGCTCAGTTTTTGCGGGACAAGCTGACGTTTTCAGTGGTACCATGTTTATTTATATCCGTGTTTTTGATCGTGTGTTATTGTACTTTCCAGGTCACCACCTGACAGCACATTGGAGGACGTCCTTCTCATCCGTAGTGGGACAGGAAACCACGAGAGTTTAAAAGGATCTTCCCTTTCCCATCCCTCAGTGTTTTCCCTGTCCCACTGCGGATAGGAACGACGAGAGAATATCCGGCCGTTCCATGCAGATGGTCAGGATCGGGGGGCCCAGCCTCACCCTTCCTATCTGCTGAGATCTGCAGCTGACACCCGATGGAGGGTCCCTCAGTTACTCCGGTGTAGTGCTCCTCCCGGACGCCGGGTCGCTTCCTCCTGACGGGGGCTCTCGACCTTGGACGCCACCTCCGCATGACCGCCACTGGGGTTTTTCAGGGCCCACAAGCGGTCCTCCGACAGGAGATTACCGCCGGGAGGAGCCGTTGTGTCCGGAGGAGCCGCTGTGTCCGGAGGAGCCGCTATGCCCAGAGGCAGGAGAGCACAATAGCAGGCACGCGTCAGAGTCCGGGGGCGCCTGGGGCCGGCCGCCCCACCGGAGGAGGACGCGCAGGCAGGGCGCGCGTCAGAGACCGGGGGGCTCGTTACTTCCGGTGCACGCGTCACGGGCGCGTCACTTCCGGTCGGACGCATCACTTCTGGCCGCGTCGCCGCTAGGGTGCCTCAGGCTACGACCGCCCGGTACCAGGCACACAGTGGCGGCATAGGTCCATCAGGGAGAAGGGCAGGCGCCCGGAGGCTGGATCAGCAGCGCAACAGAGGCGGTATGCAGCTCTGCTCCACAGGGCAGGCGGCAGGAGGGGCCCGTCACCGCTTACAGGTCTGTGTCTCCACAGTGGCAGCAGACAGCAGCGGTTTCCATCACCACCAGGAAGATGGAGGACCAGGCTAAGATGGAGGCAGGAGCAGAGTGCCAGGGTCACGTGAGTAACCTCTGAAGAGGTCACTGCAGAGCCCCGTAAAAGATAGACCCCACAGAACCCATATTTTATATGTTCTAGGGGGGAACCTCTACCTCTGAGAAAAAGGAGCCTAAGCGGAAGGATTAGAAGTGTCCGGTTTGCTCTAAGAAGCTAAAGGACACGTGGCAGAAGACCCTCTGTGACGCATGTGCAAGGCGTATAATGGGGGAAGAGCAAGCTACTTGTCTAATATGAGGGCAATAATTAGGGAAGAAGTTCAAGCCTCGGTATCCGGCCTAGCCACTTCCCAGACCCCGCAAGCGAACCCCCAGTCATCCAGGAAAAGACAGAGGGAGTCGGATACGTCATCTGAAGGCATTCTGTCCGACTCAGACGCTGAAGAGGAGGAGATTAGAGAACACCCAGAAAGGGGGAGAAAATACCTGTTTTCGTCTGGGGATACAGACGAACTATTGGGAGCAGTGCGGCAGACTATGCAGATTGAGGAACCCCCTCCTTCCCTCTCAATACAGGACGAAATGTTCAGGGGATTAAACTCCCAGACTTCGATGGTCTTCCCAGTAAACACCCACATACGGGCGATGATACTGGAGGAGTGGGAGGAGGCAGAGAAGAGGTTAACTATTCCCAGGGACTTTAGGTCGCGTCAGCCGTTCGACCCTGAGGAGGTTAAAGTCTGGGAGGAGATCCCCAAAATTGACATTCCCATAGCTAAAGTATCTAAGAGGCCTATCTGGCTTAAGAGTTGGACAGGTGACATGCAGTCAAAAAATAAACTTTGCTCAATTCCCTTCCAGGGGGGCAGGGTCTTCGGGCCCGTGCTCGACGACATTTTAGAGAAAGCATCAGATGAAAAAAAGGGGTTCCCTGAGGAGAAACGTAAAAGATACCAGCCCTTTCGTAGACCCCGTTACAACCAGAGAACGGACTACAGGGGGAAAGGGAAGTCGGGTCGATGGAGCTACCCCAAAGGAGGCGAGGGTAGAAATAGGAACAGAGATAACATCTTTTATTCGGACTCCCATGACAGCACCACGAGAGAGGGGATCCGCCCTTCAGGAACAGGAAACCTACAGATACAAAAAGGGCGGCACCTCTCCCACGCATCAGTTGGTTTCCTGTTCCTGAGGGGACGGGATCCTACAGATGATATACCGGATCCCAGGCCGGCCGGCCGGTACAGGTAGCGAGGGGGTCTCCTACCTCGGCCTGGTGCAGAGCTCCTGGAGGACGCCACGGTGGCCCAGGATGGGTGGCATGGCGGTGGTGGATACAGCAGGGAGCGGCGTCCGGGGGAGGTCCGTCTCCAGGAGTGGAAGCCGCCGCTGTTAAGTATGCCCCCCCGGGGGCTCCCAGGACCGGCGGCGCGATTGCGGAGGTTGGGGGGGGCAGCGCAGCTGCAGGGCGCTGGAGCGCTCCATAGTGGAGCGCCCGGGCGTCCCGCGTGACTTCCGGTCACGTCGGAGTCGCGTGACATCAGGGGGCGGAGCCTGGGGGTGCTTCCGGGTCGGCGGCACCACTGCGCAGGCGCGGGGACCCAAGATGGCGGCTCCCATCGGGAGGACGCCGGTAAGCGCCGGTTCCCCTGCCCAAAGCGGCGCCAGCTGGGGAGGGGGGCCCTATTAGGAGGGAGGGCGCGGCAGGAGGAAATCTGCTGTCCGGAGGAGGGGTATATAGGCAGGACCCTAGATGGGTGCCTTGCCTTGGCCACATTATTGCGAGCAGTAATGGAGAGCGATCAGGAGCAGCAGCAAAAGCAGCAGCAAAAGCAGCAGCAACGGCGGCAACAGCGACAATCTTCACTGCCGCCCCTGGATGACCTTAGGCAGGTCAAACAGAAGAAGAAAGAGGTCCATGACAGTAAGGATCGTCCGGGACGAAGTGACCAGTCCAGTCATAAAGGCTCCTCTAGGCGGACAGGAGCATCGACTGAGAAAAATCCCCCTCATTCTCCGGTACTTGATTGTGGCACTGGTAAGTGATCTTCATGAATGTTCACTCAGTGACGGGGCTCCTTCTGTGTTTTATTCTAGGGGAAGAAAGCTACGAGTAAAACCAAACACAGGGAATGCGCACTCTGTGCATGCCCGTTACCAAACTCATGCCCCAAAAAGTTGTGTCCCCCCTGTATCCAGCAGACAGTGGCGGAGGAGTCGCCCGCTGTAGCAGCGTGTTTAAGGGATATAGTAAGGGCAGAGATGAAGGAAACCCTAAAATCCCTGTCCCAACCAGAAAGTTTAAGGGGTGAGGATCCGGTGGAGTCGGATTCCTCGACAGAGTGGAGGAGAAGTAAGGACTTCCATATTTCATCTCCCTCGTCCTCCTCAGAAGAGGAGGACTCTGGTCGGTTTTGCCTGCCGCTTGACCGAGTAGACAAGTTAGTAAAAGCAGTCAGAGGGGCAATGGAAGTGGAGGAGCCGAAGCCTCAATTATCCATGCAGGATGTAATGTTCGGGGGGCTGGAGCAGAGGAAGCGTAGAGTCTTCCCACTAAACGAAAAGATTCAGGATCTCATCCGCAGAGAGTGGAAAAAGCCAGATAAAAAAGGGTCGCTACCACCAGCCCTCAAGCGGAGATATCCCTTTGACGATTCAGCAATGAATACTTGGGACAAGGCCCCCAAATTAGATGCAGCTATTGCGAAAGCATCGAAAAGATCCTCACTACCCTTTGAGGACATGGGGTCCCTTAAAGATCCTCTAGACAGGAAGGCAGATACCTTCCTTAAAAATACCTGGGAGATGGCAGCCGGTTCCTTAAGACCAGCAGTAGCATCAACTTGCACGGCCAGGTCCATGATGGTCTGGTTGGACCAGTTAGAGTCGCAGTTAAAACAAGGAACATCTAGACAGGCAATCCTGGGGGCCCTACCAATAATCCAGGATGGCGCAGCCTTCCTAGCAGATGCCTCGGCTGATGCAGTCAGAATGGCCGCCAGGGCAGCAAGTCTCTCTAATGCGGCTCGGAGAGCCCTGTGGCTAAAGTACTGGCCGGGAGATATTCAGTCCAGGGCGAAACTCTGTACTATCCCATGTGAGGGGGAATATTTATTTGGAGCAGTCCTGGACGAACTGCTGGAGAAGGCCGGGGATGACAAGAAAAAATTCCCAAATCTTTGGTCCGCATCTTATCGATGTCCGTTTAATAGAAGGAGATTCGGTCAAGGGAGAAGGCGTAACCCTTCACCTAATAGAGACCGTCCCAGATGGGAGGATAGAAGGAGAAGAGGTACGGGCTTTATGTTCAGACGCTCGTCGATAGCGCGAAAAAGACAGAACCAATAACTAGCAATTCCCGTGGGGGGTAGACTGTCATCCTTCCTCCCAGCATGGCTACAGGTCACCAATAGTGACTGGGTGCGGAATGTGATATCCACCGGACTCAGGTTGGGGTTCACTCAAGTCCCACGGGATACCTTTAAACCAACACCCTTAAGGGCTTCACCCCTCGAGCAAGCGGCTTTAGAAGCAGAGGTCTTGAACCTGTGTCTGAAAAACGTTCTGATAGAGGTTCCAGAATCTGAGAGAGGAAGATGGTTCTACTCTCCCTTATTCCTAATCCAAAAACTGGATAAAACATTCAGAACGATTATTAATTTACGTTTCCTTAATGAATTTTTGGTTAAACGCACCTTTAAAATGGAGTCCATTAATTCTACAATAAAGATGCTGTTTGAAGGGTGTTTTATGGCGGTCGTGGACTTGAAAAACGCATACTATCGTGCCCATCCACGCAGATTTCCAGCAGTTCTTGAGAGTGGCGGTATGAATAGACGGTATAATCCGTCATTATCAATATAGAGCCCTTCCCTTTGGTCTCTCAGCAGCGCCCCGGGTATTTACAAAAATAGTGGCCGAAGTTATGGCTCATTTAAGGGGCGTGGTAATGTGCACGTTGGATCTAAAAAACGCATATTATCATGTCCCTATCCACCCGGATCACCAAAGATACCTCAGGTTCGCAGTCGAAAGAGACGGCACAATATACCACTATCAGTTTCGTTGCCTACCCTTCGGCCTAGCATCAGCCCCGAGGGTCTTCACAAAAGTAATGATAGAGGTAGTGGCCTACCTAAGGGCCCGAAATATCACGGTGGTCTCATATTTAGACGACTTCCTAATTATAGCCGATTCAGCAACCCAGCTCAGGGTCGACTGTCAATCCTCAATCTCCACGCTGCAGAGTTTAGGATGGATAATAAATTGGTCAAAATCAGATCTTATACCCAAGCCCAGAGTAAAATTCTTAGGGGTCATGTTAGACTCGGAAAGAAGGTTGTCTTATCTACCAGCCGAAAAGCAGACTTCAATGCCGAAGAAGATCCGTCAGTTTTCAAAGAATCGAGTATCGGTCAGAGATGCAATGAGGATCCTGGGGCTGATGACTTCTTGCATTTCCTGTGTCAGATGGAGTCAGTTGGACTCCCGCGACCTCCAACACACAGTCCTAGCGTGCTGGGACAGAAGGCAGACTTCTCTGGACAGCAAAATACTGTTAACCCTCCGGGCCAGAAGATCGCTACTATGGTGGACCATTCCGAGAAACCTAAAAAGGGGTGTCTCATGGGTTCAGTCCCCGGAGGTTGTAGTGACGACGGACGCAAGTCTATTCGCCTGGGGCGGACACGTCGCATGAAGGTATTACCAGGGGCGATGGAGTCCGGAGGACAGCAAAAGATCCTCCAACGTCAGAGAATTAGGCCTGTTTCACACTTCAGTTTTTTCTGTCAGTATAAATCCGCCAAAATAGCGGAAAACGGATCCGCAGGTGGACTGACAGAAACGGGGGACAGCGGATCGGCGGATGAACGGATTTAAAAATTAAAAAACTTTAAAGGAACCGCGGTAGGAAAAAAAATAATAATAATACCGGTCATCTCGCGCGATGATGGGGCTGGTGATCGCGCGATGATGGGGCTGGTGATCGCGCGATGATGGGGATGGAGATCGAGGAATGGAGGTTGCGGGTAAGGAGAGAGAGAGAGAGAGAGAATGAGAGAATGAGAGAATTTTCAACCAGCAGCGACACTTGATTCAGGGTTAAAAGGCAAAAGTGCGGATCCGGACTGCAAAAAAATGTTGCATGGTCCGTTCGGTGATCTCTGTGGACGCCAACATTTTGGCGGATCCGCAGAAATACAGACGCAACGGACAGTCATCAGTCAAAATCCGCCGATAATGAAAGTCAATGGAAAAAAAAAAAGGATCCGTTTTTTTTCACAACACGGCGGATCTTGACTGCTTGAGAAAAACTGATGTGTGAAACAGGCCTTACATGCGGTCTGGAAAGTGCTGCTCGTCGCCGGGTCTCACGTGGAAAACAAACACGTCAAAATCTTGTCAGACAACACCACAACAGTGGCCTATCTCCGTCATCAAGGCAGACCAAGACATCCCACACTTCAGGCCTTAGCAGATCAGATTTTCAGATGGGCAGAGAGAGAGGTCCTCTCAATCTCGGCCGTGCATCTGGAGGGCTCCCGGAACCAGATCGCAGACTTCCTCGGCAGGAAAAGGGTAACTGCAACGGACTGGGAGCTCAACGACGAAGTGTTCAGCAGCCTGTGCGATCGTTGGGGACAACCAACGGTAGACCTGTTCGCGGACAAAGAGAACGCAAAACTTAAGACCTTCTACTCCCTGAACCCCCTGGGAAATCCGGCAGGAATCGATGCCCTATCACAATCTTGGAGCAGGGGCCTGTTGTACGTCTTCCCGCCCCTAGCCCTCATTCCACGGGTCCTCAGAAAGATCTGCGAGGACAGAGCCAGCATTATATTGGTAGTTCCCTACTGGCCAAGAAGAAGTTGGTTTCCCCTACTCAGGAAGCTAGCGAGCGAGGAACCCATTACCCTACCAAGAAGGAAAGACCTCCTCCATCAGGGTCCGGTCCTACATCAAAAACCGGAAGCCTTCCAGTTGTCAGCCTGGATCCTGAGCGGCAGGTCCTAAGAGCAAGGGGTCTATCAGATGAAGTCATTTCTACCCTACAAGCAAGTAGAAAACCCGTGACCGCAGCAATATATAATAAAGTCTGGATAAAGTTCTGCAGCTTTTGTGGGGAGGAGACAGTCGGAACTGACTAGCCTGACATCCCGAAAATACTTGACTTCTGGCAGGAAGGATTCAGGAAAGGCCTTATACCCAGTACTCTGAGAGTACAGATAGCAGCCTTGAGCGTGTTCTATGACACAGCCCTATCATCACACCCATGGGTAGCCCGGTTCTCGAGAGCGGTGCAAAGGCTTAAACCCCTAATTAGGAAGAGCATACCACCTTGGGACCTTAACCTAGTCCTCAATACGCTATGCAAGCAGCCATACCAGATAGGGGCAGAGATAAGTATTCGTAATCTCTCTCTCAAAACAGCCTTCTTAGTGGCAGTCACCTCAGCCAAGAGGTTAGGAGAACTGCAGGCCTTATCAACCCAGGATCCCTACTTACAGGTGTTTAGTGACCGTTTAGTGTTAAGACTCGACCCGGCCTTCCTACCCAAAGTCGTCTCAAACTCCAACATTAATCAGGAAGTAGTACTTCCTTCTTTTTTCCAGTCTCCCAAAAATAGCAGGGAAAAAACCTACCATAACTTGGACGTAAGGGAAACTGTGTTCAGGTACCTGGATGCAACCAGACCCTGGAGACAGGACAGTAATCTTTTTGTCCAGTTTAGAGGCCCTAATAAAGGGAAAAAGGCATCAAAATCGACAATAGCAAGGTGGATTAGATCCACTATTAGCATAGCCTATAAAACACAAGGTCAAAATCCCCCGGGGAACCCACTCAACCAGGGCCATGGCTGCATCATGGGCAGAAAGGGGGGGGCCTCGGCAGAGCAGATCTGCAGGGCGGCATCTTGGACTAGTCTTAGTACTTTCTTCAAACACTATAAACTAGACATAGCATCCACACAGCTGGCTTTTGGGAGAAAAGTGCTCCATGCAGTAGTCCCACGCTAGGGCCAATTTACTTTGGTACTACTCCAATGTGCTGTCAGGTGGTGACCTGGAAAATGGTAATTAGACCTACCGGTAACTGTGTTTCCAGGAATCCATCCTGACAGCACTGTTAGATCCCTCCCGAATACTTTCCATACAACTGTGATGTAACGTGTATGAAGAATGTTGGTTTAAATAAAATCTATGTTTGCATCCATCCAGAGGTGTTACTTTGTGAAATCACTGAGGGATGGGAAAGGGAGGATCCTTTTAAACTCTCGTGGTTTCCTGTCCCACTACGGATGAGAAGGACGTCCTCCAATGTGCTGTCAGGATGGATTCCTGGAAACACAATTACCGGTAGGTCTAATTACCGTTTTTTGTTCAGCGGTATGATGATCAAGCATTGTTTTTTGCCTTGTTTTTTTTTAAGGGGTTCACTAAATGGGTTAACTAGTGGGACAGTTTTATAGGGCGGGTTGTTACGTACGCGGTGATACTAAATATGTGTATTTTTATTGCTTTTTTATTTGCAAAAGACAAGAATTTATTAAGGAATTTTTTTTAAATTTATTTAGGATTTTTTTAAAATCATTTTTACACGATTTTTTTTAACTTTATTATATTGTCTCGGGGGGACATCACTGTATAGTGTCAGATCGCTGATCGGACACTTTGCAGTGCACTGTGTCAGATCAGCGATCTAACAGGTGCTGCACAGGCTTTCTCCATGCCTGCTCTCAGCAGGTACCGAGAAAGCCACCTCCCTGCAGGACCCGAGGAGCTCAGGGAAGCACACAGAGAGCCCCCTCCCTGCGCGATTCTTCCCTATGCCCCCGGAACACTGCGATCGGTTGATTGCAGTGTGCCAGGGGTTAATGTGCCGAGAGCGGTCCATGACCACTCCTGGCATATTGTTCCGAGTGTCAGCTGTGATAATCAGCTGACACCCGACCTCGATCAGCGGCGCTCCCCCCGTGAGCGCTGCTGATCGGCTATGACGTACTATCCCATCCTTGGGAATTAAGTCCCAGGGCACATGGATGGCAGAAAAGGGTTAAAGAAATTGCACATTAGAGTCCGAGACAATGCGAGCCAGGAGACTGTGGAACCAAAAATTTGGTTTAATAAATACTTAGGTAAACTGTGGAGCCAAAGAAAAAAAAATAACTCTTATAGAAATCAACAGCAGAAAAAGTTGGGACAAGGTCAACAAAAGACTGCAAAAATAAGTCGTACTAATAAGAACAGCTAGATGGTCAATTTTCAACTCAAGTCACGTGACTACATAAGAAAGCAGTTTTCTGGAACAATTTCAGAAAAATGTTCATCAACGTAAAATATTAAAAACTTTCCATATTCCTCCATCTACAATGCACAATATCATCAAAAGATTCTGGAAAAATTCATGTGCATGAGGGACAAGGCCAATGGTCATTCTTGGATGCTTGTGATCTAAGGGCTCTGAGGTGGAATTGCATTAAAATAAGGCATAATTCAGTCATATCACATCCTGGGTTCAAGAATGCTTTCAGAATTCTGTAAGTGAACACAAGTCATAGTGCAATCCACAAATGCAAGTGAAGACTCTATTATGCAGAGACGAAGACATATATCAATGCAATCCAGGAATACTGCCATCTTGTCTGGACCACCACTCATTTACCGTAAATGGAATGAGGTAGAATGGAAAGCTGTTATATGGTCAGACGAATAAAAATTTGAAATTCTTGAAACCACAAACGCCGTCTCCTCCACAATCAAGAGGAGGGGACCCTACAGCTTATTAGTCCACAGTTTAGAAGTTTGCATCTTTGATGATATGGGGTTGCAGTAATATCTTTGGCATGGACATATTACTCATTTTCAAAGGCATTATCAATACTGCGCATTATATAGAGGGTTTAGAGCAAGGTATACCGTACTTCAATCTAGAAAACATCTATTTCTTTTCCAAAGATTTTATTTGGATTTTAAAATAACAGGCAAGAATAGGGAGTAAGGGCAGGAGAGGAAGGAGGGGGGGGAGAGGATAGGGATGGGGAGGGAAAGAAAAAAAAGGAGGGACATAGGTAAAATAACAATGCAACAATATAACAATATAACAAGAGTGATATTACACTTATAGGGTATATAATGCCCAGGTCACTGGGGGTGTAAAAGGTATAAACAAAACAGCTACGAACAAACGCATAACGAGAGATTGTAGCCAATTAAGGCCAATCATAAGTGAGCAAATATTTAACAAGGATTAGTAGACGAAATATACAATTAAATGGTAGCGCCTAGAAGTTGGTGGTGAGAGAAATTAAGTTATAGGGGACGGAAAGGCCTTGTCCCATTTTTTATAAAATTTTCCAAACTGATTATTAATCAGAGCAAAATTCAGTTCATGTGCTCTATGTTGCTGGACTAGGTGGAAGATAACCTCTGGATTTGGGAGTATTTTGTTTTTCCAGTGGAAAGTGATGAAATTTTTTGCTACAAGACAAAGATGAATGAATATGGGTTGGAGTGCCAAGTCTAGTTCGTCTAGGTTAAGGGAAAGGGCCATTTGAGGGGTGAGGGTTAAAGTTTTGTTAGAGAGTTTATTGAGAGAGGTAGAGATCCAAGACCAGACTGTTTTGACTCTGGGACATTCCCAAAACATATGCAATAGGTCTCCCTTGAAGCCGCAGTCTCTCCAGCAAAGGGGTGAGGATGAGTTTGAAGGACCGAAGTGTGCTAATTTTGCCGGAGTAAGGTACCAATTACTAATAGTTTTAAAGTATGTCTCTTGAAGTGGAAATGAGATTGTGGAGTTGTACGTTTTGGAGAGAGCCTCTTCCCATTGTTCAGGAGAAAAGGTGGATTTTAGGGTTTTTTCCCAGGTAACCATATAAGGGCTTTTTGACAAACTATCGTCGTTGTTGAAGGAGTCATAGAGAAAGCCATGACTCCAAAAGATTTTATGATGAGGATTGAGTAAGACTTTTATGGAAGCGTGAGTAAAGTTCATTTTTGACTTAAGAAAAGCGAGGACATTATCTTTTAAGAGGATGAATTCTAAGAATAAGGAATGAGGGACGTTAAAGTTTTTTCTTCGCGATGCAAAGTCTACGAAATTGGAGCCGTTGTGGATATCTCCCAATTTTGTGATTTTTAATTCTGGCCAAATAGTAGGGAGGGTTACGTTAGAGAGGCTAAAAATAAGAGTAAGGGGTATGTTTTTTAGAATGGGGAATTTGTGTGTCCGTCTGCTTGGTTTGGAGAATTTACACCAAGCTTGAGCAATGGCCAGGAATAGAGGGTGAGCGTTAAAGTTAGGAAGATGATTTGAGATTGCTTGAGTGATGATGTTGCTTAACTGTTTACCATTGTTTAAAAATAGTTCCAAGTCAAACCAGGCCGGAGGTTCATGTTGGGAAATCCAATGGACACTTTGTTTAATCAGAAGAGTTTGATAATGGGCAATAATGTTGGGAAGGCCCATCCCCCCATTCCCTTTTTTCCTGTGTAATGATGAGGAAGAAGTCCTAGCTTTTTTTCCTCCCCACAGGAAGGTTTTGAACAAAGATTGGATGTTTGTCAGAAGTATGACCGGGATGGGCAGAGGGAGGCATCGGAGAACATATAGAATTTTTGGAAGGATGTGTGTTTTAAGGATATAATTTTTTCCCCACCAAGAGAGATTTTTCTCTTTAAAGATTAAGCAATCTTTGCTTATTGAATCTGTCAAATTTCTCAGATTTATCTTCCCCATAAGGTGGAGATTATTACAGAGGGAAATACCTAGGTAAGGAATCTCTCTGTTGCACCAGTTAAGGGATGTTTTTTCCTTTATTGCATCTGTTTGTTTAGTGTCAAGATTAAGGGGAAGGATGTTTGATTTTGACTGGTTGATTTTGTAGTTAGATAGGTCCGAGAATTTGTCTAGTTCATTGAAAACCTCAGATGAAGAGTTTTGGGGGTCAGTTAAAGTCAAAATGATGTCATCTGCGAATAGGCTGATTTTGTGTTCCTTGTGTTGGGTATGGATACCTTTAATTTTGGCATTGTTACGAATGTGTTCGGCTAAGGGTTCGAGAGCCAAGTTGAAAAGTAGGGGTGATAGAGGGCACCCCTGTCTGGTGCCGTTCGAGATAGCAAAGGGGTTTGAGATATGATTGTTGGAGGTTATTTTCGCGCTTGGGTTTGAGTATAGTGCCATAATAGTGGTCACTAATTTTTGATTGAATCCAAATTTGAAAAGAGTGTGTCTAAGGAAGTCCCAATTTATGCGGTCAAAGGCCTTCTCGGCATCTAGTGATATTAAAGTTGTTGGAGTTTTAGTAGAGTTGGCGTACCTAATAACGTTTATTAATCTCCTTGTGGCGTCTGCGGGTTGTCTCCCATGGGTGAATCCCATTTGGTCATTGGCCAGAAGATACGGGAGAAAGTTACTCAACCTATTGGCTATTATTTTGGAGAACAGTTTTATGTCTGTGTTGATGAGGGAAATGGGGCGATAATTGGTCATTAGTTCAGGGTTACCTTTAGGTTTTGGAATCAGGACAATCGAGGCCTCAAGCATTTCCTTTGGAAATAGCCCCCCGAACTGCGGCAAAGTTGAATACTTCTGCAAGGTGAGGAGATAAGAGTTTACTGAAGGTTTTGTAGTATGAATTGTTGAAGCCGTCGGGGCCTGGGGATTTGTGGAGGGGGAATTTGTTAATAGTATCTTCTATTTCAATAGGGGAGAAAGGGGCAGACATAAAGGCCAGGTCGTCGGTTGATAAAGAGGGAAGATTGATTGAGTTGAGGTAGTCATTGATATCTTGCGAGTTAGGTTGGGAAGAGGAAGAAGTTGGTTTGAGGTTATATAATTTTTGGTAAAATTGGGCAAATTCGTTAACTATGTCTTGGGGGTGGGATAGAATGCCGTTTTTGGAGGTGGCTACTATTCTGTTGATTCTGTTGTGAACTCTTTTATTCTTTACCCTATTTGACATGAAAGAAGTTGGTTTATTTAGTGCAGAATAATATTTAAATTTTGAGGATTTTACTACAGCATCATAAGGAGTGCTGATAAGTGATTTGAGCTTTTGTCTCAGAGTCAAGAGTTCAAGTTGGAGAGAGGAAGATTGGGAATGATGGGCTAATAATTCGGATTCTTTATTGTGGATTTTGGAAAACATCTATTTCAGGGAAGAACTGCATGGCTTTGCAGAAATGTTTGGATGATAAAATTACCTGCATGCAGACCAGACCTTTCACCTATAACAAAATTTGATGTATTATGTAATGAAAAATCTTCCAAAAAAGGCCCCGAATTAGGGACAGCTAGAATCCTACATAATAATAATATTTATTTATATAGCGCCAACATATTCCACAGCTCTTTACAGTTTAACAGTTTCAAAACACAAGTCATAAGTAACAACGTTAACAATACAATAATTAAAGCAAAATAAGATGACTCTGCTCATGAGAGCTTACAATCTACAGTGAGGTGGGGGAGATACAGAGTACAGGTGTGTATTTACAATGGTGTATTTACAATGATGTATTTACAATGATGGTCCAGCCATCTTGAGGGAGCGAGGGATAGATGGAGATAGTGAATGGGCTACATACGCACACTTACATATAAAATTACTTTGATTAGTGAACGTGATAGGCTGCTCTGAACAGATGCGTTTTGAGGTAGTGCCTAAAACTGCAAATTGTGCATAGTCCTAATTTCTTGGGGTAGAGCATTCCAGAGGATTGGCACAGCGCGGGAGAAGTCTTGGAGTCGGGAGTGGGAGGTACGGATTAGTGCAGAGGTTAGTCGAAAGTTGTTTGCAGAGCGCAGCGGTCGGTTAGGCCGATAGACAGAGGAGATGTGCCGCACTGTGGAGAGCTTTGTGGGTGTGAACAAGTACTTTGAATCGGATCCTATAATGAATGGGCAGTCAGTGTAATGATTGGCGAAGAGCCTTCAGACAAGGATGAAACATTCCTATTCCAGAAAACATCACAGACAAACATGCAGCCTTACCAACACCAGGACAGATTAACAATGCACTTGTATAATGCAGCACACCCCCCATGCAGTAGCGTAGCTACCGGGGGGCAGTGACCCCGGGCCCCGCGCTCTGAGGGGGCCCACCGGAGCTACACTACACTACACCACTAATCTGCGGCAGAGCAGGGAGAATCGATCTCCCTACTCTGCTGCCCAGCCGCTATGGGCCCCTGAGAAGGCGGTGGGGGACCCGGTGCCAGCAGTGGGCCTCCCACCTCTCAGCCAGCAATGTCGTCCTGGGCTATTCTGTGCTCACAGGAGCTGTGATGAGGTCACAGGAGGGGCGGAGTCAGTGGTCACATGATCAGGGGCTTCAGTGGCTGCAGGACTCTGCTGTGCTGGTTGTCATGGTGCTGGCTGGATGAGGTGAAGTTTCTGTGTGGGGTCAGGAGGGGTTTACAGGGTGGATGTAACAGAGCTTTGTGTGTATGAGGCATACAGAGCGGAGCCATGTGTGTAGAAGGTGTACAGAGCAGAGATATGCATGTATGAGGTGTAAGGAGGAGCGGAGCCGTGTGTGTAGAAGGTGTACGGAGCAGAGATACAGTTGTGGCCAAAAGTATTGACACCCCTGCAATTCTGTCAGATAATACTCAGTTTCTTCCTGAAAATGATTGCAATCACAAATTCTTTGGTATTATTATCTTCATTTAATGTGTCTTAAATGAAAAAACACAAAAGAGAATGAAGCAAAAAGCAAAACATTGATCATTTCACACAAAACTCCAAAAATGGGCCAGACAAAAGTATTGGCACCCTCAGCCTAATACTTGGTTGCACAACCTTTAGCCAAATTAACTGCGACCAACCGCTTCTGGTAACCATCAATGAGTTTCTTACAATGCTCTGCTGGAATTTTAGACCTTTCTTCTTTGGCAAACTGCTCCAGGTCTCTGATATTTGAAGGGTGCCTTCTCCAAACTGCCATTTTTAGATCTCTCCACAGGTGTTCTATGGGATTCAGGTCTGGACTCATTGCTGGCCACCTTAGAAGTCTCCGGTGCTTTCTCAAACCAATTGCTAGTGCTTTTTGAAGTGTGCTTTGGGTCATTGTCCTTCTGGAAGTCCCATGACCTCTGAGGGAGACCCAGCTTTCTCACTCTGGGCCCTACATTATGCTGCAAAATTTGTTGGTAGTCTTCAGACTTCATAATGCCATGCACACGGTCAAGCAGTTCAGTGCCAGAGGTAGCAAAGCAACCCCAGAATATCAGGGAACCTCCGCCATGTTTGACTGTAGGGACCGTGTTCTTTTCTTTGAATGCCTCTTTTTTTTCTCCTGTAAACTCTATGTTGATGCCTTTGCCCAAAAAGCTCTACTTTTGTCTCATCTGACCAGAGAACATTCTTCCAAAACGTTTTAGGCTTTTTCAGGTAAGGTTTGGCAAACTCCAGCCTGGCTTTTTTATGTCTCGGGGTAAGAAGTGGGGTCTTCCTGGGTCTCCTACCATACAGTCCCATTTCATTCAGATGCCGACGGAGAGTACGGGTTGACACTGTTGTACCCTCGGACTGCAAGGCAGCTTGAACTTGTTTGGATGTTAGTCGAGGTTCTTTATCCAACATCCGCACAATCTTGCGTTGAAATCTCTTGTCAATTTTTCTTTTCCGTCCACATCTAGGGAGGTTAGCCACAGTGCCATGGGCTTTAAACTTCTTGATGACACTGCGCACGGTAGACACAGGAACATTCAGGTCTTTGGAGATGGACTTGTAGCCTTGAGATTGCGCATGCTTCCTCACAATTTGGTTTCTCAAGTCCTCAGACAGTACTTTGGTCTTCTTTCTTTTCTCCATGCTCAATGTGGTACACACAAGGACACAGGACAGAGGTTGAGTCAACTTTAATCCATGTCAACTCGCTGCAAGTGTGATTGAGTTATTGCCAACACCTGTTAGGTGCCACAGGTAAGTTACAGGTGCTGTTAATTACACAAATTAGAGAAGCATCACATGATTTTTCGAACAGTGCCAATACTTTTGTCCACCCTCTTTTTTATGTTTGGTGTGAAATTATATCCAATTTGGCTTTAGGACAATTCTTTTTGTGTTTTTTCATTTAAGACAAATTAAATGAAGATAATAATACCAAAGAATGTGTTTGCAATCATTTTCAGGAAGAAACTGAGTATTATCTGACAGAATTGCAGGGGTGTCAATACTTTTGGCCACAACTGTATGCATGTATGAGGTGTACGGAGGAGCGGAGCCGTGTGTGTAGAAGGTGTACGGAGCAGAGATATGCATGTATGAGGTGTACGGAGGAGCGGAGCCGTGTGTGTATGGGGTGAGCGGAGCCGTTTGTGTACAAGGTGTATGCAGCAGAGCCATTTGTGTACAAGGTGTACGGAGCGGAGCCGTGTGTGTACTGAGCAGAGCTGCGTGTGTCCAAGGTGCACGGAGCAGAGCTGCATGTGTACAAGGTGCACGGAGCGGAGCCATGTGTGTACGAGGTGTACGGAGTGGAGCCGTGTGTGTATGGGATGTGCGAAGCGGAGCCGTGTGTGTCCGGGGTGTACAGAGCAGAGCTGCGTGTGTACAAGGTGCACAGAGCAGAGCTGCGTGTGTACAAGGTGCACTGAGCAGAGCAGCGTGTGTACAAGGTGCACGGAGCGGAGCCGTGTGTGTATTGGGTGTACGAAGCGGAGCTGTATGTGTACGGAGTGGAGCCAGGTGTGTATAGCGTGTACAGAGCGGAGCCGCATGTGTACAGCGTGTACGGAGCAGAGCCGCGCGTGTACAGCGTGTACGGAGCAGAGCCGCGTGTGTACAGCGTGTACGGAGCAGAGCCGCGTGTGTACAGCGTGTACGGAGCAGAGCCGCGTGTGTACAGCGTGTATGGAGCAGAGCCGCGTGTGTACAGCGTGTACGGAGCAGAGCCGCGTGTGTACAAGGTGTACGGAGCAGAGCCGCGTGTGTACAAGGTGTACAGAGCAGAGCCGCGTGTGTACAAGGTGTACGGAGCAGAGCCGCGTGTGTATAGTGGGTGCGGAGTGGAGCTGTGTGTGTATAGGGGGTATCATGTTCAGTAATAGGGACACATGCGGCAGCAGCGGCTCAGTATTGGGGTATCAGGTGCAGTAATAAGGACAGATGCAGCGGCTCAGCATTGGGGTATCAAGTGCAGTAATAGGGACACATGCGGCAGCAGCGGCTTAGTATTGGGGTATCAGGTGCAGTAATAGGGACTCATACGAAAGCAGCGGCTCAGCATTGGGGTATCAGGTGCAGTAATAGGGACACATACGGCAGCAGCGGCTCAGCATTGGGGTATCAGGTGCAGGAATAGGGACGCATACGGCAGCAGCGACTCAGCATTGGGGTATCAGGTGCAGTAATAGGGACACATACGGCAGCAGCGGCTCAGCATTGGGGTATCAGGTGCAGTAATAGGGACACATACGGCAGCAGCAGCTCAGTATTGGGGTATCAGGTGCAGTAATAGGGACCCATACAGCAGCAGTGGCTCAGTATTGGGGTATCAGCAGGATGAGGGGTTTGTGCAGGTTGGGGATACAAGTTGATGGAGCTGGAATATGAGCAGTGAAACGTGTCTTTGTTGTATTCTCTGTAGCAGAGTCCTGGCTGGAGGAGTTGTCATGTCGGTCTGGGCCAGATGGAAAAGACGTGAAAAGTGAACGATTCCATCAGAAAGAATGTCCACTGTAAGTCACCAACTATAACTGTGCTGTAATCACTTATATGTTTTGTAGGACTGGTATTTACCACTGACCATATGGTGGTAATATCAATGTTGGTCTTTATATAGGGATTATTTTCAGTAATAGCGCAGTCATTTCTTACATCCACTATTAGGGTGCGTCACCGAGTTGTAATCAAAGTTACCTAGTTAACTCAGAAGTTTCACCCTCCCTGAACCGAAACCCTAGCTATGCCTCTGCCCCCATGATAAAGGTGGGGGCAGCACAGGTGTAAAATACTGATGCAAACAGCCACTTCCAAACCTACCAATTCATGGAGGGGGAGGGTGGCTGTATGGTATTAACCCCTTCCTGATATTTGAGTGTATTTATACATCATGGTTGGGAAACACTTTCCGAACGATGAGGTATATATCCGTCTTGGTTATCATCTGTGCACAGGAGGCTGTGTGCGGGCGATCGCCGCCAACTGTTCAACTGATAAGACAGTTGACACTCGGGGGCTCATTGCCAGGAGCGGTGTCTGCACCACTTCCAGCAGTTTGACCCGCTAAATGCGGCGATCGATATAGATTGCAGCATTTAGAAAGCAGGCAGAGGAAGGGGGCTCTCTTTCCTCTCCAATCAACGCCCCCGCATCATCATCGCAAGGGGTTGATCATTGCCATAGTGACTTGATGCCGTCATGATGACATCTGGGTCACCAGAGCTAGCAAACTTGTTACACCATGCTCACAGCATGGTGTAACAAGCTTGTATGTCAGTGCAGTGTTGATCAGCAGTGATACTGCTCAGGTTCCATGTCAATGTCTTAGGGAAGTCTTCAGGTAGCTGTAGAGATGAGGGGGACCAGCTACCTACAAATCCACCCAGGGGTGTATCTGAAAACGCTGGCAGTAAAGACTATGTGAGTGTGAAGGACCTGTGATGAGGTCATAGCCATGTGACCTGGTGGGCATGGCTACGGACCATATAAGGTGGCCAGGGTAGGTCACATGGAGTGAATGCTGGGACCCGGTTGGTCTCGCCAAACCGACTGTGCTAAGAACATGAGTCTGCCTTCCTGCCTGACAGCACGTGTGTGAAGTCACGTGAGTAATGACAACGTGTGCCTGATAGTTCCCTGGAGGTAATGAACGTGTGCAGCGTGGTGAAGCAACTATGAGGTAACCCGGACACGGGGAAGTTACTAATAGACTATATAGCCTGTTGGCTGGATGAAGCAAAGCCTGTGTGACCACAGGGCTAACAGAGGGAAGCTCTGTCATGGACGCTAGGCTGTTTATATTAACTTTATGTTTCTGCTGTGGGTTTATGATGCCTGAATAAACCGCATGGATTGTTATTGTTTTATAGAAAATCTGTGCCGGACGTGATTATTTGGCTGCCAAGCGAGTGTCCCCAACCTTGAATGACAGCACTACCTTACAATTGGTGGAGAATGCTATGGGCAGTGTTGTAGCCTTGTTGCTAGGAGCAACGGAAGAGGACTGCAAAATTCGGTTGCTAAGGGCAACGGTTTCCAAAAGCACATGGTGCAGTGCTGGCAGCGCTGAGCCAGGAGGGCTGACGGTCTTGAAAGCAGTGTGATATACTGACCGGAGTCAGTGGAAAATACTTATAGGACACCTCTGCGGTAGAGGGGTCTGAGAACCTGCGCGGCCAGCAGGTGACACTCGTGAAAACCGTGTGATGTGCTGATCAGGGTCAGAGAAAGAGACTGTGGATTGTGATAGGGTGCCTCTGTGGATATGAGGTACCCGAGGACCTGTGTGGCTGACACAGGTAACTGTCAGGTGTTCATGTTGTACTGACCTGGGTCAGTGAGAAAGACTGTGTACCTGGAAGGTTCAGTGAGCAAGGTCCTGGAGGGTCAGTGTTGGGAGGTTCTGGGAGAAGAATCGGATCCCTGGAGCACGTGGTTTGACCTTGGACCTGGTGAGGCGTAAGTGTTGAACAGTCTTAGGCGGAGATGGATGTCCTGAATAGCACCCGCCGAGCCCCTGGACCTGGTGAGGCCGGTGTGTTGGGAGACCCTGGGAGGAGGGTCGGCTCCCTGAATAGTACCTGGTGCGCCCTGTGTGTTGGACGGTCTCAGGAGAGGAGACGGACGTCCTGAAGAGTACACAGACAGGACACATGAGTTTTCTGTTGCATTGTGTGTTTTTTTTTCTTTTCCCTTTCAAGTCAGCCTGCGGTGGCTCAGTGGGGTCAAGAAGGTGACAAGCGGCTTGCTGTAACTCGGCGGGTTTACGAAGGGGACAAGCGGCTTCCTGTAACTCGGCGGGGTTACGAAGGTTACACCAGCAGCTGTGTGTGAACGGCAGCCGGAGGTGTCGGTGATTGGTGATAGCAGGAGCTGTGGTGGTGCCAACAAGGTCTTGTGTGGTATCGTAAAAGAGACATAAACTGTGTTGTGTGAACTGTGGTCTAAGGAGGCCTGTAGAGAGGACATGGGGGAATCTCGAAAGGGGGCGGTGACCCAAACCGGGGTGGTAACCCAAAAAGGGGTGGAGTCCCAGAGGGGGCGGTGACCCAAATTGGGGTGGTAACTCAAAAACGGGTGGAGTCCCAGAGGGGGGCGGTGACCCAAATCGGAGTGGTCCAGAGAGGGGCCGGTGTGTCAAAAGAGGAACAGCAGTTCGTGTATGACTTTTTTCAGAATGTGGGATATTCTTTCCAGAAAACGACGGGCCACAGGTGTGTACCGTAATGCTGCACCGAGAAGGAGTCTCGGTCAGCTGGACTCAAAGAGTCAGGTGACTCTGACAGGAACTCCTCTCACTTTCTGTCTGGCCGAGAATATGGTCCAGGTTCGCTGTAAACATGGCGTCACGGTGAACTATGCGGTAGACAGAGTAATGTTTGAGGGGTCCACAAGTAGTGAGTGCCAAGGTGGCGGGATACCACCTGATTTAGTGTATGCCTTGGAGAGGGGCCGGGACTTTATCGTGTTTGATGATATATGGCAGGAGGTTGGAGACGTTTCTACTGTTGGGCTAACAAATATTAAGACGGTGACGGCTCCTGACGTGGTCAGGACAGAGGTAGAAGTGACCGGAAGAAGGAGTACATTTGCCCAACGATCGGACCTGACGTCTTGTGACAGGACTGACGTTGACGTGATTGATAAGACGGCTGAAGTATTCACACGGTTAGTGGGTAACTGGAAAGATTACTCGACATATCGGGGTGACTCAGACTCTGGGGGTGACTGTGGCTCTGAGAGAGAAAGGGAGTACAGAATAGAAGAGCTAGCGAAAGAAGTCTCTGAGCTCAAAGGTCACCTGTCAATCTGGCAAAGCATGAACAAGACCCTTAGGGAAGAGGTGGAAGAACTCAGAGTAGTAAAAGGTCTTCTGCGGGAGAAGAGCTTGGACGAAGATTTACAGCAGCCGGGCCCAACTGATAACAAGACGGAACTGCCAGTACCCATCTTGGCAAAGGGTCATGAAGAGATAAAATCTCATGAAGTTTGTGAGCTAAGAACTGAAGAAGACAGTCACCCGGTTGGGTCAACTGTAGTAAGGGAAGTGTCTATGGTAGAGCCAGAGCCTTCTGTCCAGGAAGAGAGCAAGACCACGACCTTCAAATCTGTAATCGAGGTACCCGAAGACATGCAAGAAGCCTGTACTGAGGAAGGTGTGCATGAGGCTTTCAAAGAGGCGGTCAAGGCGTGTAAGGTGCACTGGGCACCTGAGACTCGGCAGTTGGTGATAATATCAGCCAGAGAAGATACAGCAAACTGAGTAGCTGTCCTGAAGGAGATGCATTTATAATGTCTCCACACCAAACAGTTGGTCAGGCGGAGTAATATGAAAGCTGCTCGACGCCTAGAGTTAGCAAGGGAGGCTATGGATCGGCTGGGTATGCAGAAAGATGTAATTCCGGCACCCAAACGTCTGATTGGGAGAATCATTGGAAGACTCAGGAAGGTAATGCAAGACCTTGTAAATATCTCTGGTGTGGTGAGGGTGAGGATCCCTCCTGATGATGAAAACCAGGTATCCAGTGAAGAGGGTAGGATTCCCATCATGGTGGTTGGCTCCTTGGAAAGCCTGAGAAACTTTCGGATGCTCTTGGAGTATCGACTGGGGTACCTGCAAGAGATTGAGCAGTTGAGGCTGGACCATCGGCGGATCAATAAAGAGGTACGTAACACCAGGTGGCGGCTGCCTTCAACCCAAGATGTAAGGACCCGAAGGATTCCTCCACGTAGTGACATGGCAGGTGGCCGAAGAATGTCAGTAAGTGGCAGTTCGACGGGCCGTGCGAGGCTGAGAGACCCTTGTTCCTATGAGACGCTGAATGGGTCAGACTCAGGCCAGACAGTAGGCTTGATTAAGACTTATGACCGCACCAACTGGGAGAGCCGGTCAGTGAGAGAAAGGAGTGTGGTGACTAAACAGTGTCTGATGACGCAGACAGACTGTGACGGGAAGGCCAAAGACCAAGGCCGTTATTCTGACTGCTGGGGGCGGGGGAGGCCTAATGTAGAGATGAGGCCAGATGACAGACGGAGACGGTTCTCTCGACCTGTGTTGCAAGATGTAATGAGTGCCCGGTCTCGAGATCCCGGGGTAATTTTGTGTGTTCAACCCCACAAGTTTGAACAGAGGGTGGAGGTATGTGGTGTAGTGACCACTGTGTCCGCTAGGGGGCGCTGTGTGGGTGGTCCAGGACAGGCGTATGAGCATTTCCAGTATCCTGATAGGAGTAGGATGCTGAATAATGGTAATGTATCTCAAGGTGGGTGGCCTTGAGATGAAGACTTGTGTATGTGTTGGTCAGCAGTGATACTGCTGAGGTTCCGTGTCAATGTCTTAGGGAAGTCTTCAGGTAGCTGTAGAGGCGGGCGGAACCAGCTACCTACAAATCCACCCAGGGGTGTATCAGAAAACAACGCTGGTAGTAAAAGACTATGTGAGTGTGAAGGACCTGTGATGAGTTCATAGCCATGTGACCCAAAGGGCGTGGCTACGGACCATATAAGATGGCCAGGGTAGGTCACATGGAGTGAATGCTGGGACCCGGTTGGTCCGTATGAACGGTCTCGCCAGACCGACTGTGCTAGGAAGATGAGTCTGCCTTCCTGCCTGACAGCATGTGTGTGAAGTGGCTGTGAGTAATGGCGACGTGTGCCTGATAGTTTCCTGGAGGGAATGAACGTGTGCAGCGTGGTGAAGCAACTATGAGGTAACCCGGACACGGGAGTGTTACTAAGAGACTATATAGCCTGTTGGCTGGATGAAGCAAAGCCTGTGTGACCACAGGGCTAACAGAGGGAAGCTCTGTCATGGACGCTATGCTGTTTATATGAACTTTATATTGCTGCTGTGGGTTTATGATGCCTGAATAAATCGCGCATGGATTGTTATTGTTTTATGGAAAATCCGTGCCAAACGTGATTATTTGACTGCCAAGCGAGTGTCCCCAACCTTGAATGACAGCGCTACCTTCCAACAGCATCAATGTCTATAGCAGAGCTCTATCTGGAGCCACAGACACAGGAAGGCTTCTCCCTCTCTGCACACAGACCACTCTGTAATGTCCAGCCTGGACATATGGAAATCTGTGGCAACAAAAACCCATAAATATAATGAGGTGAAATGGAGATGGGGGAAAGCAACCCACTCCAACACCATGTGCACAAGCTCAATCAAAGCTATGAATATCAGGAGAAATATCAAGAGCATGCGATCAATTTGCATATAAAACGTGTCAAATTTTATTTAGATACAGCACTACAGATAAAAATATCAGGGTAACAAAAGTGTTCATAAATGCATGTAGACAGTATAACCCAAAGCAGTCCCCCAGTCCTCCCACCTAGATGGACACAATCCAGCAAGACAACCCCCCAAATAGGTCACACATATAATAACCTAAATCATAATGCCATAGTGACGCCAACAGGCCATATAATACAATCAGTGGCCGAAAGTTACGGTCATCAGACCATGTAACTGAATGATACAGGTGATCCGTGGTGGCAAATCAAGAAGAGCATTCGAAATTGCCCATGAGGAAGCTTACCAGGGAGGGGAGGAGGAAGAGAGCCCGGCAGTATATGAAAAGTATTCAGACCCCTTTACATTTTTCACTATTTGTTTCATTGCAGTCATTTGGTAAATTCAAAAAAGTTCATTTTTTTCTCATTAATGTACACTCTGCACCCCATCTTGACTGAAAAAAAACTGAAATGTAGAAATTTTTGCAAATTTATTAAAAAAGAAAAACTGAAATATCACATGGTCTTAAGTATTCAGACCCATTGCTCAGTATTGAGTAGAAGCACCCTTGTGAGCTAGTACAGCCATGAGTCTTCTTGGGAATGATGCAACAAGTTTTTTACACCTGGATTTGGGGATTCTCTGCCATTCTTCCTTGCAGATCCTCTCCAGTTCCGTCAGGTTGGATGGTGAACGTTGGTGGACAGCCATTTCCAGGTCTCTCCTGAGATGCGCCATTGGGTTTAGGTCAGGGCTCTGGCTGGGCCAGTCAAAAATGGTCACAAAGTCGTTGTGAAGCCACTCCTTTGTTATTTTAGCTGTTTGATTAGGGTCATTGTCTTGTTGGAAGGTGAACCTTCAGCCAAGCCTGAGGCCCAGAGCTCTCTGGAAGAGGTTTTCATCCAGGGTAGCTCTGCACTTGGCCGCGTTCATGTTTTCGTCAATTGCAACCAGTCATCCTGTCCCTGCAGCTGATGAACACCCCATAGCATGATGCTTCCACCACCATGTTTCACTGTTGGGATTGTATTGGGCAGGTGATGAACGGTGCCTGGTTTTCTCCACAAATACCGTTTAGAATTATCACCAAAAAGTTCTCTCTTCGTCTCATCAGACCAGAGAATCTTATTTCTCATAGTTAGGGAGTCCTTCATGTGTTTTTTAGCAATCACTATGCAGGCTTTCATATGTCTGGCACTGAGGAGAGGCTTCCGTCGGGCCACTCTGCCATAAAGGCCTGACTGGTGGAGGACTGCAGTGATAGTTGACTTTGTGGAACTTTCTCACATCTCCCTATTGCATCTGTGGAGCAGAGAGGGTTCTTCTTTACCTCTCTCACCAAAGGCTCTTCTCTCAGAATTGCTCAGTTAGGCTGGATGGTCAGGTCAAGGAAGACTTCAGGTGGTCCCAAACTTCTTCCATTTAAGCATTATGGAGGCCACTGTCCTCTTAGGAACCTTGAATACTGTAGAAATTCTTTTGTAACATTGGCCAGATTTATGCCTTGCCACATTTCTGTCTTTGAGCTCATTGGCCAGTTCCTTTGACCTCATGATTCTCATTTGGTCTGACATGCCCTGTGAGCTGTGAGGTCTTATATAGACAAGTGTGCGCCTTTACAGATCAAGTCCTATCAGTTTAATTAAACACAGCTGGACTCCAATGAAGGAGTAGAACCATCTCAAGGAGGATCACAAGGAAATGTACAGCATGTGACTTAAATATGAATGTCTGAGC
Source organism: Dendrobates tinctorius (assembly GCF_039654945.1). Taxonomy (NCBI): domain Eukaryota; kingdom Metazoa; phylum Chordata; class Amphibia; order Anura; family Dendrobatidae; genus Dendrobates; species Dendrobates tinctorius. The sequence goes on from NW_027361683.1 coordinate 26,301,993, forward strand.
AAAGGGTCTGAATACTTATAACTCTGTGATATTTCAGTTTTTCTTTTTTTAATACATTTGCAAAAATTTCTACATTTCTGTTTTTTTTCAGTCAAGATGGAGTGCAGAGTCTACATTAATGAGAAAATAGCATAGTTACTCACCGATAACGGTGTTTCTCGGAACCCATGACAGCACCACGGAGAGAGGGGATCCGCCCATCCTGGACAGGAACCTACAGATAAAAAGGGCGGTACCTCCCCTCCGCCTTCAGTTGGTTACAGAGCATCAGAGGGTCTCCAGATTAGTTAAACAGAAGTATATGCACAACATTATAATATTGCTTATTATCAAGAAGCACCGTGCCTAAACGGAAACACTCCACGGACAGTAAAACGTGCTCACCACACTCATGAAGGGGGGGGGAATAAGCTGGTGCTGTCATGGATTCCAAGAAACACCGTTATCGGTGAGTAACTAAGCTATTCTCTCTCACCCATGACATCACCACGGAGTGAATTACAGAGATTGGTAGCTTAGGAAGGGACTACCGCCTGAAGGACCCTTCTCTCAAAGGTCAGGTCAGACATAGAGGCTAGCTCTAAATGATAGTGTCTGAAAAGAGGTAGAAGGTGTTGGCCGGGTGGCCCCCTTACAGATCTGTTCTATCGATACCTCGGATCTTTCAGTCCCCGAGGTCGCTACTGCTCCTGTGGGATGAGCTCTCAACCCCTCTGGAATGGTATTCCCACTGGATGTATATGCCAATCGCATCCCTTATTCATCTTGCCAGGGTACTCTTAGATGCTTTGAGTCCCCTCCGAGGTCCCTGGAAACACACAAAGAGAAAGCCTTCCTTCCTACATCCTTTGGTGGCCTCTAAATACTGAACTAGGCACCTCTTCACATCTAGGGTGTGAAATCTTTCTTCTCCCCTATTCCTGGGATTTGGGTAGAAGGAAGGAAGGACTACCTCTTGGGACCTATGAAAAATGTGATGCCACTATAGGTAGATATGCTGGGTCAGGCTTCAAGATGACTATCTTCTATAATTTTGGTCAACGGTGGCCTGAATATCGCTTACCCTGTGAGACGATGCTAGCGCCGCTAGAAGCACAGTTTTAATTTTAAGATATTAAGGGGAGCTGACTGGATAGGTTCAAATGGGGGACCTGTTAGTGCAGAAAGTACGAGATTCGGGTCCCATGATGGTAATTTCAGGCTAACTATTGGCCTAGACCTGGTTGCGGCCCTGATAAACCGTGCTACCCAGGGAATTGCCTGCCACATCGTGGTTAGAAAAGGCACCTAAGGCCGCTATCTGTGCTTTCAGTGTGTTAACCACCAGTCCCTGCTCTAAGCCCCTCTGCAGAAATTCAAGAATTTTGTCAATCTGGATTCCATCCTGGACCTTGGAGGTGGACAGAAACTTCCTTCAAGTTTTCCCATAGGCTCTTGTCGTGACCGGTTTCCTACTCTTTTGTAGTGTAGAAACTAGGCTTTCAGAGAAAACCCCTTTCCCTCGGCAGTGCCCTTTCAAATTCCATGTGTTAAATGGAGGTTCACTGCTCGAGAGTGTAACACTGGTCTCTGAGACAGTAGGTCTGGGAGATCTGGTAGGACCCAAGGGTCGGTTATTGAGAGCATTCTTGGCCAGGAGAACCAAGTTCTTTTTGGCCAGAAGTGACCATTCGTATCATTCTCGCTCCATCCTCTCTGACTTTCCTTATGACTGCCGGAATGAGAATGATCGGGGGAAAGGCATACATTAGGCTCTGTGTCCACGGGAGCATAAGAGCGTCCAGGGCCCGAGGATTCCCCCTGGGGTCTAGGGAACGAAGAAAGGTTTCACTTTTTTGTTTTTGTAGTTGGCATACAGATCTATGTCTGGGGTTCCCCACATTTCTACAATCTGCAGAAAAAAGGACTGTTTTAGGACCCATTCTCCCTGGCGTAATATGGTGCGACTCAGAAGGTCTGCTCTCCAGTTCTCTGTTCCCCGTATGTGCAGTGCCGAGAGAGATACTCGGATAGGGTGAGGATTTTGGAAGACGTGTTCATTAGGGCTCGGGACCTGGTTCCTCCCTGATGATTTATATAAGCCACCATCACCTGATTGTCCGAAAATATGCGGACATGACCTCACAGCACGGGTAGGAAGTGTGTTAAGGCGTAGCCTACTGCCCGAGTTCCTTTTGGTTCGAGGAGGCTTCTAATTCCTGGCCTCCCCCTTCCCTCTGGGCCACCCTGCTGTTCATGTATGCTTCGTATTTTTGAGGTGGGAGAGAGAGAGAAAGTCTATCCTCATAGGGGTCGAAACGTTGTATCTGATGGCAGAATAAAACTACAGAATTTTTCACCTGGATACGGATGCTGTTCCTCTTCTTTAAATTTGTATACATTGTTGGACCCGACGGGCCCCGGGGCCTTTGGAACCTGCATCCCATGCATCTGTGTGCTGTCGGCTGTATTTTTCACTTCCTTCCACAAACTGTCAGTTAGAAGGTTTCTTGTCTCGGGATAAGATACCGAAGAGGACCTCTATCTCCTCTTCTCTCATGCCATTCCTGTTCCCTCGGTGACCTCCTCTGAAAGAACTTTGTTATGAAAGGACCTTTTAAAAGCTATAGGCCCCAGGTTTGGGCATCCCTTCATTTTATCCCCTGCCTTTGGAGGATATGATCCAACGTCTCCCTGAATAGGAACTTAGTTTTGCAGGGGATCGAGCAAAGCTTCATTTAAGCTTGTAAATCCCCTGGCCAACATTTGAGCCACAACTTTCTTCGGGCTGCGTTTTGACAGGGATGCCGCATTGGATGATATAATCTTAGTGAGTTGGCTGATAAGTCCGCCGAGAAGGCCGCCTGCTCCCCTTATTCTTGGAATAGATTCCCGAATCTTTTCCCCTGGGTGTACCTTCCCTCAACTATTTATCTAGTTGATCCACCCCTACCATAAGGCTCTGGAGGTACATGTTGTCGCTATAGCTGGCATATTGCTTCCCAAGCACCCTTGAGGAAGGTATCAGCCTTTTTATCTAAGGGGTGATTCAGAGTACCCTTGTCCTCAAAGGGGAGTGCAAACTTTTTTTTTTTTTTTTTTGAGGCCTTGGCGACAGCTACTTCGGATTTCGTGGCCTTGTTCCAAGATGTGTCCCCCCCCCTCTTCAAAGGGTTATTTCCTCTTAAGGGAAGGGACTGCCTATCTGGATTTTCTTTTTTTTTTCCTGTACATTCTCGTTTAGCAGGAACACCCTGCATTTCTTTTGGCCCAGTCCCCCAACATTATGTCCTGGACGGGCCTATCAGGGCGAGGGTCTGCCACCCCCATGGTAGATCTTACTGCCTTTACCAGCATGTCTACCTCCTCTAGGGGAAAACAATGACGGCCTCCCGTTTGCTCGTCTGAGCATGATGAGCCGGTGTCCAAGGTATGTGAGGTAATCTCCTCTGGCATCGAGACATGTAACTGGGAACCCGCTATGGCGTCCCCCCCCCTTTAACTTCCCCCCCATGTCAGGGATGAAAAGGGGGGTACTCTGAACCAATTACAGCTCTTAGGCTGGTTTCACACTTGCGTTTTTTTGCGCTGCTTTTTAGCGCAAATAAACGCATGCGTTTTTTCCCCTATACTTTAACATGGGTGCGCATATGTGCGCATACATATGCGCACGTACACGTTTGTATGCGCATGCATTTTTTTGCAGTGTGCGCTCGGGCGCACAAAATGCATCCTGTTGCATTTTTTGTGCGTCCGACTTGCCCCCAAAAAACGCATGGGCACGCAATGCGGTTTTTTACAGCAAAACATCCATTAAAGTCTATGGGTGCACATACGTGCGCATTGTAATGCGCACGTATGCGCAAAAAAGCATGCGTTTTTTAAAAAATGCACCAAAAAACGCACACAAACGCATGATGCGTTTTTTCATGCGTTTGTGTGTGCAAAAAACGTGCAGCAAAAAAACGCAAGTGTGAAAGTAGCCTTTGGTCCGCAGGATTCACTGAGCCTCTTATCTCATGAGATTGGTAGGGCTCTGCTACCAGTGGGGCATACCCCGTTCTTTGTTTTCCCCCTTCTTATTTCCCTGATAAGGGAAAAGAAGTCTGTTACAATGGTGAACATTCTCGTAGGTCACTCACCAGGTGTACGCAGTTGCAGGTACCAGTTCGGGAGATGGATTCAAGAAGTCTGTTACAATGGTGAACATTCTCTAAGGTCACTCACCAGGTATGCGCAGTTGCAGGTACCAGTTCGGGAGATGGATTCAAGAAGTCTGTTACAATGGTGAACATTCTTGAAGGTCACTCACCAGGTATGCGCAGTTGCAGGTACAAGTTCGGGAGATGGATTCAGGTCCCGTACGGGCTGATCCAAGGATGGTGACTGCTCCTTGCAGCCGATCTGCTGCGCTGCGTGGAGTAGCTACTAGCCCGGTCACCACGCCTGTCTGCTCTTTTTTGCCAGAGATGGTGGTGTCACTGCTGCCTGTCTCCTGCTTGGGCTGCTGCTCCTGCTGTTCCCCTGTCCTCCACTTCCGGGACGCTCCCAGCCAGGAGCACTTCCAGCGCTTTCATTTTCGAATCTCCCGGCGTGTGACGTCACCTCCTCTCCCAGGCTGCACCGCTCTCTGTCCGGGGAGTGCGCTGTGCGCATGCGCCGACCGCGGGGACCCGGAAGTCGTTTGTTCATTTCCGGGGCAGCGCCATATTGGTACACCTTTGTACCATAGCACGGCCCGCGCGTGCCCTGGGTCCCCACCAGCCCCAGCCTCCTTTCCGGAGCGGCGGCTCGGTCCTCTCTCCCCCCCCCGTCCACCCTGTCGAGCCTGTCGGCTGCAGCGGTGGCGGCTTCAGGAACCGACCCCGCCGTGACAGGGGCCTCTCCGCTGTCAATCCTCGGACGGGACGGCCCTGGATCTCTTCTTTGGAAAGCTGCTGCTGGTTCTGTAGGTCACCCGTCAAGGACAGGAACCCAAATGAAGGCGGAGGGGAGGTACTGCCCTTTTTATCTGTAGGTTCCTGTCCAGGATGGGCGGATCCCCTCTCTCCATGGTGCTGTCATGGGTGAGAGAGAAAAATGAACTTTTTTGAATTTACAAAATGGCTGCAATGAAACAAAAAGTGAAAGGGGTCTGAATACTTTCCGTACCCACTGTAGATCTGTGCACATATCAGTGGGTTTCCACAGTGTGTCCATGGGCAAAATACTCTGACATGTCCATTTTTTAACAGCAGCCCAAGCCACAAGACGTCCCGCACACGTGTACACTGATGACACATGGATGACATCCATGTGTCATCAGTGTGACACGTATCGGCACCTGGGAATCAGTGGTACTGTTAATGCTGTTCCCCGACGTCGGGTGCTGAAGACAGCTCTAATCATTCTCCCCTGCTCTGCCTGCGAGAAAAACTACCGGGGAAAATGATGACAGTAATATTCAACTGATAACAGCGAAAGCAGGGGTGACTGATGGGAGTATTCATCAGCTGAGGCCTGTGCTATAAATAAAACTGGCAGCTGTAACCCTCAGCTGTGTTATACAGACAATATTAAAAACATATAGGGAAAATGAGAAACCACAGGTAAATGAATTAAAAACGGGGGAAATCTGTGAAGTAAAAATCGTAATAGGGATCTTGCTGTCAGGCAAGTCTGAAGGAGTATAATAAATGAGTATCACAAGTGAACTGCAGATAAATACACCATATGGGAAGTAAGGCAATTGCTAGACCTTAGAATTGATTACTGTCAATCGCCTTACTTAACATATGGTGTATTTATCTGCAGTTAACTTGCGATACACATTACGATTCTTACTTCACAGGTGTCCCCCTGTTTTTCATTCTTTTACCTGTGGTTTCTCATTCTCCCTATAAGTTTTTGTTTTATATTGTCTGTGAATATATAATGATAAAAATCCATTATGATTTTAATGGCTTGCATTTTTTATTTTTTGGTGTTATGAAGGTAAAGGGAATCTGTCACCCCCTGGATGAATTTAAACTATTAGTATGGGCATACAGTTAATAGATTGGTTAAAAAAGTTTTACCTGTATGCCTCATAGCTGCGGTCCATATGTTAAAAGCAGTTTTAATCTTTTATGTTAATGATTTCTTCCAGACTCCGGGGCATGTGGTGGCAGGAAGATATCCATGCCTCCTGCCTTCTTTATAGTAGCACCCTTCTCCCATGCTCATCACACTGCCCTGTTGTGGAGCTGTAAACCCACGCATGCGCCGTCCACTCGCGGGATTATGTGAACCTTATGTGCACTGATTGGGGGAAGACACCTTCAGGAGGCGATCTGTTCCTCCAGCATAGTGTACAATGCACTGATCTAGGGAAGACGCCTTCAGGAAGCCATCTGTTCCTCCAGCATAGTGTGCAGTGCACCGATCTGGGGAAGATGCCTTCAAGAGGCCATCTGTTCCTCCAGCATATTGTGCAGTGCACCAATCTGGGGAAGACGGCTTGAGGAGGCCATCTGTTCCTCCTGCATAGTGTGCAGTGCAGCGATTCGGGGAGGATGCCTTCAAGAGGCCAACTGTTCTTCCAGCATACTGTGCAGTGCACGGATTCGGGGAAGACGCCTTCAGGAGGTCATCTGTTCCTCCAGCATATTGTGCAGTGTACCGATCCGGGGAAGACGCCTTCAGGAAGCCATCTGATTCTCCAGCATAGTGTGCAGTGCACGGATCCAGGGAAGATGCCTTCAAGAGGCCATCTGTTCCTCCAGCATACTATGCAGTGCACTGATTCGGGGAAGACACCTTCAGGAGGCCATCTGTTCCTCCAGCATAGTGTGCAGTGCAGCGATCCGGGGAGGATGCCTTCAAGAGGCCATCTGTTCTTCCAGCATACTGTGCAGTGCACTGATTCGGGGAAGACACCTTCAGGAGGTCATCTGTTCCTCCAGCATATTGTGCAGTGCACCGATCCGGGGAAGATGGCTTCAGGAAGCCATCTGTTCCTTCAGCATAGTGTGCAGTGCACTGATTCGGGGAAGACGCCTTCAGGAGTGTTAGGGACGGCGGAACGCACTAAATATAAATAATAGGAAGTGCGTTCGCTGCCCGGGGTCCACCGCGCAGAAGATGTAACAACCGATGCTGAGTAATGGCAGACTCGCGATATGGCAATATACTGCGCTCGGATTGAACGTCACCCGAGGTGCGCAGAGCGGACTCTGTTAAACTCACAGAGGCGCTTTAGTACAAATAAAGCATAAACGCCGAGCCTGTTAGCTTCACAGGTCTCAGCTGGCGTGCATACACGGTATAAGGTCACAGGACACGGCCCAAGGCAGAGGTCGATGTCCGACTTGACCTACCGTGCGTGCGGCGTCACTACCGAGGACGCCAGTAAGTGCTGCTATCTGCAGCGCGGCGGTAACTACTGCCGCTGTACGACAGTGCCGTGAGGCATCACACTATCGGATGCTAGTGTAGCGGTGCGGTATGCACTGTGGCGTATGGCTTGCCACTGACTGGCGCTGACTATAACTCTAATTCCCTATCCACATGTGTAATATCAGAGGGAAGGGGTTTTATAATGAGTCAGTCACCAGAATCATACATCCGTCACCATTCACACATAGCAAGTATAGTCTATACTAGCGCATGGCCGAGCGGCCATGCGGGCCTTTTATAGCCATGCGCTTCCGGGACCTTCCAGACCTCTGAGATGGGCCAATCAGATCAGGACAAGGACCTGAGCACGTGACCCTGATCTCCACTGGGAGATCGTCTCGTGGGCATGCCCAGTAGCGCGGCGAGAGGACTTAGCCTCTGGAGTGGTTTCCTGCAAAGCAGGTTGCGCTACCATTGCTGGTCCAGAGGTGGCAGCAACATCCAGACCCAGAGAGCTGGTCTGAGCAGGGTGCCTGGATCGCCGAGATTGCTGTGCAGTTCCCTGAGCGGTCGGAAAGGAATGGGAGATCACTGGATGTATGGCTCTGGATTCCTGCTGTGCAGCTGCAGGAATCTGACGCCTAACATTACCCCCCCTCCTAGGCCCCCCCTCTGAGCCTCGCCGCGATCAGGAGCGGAGCGTGGATGTTCTCCACTGGCTCCGAGGTCCGGGCCTCTGAACCATGACCCTTCCAGTCAACTAAATAAAACTTTTTGCCACGCACAATCCTGCGTCCCACAATGGCGTTAACCTCAAACTCGTCCGAAGACAAGTCTGATGACCCGGCAGATGACTCAGAGAACCGGGCCATGTGAACAGGTTTGAGAAGGGACACATGTAAAACGTCAGAAATGGCTAAATGTGGAGGAGGAGCCAGGCGGTAGACCACTGAGCTGATTCGCTCGAGAACATTAAAAGGTCCGATGCATCGTGGCGCGAACAGCTTGCTTGATGTTTCGAGCAGAGAGCCACACCAAGTCGCCGGGGGAAAAGGTTGGAGCGGGTCGCTGATGTGTGTCGGTGGATGCCCTCAATCTTTCTTTAGAGGCACGAATAGCATCCTGAGTGCGACCCCAAATGTCGCGAGCCTCCACTGCCCAGTCTGCCACCCTGGAGTCAGCGGAGGACACTGGTATCGGGACAGGGACGCGCAGATGTTGGCCGTAATTTAGAAGGAACAGCGTTTGACCAGTGGAATCAGCCACTGCATTATTCAGGGCAAATTCAGCCCATGGTAGCAAGGATACCCAGTCATCCTGCCTGGCAGAGACGAAATGCCGCAGGTACGTGACCAAGAGTTGGTTGGCTCTCTCAACCAAGCCGTTCGTCTCGGGATGGTAAGCGGAGGACAGGTTTAGCTCAATGCTGAGTAGGCTGCAGAGCTCCCTCCAAAACCGGGATGCGAACTGGGGACCTCGATCGCTAACAATTTTGTCCGGCATGCCATGCAGACGGAATACATGTTTTATGAACAATGTGGCAAGACCACGAGCGGAAGGCAACCGTGCGAGTGGCACCAGATGCACCATTTTAGAAAAATGGTTGGTGACCACCCAGATGACCGTACTGCCACCAGACTTGGACAAGCCAACCACAAAATCCATGCCAACCATCTCCCAAGGTCTATCCGCCACCGGCAAAGGTTACAGTATCCCAGCCGGCCTCTGTCTAGAGGGCCTGTTCCGTGCACACGAGATGCATGCTTGTATGTGTTCCTTAGTGTCTCGAGCCATGTGCGGCCACCAATACGACCTTGCCAGGAGTTCTGTGGTCCGATTATTGCCAAAGTGACCACTCACCCTGGACGCGTGTGCCTAGGCGAGAACCTCCGGCCGTAGCTGAGGAGGCACAAAGGTCTTGCCCGGTGGCACTGACTCGAGAGCAACTGGAGCCACGGTCATAAAGCTCTCCGAAGGGAGAATTAGCCGTGGCTCAGCCTCCCCTTCCTCCGCTTAGACCACCGAGTGCGAGAGAGCATCCGCACAGACGTTCTTCTCTCCAGAGAGTGCAAAGTGAAGCGTAAGTGGGAGAAGAAGAGCGACCACCTAGCTTGACGAGAGTTCAAGCGCTGGGCCGTTTGTAAATAGACCAGATTTTTATGGTCCGTATACACCTGGAAGGGAAACCGGGCTCCCTCCAGGAGATGTCTCCACTCGGAAAAGGCCAACTTCATTGCTAGCAGCTCCCTGTCCCCGATGGAGTAATTCTTCTCCGCCGGTGAGAAGGTCTTAGAGAAGAAGAAGCAGGTATGCTTCCGACCTTGAGCATCCTTCTGGAAAAGGACTGCTCCTGCACCGACGGAAGAGGCATCCACCTCCAGGATAAACGGTTTATCCACATCGGGACGGTGTAAGATGGGAGCGCCAGCAAAATGGGATTTTAGAGACGAAAAGGCCTTGGAGACCTGTTCAGACCAAGCGTTAGGATTAGCTCCTTTCTTTGTGAGAGCAACCAAAGGAGCTACCAGTGTGGAGAAGTGAGGTATGAACTGGCGGTAATAGTTGACGAACCCTAGGAAGCGCTGCAACGCTTTGAGTGAGTGTGGTTCTTGCCAGTCCATTACCGCTTGCAGTTTGGCCGAATCCATAGCCAACCCCTGGGCCGAGATGATGTAGCCCAGGAACGGCAAGGACTCCTGGTCAAACTGGCACTTTTCCAGCTTGGCGAAAAGAGAGTTTGCCCGCAGACGGTCGAAGACCCTGCAGACGTCTCTCCGGTGGGAGGTCAAACCTGGCGAGAAGATGAGGATGTCATCCAGATAGACCACCACCGAGGTGGAGAGCATATCGCGGAAGACGTCATTGACGAAATCCTGGAAAACAGTAGGCGCATTACAAAGGCCGATGGGCATGACCAGATATTCGTAGTGGCCATCCCTGGTATTAAAGGCTGTCTTCCACTTGTCTCCTTCGCGAATGCGGATCAGGTTGTACGCCCCCCGTAGATCTAATTTCGTAAAGATCCGGGCCCCTCGCAACCTGTCAAATAGCTCAGAGATCAACGGGAGAGGGTATTTGTTTTTAACTGTTATGGCATTGAGACCTCTGTAGTCAATGCAGGGACGTAACTCTCCGCTCTTCTTCTGCACGAAGTAGAACCCTGCACCAGCCGGCGACACCGACTTTCTGATAAAACCTCTAGCCAGGTTCTCCCGGATATATTGAGACATAGCCTCTGACTCAGGGAGTGACAGCAGATACACACAGCCTCTAGGAGGTTCCGTGCCTGGCAGAAGATCTATCAGGCAATCGTAAGGACGGTGCGGCGGGAGCGCCTGCGCAGATTTTTTAGAGAAGACGTCCGCGTACTGGTGGTAAGGTTTAGGAAGCGCGGAGAGATCCGCGGGCACTTCACTGGAAGCTACCTGAACATTGCCCCTCAGGCATCTTCCCTCACAGTCCTTGCTCCAACCTAGTATATTCCCCGAAGCCCAATCAATATGAGGGGAGTGGCAACGGAGCCAGGGAACTCCAAGAAGCACCTGGTCGATGCCATCTGGCAAAATGAACAAGGACAGAATCTCACGATGAGAGGGTGAGATTGAGAGCCCGGGTGGGGCTGTCTGGTGGATCACCTGAGATGGTAAAGGTGCACCATTAACCACCCTGATGGTCAGAGGTTCGGGCAGTAACACCAGTGGAATAGCGTGTTTCTGGGCGAAGGTCGAGGACATAAAGTTCCCCTCAGCCCCGGAATCCACGGTAACCTCTACCTCCCAGGTGGAGGCCCCGCTATCTAATGTCCTTCGGAATACCGGTTTGGGGGAAAAGGGTTTCATATTTGTCTGACCACCACCTACGACCACTGGACGTGATTGTTTTTCCGACCGCAGAGGACACGTGCTAGCCGAGTGACCAAACTGCCGGCACTGGTAACAGCGTGCGGAGCTTCGCACCGGACGTGGCTTGGGGCCGGCGCGAGACACCTCCATAGGTTCGGAGGATGTAAGCTCCTGAGCGGGAGATCTTAGCGGCTCGGTGAAGGTGGGAGCCAAGTTAACCCTTCGTCTGGATTGCGCACGTTCCAGCCCGCACTCCGTATTCCGGAGATCAATGCGGGTGGAGATGGCAATCACTTCCTCCAGATTTGTGGGGACCTCTCTGGTTGCTAGAGCATCTTTGACATGCTCTGCTAACCCTCTCCAAAACACAGGGATGAGTGCTTTATCGGGCCACTCTAGTTCGGGAGCCAATGTCCGGAATCAGACAGCATAATGGCTGACCGAGAGAGACCCCTGTGTTAGGGCCAATAATTGGAGAGAGGTGTCGTGCGTGATCCGGGGTCCCAAAAATACCTGCTTCAGAGCCGCGAGGAACTGAGCAGCCCCCTGAACCATGGGATCATCACGCTCCCACAATGGCGTAGCCCACTCTAATGCCCTGCCAGATAAAAGAGAAACAATAAACCCCACCTTAGCCCGCTCTGTAGGGAACCGTGCAGCCAGTAACTCAAGCTGGATAGAGCACTGACTCACAAATCCCCTACAGGTGGCGCTGTCACCCGAAAACTTGTCGGGGAGCGGGAGGCGAGATATTGTCGGCATAGGCGTGAGTGTGGGCATCTGCGACTGCCTGAGCAGCGGCTACCGTAGCATTCGCAGCTGAGGTGGAGCTCTCGATAGCCGCCAACCTGCTCTCCAGCTGCCGAATGTACCGCTACAGCTGCTGCAGGTCTGCCATTACTAGCCATACCCTGGCGCTAGTATAATGTTAGGGACGGCGGAACGCACTAAATATAAATAATAGGAAGTGCGTTCGCCACCCGGGGTCCACCGTGCAGAAGATGTAACAACCGCTGCTGAGTAATGGCAGACTCGCTATATGGCGGTATACTGCGCTCGGGTTAAACGTCACCCGAGGTGCGCAGAGCGGCCTCTGTTAAACTCACAGAGGCGCTTTAGTACAAATAAAGCATAAACGCCAAGCCTGTTAGCTTCACAGGTCTCAGCTGGCGTGCACACACTGTATATGGTCACAGGACACGGCCCAAGGCATAGGTCGGTGTCCGACATGACCTACCGTGCGTGCGGCGTTGCTACCGCAGACGCCAGTAAGTGCTGCTAACTGCAGCGCGGCGGTAACTATGCGCTTCCGGGACCTTCCAGACCTCTGAGATGGGCCAATCAGATCAGGACAAGGACCTGAGCACGTGACCCCCGATCTCCACTGGGAGATCGTCTCGTGGGCATGCCCAGTAGCGCGGCAAGAGGACTTAGCCTCTGGAGTGGTTTCCTGCAAAGCAGGTTGCGCTACCATTGCTGGTCCAGAGGTGGCAGCAACATCCAGACCCAGAGAGCTGGTCTGAGCAGGGCACCTGGATAGCCGAGATTGCATGCAGGTCCCTGAGTGGTCGGAAAGGAATGGGAGACTGCTGGATGTATGGCTCTGGATTCCTGCTGTGCAGCTGCAGGAATCCGACGCCTAACAAGGAGGTCATCTGTTCCTCCAGCATATTGTGCAGTGCACCGATCTGGGGAAGATGCCTTTCAGAGGCCATCTGTTCCTCCAGCATACTCTGCAGTGCACTGATTCAGGGAAGGCGTGCTCAGGAGGTCATCTGTTCCTCCAGCATATTGTGCAGTGCACCGATCCAGGGAAGACAGCTTCAGGAGGCCATCTGTTCCTCCAGCATAGTGTGCAGTGCACCGATCCAGGGAAGACAGCTTCAGGAGGCCATCTGTTCCTCCAGCATAGTGTGCAGTGCACTGATCCAGGGAGTACACTGACTCTTCATTAGGCCTCTTTCACATGTCTATGTCTCCGGTACGTGTGGTGACAGTTTCCACACATACGGAAGACACGTACTCACGTAGACCCATTCAAATGAATGGGTTTGTGCACATGTCAGTGTGTTTCCACAGACCGTGCGTCCGTGGGCAAAACACGCTGATACTGTATGTCCGTTTTTTGCCGTCACCACGGACAGCAAAACGTCCCGCACACGTGCACATGGAGAACACACATTGATCTCCTCTGTGTGCACGGATGGCTACTGTAAAGCGCTGTTCCCCTGAGGGAGGTGCTGAACGCGGCTCTCATTCTCCCCTGCTCGATTGGCGCGAGCAGAGGAGAATGAATGAATGGCAAACCCGACGTGGGATCCCCCCATGTTTTTGAACCAACCCGGTAAGACTGACATGTGCGGGCTGCCTTTCTTAGGCTGGTAAGTGGCCATGGATATGTCCCCCCCCCCCCAGCCTAAAAACAGCAGCCCGCAGGACCATGGGAAAATGCAAGTGATGAGGTCACGGCACTTCAAGCTGTGTCACAATGACCTCATCACTTACATTTTCCCACGGTCCTAAGGAGTTCAAGCCGGCAGCAAGCACAGACTCAGTGACGTCACCACTCTTCACTGAGCCTGCAGCTTCTCATTCATTCACCAGTAGTTTACAGCCGGGGTGGTCGCATTTAGCACCGCTCCGGTAATAAACTGAGTATTCCCCAGATATGGTTTACGGCGAGGGACAGAGCAACGGTCAGGTATGGGTACTTTCACACATCAGTTTTTTGCCATCAGTCACAATCCGTTGGCTAGCAGATCCAGCTGGAACTTTTCAACCTTTTCCCACATATCATACCTGTTAGGCGTCGGGTTCCTGTCGCTGCACAGCGGGAATTCCGAGCTTTACTTCCAGCAGTCTCCCATTCCTCTCCCGCCACAGAGAAGGTTGCTCAGTAATCTCGTCGGTCCCAGCGCTCTGCCCAGACCAGCTCCGTGGGTTTGCTTGCTGCTGCCACCTCTGGCACAGCTATGGCAATACATACTGCTTAGCAGCGAGATTCTCCAGGGACTAAGTCCCCATGTCGGGCCACTGAGCATGCCCGTGGAGTGATCTCCCATTGGAGATCGAAGGTCACGTGCTCAGGTCCTGCTCCTGTTCGGATTGGCCCATCCGTGAAGCCAGGAAGGTTCCGGACGCTCGCGGCTATAAAAGGTTCGCATGGCCGCTCGGCCATGCGCTAGGATAGGCTGTATTTTCAGACTATAAGGAGTGAGTGATGAATGCACGTATGAATGTCTCTGGTGACTGAATCATTGTGAAACCCCTACCCTCCCTTGGTACGCCAGTGTTGTGCAGCCTAGCCTGCTAGTGCCCGGGCTTAGGCGTAGGTAGGTCAGAGTCTGAGTCAGGCATTAGCCATCATCAGTGACTTGGCACGCCTCAGTGCAAGTGCTCCACACTCCATAGCCAGCGTCTATAGCAGCGTTCGTGGCAGCGACGCCGCGCGCTCAGTGGGCCTAGAGGGACTCTAACCCCGTGTCCTTGGGGTAGATTTCTGTGGCCGCTTGCTGTGCGCTCTTTGGCCAGGCTCTGTGAGCTAAACAGGCTCCGGCATCCACGTTCAGCGGTTGTGCGGCTCTGTGAATTAACAGAGTCCGCTCCTGTTCACACTGGGTGACGTAACCCACGTGTGACTGTTTTCATGCAGCGCTATTCGTCCGCCATTGTCTAGCAGCAGTGTACCACCTCTGCACGGTGGACCCCGGGCTGCGAACGCACCTACTACTACTTTATAATTTGGTGCGTTCCGCCAGCCCTAACATTATCCTAGCGCCAGGGTCTGGCTAGTAATGGCGGATGAACAGCGACTGCATAGGTACATCCAGCAGCTGGAGCGTTCCACCTCAGCTGCGGATGTTACCCCAGTCGCCGTCCAAGCAGCTACAGAGGCTGTCACCCGTGTCTCCACGGCTAGTCCTGCTCCGACCTTGTCCCGCCTTCTGCTGCCCTAGAAGTTCTCGGGTGATAGTGCCTCATGCAGGGGTTTCGTGAGTCAGTGCTCCATTCACCTGGAGTTGCTGGCCACACGATTTCCCTCCGAACGGGCCAAGGTGGGGTTTATCATCTCCCTCCTGTCGGGCAGGGCCCTGGAGTGGGTCACCCCGCTGTGGGAGCACGGGGATCTCCTGGTACAGAATGCCACCCATTTCCTGGTCACTCTGAAGCAGGTGTTCTTGGGTCCTCAGGTCACGCACGATACTGCACTTCGGTAGCTGGCTCTAGCCCAGGGTGCGTCTCTGGTCAGCCAGTATGCCATCCTCTTCAGAACTCTGGCCTCGGAGCTGGTGTGGCCAGATAAGGTTCTCATACCTGTATTCTGGAGAGGCCTGGCTGATCATGTCAAAGACGCCCTGGCCACCAGTGAGGTGCCCACCACTTTAGAGGAGCTCATTACGGTCTCTACCCGAATTGACATTCGCTTCACTGAGCGAGGGCTGGAGCGCTCCAAGTCCCGCCAACGATATAAGTTGGCTCCAAATTTTGCTAGGCCACTGGAACCTCCCGGTCAGCCCCCGAGCCTCCAGAGGCCATGGAGGTGTCCCGTACGGGGTCCAGGGTCCGGTCCTCGCGGGTACCTCCAGTCTGCTTCCGCTGTCGGCAGACTGGGCACCTTGCTAATCAGTGCCCACAGCGCTCGGGAAACGCTCCTGTCTAGTGGTTATCGAAGGGGGCCTACTAGACACCGCGACTTTCTTCTCCAAGCTCCTGTTTAAAGGGGCGTTAGAGTTTAATTCTTCCACTCTGATTGTGGAGGTTTGCGTGGACTCTGGAGCCGGAGGGCAATTTCATGTCATCTGCTTTCGCTCAACAACACGCAGTCCCCCTGGTCCTACTACCTCAACCAGTCACCATCAGAGTGGTGAATGGGGCGACTCTCCCGTCCCAAATCACCCACCAGACGGCTCCACTGAGACTCTCTTTGCCTCCTTCTCATCAGGAGATGCTGTCTCTCCTTGTTATGCCCGAAGGGATTGACCAGGTCCTCCTAGGGGTTCCCTGGCTACGATCTCATTCTCCCCACATGGATGTCATGATCACGTGTGTCAGGTCCCAGATGATGCCGCAAGGCGAACCCATGACACACGTGACCCTGGATACACCGCCTCCAGTGGGGCGAATTTAAATAATAAAGCGTGCAGGTGGATACGCCGCCTCCACCTGGCGGATTTAGGTATTACACGCCATGCATACATATATCTGGAAACACCGCCTCCAGTAAGGCGCATTTAAATAATAAAGGGGGGAACCTGGGTAACTTTAACAATGGTGGGCCCTGCGATAGGGAATGGGGAAATGGAGACCTCCTGCACTCCCCTGAGCCAGTGTCCCTACACTCCTCACATTCCCTAAACAGGCTCCGCACCTGTCGCCGCATGCGTACCTTAACGCCCTTGCTCGCCCTGAGCCTAAACCCTAACTAGGGAATAGGTCGGTGCGGAGACTAATCCCACCACTGCACTAACAACACACATGAGGAAAGAGACAATACAGGGGGAACACCACTTAGCTTTGCTCTGTTGCGTGCGCTCCTAGCAACAGAGCCCACCACCTGCGTGCATCTTCCCCTCCACCTGGATCCATCACCATAACTGGATCCGTCACCCTCGTGCAGCCTGGGAGCAGAGTCCATCACCACTTGCAGCAGTCCAGTACCCAGAGTCCCAAGATGAGTCCAGCCTCTGCCAAGAATCCAAGCATGCTCGAGTCCAGTTCTCAGCAACCAAGTCGAACATGCTGAGTGCAACTCTCTTCCTAGTCGCCACTCCTTTAAGCCATGCCCGCACTTCCCGCCGACACCATAAACTGCGACTTCACCAGGCCATGCCAGTCCTTCCTGCAGATACCATTAGCTGGCACTCGCTCTCTCTGGCTGACTGCGCAGGACTCCTATCCAGCTCCATCATTCCACCAGGCTCTCCAACAACTCAGCAAGAAATATCACCAGCAGTGAGTGAACACCCTGAGACCCATTTATAGAGTGTCACACCTGCACCATAATTAAGTGCAACCTAACCTAAGGTGCAATACCACAACCACCACCGGGGACAGTCAAAACACCTTTGAACTTTCCAAAGTAAAAAAAGTTCACTTTGTGCTTTTAATACCGCCAGATCCAACACTGGATCATGACAGTACCCCCTCCTTAATGAGGGGCCTCTGGACCCTCAAGACCACCCCTCACTAGGGAAACACCTACAGCGGGGACGCCCAGATCCTGAGTTCACCCCACCATTACCTGACACTTCAGGTTCATGACAAACACCGCTGGTATTGGCAATACATGTTCATTTTGGAGGCACCACTCATCTCCACAGCGCCGACCTGGGGAACGAGATTATGTATGTGTATGTATGCTAAGAGCTGATCAGACTCCACAACACATTTCCAAGATGTTTTTTGGTGGGACCCATACATGCTCGTTCACACACAGGTCCGGACCTGAACGTTTATTGCACACATACATTTGTCATAACTTGGTGAACTCACTCTGGACTTGACAACAGAGGCGTCCCCCTGTGTCACCACACTCACACCCCCACTATTCACCAAGGGACACCACCCTCCAACCCTTTCACCATGAGGACTGCGCCTCCTAGGGTTGGTTAATGGCGAGGGTAGAGATTTGTCCCTACTCCCCCGCAGCACACCTGCTGCACACACCAGGAGGAGAAGGGGACGGGGAAATGGAGGAAATATACTCTCGCTGGTCACCTCCACACGACCAGGAGGGCGGCTTCTTCGATGGTATGAAGATTTGGCGTAAAACCCCGCGGACTATCACACCAGTCAGCTCACCACAGGGGCGTACCCCTTCACCTCGGGGAATACCAGGCAGCTCCGTGGGGCACCATTCCTCCCACCTGCCTGGGTGCGCCCGCCTGCATGAACCAGTCCTGCTCCCCAGCAGCGACTCTAGGGGGTTTTAGTACCATAGCCGCAGGAATATGGAGGAAAATATATATATACTCGCTGGTCGCCTCCACACGACCAGGAGGGGCGGCATCGAAGATTTGGCATGAGCCCCGCGGACTATTCACCAATCTGCTCACTACAGGGACGTACCCCTTCACCTCGGGGAATACCAGGCAGCTCCGTGGGGCACCATTCCTCCCACCTGCCTGGGTGCGTCCCCTGTATGAGCAAGTCCAGCTCCCCAGCAGCGACTATACAACTAGTCTGCTCACCACAGGGATGTACCCCTTCACCTCGGGGAATACCAGGCAGCTCCGTGGGGCACCATTCCTCCCACCTGCCTGGGTACCTCCCCGTGCATGAGCAAGTCCCGCTCCCCAGCAGCGACTCTAGGGGCTTTTGCCAGACCGCAGCCGCCATTTTTGTTTCTCTGGTTATCTGAGCAGAGGCCCCAGACCCTGATAACTGCTACTGCAGCGGCTTAAACACACCTTGCCGCTCCCCACTGCACCTCAGTGAGGACCGGCAGCAATTACCACAGGTCTCCACATGGCCGAAGCTCAAAACACCTTTGAACTTTCCAAAGTAAAAAAAGTTCACTTTGTGCTTTTAATACCGCCAGATCCAACACTGGATCATGACAATGGAGTGGTCTTCGGTAAAAATTCTCGGTTGGAGCAAGTCCAGCGAGGGTAGGTGTCTGAGGGACTGCGTACAGGTCGCTACTTCTGAGGTTCCTGCAGATCTTTCCTCGCTTCCCAAGCCATATCAGCAGTATGCAGACATGTTCTCCAAGAAAGCGGCAGAGACCCTTCCGCTGCACCGCCCTTACGACTGTCCTATTGACCTCTTTCCCGGTGCTGAGCCTCCTCAGGGTCGAGTATATCCCCTATCTCTCCCAGAGACAGAGGCCATGACTCAGTATATCAGGGAGAATCTGGCAAGAGGATTCATTAGGAAGTCGGTGTCTCCGGCGGGAGCGGGATTCTTCTTTGTCCAAAAGAAGAATGGAGAATTACGTCCATGCATCGATTACAGGGGCCTAAACGCCATAACCGTTAAGAACAAGTATCCTCTGCCCTTGATATCGGAACTGTTTGATAGGCTACGTGGAGCGAGAGTGTTTACTAAGCTCGATCTGCGGGGAGCCTATAACCTGATTCGCATCCGTGAGGGGGACGAATGGAAGACGGCTTTTAACACCAGAGACGGGCACTATAAATACCTGGTGATGCCCTTTGGGCTATGTAGCGCTCCAGCCGTCTTCCAAGACTTTGTGAACGACATCTTCCGGGATATGCTTACCACCTCGGTAGTAGTCTATCTGGACGATATTCTCATTTACTCTCCAGACATTGACTCCCACCAGAGAGATGTTCGCAAAGTTTTCGATCTCCTGCGGGCCAACTCTCTTTATGCCAAATTGGAGAAATGTGTGTTCGAGCAGGAGTCCTTGCCTTTCCTGGGCTACATCATCTCAGCCCAGGGTTTGGCCATGGATCCTGCCAAGCTACAGGCAGTGATGGATTGGCAGGAACCCCATTCTCTCAAAGCGGTGCAGCGCTTTATGGGGTTCATAAATTACTATCGCCAATTCATTCTCCATTTCTCAACTTTGGTAGCGCCCTTGGTAGCCCTCACCAAGAAGGGTGCAAATCCCAAACTGTGGTCGGAGACTGTCTCCAAGGCCTTCGCCTCCATTAAGTCCCACTTCGCTAGCGCTCCCATTCTACATCGCCCTGATGTAGATAAGTCCTTCATCCTGGAGGTGGAGCGGTCCTTTTTCAGAAGGATTCGCAAGGTCGGAAGCACCCATGCTTCTTCTTCTCTAAGACCTTCACACCAGCGGAGAGGAATTATTCCATTGGGGACAGGGAGTTGCTAGCAATGAAGCTGGCCTTCTCAGAGTGGAGACACCTCCTGGAGGGGGCTCGCCACCCATTCCAGGTGTTCACCGACCACAAAAATTTGGTCTATTTACAGACAGCCCAGCAGCTGAATTCTCGCTAGGCCAGATGGTCCTTGTTCTTCTCCCGATTCCATTTCACACTGCATTTTCTCTCTGGGGAGAAGAACGTCCGGGCCGATGCTCTTTCTCGCTCCGTGGTGTCATCAGAGGAGGAGCCTCGGCTGATAGTCCCATCAGAGAGCCTGAGGACCGTGGCTCTGGTTGCTCTTGAGTCTGTACCTCCGGGCAAGACTTTGGTCCCTGCTTATCTGCGACCGAAGGTTCTCTCTTGGGCTCATTCGTCCAGGGTGGGTAGCCATTTCGGGATCAAATGGACCTCTGAACTCCTGGTGAGGACGTACTGTGGCCGCATATGGCCCGTGACGTCAGGGACTATATTCGGGCGTGTGTCTCTTGCGCCCAGAATCGGCCTTCTCGGCAGCGGCCCTCTGGGTTACTCTATCCTCTGCTGGTTGCGGACAGGCCCTGGGAGATGGTCGGTATGGACTTTGTGGTGTGTCTGCCCAAGTCCAGCGGCAGCACTGTCATTTGGGTGGTCACCGATCATTTCTCCAAGATGGTGCATCTGGTACCACTCTTTTGGCTACCTTCAGCACGGGGCCTGGCAGTGTTGTTTATTAAACATGTTTTCCGCCTGCACGGCATGCCGGATAAGATTGTCAGCGACCGGGGTCCTCAGTTTGCATCTCGGTTCTGGAGAGAACTCTGTTTTCTGCTCAGCATTGAGCTAAATCTCTCCTCGGCCTATCATCCCGAGACGAACGGGTTGGTTGAGAGAGCCAACCAAACCCTGGTAACATATCTGCGACATTTTGTCTTGGCCAGGCAGGATGATTGGGCATCCTTGCTGCCGTGGGCGGAGTTCGCCTTGAACAACGCTGTGGCCGACTCCACCGGTCAGACCCCTTTCCTCTCAAACTACGGCCAGCACCCGCGCGTCCCCGTGCCCATGCCTGTGTCGTCCACCGACTCTAGGGTGGCAGACTGGGCGGTGGAGGCACGTGACATTTGGGATCGCACGCAGGATGCAATCCGGGCCTCCAAGGAGAGAATGAGGTCCTCCGCTGACACTCGCCGGCGCCCGGCTCTGACCTTCGCCCCTGGCGACTTTGTGTGGCTCTCCGTTCGAAAAATCAGGCTGCGGGTGGAATCCGCTAAGTTCGCACCGCGCTATATTGGCCCTTTCAAGGTCCTCGAGCAGATCAACCCTGTGGTCTACCGCCTGGCTCTTCCACCACACTTGGCCATCTCGAACACGTTTCATGTGTCTCTCCTTAAGCCGGTTCACATGTCTCAGTTTTCTGAGCCATCTGCCAGGACATCAGACCTGTCGTCAGACGAGTTTGAGGTCAATGCCATCGTGGGATGCAAGATGATGCGGGGCAAAAAAATTTATTTGGTTGATTGGAAGGGTCATGGTCCAGAGGCTCGGACCTGGGAGCCGGTGGAGAAGCTCCTCTTCTCATTGCGGAGTGAGGCTCAGAGAGGAGGGGGCCAATGTTAGCCGTCGGGTTCCTGTCACTGCACAGCGGGAATTCCGAGCCTTACTTCCAGCGGTCTCCCATTCCTCTCCAGCCGCAGAGGAGGTTGCTCAGCAAACTCATCGGTCCCGGCGCTCTGCCCAGACCAGCTCCGTGGGTTTGCTTGCTGCTGCCACCTCTGGCACAGCTATGGCAATACATGCTGCTCAGCAGCGAGATTCTCCAGGGACTAAGTCCCCATGTCGGGCCACAGAGCATGCCCGTGGAGTGATCTCCCATTGGAGATCGAAGGTCACGTGCTCAGGTCCTGCTCCTGTTCTGATTGGCCCATCCGTGAAGCCAGGAAGGTTCCGGACGCTCGCGACTATAAAAGGTTCGCATGGCCGCTGGGCCATGCGCTAGGATAGACTGTATTTTCAGACTATAAGGAGTGATGAATGCACGTATGAATGTCTCTGGTGACTGACTCATTATGAAACCCCTACCCTTGGTATGCATGTGTTGCGCAGCCTAGCCTGCTAGTGCCCAGGCTTAGGCGTAGGTAGGTCAGAGTCTGAGTCAGGCATTAGCCATCATCAGTGACTTGGCACGCCTCAGTGCAAGTGCTCCACACTCCATAGCCAGCGTCTATAGCGGCGTTCGTGGCAGCGACGCCGCGTGCTCAGTGGGCCTAGAGGGACTCTAACCCCGTGTCCTGGGGTAGAGTTGAGTGGCCGCTTGCTGTGCGCTCTTTGGCCGGGCTCTGTGAGCTAAACAGGCTCCGGCATCCACGTTCAGCGGTTGTGCGGCTCAGTGAATTAACAGAGTCCGCTCCTGTTCACACTGGGTGACGTAACCCACGTGTGACTGTTTTCATGCCGCGCTATTCATCCGCCATTGTATAGCAGCAGTGTACCACCTCTGCACGGTGGACCCCAGGCTGCGAACGCACCTACTACTACTTTATAATTTGGTGCGTTCCGCCAGCCCTAACATACCTCAAACATAAAGATACCAAATGTAAATTTTGGGTGATGAATCAACAAGTGGGTGAGAATTGTGAAGTTGAACGAAAATTTTTTGGCTATTTTAAATTTTTGTTGAAATTCAAAAACTGAAAAGTGGGGCGGGCAATATTATTCGGCCCCTTTACTTTCAGTGCAGCAAACTCACTCCAGAACTTCATTGTGGATCTCTGAATGATCCAATGTTGTCCTAAATGACTAATGATGATAAATATAATCCACCTGTGTGAAATCAAGTCTCTGTATAAATGCACCTGCTCTGTGATAGTCTCCAGGTTCTGTTTGAAGCACAGAGCGCATCATGAAGACCAAGGAACACAACAGGCAGGTCCGTGATACTGTTATGGAGAAGTTTAAAGCTGGATTTGGATACAAAATGATTTCCAAAACTTTAAACATCCCAAGGAGCACTGTGCAAGCGATCATATGGAAATGGAAGGAGTATCATACCACTGCAAATCTACCAAGACCTGGCCCTCACTCTAATTTTTCATCTCAAAAAAGGAGAAGACTGATCAGAGATGCAGCCAAGAGGCTCATGATCACTCTGGATGAACTGCAGAGATCTACAGCTGAGGTGGGACAGTCTGTCCATAGGACAGCAATCAGTCGTACACTGCACAAATCTGGCCTTAATGGAAGAGTGGCAAGAAGAAAGCCATTCCTCAAAGATATCTATAAAAGTGTTGTTTAAAGTTTGCAAGAAGCCACCTGGGAGACACACCAAAAATATGGAACAAGGTGCTCTGGTCAGATGAAACCAAAATCAAACTTTTTGGCAACAATGCCAAATGATATGTTTGGCGTAAAGGCAACACAGCTCATCACCCTGAACACACCATCCCCACTGTTAAACATGGTAGTGGCAGCATCATGGTTTGGGCCTGCTTTTCTTCAGCAGGGACAGGGAAGATGGTTAAAATTGATGGGAAGATGGATGGAGCCAAATACAGGACCATTCTTGAAGAAAACCTGTTGGAGTCTGCAAAAGACCGGAGACTGGGACGGAGATTTGTCTTCCAACAAGACAATGATCCCAAACATAAAGCAAAATCTACAATGGAATGGTTCACAAATAAACGTATCCAGGTGTTAGAATGGCCAAGTCAAAGTCCAGACCTGAAACCATTCGAGAATCTGTGGAAAGAGCTGAAAACTGCTGTTCACAAACGATCTCCATCCAACCTCACTGAGCTCGAGCTGTTTGCCAAGGAAGAATGGGCAAGAATTTCAGTCTCTCGATGTACAAACTGATAGAGACATACCAAGCGACTTGCAGCTGTAATCGCAGCAAAAGGTGGCGCAACAAATAATAATGGCCGAATAAAATTGCATGCCCCACTTTTCAGTTTTTGAATTTCCACAAAAATTTAAAATAACCAATAAATTTCGTTCAACTTCACAATTGTGTCCCACTTGTTGTTGATTCTTCACCAAAAATCTACATTTGGTATCTTTATGTTTGAAGCATGATATGTGGGAAAAGGTTGAAAAGTTCCAGGGGGCCGAATACTTTCGCAAGGCACTGTATATATATATATATATATATATGTTCTATGTGTATATATCTATTCTTTTTTTGTGTTTTAACCTGTCAGGAGCATGCTCAGTCAAAAAAACTGGATCCATCACCAGCATCCGTCATTTGATTTTTCGACGGACACAAAAAAAAAGTTGCTTTGTGCGTCAAGTCCGGCCGCCGGACAAAAGTTTTTTGACGGATCCGGCAAACGAAACGTGTGGCCATCCATCGCTAATACAAGTGTATGGCTGAAGTCACACTGCCGAATTTCTCATGCGATAATCGCATCGCATAGCACGGACTGGCCGGCACCTCTCCTGACCTGAGCATGACAGCATGATGGATTACTATGCAGCTGTCAAGCTCAGGTCAGAGGTTCCGGCCAGGGCAAGTTTTACGATCCGATTCTGGAACAAAAAATACGCCAGTGTGTCTCTGCAATAAGAGAAACAAACTCAGTCAGCGGTATCAGTTGCTGGATCCGTTTTTTTCAAAAAAGGACGGATTGTGACTGATGGCAAAAAACTCAAAGTGTTAAAGGGGCCTAAGGTATATTGTTGGTTTATTATATTATCTTTATTTACAGGAGATCAAGGGCGTCGCTTGGATTAGCAGAAAAATAAAGATGGCAAAACTGTGTAGTGTATGATATCATTAAAATACTTTATATGCCTGTAGGATGTAAGCCCGCAAGGGCAGGGTCCTCTCCCCTCTGTACCAGTCTGTCATTGTTAGTTTGCTTACTGTGATATCTGTAATTTGTATGTAACCCCTTCTCATGTACAGCACCATGGAATCAATGGTCCTATAGTAATAATAAAAAGGCTGTGTGTTTATTTAAACCCTTAAGGCTATGTGCACACGCTGCGGATTCTGCTGTGATGTACAGTACCTTTATTTCCTATGGAAAAAAAAACGCTGTGCACATGCTATCATTAAATGCTAACGTGTGAATAAGCCCGTACAAATACAGCAGTGTTTCAGGCATCGATACAGATTACTTCATTTATAACCGATTCTACAGGAATAGTAATGCATTCCCATACACACGCTATACATGCAAGGAATATGCGACACTGCTTCCGCCGTTCATTTACATTTTACAAATCATAGCGAGTGTATAGCAGTATCTTTATTGGTTGTTAGTTCTGTCAATCATCTCAGCGCCCAATCATTGTTGGAATTCTAATAGAGCAGTCACGTTTCCTATTCCGGTTAGCTAAACCATCAACCAATAGGCTTCTGGAGTTAGTTGGCAGGAACTGTCTTATTGGTTAGTATTCAAAGGGGGCGTACTCAGAGACTTACTACATAAGGAAAGGACAAAGCCGCCTCGCTTTCTTCGTCTGCGACGCCATTTTAGTGTGACGAACGTTG
The DNA here is from genome assembly GCF_039654945.1 of Dendrobates tinctorius. Classification (NCBI taxonomy): domain Eukaryota; kingdom Metazoa; phylum Chordata; class Amphibia; order Anura; family Dendrobatidae; genus Dendrobates; species Dendrobates tinctorius. The sequence continues at coordinate 26,327,441 of NW_027361683.1, forward strand.
AAACTAATCTCCGACGACGATGTCTCGTGATAGATTCAGAAACCGCGGTGGCATGGGCGGCGGCGGAGGAGGCATGGGAATGAACATTTACCGTCGGGGTAATGGCAGCCGTGGCGGTATGGGAGGCATAGGCGGCATGTCTTCCTACCGTGGACAAAGCTACATGGACTCAAACCGCGGCTCGTCGGCTTATCAGAACCAGAATAAACCGCAGCAGAACCAGCAGAAACCACCGCAGCAGCAGCCGCAACAAGCAGCGCAGAAGCCAGCGCCGCCTCCGCAGCAGAAGCCGGCTCAGCAGAACAGCCAGGAGCAGAAGGCCGCTGTCCAGGAGCCCCCGAAGGCGCCCCAGACCGCGCAGACCCCCGCAGCGAAGCCCGCCGCGCCTCAGACTCCCGCTGCCAAGCCACCTGCCGCCTCCCCGCAGCCCAAACCAACCCCGTCCCCTCAGCAGAAGCCCGGCAGCACGCCGCAGCAGCCGCCGCCCTCCGCAACGCCGAAACCGGCGACCCCGAATCAGGCCCAGAAGCCGCCGCAGCAGCCGCCGCCTAAAGCCACCCCTCCCCCCAGCCAGAGCCCCGCTCAGCCGCAGGCCCAGCCGCCTCAGCAGCAGAAGCCCGCTCCGCCTCAGCAGAAGCCCTCTCCGCCTCAGCAGCAGCAGCAGAAGCCCGCTCCGCCTCAGCAGCAACAGCAGAGGCCCGCTCCGCCTCAGCAGCAACAGCAGAGGCCTGCTCCGCCACAACAACAGCAGAGGCCCGCTCCGCCTCAGCAGCAACAGCAGAGGCCTGCTCCGCCACAGCAGCAGCAGCAAAGGCAGCGGCCTGGGCCCAACCCTCAGCCCGGCCAAAAGAGGCCGCACCAGTCCAGATTCCAGTCACACCCGCCGCAGCCTGAGGTGAAAGTAGACGAAGAAAGCGGCTGGAATGACGTGAGTGACATGTGCTGTTTAACATGGGTTGGTTACTGTTTTGACGGCCTTCATATTGTGTAGTGCAGGAAGTGTACAAAATGGCGGCTGGGTCGTCTTTTGTCGCCTCCATTTTGTGTGCAAGCCCCGCCCACCGGCGAGCCAGAAGGCGGGAGGGGGCCCGGAGGCTGCGGGCTGCTGCACACTACGGGGGTGGGGGCACGTGAAGGCCTAGTGTGGCAGCGTGTCTGCCGGGGCTGCATGCAGGGGAGGAGGGCACCGTGGGTGCTGAGCTGCCGGTGTTGGAATCTGTTTCCTCTGAATTTCAGGGCGTCCGGGCTACACTGTCCCTCCTGAAGAGGCCTGGAGAGAAGACGTACACGCAGCGCTGCCGGCTGTTTGTGGGCAATCTCCCTACTGACATCACAGATGACGAGTTCAAGGGGTTTTTTGCGAAATATGGAGATCCCGGAGAAGTGTTCATTAACAAGAGCAAGGGCTTTGGCTTCATCAAGCTGGTGAGGTTTCACTTCATACCACCTATCATTAAAGGGCTGTTCCCATCCCGATAGGTAGGCACTGTGGTCGCAGATGCCTAGTTAGACATGTGTGGTTCTATGTGCGATGTGGCTTGCCCCATGTGCAGGCATTGCAGTAGCTTGGGCATCCAAGGTTACGACCATGGGGTAGGGGACCTAGCAAATCAGAAGTCCTATACTACATGTCTAATTTGAGGCATTTGCTAATATTCATATACCTACTGGATATTGGGATAGGATTTTGGAGATGGGAATATAATCCTAGTTAAAACCCCAGGGATCAAATGCATAAATACTTGATGCTAATACCATCTGGGTTGGATCATAGTAATGAAAGGTATCCCCCCAAGTGCCTAGTTGTGGACAGCAGTCTACATTGTAGTGAAGGCCACGCTTTTGTTGAGCTTATACATCCATTTTAGTTTATGGCTATTTGGAGAGATTTTTCAAGTGACTCGTGAATGTTCCATTAACCCTTACAACCAATTGCGTGTATATATACATGTCATAGGTAGTGTCCCTGCATTCCAAGCGGGCTCTGAGTCCGCATGTTTTATGGTACATGTCAAGTGACATGTGCCCTTAACTTCCACGGTTGGAGTTGTGATCCCGCCTGCTTGTTAACATGCTACATGCCGCTGTCAATCTCTGGCATTTAACATGGCTGCTCCAAAAGCACGTCACTGTTGCCACCCATCGGCGCTCACATCACATGACCATAGGGCACCAATGGGTTGCCATGACAAACCGGGGTCTGCAGGAGACCCCTGTCGTTGTCATTGATCTGCTGTGAGTGCCACCCTTCAGTCAGTGCTCATAGCAGATGATTATTTGTGTGGCACAGGTGATCGGATGAGTCTCCCATGGAGACTATTGAAGCAAGTGAAGAAAAGTTTTCAAAAATCTATACAAAAATACAAAGGTTCAAATCTTATCTTCTCATTTTTGCCCCATTCAAAATAAAAAAATACACATTTTGGTGTTGCTGCGTTCAGAAACTCCGATCTACAAAAATATAAAGAAATAATCTGGTGAATGGCATAATGAGAGTGCCAGAATTACTCTGGTCGCAGCAGCATTTCAGTAAAACAGGTGATCAAAATGTCAGATCTATGCCAAAATGGTATCAATAAAAACGTGAGCTCGGCGTGCAAAAAAAATAAGCCTTCGCCCAGATCCTCAAGAATGGAGACCCTACAGGCCTCAAAATCTTGCCTTTTTATTTGTAATTGTTGACATTTTTTTCACCACTTAAATGACTACATGTTCTATCTGTAGGTTCGTAATGATCTGGAGAATCATAATGGCAGGTCTGTTTTAGCATTTAGTGAACATAATAAAAAAAAAACATCAATTCTACAACTATTTTTTGAGAAAGGGAGGGGAAGTTTTGAGTTTTTTACTGACATATAGTCCAAATTATAGTAACTTTATTAAATCTGGTTGGTAAAAGAAATACAGGACAATTACAATGAATTAAAAAACTTCAGAAATACAAGGACGCACACCCAGGAATAATAATCTTGTATAGCGCCAACATTCCGCTTCGCTTTACAGTTTAACAGTTTCAAAACACAAGTCATAAGTAACAACGTTAACAATACAATAATTAAAGCGAAAATAAGACGACCCTGCTCGTGAGAGCTTACAATCTACAATGAGGTGGGGGAGGAGATACAAAGTACAGGTTTGTATTTACAATGGTGTATTTACAATGACGGTCCAGCCATCGTGAGGGATGGATGGTGATAGTGAATGGGCTACACATGCACAATTATACATAAAATGACTTTGATTAGTGAACATGATAGACCGCTCTGAGCAAATGTGTTTTGTGGGAGCGCCTGAAACCATGCAAATTGTGGATAATCCTAATTTATTGGGGTAGAACATTCCAGAGGTTATGACCTCATCGCCTACCCGTCACGTGATCGGGGGTCGGCGTCATGTTGCCTGGACAACCAGAGGTCTCTGAGACCTCTATGGTTGTTCCAGGTATATGGCTTTCAGCGCCACCCGGTGGTCGGCGCTGAAAGCACAGTAGCAAATCTGCTACATATGGGCGATCTGCTCATTGCCCATATGTAGCAGAGCCGATCTGGTTGCGCATGCTTTTAGCTTCCTATGGAGGCTATTGAAGCATGCCAAAAGTAAAAAAAAAAAGTTTCAAAATAAAAAAATTAAAAGAACCTAAAAGTTCAAATCCACCCCCCTTTCGCCCTAATCAAAATAAAACCGTAAAAAAAAATCCCACATACACATTAGGTATCACCGCGTTCAGAATCGCCCGATCTATCAATGAAAAGCATTAACGTGATCGCTAAACGGCGTAGCGAGAAAAAAATTCAAAACACCAGAATTACGTTTTTTTTGGTCGCCAAGACATTGCATATGCAATAACGGGCGATCAAAAGAACGTATCTGCACAAAAGTGGTATCATTAAAAAACGTCAGCCCGGCACGGAAAAAACAAACCCTCACCCGACCCCAGATCATGAAAAATGGAAACGCTACGGGTCTTGGAAAATTGCGCAAATTTTTTTTTTTTTTTTTTTTAGCAAACTTTGGAATTTTTTTTCACCACTTAGATAAAAGGACATAGACATGTTTGGTGTCTATGACCTGGAGAATCATAATGGCAGGTCATCTTTAGCATGTAGTGAACCTAGCAAAAAACAAGTGTGGGATTGCATTTTTTTTTTTTTTTTTTTCAAATTTTTCAATTTCACCACACTTGGAATTTTTTTCCCGTTTTCGAGTACACGACATGGTAAAACCAATGGTGTCATTTAAAAGTACAACTCGTCCCGCAAAAAATAAGCCCTCACATGGCCATATAGACGGAAAAATAAAAAAGCTATGGCTCTGGAAAGAAGGGGAGGGAAAAATGAAAATGCAAAAACAAAAATACCCCTGGTCGTTAAGGGGTTAATAGTGCTGCAGTAGTCCAGGCATGAGTGGATCAATGTGACAGTGAGGGTTTTTGTTTCCATGGGGAGAAAAGGGCGGATTCTAGAGATGTTCTTTAGGTGTAAGTGGCAAGAGATTGTACATGGGATGTGAAGGAGAGATTGGTGTCAAACATAACACCCAGACAGCGTGCCTGCTGCTGGGGTGTTATTATGGTGCCACCCATGGAGAGGGAAATGTCAGATTTAGGGAGGTTAGTAGATGGCGGGAGCAGAAGTTCGGTTTTGGAGATGTTAAGTTTCAGATGGAGCGGACATGATGTTGGAGACTGCGGACAGTCACTGGCGTTCTGTAGTACAGTGGGGGTAAGGTCGGGGGATGACGTATATAGTTGTCATCAGCATAAAGATGGTACTGAAAGCCAAATCTGCTGGTGGTCTGTCCAATTGGGGCCATGTAGAGAGAGAAGGGGGGCCAAGGACTGAGCCCTGAGGTACCCCGACAGCGAGAGGAAGACATGACGTGGAGCCAGAGAACAAAACACTGAAGGAGCGGTCAGAGAGATGGGAAGAGAACCAGGAGAGAGCAGTGTCCTTAATGCCTAGTGACTGGAGCCTAGAGAGTAGGAGATGGTGGTTAACAGTGTCGAAAGCTGCAGATGGGTCAAGAAGAATGAGCAGATGAGTGCAGTTTCAGTTGAATGTAAGGGGCGGAAGCCGGACTGTGTAGGGTCTAGAAGGGAGTAAGTGGAGAGGTAACTGGTAAGGCGGGAGTAAATTAGGTGCTCCAAAAGTTGAGATGAAGGGGAGACTGGAGACTAGTCTGTTTGTGCAGGATGGGTCGAGAGCAGGTTTCTTTAGTGGAGTAATGATGGCATGTTTGAAGGAGGATGGGAAAATGGCCGAGGAGAGGGAGAGATTAAAGATTGCAGTTAGGCAAGTTGTGACGACTGGAGAGACTGAAGGAGATGTGAGGGAATGGGGTCTGTAGTGCATGTAGTCGGATGAGAGGAAGAGTCTGGAGACTTGTGATGGGATCAAATGTGGAAAGTGAGCCAGGGGAGATGCAGGAAGGGATGGGAGTCACAGAACTTGGTGGTTGGGAGCAGATTTCCTGACAGATATTATCTAATTTTTTCTATAAAGTGGGAGGCCAGGTCATCAGCACAAATGTCTGTGATAGGGGGCTTGTGCTTTTGGCCTGAGGAGGGAGTGAAAAGTGTCAAAGTTTCTTGGGGTTGTTGGCTAGTGAGATCAGGGTGGTGAAGTACCGTATTTTTCGTACTATTAAGACGCACCGGACCATAAGACGCACCCCAATTTTCAGAAGGAAAATAGGGAAAAAAATAATAATGTGTCAAATGGGGGTCCGTCTTACAGTCCGAATTCAGCTTACCTGGGAAGGGATCCGGCACAGGTGGAGAAGTAGTCACAGGGGTCATTCAGTGGTCCAGGCTCGTGCGGTGGTGGCGGCTCTGTGCTGGGGCAGGGGAAGCTGAGGCAGGGACAGGTGGGCTCTGCGGTGGTGGCAGCGGGCTGTGCTCCGGTGCAGGGGCGGCGGCTTCGCCGGCGTTTCTTCGCAGCCCGGAGGCCCCCGCACACCCCTTGCTGGGTGCCGCCATGTTGCGGTGGCCTCCGGGAGCATGGACCCCGGCAAGATGGCCGCCGGTCCGGGGATGGCGCATGCGCAGCTTCAGATCTCGTGCCGAGATCTCGGGGGACGAGATTCAAATCTCGAGATTTGAAGCTGTACATGCGCTGTCCCCGGACCGGCGGCCATCTTGCCGGCGGCCATGCTCCTGGAGGCCACCGCAACATGGCGGCGCCCAGCAAGGGGTGTGCGGGGGCCTCCGGGCTGCGAAGAAACGCCGGCGGAGCCGCCGCCCCTGCACCGGGGCACAGCCCGCTGCCTCGCCTGCTGCCACCAGCGCACCAGGTACCGTGCATTGCGACCATAAGACACACCCCCCACTTTCCCCCAAAATTTTGGGGGCAAAAAGTGCGTCTTATGGTCCGAAAAATACAGTAGGTCTGTTTGGCAAGGTGAAGGGCAGTGTTATAGGTTCTTAACAAATTTGAAGTGGATGAAGTCGTCTGGTGTGTGGGTTTTTCTCCATAGGTGTTCAGCACTCCTAGAGCATCGCTGGAGGAGTTGAGTTTGCGATGTGAGCCAGGGCTGTTTTACTGTGCCTGGAGGTTCTGAGGGTGAGGGGAACTACTTGGTCAAAGGTGCTTCTAAGAGTGTTGTTGTAGTGATGAACAGCCAGATCAGGACAGGAAAAGGAGGAGATTGGGGACAGTGATGAGTGTAGGGAGTCTGAAAGTGGGTAAATATTGCAAGGTAAAACGGGGTGAAAATGTGCAAAAAACGATGTCAAATCTACTTGCACAAAACAATTGTTAAAAGTGATTCAAAATCAATGATGTAAGAATAAAGTGAATGAAAGTGCAAGTGAAGTGTATCTGGCAAATGCCAGACAGCAACAATAATTATTCAGCTTTCAATGGTATACACCTATATTAAACAGCATGAAAATGCGCTCAAAGTGTAAGCAAGTGTTAAATATAAAAGGTATGACTACCAGAGTGAGGTGCACATAGAATCTCAACCTAGTTGGAAGTGTAATAAGGAGCAGAGAACCAGGTGAAAAATTAAAATGTGGGGACATACTTGCACTGGAGATGTAGAACTCCTAGATGGTGTCCACCCCAACGTGCGTTTTGGCACATTGCCCTCTTCAGGCGCATTTTTTTTAATTAAAATTAAACAGCGTGGGGACCTCTCTTGAGTACCAGCCTTGGTAACAGCTGAGGGTTGCAGCTCCCAGCTGTGAGTTTTGCCTGGTTGGTTGAAGAAAATAGGGTTATCCCACATCATGTTTTTTTATTCATTTATTTCATTAGATTGCAGGTGGCAGCTGAGGAAAACCCTGATCATCTGCTCTTGCGGTCACTATTACTAGTGCCAGCAAGTGTCGGATGATGGGAGTAATTGTCCCAAAAGCCCCCACCTGCTGTCGTTCGGACTTTAATATAATGCTCATTTTCCCTTCACCCATGACAGCACCACATGAGAGAGGGATCCGCCCCGCCAGGACAGGAACCTACTGAAATATAAGGGGCGGCACCTCTCCCCCGCTTCAGTTGGGTTCCTGTCCTGGAGCGGGATCCCAGGCTGACAGCGGCGGTGCCTGCCATGGATGAAGACATGGACCCAGGGCCGGCGCGGGAAGAGCAGGTCAGCTTGCCCCGGGTTCGTGCGGGTGCGGTAAGGCGGCCTCCATTCGGGGCGCTCCTCCGTGCCTCCCTCCCCCTGCGCGCGCCCGCTCGCTCCTTCTCCCTGGGACAGGGGAAGCCGGGCGCGACTTCCGGCGCCTGACGTCAGCGGCGCGGTGCAGCTTGGGTATGCGCCGGCTGACGTCACGGACGCGACGGACATGGCGCCTAGTGCGGCGCCGGCCACAAAAGAAGAAGAAGAAAAAAAAGAGTGGCCGGCGGTCGCAGGGGGGAGGGTCAAAAGGATCGCTCACCGGGGCCTATTTAAAGGAGGCAAGGAGCAGAACGGCCGGGCTGTTACAATGGGGTCACAGCAGGAACGCTCACCGTCCCCACTGTCTCTACCCCCGTCGCAGACCTCGGCACGGTAGCCGTTCGAGCGGTAAGAGCAGCAGCCGTCCGAGCCATAGATCAAATTATTCCTCGAGATCGAGAGAACACAGACCACATGCTCCAGCGCAGCCTTCCAGCCTGGTACCCGATTTTGTGGGTGGTGAGTGGATCTTCGTGAATGTTAGACCATTATTAATAGGGTCCTTTTTGTGTGTTATTTGCTTCCTTAGGTGAAAGGCAAAAAAGCAGGGAGCAAAAGAAATAATAGGGAGTGTGCGATATGCCAGAACCCCCTAGCGAAAGATTGGCAAAAAAACCTTTGCGCTAGCTGTATACAGCAAACAGTGGCGGAGGAAGTGCTGAGCCTAGCAACTCACCTCAGATCTGTCATAAAATCAGAGGTGGAAGGTTCACTTAAATTATTATTAAAGAAAAAGAAAAAAAGTAGAAGAAACTCCCCAAGTTCTTCATCAGACTCCTCCTCGTCCGAATATCAGGCTGAGCGCATGTCCTCTTCCTCCTCGGATAGTGACACAGGGGGCAGACCGTGTTTTCCGGTTGAGGATACTGATAGTCTCCTTAAAGCCATTAGGTCAACTATGGGCCTTCAGGAGGAAAAAGCGACCAAATCCCTAGAAGATGTAATGTTTGGTGGGTTACAGGAAAGGAAGAAACGCACCTTTCCAGTTAATGAAAAAGTCCAGGCGCTCATCGAAAGGGAGTGGAAGAAGCCTGCAAAATCAGGTAGCCTTCCTTCCTCCTCAAAAAGGAGATATCCCTTTGACCCTAAGGATACGGAAATATGGGACAAGGTCCCAAAAATCGATGCGGCAGTATCCAGGTCATCCAAAAGGTCGGCCCTGCCCCTAGAGGACTCAGGAGTACTAAGAGATCCACTAGATAAGAAAGCAGACTCCTACCTAAGGCATGCTTGGGAAGCAACAGCGGGGGGACTAAAACCTGCGATAGCCGGTACCTGTACAGCCCGGTCTTTAATGATCTGGCTACAGCAGCTAGAAGAAAAAATTGCTTCCAAGATGTCTAGGGAGAAAATTTTAGGAGACATGTATCTGCTACACGGAGTAGCCGCCTTTTTAGCCGACACCTCGGCCGATTCCATGAGGTTGACGGCGAGAGCAGCGGGACTATCAAATGCTGCAAGGCGTGCGTTATGGCTTAAAGGGTGTCCGGGAGATCTACAATCAAAAGCCAAATTATGCTCCCTTCCATGTGATGGACAATTTCTCTTTGGAAAAAATCTGGACGAAATCCTAGGAAAAAGCGGGTGATAAGAAGGGCTTCCCCAGGTTTCAGGGAGATCAAAGAAGACCGCTCTTTCGGAGGGGGAAATTCAATAGAGGCCGGCCTCCGGGAGATCGGAAAAGATGGGAAGACAAGAGGAAGAAAGAGTCTGGATTCATGTTCGGGGGAGCCGCTTCATCTGCAAAAAAGTCCCCTCAATGACGCCGGCATCCCCGTAGGGGGGAGACTGATGCTGTTTGGTCAGGCCTGGGAAAATATATCTTCCAATACTTGGATTTTAAACATCATAAAGGAAGGTTTAAAATTCCCCTTTTTTCAACAGCCAAGAGCATCATTTGTGGTGACCCCAGTCAGGAGAGGGGTAGAAGAACAGTTGGCCTTAGAGGCAGAGATCCTAAGCCTGCTGGACAAACATGTCCTGATCGAGGTTCCAAGAGGACAGGAAAGAAGGGGTTTCTACTCGCCCCTCTTTCTAATAAAAAAACCGGATCATTCGTTCAGGACGATTATAAACCTGAGAGGCCTCAACCGTTGGATACAGAACCAAACCTTCAAAATGGAGTCAGTGACTTCAGCTATAAGGCTGTTACACCACAACTGCTTCATGGCGGTAGTCGATCTAAAGGATGCTTACTACCACATCCCGATCCATTCAGAATATCAAAAATACTTAAGGGTAGCGCTCTACATTCGGGGCAACCTCAAACATTTTCAGTTCAGAGCCCTTCCATTCGGCATATCCATAGCACCGAGGGTGTTTACAAAAGTAGTTGCAGAGATGACAGCATTCCTCCGCATCCACAACACAATTATAATACCCTACCTAGACGATTTTCTAATTGTGGGCAACTCAGAACGTCACTGCACAGAGCAAGTAGAAAGGGTGATAGATACCCTACAGAATCTCGGCTGGATGGTGAATGTCAAGAAGTCAAGGCTACAACCCTTACAAAGGCAAATGTTCTTAGGTTTCATCTTGGACTCAAATCAACAAATTTGTCTCTTACCAGATGCCAAGGTGGAAAAGGTAAGGGATATGATCTTGGCAACAATAGATCAACCTCACACGACCCTGAGAGGGGCAATGTCCTTGTTGGGCACTCTGTCGGCCTGTATCCCAGCGGTCAGATGGGCACAATTTCATACCCGTCAACTACAAGCAGAGGTCCTATCAGCACAGAAGTCGCTAAAAGGCTGTTTAGAAGGAAGGCTGGAACTTTCCGTAAAAACCAAAGGCTCTCTCAGATGGTGGCTAGACAGAGCAAACCTACTAACAGGGACATCGTGGCAGAAGCCAGTGTCCGACGTGATAATGACAGACGCAAGCTCCTCGGGGTGGGGAGCGCACCTAAGGGGACTGGTAGCCCAGGGACCCTGGGGACACCTAGAGCAAAACGCATCCTCCAACCTAAGAGAGCTACGGGCAGTAAACAGAGCCCTAAGGATATTCATGCCCACTCTAGAAGGCCGCAATGTCCGGATTATGTCGGACAACAGTAGCCTACATCAACCACCAGGGAGGGACAAGGTCACGCTCCCTAATGCTCGAAACCAACGAGATCTTTCACAGGGCAGAGAGACACCTACACTCCCTATCAGCCCTACACATCAGAGGGGTAGAAAACACACAAGCCTATTTCCTAAGCCGCAACACACTAAAACAGGGGGAATGGACCCTGAATCGGGTAGTGTTCCAAAAGATAGTACATCTTTGGGGAGAGCCAATAATAGACCTCTTTGCCAACAGAAGCAACAGGCAGGTAAAAAGATTCTGTTCACTGAACCCAAAGGAAGAGCCATGGGCAGTGGACGCTTTGCAAATTCCGTGGGATTTCAAGCTAAGTTATGCCTTTCCTCCGGTAGCTCTAATCCCAGTAGTAGTGAAAAAGATAAGGGAAGATCAGGCCAGAGTGATCTTAATAGCCCCGTTCTGGCCAAAAAGGCCATGGTTCTCACTACTACAGATAATGTCCCTCTCAGATCCGTGGGTACTGCCAGAGATTCCAGACCTGCTAGCTCAGGGTCCGGTATTCCACACGCAAGTCAAGGGGTTCCATCTGACGGCGTGGAATTTGAAAGGTCACTTTTAAGTAATAGAGGATTCTCCCCTGGGTTGGTGGCTACACTGATGAAAAGTAGGAAGCCAGTAACAACTAATATATACGGTAGAATATGGAATAAGTTTCTGCAGTTTCTGGGGAAACCATTAGACCAAGAACCCCCGATCAAGACTATCTTAGAGTTCTTACAGGCAGGTCTACAGCTAGGCCTAGTGGTAAATACACTCAAAGTACAAGTTTCAGGGCTAGGCGCTCTATATAATTGTGACATAGCGGCAAACAGATGGATAGCTAGGTTTATTAAATCCTGCCACAGGTCTAGACCAGTCCCATCGCAAAAAATGGCTCCCTGGGATTTAAACCTTGTGTTAGAAGCTCTCACAAAGGAACCATTTGAACCAGTACAACAACTATCAGTGAAATATCTTACCCTAAAAACCATTATTCTAGTGGCCCTTACATCGGCACGTAGGGTAAGTGACCTGCAGGCCCTATCAGTTAGTCCACCGTATACCCAGGTATACCAGGACAGAATTGTCCTAAAAACAGACCCTGCTTATTTACCGAAAGTGGTGTCGGATTTTCACCGTAGCCAGGAAATCGTCCTCCCCTCCTTCTGTGAAAATCCGAAAAACCCAGGAGAGGAGAAATTCCATAATCTAGATGTGAAAAGAGCCCTCTTAGAGTATATATCAGTAACCAGCCAGTGGAGGAGGTCCCAGTCCCTATTTGTAGCCTTCCAGGGTGCCAGGAAAGGTTATGGAGTATCGAAAGGGACTATTGCCAGATGGATTAGGGAGGCCATTAGTGTAGCCTACTCAGCTAGTGGTGTTCCGATTCCTGATGGCATCAAGGCTCATTCCACCAGAGCCGTGGCGACCTCCTGGGCTGAAAAGGCAGAGGTATCAATTGAGCAAATTTGTAAGGCCGCTACCTGGTCCTCACCCTCAACCTTTTTTAAGCACTATAGATTAAATCTATCCTCCTCGGCTGACTTGACCTTTGGTAGAAGGGTGCTGCAAGCGGTGGTCCCTCCCTAAGGTGTTTCGAAGTCTCCAAAAATCTCTCGTGGTGCTGTCATGGGTGAAGGGAAAACCACCATGGTTACTTACCGGTAGCCGGTTTTTCCGGAACCCATGACAGCACCCGTATATTCCCCCCCCTTTTTTCACCGTATGGGTGTGCACAATAGTCGGGTGTATTTGTGTGATGTGGTGTTGGATAAACATGTAACTAACCGGGAAGTCCTCTCAATGCTCTGTAATCCAACTGAAGCGGGGGAGAGGTGCCGCCCCTTATATTTCAGTAGGTTCCTGTCCTGGCGGGGCGGATCCCTCTCATGTGGTGCTGTCATGGGTTTCTGAAAAACCGGCTACCGGTAAGTAACCATGGTGGTTTTCCCCTGCTCGTGCTGATTGCTGGCAGAGCAGGGGAGAACGATTATGGCAGTCTTCAGCACCTGCTGCTGGGGAACAGCGTTTACTGTAGTGCTTCTTCCCCGGTGGCGCTGTCCGTGTGGTACTGATGAGGCACACAATTGCCACGTATTATACACGGATATCTCTGGTACTGGAAATAACAGGACGTGTGAAAGAGGCGTAACACGGTGTCTGCATATTTGACAGCCTTTTCCTGCCAGGTTCCTTTTAATCCCTTCATGGCTTGGCTATTAAGTGTTTTTTTTTTTTGTTTTTTTTTTTAAGCTTTCTGTAATAGATGCAAGAGTTTATGCAGGAAGAGTTGTACTTTTGAATGACTTCATTCATATCATGTGATGCTCTGTGGAAAAAAATTAAAAGTACGTTTCAAAAAAGTTTTGTTTTTTTGTCTTGTTCACTATGCTGTAAAACTGACCCTGCAATTTTATTCTGCGAGTCAGTGCGATTACATAAATAACAAACATTTTTGTTTTTTTAACCTTTTCACAACATGACATATGTAGTATCCCCTAGAGTCTGTATTTTTCATGCACATGACTGCTTTAAACCAGTTAAATTCAGCTGTAAATGAGACAGCAGGATTTAACCCGCACCAACTGTGTAAGCGTATTACAAATACCACCCATTGATGTTCCTGTCACATATTGTCATGAAAGCAAGGGTCTGTAGAAAACAACCAAGCCTGTTGTAACAATCTTCTGGTGAATGCCAACTTGTGGCCAGTGTTCATAGGAGATTTTTACTCACACTGATGTGAACGACCGCAGAATTCAACAGGTTGATGGTGCTCCACTCTGATGGCTGATGCAGGTTATGGTTGATAACCATCTGCTTTGAAAGATAAAGGCTTGGGTCCTTGCGTGTATGGCGCTAATTAAGCCCCTTGTCAATAAAAAGGAAATATCCAACCATTTAGTTTTCAGTTCAGATGCAGCGATCAAAGTGCAGATGAGCTTCTGTAAGGTTTAGGCTACGTGCACACGGTGCGGATTCTGCTGCAGATACGCAGCGGATTTGGCCCTGCATATACGCAGCAGAACTGAATGTGATAGACAGTACCATTGTAGCCTATGTAAAACGAAATCCACAGTGCACATGCTGCATTTTTTCTGCGAAGATTTAGTGTAGAATGGAAAAAAACAGCATGTCACTACTTTTGTGCGGTTTTGCTGCATTATAGAAATCCGCAGGTTGAAAACTGCAGGGGAAAACCGCACAAAACATGCAGTAAAACCGCACAAAAAATGCACTTAATCCGAAAGAAAAATGCTGTGGATTTAGTAAATTTTGCACAGAAAATTCCAAAGCAGAATACGCACCGTGTGCACATAGCCTCAGCCACAGAAGGAGTAACTGTATAAAGCTAGTACTTAGCTTGTGTGCCATGGGACCAGGTGTTAACACAATAGTTATCGGTGCCATTTTCAATCATGTGAATGACTGAATTAAAACTGCACTGCTATATGCCATCTAAAAGTAGTTGTATAATTACTGTGTGGTTTAAAGTGCCCTTCTGTGCTTCTCTTCAGGAAACTAGAGCACTGGCTGAGATTGCCAAAGCAGAGCTTGATGATTTCCCAATGAGGGGCCGTCAGCTCAGAGTACGGTTTGCCACCCATTCTGCTGCCCTTTCTGTGCGAAACTTGTCTCCATATGTATCAAATGAGCTTTTGGAAGAAGCCTTCAGTCAATTTGGACCAGTTGAAAGGGCAGTAGTTATAGTGGATGACCGAGGCCGATCCACTGGAAAGGGAATAGTTGAATTTGCTGCCAAACCAGCTGCCAGAAAGGCTTTTGACAGGTGTACAGAAGGAGTGTTTCTTTTAACCACGTAAGTCTTTTGCTTTTCAGCAGTCTACTAATCTGTGTTCAGTATTTTGGTGTATATATCAGTTTGTAAACCTGTCAATGTAACTTTTATTGCTTCTTTGACATGCCTTAAAGGACGCCCATGCCTGTTGTTGTGGAGCCCCTGGAGCAATTTGATGATGAGGATGGGCTTCCAGAGAAACTTGCGCAGAAGAACCACATGTATCAAAAGTGAGTCTGAAATCTTAACAATTGACCTTGCTCTTGTAAGTGTAGTCCACAATTATGAATGTCAGGGAAGTAAATGTCCATTCAGTATAACTTTATCAAACAATCTTTTCAACAGGGAGAGGGAGGTACCGCCTCGATTTGCACAACATGGCTCCTTTGAGTTTGAATATTCCCAAAGGTGGAAGTCCTTGGATGACATGGAGAAACAGCAGAGGCAACAAGTGGAAAAAAATATGAAAGATGCTAAAGAGAAGCTTGAAAGTGAAATGGAAGATGCTTTCCATGAACACCAAGCCAACCTGCTTCGACAAGGTTAGTTTGCTTTTGTTGGACCTGCTGGTAGTAATAGTTAATTGGGCCCCTTCCAAGATAGTGCTTATCTAAACAATGCAGTTTGCTGTTCACCTAATTGACCATTGTATTCACAAAGATTTTGTTGGCTTTTAAAATCTTCCTGATGCCAGCTTTCCTTTTATGTATAGCTGCATTAGAAAAAGGTAGAAACTTTTGCCAAACAGCTAGATTGTTCATATAAATGGGAACAAAGTCTTTGGCCTGCTGCCTTGTGTAGTAAAATATGCACTTAATACATTTTTGGTAAATATGCTTTTTTTTTTTTTTTTTTTACTTACAGATCTCCTGAGACGTCAGGAAGAGCTTAGACGGATGGAAGAAATTCACAATCAGGAAATGCAAAAGCGTAAGGAGATGCAGTTAAGGTAAACATTTTAACCTGGTTTCAACAAATATTTTATGCCAGAACTGCTTCACAAAATCTTGCAATTTTTCAAACATCAGGCTGTGCAAGTCATTTTGTCTTTTCGTTGTTTTTCATTCTATTTTTGCCTAGCTGTGACATGGTGGGCACAGGGTTGTGGTGATCCTTGCACATCAAATTCTTAAGCAATGTCATGATTTGTCCCATCTTACTAGTTACTGACTAAAATAAGACTCGTTGGGGCATGTTTCTATAGTCTGACATGGTGCAGTCATTGACAGCCACTTTTTTGGCACATGCACTGACATGCTTTACAACTTGTTGGTCAGGGTTTTTTTTTTTTCTTCATAAAATCCTAGGCAGCACTGCACAAAGCAGAGTTCTGTTGAAATATAATCCAGAATTGCAGTCCTCCATAAAATGACTACTATTCACATACGTATAAAAATCTAAAATGTTTTAGGCTTGACACTTTTGGTCCCATGTGCAGTATTAAACATGTAGCTCAAAAAATGTTTCCATTTTGAACAGACAAGAAGAGGAACGACGCAGACGTGAGGAAGAAATGATTATTCGTCAGCGTGAAATGGAAGAGCAGATGAGACGCCAAAGAGAAGAGGGCTATCGTATGGGTTACATGGACCCAGTAAGTGTTTGGTTGACATTTATCTGAGATGTTTGTTGCTAATTAAAAGCACACTAATATGCACCAAATTCAGCTCCTTAATCTTGGATGGCTTGTGTGCCACAGTCAGATTTTACTGTTTGAGATGGTGTAGCTTTCTGCTTATCTTGCACTTGTCAAGTGGCAAAATATGTAAAAGCTGGGACAGGTTTTTGGTCAGTGTTTTGAGAATGCCCAGAACATTTCAGCTTCAGTTGCATGCATGTTTTTCAGTTATGGAAGGTTAGCGTTAATAAAGGTAGATTGGCTCATCTTTCAAGGATCTTGACAATTGGAGGGAATGGGGACTGATTTCCCTCTTGGTCTCTTCTGTGTCACATGATGGCTATTCTGACTTGCTGGTACATCGGGTTCTGTGTGACATGGAAGTATAAATCTAAAGCATTGGAATGAGGTGCCAAGCTTACATTGTAAAAGCGACTTACAGCTCATACATAGCTGTGATCTGACAAGCTGAAATGGCTTTCATGTGACCAGATCTACTGGAAAATGGATGATTAGGGAGTAACTACATACACCTTTACACAGGTGTAGTCAAAATAAATTACTGTTTGTTTTTTTTTTTTGTTTTTTTTTTTAATTTAATCTAACAAACTTCCTTCACAGAGGGAGCGAGATATGCGCATGGGAGCAAACGCTATGTCCATGACAGGTGAGAAACCACTCAGTTGCTTTGTACGAAGCACATTAAAATAGTTAACTGCTTTGCTTTACATTTGCCATTCATGGATTTTTATTTTATTTCAAAGATCCATATGGTGCTGCAGCACAGAAGTACCCACCTCTTGGGACACCTGCCATGAGCTATGATGGCAGCCCAGGTGTTGCTCAGGCTGCAATTGCTTCATCACTTATGGCAGGCGAAATGGTAATGTATCCAACTGTGTTCTAATAGTGATATTAGCAGTCTATATGAGAATGACCTTATAAGGCTAATACTCCTCAATTCACACTGCATTTTTGTAGTTGTACTAGTGCCAATTTTAATTAAAATAACCCCTAGAAATTGAATTTCTAGTTAAAGATTTTATTTCTTAGTCAATTCCCAAAGCACCTATTTTAGGGGTGTTTTGACAGTAGGCAATCATTTGTCACGATGAGTGCAGGTGGTTTGAATCTTGCAGTTTTTCTATTCATTCTTAGTCTTTGATGTACCTTTTATGTGAAATCATTCCTTTCAGTTTTTCATTATACAATATTTGTCTTGAGTACTAGGTTATGTGAGGCAGGTGTTTGACTGCACTGTCCTGTAATGTAAATCTATGCCAAGTCTGCTTGAAAAGAACAGACCTTCAGTATACAGGGAGTAATGAGCAAGATTTCTTCTGTGACCACTCTTGACACTAGAAGTTCAGTATTACTTGTTATGCGTTTTGTATTCTCAGCCGATGCTTTTCTTACTAAGGTTCAATGCATCATTTGCACAGGATAGCTATTATGGCTGAATAGTGACTTCTGTTAACAATTTTGAACACTGCTCATGAGGGCGTATAAATAAGAATTACATTTTTCTGCTGAAGTTATTGTGGTTGCCTAGTCTGGTGTGGTGCAGCCTGCATGCAACCCACAATACAACTTTTTATTATTTTTGTAAGGAAAAAACTTTGCCTAACAGTGGTTTAGTTATGTTTCCTATATACTTACAGGAAGCCTGTTATGCAGATTCAATCATATATGGGCAATATTAGATGTTTCCAAATGTAAAGCCTGATTCGGTAAGAAAAGCTGCCACTTAATCTAGTGACCATCATTATACATCTAATATATAATGTCTTTTTTTTTTTTTTTTTGACTCTGTACAACAGAATGTTATTTTGATTGACTACTAAGTGATGATAATTGTTAATCGATGTAAACCTCATACCTTCATGAGACATGTGACTTTTGTCCCTGGATTTTTTTCCCCCTTTTTGTACTGGATAATGTAAAAGCATATAGGAATAAACCCTGCGCACTCATTATCCAAATCTTAAATCAGCTGCTGTAATGCAGGTGGTCCACTCCCAGCTGTGCTAATCATAGCCATGTTAGATGGTCTGCTTCATTTCTGCAGACTTGGTTTAGATGAGGTATTGGGGGCTATTCTGTCCAGTGACTTAGAATTTGTTACTGTTCTAAAAAACGTGTTTAGAGCTACTGCAATGTGTAGCGTAAAGCAGATTAGAGGGCTGAAAGTACATTTTATTGCGACCATAGGGAAGTGACATTTCTTGTTGCTAAACTTGAGGGAGGATTGATACTTTGACCACAATAGTCATAAAATAGCCTATGAAATGTCATGGATACCAGAGAATACATTCCTCACGCATTCGGCCTTGGTTTATTGTATGTAACAGCTTCCAAGTTGGATGTCATTAGATTCACATGACTAAACTCTAGATCAGGGCTTCTCAAATTTTCTACTGGGGCCTCACTAGTTGTCAAAGGCAAGGCAAAAGTACTGCTCGTTTCTCTATCCATATTTAATTTTTGTTTAAATTGTCACCAGCTGTATTTGTGTTTTAAAAACTGGGTTTTTTCACTTCACAGCCATTGACCCTCATGGGCTAATATTTCCTGTTCTGTAGAGATAATCTTCCAGAAATCTCAGTCAGGATTATAATGAAAAGATCACTTAAATGGCTTGTCCACTACTGGACAACCCTCTATTCCCTTCATGACTGGACGTGTTTGGTTTGTTTGTTTTTCTCCTCCCCATTCAAGAGTCATGCTTTGGTTTTTTTTTTTCCGTCCAGATAGCTGTATGAGGGTGGATTTTATTTGTGGGATGAGTTCTTTTGAATGACACCATTAATTTTCATTTAATGCACTGGAAAGTCCCAAACGTTGAAAGTGCAATTTGACTTTTTTGCGTTTACTGCAGAAACCTGATCCTTCAGGTCAATATGATTATGTAGATGCTAAACATGATTATTTTTTTTTATTTAAATTTTGAAAATTCAGGAGCTCTTGCTTGCTGCAAAATCCGTTTCCAAGACATGTAATGTTTCATTTTTTTGTGATGGGTTATTTTTTTTTCCGTGAGTGGACATTCTTACTGATACCATTTTGGGTAGATATGTTTTGATATCCTATTCAATGTTGATGCTGAAAAAGCTTAAAGGGAACCTGTCACCCCCTCCAGGTTATTTTAAGTAAAAGAGCCACCTTGTGCAGCACTAATGCTGCATTCTGTCAAGGTGGCTCTTTAATTTAGGGTACCTTCCACCGCAGAAATCTTTTTTTTTTTTTTTTTTTTTTTTTTTTAAATTGGCCAGACATACCTGATATTTGACAGGGGGGCAGGTTTTTCCCCATCTGACCGAGATGCCTCAAATCCGTCACTCATGTCTTCCTGTGTTTGCTCCGCCTCTTCATTTTTCTTTTCAAATCCTGGCGCCTGCACTGTAGTATGTATTCTGGGGCATGCGCAGTGACCGTGCGGCCAAAGATCCCGCCCCGCAGTTGCTTATGACTTATTCGCACTGCGGGGCTGGGAATCTTGGGCATGAGAGCCGCAGATAATGACTGCGCATGCCCAAGATTGCCAGCCCTGCAGTGTGAATAAATCATAAGTGACTGCGGGGTGGGATCTCTGGCCATGCGATAGGAAGTCCAGGAAGTCATGAGAGAGGACAGGCAGTGGTCACTGCGCATGCCCCAGAATACATACATACAGTGCAGGCGCCAGGATTTGAAAAGAAAAGAGGTGGAGCAAACAACGCAGGAAGACATGAGTGTCAGATGTGTGAGGTGTCTCGGTCAGATAGGGAAAGACCTGCCCCCCCCCCCTGTCAAATATCAGGTATGTCTGACCAATTTTAAGATTTTCTGCGGTGGAAGGGACCCCAACTAAAAGCCACCTTGACAGAATGCAGCATTAGTGCTGTACAAGGTGGCTTTTACTTAAAATCGCCTGGAGGGGGTGACGGGTTCCCTTTAATTCTAATGTTTTGTTTTTGTTTTTTTTATTAACTTTGTATTTTAAGTTTTACAGCGATACCAAATCTGTTTTTTTAAATTTAATTTTTAATGGTGCAAAAAGGAGTGACTTGAACTTTTTTCCCATATTTTTAAATGTTCTGCTATATTTAATAGTACACCTAAAAGCACTTGAAGCTACGATCGTTTGATCGCTTGTACTATACATAGCAGTTCATCAGTGTATAGCTAAAATCGCGATCTATGAACTCCAGCTAAACACTGATTTTCACAGGATTGTCATGGCAACCCATTGGTACCATGTG
Organism: Dendrobates tinctorius; assembly: GCF_039654945.1. Lineage (NCBI taxonomy): Eukaryota > Metazoa > Chordata > Amphibia > Anura > Dendrobatidae > Dendrobates > Dendrobates tinctorius. Next base: position 26,347,836 of record NW_027361683.1, read on the forward strand.
ATCACAACCTTATAAATCATACAGATATCAGAACACAGTTCTTGCCTGGCTGGTGGTTCTCTCAACCTGAGCGTTGCAGCATGTATTTCGATACAGTTGTCATGCTTGGGTCAGGAGAGCAGCCAGCCAGTGCACTCATTCCAATCTGTCCAATTTATGCGGCCATATGACTGTGCCCTTATGTAGTGCCATTAATTTCCACTATGCTTTAAATATCGTCCCTTTTGGGTTTAGAATCTAAATTCCCTATCAAAATGTCTTTGGAGTAGTGAGGAAGCCAGAGTACCCAAACGAAACCCATGAAAGTCCCTCGCAGATGTCCTAAGTGGGATTCAAATCAAAAATCTCAGTGCTGTGAAGCTAGATTGCTATCCACAGAGCCACCATGCTTTATCATGTATTGTATTGTCATTTAGACAGTGTGGAGGGCCTTGAGTGGCATCTTATCTCAATTCCCCCCCCCCCCCCCCCCCCGTTCTCGAATAGTGTATCCACGCATCAAGTGGTGCAGGTATGCCTAAACAGAAGAGGTGAACTCCCTTAAATGCACTTTAAGGATATAAAGCCTTTATTTAACCAGTTTCATTGCTTCCATAGCCTTTTCACATCCTAAAAGAATGCAAGTTTTTAAATGTGAAAAGGCTAATCATCTTCCTCATGAGCTCTTGATTCTGAGACACACTAGCTAATAGTGCTCAGTATCCTCTGCTTGCACACCAGTGAAGAGTGCAGTCTGCACTCTGGAGAGGCTCAATCAGTTTCTCAGTAACTGCTATGCAAGGGGTTGGGAGAGGGAGAGTTCTCCCTCTGTCACCATTGGGTTTGCTCTGGCAAACCAGAGTCCTAGCAAAATAGCATGATCTATTTTGCTGTCTATATAACTTACAGGTGTATATGCACTAAATAAATAGTGCAGTGTACAATCTATGCTATTAATGGATACCAGCTCCTTGTGGCATCAGAAAATATTGTTAAAGTTAAATGGCTCTCTAAAATTTTTTTGCTATTTTAATAACAAATATCAGAATACAGAATTGCATATAAAATAGTTTTTAAACATAATGGTTGCAATTACAGCAATTTCATAGTTTTTTTTTTTTTTTTTTCCTTTGTTCTAATGGGCAACACTAGCATAAAACCTTTGACCAAGTCTAATATACTACAGTTTCATCCACATGGTGCCAAATTTTATAATTTTTTTGTGTAGCAGCAAGCAATGTATGATCCAGCTTTGCTGCTTCACTTCCTATTGTGGCAGGAGTGATCAGTATATGACCGCTCCTGTGGTATAACTGCCTTAACAACTAGGGGCATCTCAGCTTGAGAAGCACTGTTCTAGATGCATATTTAGGAACATGTTTGGTAAGCAATTTTTGTTCCTTTTGAGTAAGGCAGCAGTGTTCTCGAATTGGTATTATGAAATGTTATCTGACGCTATGAAATGATTTAGGACAATCAACAGTGTGATTCTGTTAGGGCCATGTAGTTGCTTCTAGTGTGGTTTATTTTACCAGTGAGCATGTAAAGCCATGAAATGAGTCTCATTTCTGTTCCATTGACAAAAGGTTTGTAAATGCCTCTTGACTTTAGCGTCATAACGTTCCAGTTGCTTATATGTGCTTTTTCAAGCACAGCTATAAGTCTATTTGAAATGGCTTACCTTTATCAATTGTGGGCGCGTATCTCATGGTATGTGTGATACTTGACTAATTTGCAAATTACCCTTTTTTCCTTTCTATGTTCCTCGTACCTGTGGATCGGCTCACTGGTGATTGTATCGACGAACGTTGACTACGGGACTCTTCTATAAAAAAAATAACACATTATACACATGGACTCCTTCTGTAACGAACTCTACTTGTCTTATCAATAGCGTAACGATCGATTTGGCCAAGGCAATGCAGGGACTCCCAATGCACAGGCTTCCAGAGGAATTGGAGCTGTACCTCCTGCAGCAACTGCTGGAGGTTATAGCAGCAGGGGGAGAGAGGATTATGAAGGACCAAACAAAAAACCTAGGTTCTAAACAGATTCCCTTAAACCTAATGTAACTTTTTGTTTTATATATTCTTTTTTTTTTTTTCCTTTTAAACTTCATTTTTAGCGAGAAAGTAACGTTTTATGGATGCCTTTGCTTGACCCAGTATCTGTAAAGCCAGTCAATATATGCAGATTTAATTTGTGACATGGTCTTTTGTTTTGATAGTTTGTGAATTCCCTTCCCCCTACTTGTGACCCTCTTTTATTTTATATATAATTTTTTTTTTTAAACTGCTTAAGCGATACTGGATTCTAAATAACGCTAGACATTTGCCATTCATATCATTTTCATCTGTTTTCTGAGATAACGTGTCAGCAGCTACAAAGACCTTGATTGTGGCCTGGTAAGACCGCTGCATGACTTGGCTTGTCTCTAAAGCCACCCACATCCAGTAATAGGCTGTAAAGCCAAATAGGTAGCCCCACACATGCATTAACCAATGTGTGGAACACAAATACTGCTGGCTTTGGTATTGTCATGATTCAGTTCTTAGTGTCGTTTATCAGCCCACCAATTTAGGTAAATTCTAGTAACACCCTCCTTTTTATGTATTTGAGTATTGTGACTTGAGTAGAAGCTCCTTGGAAATTGTCCTTGTAATTCGTTGTATTAAAAAAACAAACTTGTAAATAAAAATGTGGAATGCTTTTTGTGTTGGGTAACATAATATATTTACTAAAATGGGACTAACCAGTCCCAAGGCAGGGAACTGTCTAAAGTGATGTAATCAGAATTCATAACTTTAGACATGCGTAAGGGTGTCCACTGAAGTAACATTTGATTATTGCTGGGTCAGCATCCCATGCCTTAAACTTTGGCAGCACGTGAGAATTCCATCCATATAAAGAAGCCGCCAATGTGGCCAGGAAGATGTGCATTTGGCATTTTTTGCATGTATTTTTTGCATGTTTTTTTTTCCTTCTACATTGAAGTTCAATTTGTAGAACTGCATTGTGGTAACAAATGTCTGACAAATCAAACTATCCGTAAAGAAAACTTGGATGTAAACATTTCTTTGGTTTTTAGAATACCAAGCTTGCAGATGTGACTTGTAGGTTTTAGGTCTTGAACATTTTCTATTTCTCTAGCAGAAACAATGTTTTCCATATATCCTACACTTGGCCTGTATCTTTATGGTAAATTATACAAGCTTTATGTTCTAATCACAAAAATTGAAATATTTGAAAGCCATTTTGATGGGTTCAAATAAAATGTTCCTTTAGTAAATTGTGTGAACTGATCAAGCTATTCTGAAATTTTCCCTTACTCATCCTTCCTGGATTAAGTCCCGTTTCTGTCCCTGCTTCCGTTGCCTGCAGCACTGATGTCACTTTGACGTTGCAGCCAACTACTGAGCTAAGTTGCATTGCTGGAGTTTACAGCACTAGCTACTGAGGGATGCAGGGAGCAGTGTCACTCTGCACTGGACCCACGGAGGGTGAGTAAAGAAGATAGATAGATATATAGATAGATTATAGATTACACATACAGTGCCTAAAGTAGTATTCAACCCCCTGCAGATTTAGCAGGTTTGATAAGATGCAAATAAGTTAGAGCCTTCAAACTTCACACAAGAGCAGGATTTATTAACAGATGCATAAATCTTACAAACCAAAAAGTTATGTTGCTCAGTTAAATTTTAATAAATTTTAAACATAAAAGTGTGGGTCAATTATTATTCAACCCCTAGGTTTAATATTTTGTGGAATAACCCTTGTTTGCAATTACAGCTAATAATCGTCTTTTATAAGACCTGATCAGGCCGGCACAGGTCTCTGGAGTTATCTTGGCCCACTCCTCCATGCAGATCTTCTCCAAGTTATCTAGGTTCTTTGGGTGTCTCATGTGGACTTTAATCTTGAGCTCCTTCCACAAGTTTTCAATTGGGTTAAGGTCAGGAGCCTGACTAGGCCACTCCAACACCTTGATTTTTTTCCCTCTTTAACCAGGCCTTGGTTTTCTTGGCTGTGTGCTTTGGGTCGTTGTCTTGTTGGAAGATGAAATGACGACCCATCTTAAGATCCTTGATGGAGGAGCGGAGGTTCTTGGCCAAAATCTCCAGGTAGGCCGTGCTATCCATCTTCCCATGGATGTGGACCAGATGGCCAGGCCCCTTGGCTGAGAAACAGCCCCACAGCATGATGCTGCCACCACCATGCTTGACTGTAGGGATGGTATTCTTGGGGTCGTATGCAGTGCCATCCAGTCTCCAAACGTCACGTGTGTGGTTGGCATCAAAGATCTCGATCTTGGTCTCATCAGACCAGAGAACCTTGAACCAGTCTGTCTCAGAGTCCTCCAAGTGATCATGAGCAAACTGTAGACGAGCCTTGACATGACGCTTTGAAAGTAAAGGTACCTTACGGGCTCGTCTGGAACGGAGACCATTGCGGTGGAGTACGTTACTTATGGTATTGACTGAAACAATGTCCCCACTGCCATGAGATCTTCCCGGAGCTCCTTCCTTGTTGTCCTTGGGTTAGCCTTGACTCTTCGGACAAGCCTGGCCTCGGCACGGGAGGAAACTTTCAAAGGCTGTCCAGGCCGTGGAAGGTTAACAGTAGTTCCATAAGCCTTCCACTTCCGGATGATGCTCCCAACAGTGGAGACAGGTAGGCCCAACTCCTTGGAAAGGGTTTTGTACCCCTTGCCAGCCTTGTGACCCTCCACGATCTTGTCTCTGATGGCCTTGGAATGCTCCTTTGTCTTTCCCATGTTGACCATGTATGAGTGCTGTTCACAAGTTTGGGGAGGGTCTTAAATAGCCAGAAAAGGCTGGAAAAAGAAATAATTAATCCAAACATGTGAAGCTCATTGTTCTTTGTGCCTGAAATACTTCTTAATACTTTAGGGGAACCAAACAGAATTCTGGTGGTTTGAGGGGTTGAATAATAAATGACCCTCTGAATAAACTTTTCACAATTTAAAAAAAAATTAAAGAAATAACATTCTTTTTTGCTGCAGTGCATTTCACACTTCCAGGCTGATCTACAGTCCAAATGTCACAATGCCAAGTTAATTCCGAATGTGTAAACCTGCTAAATCTGCAGGGGGTTGAATACTACTTGTAGGCACTGTACACACATATGTTGGAGTGGGAAGCCAGAAAGCTTTTTAAGCTTGTAACTAAATTTGCTTAAGGTCACTGTAGAAAGTTGCCATGTGTATTCTATTCTAGATGGATATGTAAACTAGTATCGTAAATCGCAACACTTTATGGCTGTAAAACTTTAGTGACCTTTTAAAGGGAATCTGTCAACAAGATTTCACAATGCAACCTTTATGTTCATGTGTTAAAAGTACAAGTTGGCAATACCTTTACATGGCTAGACTTTCCTGTTTTTCTGCCTCATTTGCAACTTAATTAAAATTCCTCAATGTGTAGGCTTGAATATTGTCACTTCAGCTCTATTCTCAAGCCAGTGCTGTCTCCTGTTTGATTTAAGTCTACTTTTGCCTGAAGTCACACACCATAGTGGCTGAAATTCAAGCAGTAGTGAGCCTGGAGAGACATAGACCATCCAGATCTGAAGACTAATTTGCATATGGGTGCAAATGCTGCTTTCAGCAATGGATTGGCCATGCAAAAGTATTGGACTTGTCTTTGTAAGGTAAATGTGCATTTTTTTTTTTGAGGGGGGGGGGGGGAAGAATCCTGCTGAGATTACCTTTAATGCAGATAATCATTGATTAAAGTTAGGGTCATCCTGTCTTTAATTTGTAGAGCATGGGACAAGGCTGCAATGACTGGTTTTTCTGTAAAGTTAATTCTGTCTCTTTAAATTACAGTGTCTTGGGAAAAAAAATGTAAAGCTTCAACAATCTCAGAAGTAGGCAATTTCTCATAGCCTTAAGATTTTCAGCGTGGAATGAAGTTACCAGTCTCAAGTCTTCTCTTTAAAAGCTGTTAACTAGTTTGATTTGTAGAATATGCAGTGTAGAGGCAAATATACAACTCAAAGGGAAAAATGGGTGACTTTAAGGCAGGGTCATGCTCAAATATCTTTTGAGATAAAGATCTTTTTGCTTGCTTACTTGCAAAGAAAAGGTATAAAAACAGGTGCTACACTTTCATTTCAAAACCTAGTTGGCGTTTTGTTCTCATTCTGGAACGTCGTAGCTTCGCAACTCGCTTTAAGACATTCTCCAGCTTTATGAAACTAAAGGGATCTGAAAAAAAGGTAAATGGTGGAATTTCGTCTACTTGCGGTTCTCACATTACGATTTAAACTGCCGTACCCATAATAGAATTTATCAAAACGCAGATGGCATGTTAGAAGTCTTGTGAAGAATGATCCTTTCCATCTGCCCTACTCTGGGCATCTGATCTCTTATTACATGGAACCAAAGAGCCTGCACTGTGGTGACTTCTCTAAAAGTTAAAGAAGTCTGTGGTAAAATTCTAGTGCAGTGATTCTACCAAAGCTAGTCTAAAACTGGACCTGTCCGTTTGCTGTCAGACTTTTTTTTTTGTTAAATCTGAGCACTTAAATTGGAACTGTACGTTCACAAACTTTTTTTTTTTTTTTTTTGTAGAAGCTTTAGGGAATGAAGCAAATTCTTTGATAAACGCAGGAAACAAGAATAAGTATAATGCCATATGATCTGCTTTTTGAGAATCTTCAAAATCTGACTCCCATCTCACTGATTTGATTAGTCTGTTTCCATCTAGGAGTGAGGTGCAGAGTGATAGACCGTTCAGAATGATATTTAATTGTTTTCTCAGTCTCTAACCTCCATTGCTTGTGCATTCAGAGTACACCTCTATAATGTTATCCATTCTGCTTCTATGTGTACTAACATAAGGAATGAAGAGCAGAAACCCCTCTCCCTGTGGTGTGTATGACATACACCATAGCAGCTAGTCTCCCAGCAGCTCAGTTGACTGTAAATTTAGTGGAAGGGTCTTCAGAGAGGAAAACCAATTAATAGCAGTTTACAAATTCTAAAAGCCAAATTCATGATTTCATGTATACAGAGGACATCATATTCTTCAGTTACTTGAAAGTATAGTTGATCTCTAAATGGCCAGGCATTACTTGAAAGAAATGTGATTCATGCTGGCTAAACTGGGCTGTATTATAGCAGTGCATGTTTCTACTCTGAAACACTGTAGCATTTCAGAGGAGAAACCACTTAAGACAAGTCAGCTTAGACGTGGGGCCCAATTCATTGGCCTCATTTGGCTACAAATCTGGAGTCACTCTGCTAATGCTCAGTGTTTTCTGGTGCCAGGATCTGCTGGCACATGACTGCAAGCATGTTACTTGCATACATATGATCACGTGACTAATAGATGTGTGCAGCCTTGCTCAGTGCAAATGTATTTGAGCGAGGCTGGATACAGTCTAGTCTGAATGTGGCCAGTAGTGTGCAAATGGCATATTTTTGGTCACACTAGCACTCTTTCCCAGCACCAGCGAAATCCTTGTTGTCCTCGTGAGTATTCTCAACTTGTGCAAAACCTAAGCAACTTTTCGATGTTTTATTTTAATCCAGAAAACTGACATTCCTTGAGAAGCCAGCCAGGGACTAAAGCCTCCAATCAGAGCAAGTCTTTGGCATCTGCTTCCTGCTCAAAACCTCCTGTCTGACAGTCCTTTTCCAGTCAGTCAAGCGGGCTAGGAAGAAGCTATTGAAAATTGGCCTCAGGCTAGTCAGTTGAGACACAATGCCTGGGCCAGCTTCTATTTTCTAAAATGCTGCAGCATTTCAGTGTAAAGCCTACTGTGCTAGAATACTGCTGCTGATTTGTGCTTCAAATGGTTCAAGCAACCTGACTCTGACCTGTTCCCTTTAGGAACTTAAAGTGCTTATCAAAGATGGTTGGAACCTAAAGTTCTTTGTCATTTCTATAGGTATGGTGACGGCATGTGAGGCAAATGCATTGGCAAATCTACTAACAGGCAAAATGAATGCCCTGTTGGAGTTTGTATGTACTGTACTTGCTAACAATGCAAGTTTCAGAAGTGGGGTAAAATATTCCAGTTGACTAACTGTTCCTGTTAAAGTCTTCACTTATTCCTGGCAAAGATGTGTATATCTGTTGTGATCTTGGCAGCCAGAGGCATGGGAATGCATCTACATGTTTTTACTGGCAATTTAGCCACTTCAATCTTAGTGGCCGTCTGTAGCAAGCAGTTCTCCAGTGCATAACTTTGAGGAACATAGTTCTACCAAAGGACTGTAGGATCCCGGATGTAGTAGTGCCTCTTCAAGATGCTCAATGCTGGCTGTGATCAGGTAGGTACATAAGAAAACGTCTACCTTGGTAAAATACTGTGTAGAAATGCCATTCTGACATAACACTTCTGTTTAATGAAATACAGTGCAGCACTTGTGGGTTTCTTTACATAAAATATCTCGAGGCACAACTATAATGCTAAATGTCAGTGGGCATTTACTTGCCTACAGGATTTCATGGCTATTGTACGGTACCTAGCACAAGTCATTGTGGTGGTGGTGGGGGGGGGGCATTGAGTTCCTGCAACAGACTAGGTTTCTGTTTAGTACTTGAAATATTCACTTTGATTTTGGAAAGGTCTACTTTGGAAGACCGCATGCTTGCAGTCTGGCGTAAATTTGTAAATCCGTCATCTTCGGTGATAAGCTGATTAAGGATGCAATTTATTGGTCAATTGGCAAAGTACTAGGGATGTTTTTATCTAGCTTTAGCTGAAGTTCCTTTTGGCTTTCTAATGTGTTAAACTTTACAATGACCACTTAACTTTAAATAAGTGTTCCAATTAGGGCTACTATCCAAATATAGATTACTCAATCTGTTTTGGGTCAACCTGGGCCGACTTTTAACATGAATAAATCCATTTTTGCTTGCTGTATTCTTGAGCTTTATGATCTAAAAGCTGCCAGCCAATAGTCAAGCGATGCAAAAACTAACTTCCTAGATGTTCACTATGTAATTTACTCCTAAAGGTTCATTCAAATTGAAAGCCATGTTGCCATTTACTAAGCCACAGTTAAATAAACACAGTAGTGCTGAAAACTGGGAGTCGATTCAAATCTAGGTTCACTGATCTGCCTTATGCTAGATATGTCTTTATGGCAGCATAATCCAAGACTAAAATGGACAAGTCATAGTTAAAAGTTGTTTTTGTCAGACTTGTGTCATAATTCAGTTTTGTGGGTTTTTAATTGAAAAAAAGACACTTTCAGCCCCCCTGAGGCTAGTTTCACACTAGCGCTTTTGAGTGCAGCGTCGGCCTGCGCACGGCTGCCGCTAAGCCCCGCCCCCTGCCGCGCCTCTGCCGGTAGCTCCGCCTACCGGCGCATGACGCTGCATGCGTCCTGCGTCCCCTATCTTTATCACTGGGGGGCGCAGGCCGTGCGCAATATGCGTTTGGCGGCGCATGCGTCCTTTCGACGGTGCGCCGACCTGCGCCAAACGCAACCTGCTGCAGTTTGGTTGCGCTCGGCGCACCGTCAAATAGGCGCATGCGCCGCCAAACGCATATTGCGCACGGCCTGCGCCCCCAGTGATAAAGATGGACGCATGCAGCGTCATGCGCCGGTAGGCGGAGCTACCGGCGGAGGCGCGGCAGGTGCGGGGCTTAGCGGCGGCCGTGCGCAGGCCGACGCTGCGCTCAAAAGCGCTAGTGTGAAACTAGCCTGAGATGTACTGAAAAGGCATTGGTACATTTCAATGTCTTGATGTGTAGTACTGTATAATAGTTTCCTAGTGCAAATTATGAATATATTTAGTTGGAAATGTTGCAATGAACTAAAAACTTAAATGCTAGGGGTGTTTTATTTTTTTTTTTTCATCCTCTTGACCGCTTAAAGCACAGGCCATGATTATCCTGATGGGATGGTATGAAAGCATAGGATTTTAAGAGGCAGTCCAAGCTAGGGCTTTGCAGTATGATTGACTGCAATCATACCATTGTAATCAAAAAATTGCATGCACTTTTTTTGCATAGTAAAAACCTGCTTTTGACTGTTTAGCACAGTCCTTACCACAGATGTCTGTTGCTGTATAAACTGACCATACTAAATTTACCCCTTCACGACCTAGGAGTATGTCATGAGTTGCATCCCTGCATTTGATGTGAGCTCTGGCACTGAGCCTGCATCTTTCCTGTCCATGACAGGTGATTTGATCAGTTGTCATGTGCCTTTAGCAACCATGGGTGGAATCCACCTGCAGCTAACATGTTACATACCGCTCTGTCTCTTGACAGGGGCATCTGCAGAAGACCACTGTGTTCATCACTGCAGTTCTCCTATGATCGCCAGCCCATGGGCTGAAACCCTGCTATGTGTAGCACAGACTATTGGGTGATCAGCACTTCAAGTCTCATAAGGGGACTGTTGAAGCAAGTAAAGTAAGAGAAATGTTTCTCTTTTTTTAAATATAAAAGTTCAAATAACACCCTTTTTGCCCCATTCAGAATAAACATTTTTGCTATCACTGCTCTCAGAAATGCCCCATCGATCAAAATAGAAGCTAAACTAGTCTGACTAGTAAGCTGCGTAATGAGGGAAAAAAAGCCCAAAATCCTGTTTTTATATTGCTGCAACATTGCAATAACAGGCGAGCAAAACTATGTATCTATTCCAAAATGCCATCAATAAAAACGTCAGCTCGGCGCATAAAAAAATAAGCCCTCACTGAGCCCCAGATCCCAAAAAATGGAGACGCTATGGGTTTTGGAAAATGGCTTTAGTTTATTTTAAAACATGCATTTATTTCACCATTTAAATAAAAAAACCGAACCTATACATGTTTGGTATCTGTGAACTTGTAAGGATATGAAAAATCAGAATGGCAGGTCAGTTTTAGCTTTACAATTTAGCTTTACAATTTTGTCTTGTAAAAATAAACTAGCCCTCACATGGCCATATTAACAGAAGTTATGGCTCTGGGAAGAAAGGGAGCAAAAATAACTCATGGAGAGGTTATAACATCACGTTAAAAACTACACTAGCAAAGCATGTTTTTCTATGTGAAGTGTGGCCAACCAAGCTTGTATCAATAATAACCACACTATGGCTTTACTCTCAGGACTCCTTTTGAGCACACTGCTTCTAAGAAGCTTTGCTCGACTTGGGCTATTCACAAATAAGGAAATAGCAGACTCATCTGTTGATCTGATCCCAACTACCTGGCTTACAGCTGTCAGCTGATTGCCACAAATATAGAGATAAATGGGGAAGCTGTTGCTGAGACAAGAGTGACCAAGAGAAGGAAAAAATGGCCTTGCCAAAAACAACCGCAAAATTGTGCACAAGTGTAATTCTGTAGATTGGAGGTCAAAATGACAAGGAGAATCCTTGTGAAAAGTATCTTTGCTTTGAGTGTTTCAAAGCAGGTAACACTAGGGAGGCTGTTTGTAAAAGGTGGATTTTAATGACACCTGTAAAATTCCTGGTTAATGACTGTCTATTCAGAGGGGCTATGGACTGATACATTTATATCAAGCCATCACTGAAATGCTGAATCAAGCTTTCCAACAAATCCAATACTAAAGGCAAATTTCAACTAAACCATAACTGGATTCTCAGCACCTTGTCAACTGTTTTCTCCAATGAGCCTTGCTGGCTGTGCAGGCTCCTGATGGTTGAGGTGCTGGATGCTTTTTAAAGCACTTCCTCACTACTGAGCATGTACATAAGGTGCAGCACCAGCACCGCCTCACTACTGAGCATGTACATAAGGTGCAGCACCGCCTCACTACTGAGCATGTACATAAGGTGCAGCACCGCCTCACTACTGAGCATGTACATAAGGTGCAGCACCGCCTCACTACTGAGCATGTACATAAGGTGCAGCACCGCCTCACTACTGAGCATGTACATAAGGTGCAGCACCGCCTCACTACTGAGCATGTACATAAGGTGCAGCACCGCCTCACTACTGAGCATGTACATAAGGTGCAGCACCGCCTCACTACTGAGCATGTACATAAGGTGCAGCACCAGCACTGCCTCACTACGGAGCATGTACATAAGGTGCAGCACCAGCACTGCCTCACTACTGAGCATGTACATAAGGTGCAGCATCAGCCCTGCCTCACTACTGAGCATGTACATAAGGTGCAGCACCAGCCCTGCCTCACTACTGAGCATGCACAGATTCATCTCAACTAAAAGCTGAGATCTGTAGCTCAGGAACAGACATAGGACACTTCATAACTCACAAATTCTTGTGAAAAAATGTCCTGCATTGTACTAATGTACACAATTTATTACATTTTAGGAGTCTGTGCAGTTTGTCAACTGACCCAACTCAGACTCCACCAAAATGCACACTTAAGACTTTTTTTTTCTTAAACACTCACAAAAGTATTCTGTAAAATCTACGACAAATCCAGATGCAACTTTGCTGCATCAGAATTAAAACTGCTCTGTTCTGTAATGATAGAGCGTTGTTCCTACTGACATAATCAGTCTATATGGGTGGCATACGGGTCATTGAAAGATGAATAAAATACTTTGATATCTGCAACCCAATGTTATTTCAGAGATCAATTTTCTTTAATATTTTAAGAGCTGTTAGATCTAAGGCCTGGACACAGATCCCTCTGAGAATCTGCCTGTAGAGCTTAAAGGGAATCTGTCACCCTTTTTCTTCGACTATTGGCTTCCGTCACTGACATCAGGGGCTTATCTACTGCATTCTGTAATGCTGTAGATAAGCCCCCGATGTAATCTGAAAGATAGTTAGATTATACTCGCCTGGGGGCAGTCCGGTCCGATGGGTGTCGCAGTCTGGTCCGGCGCCTCCCATCTTCATACGATTACGTCCTCTTTTCTTCCTGTTGTGGCTCCTGCGCAGGCGCACTGCTCTTCCCTGTTGAGGAAGTGTCCTGCAGTGCGCAGGCGCTGGGAGAGGTCAGAGGTCCAGAGCCTGTGCACTGCAGTATTCTGCTCTGCCCTCAACAGGGCAGAGCAGTGTGCCAGAGCCATGGCAGGAAGGAAAAGGACCGCATCGTAAGAAGATGGGAGGCGCCGAACCGCAACAACGACCGGACCCCCCCATGCTGTAGATAAGCCCCTGATGTCAGTGCCGGTAGCTAATAGTCGAAAAAAAGTGACAGATTCCCTTTAAGTGTGTCATTGCATGTCTCACTGGCAAGGCCTGACTGCTCTCCTGAGCCCTCTGCAGAGCTGTGTGATGAACTAGCACAGTAGAGCAGTGTCTTGTCTCAATACAAACACATCTGCAGTTTTAGCTCAGTGATGTCTGTTTGACTGTACTGCCCCTTGTTACACTAGCTGCCTGTAATGTGGAAGCTAAAGTTAGTTGCAATCAGGCACAGCCTTGCAGTGAAATCATGAGCACAGATTTTCCTGTGAGACCTGTAATGACTGTCTGCTCTTCTAACTTATCTTATTTAGAAATGCTTCAAGCAGGTCTCCTCAGTGCGGTCAGCTCTCTACTGACTTCTGGTACTTTGACATTCTGCTCTTCCTGCAGAACTATATAAAATTAGTCATTATTCAAAAAGTACAAGTCTCTCACTGACAATGCCCCATTTAAGTTGGATGTGGGCGAGACAGATCTGAGCAAGAATCTGCCTTCAGATCTTAAAGGGGGTTTCCCACAAAGAAAAGTTAATTTTAATCGGTTTTGGAATAATTTCCTCAATTGGATGTACTCTGTATTCCTGTGCTGAGATCCTATAAATGTGTCCCTACTGTGTAATGGCTGAGTCTGACCATACAGGGACATGGTCTGATCATACCACATCTCCTTGGAAAGGGGGGGGGGAGTGGCAAGAGTATACAGACAGGACAGCTGGGGATCACAGCTGATTCTTTGTAAGGTAAAACTTTCCTGCCTGCTTTTAAACAATTTTACTTTCAGTGAAAAATTGGCTGTGAACCCCTGATATGTGGTATAGTCTTTTGCTTCCTCCTGCCCAGGAGCTGTGGGATGGTCAGACCATGTTCCTGTATTGTCAGACAGCCATTATACAGCACACAGCAGGGGCACATCTATAAGATTATCTCAGCACAATCCTTTTACTTGCATCCAATTATGGAAATTATCATTCCAAGAGTTACTGATTAAAATTCACCTTTGTTATGAGAGTCCCTTTAACTGCTATATTTTCCAGAGAATTGTTTTTAGTTTGGGGAAACAAAATGAATACCTCTGCCCACATCAGATTACCTTTAAGGCTATGTGCACACGTATGCAGAAAATTTCTGCATAAAAACCAGACTCCTTCCCAGAAACCGTGTGTGTTTGCTGCGCGTTTTCCGCGCTCTTTTTGCACAAAAACCTAGTGTTTTTGTGTTTTTTCTGCACGGCCTGACATAGAAATAGCCAGAAATGCGGAAAAATTTGCAAAATTAATGAGCATACAGCGTTTTTTACCGCAAAGTGTTTTTCGCAGTAAAAACGTATCAATATGCACAAAGTGCAAAATGCATTAAAATGAATGGGAAGCGTTTAAGCGGATTTTTGGCAAATTCGCGAAAAAGCTGTGTGAACACCGCCTAAGACAGCTGGCTTTGCCTAGATCAATTTGTACAGAGCCTTGAGTAAGTACCTAGTCTCAGAAAGCAAACAAAATGATTCTTCTGAAAGTAAATCTCTTGTAGACCAATTCAGAATAGAAATGATGACTTTGGCCACTTTTTTAGTCGAAGAACTACACAATTATTGCAATAGACTTGACCATTCAAGGGGTAGACAGTGGTTTTCCTGATAGAACATACAAAAGATGTACATATCCTGAGATCAGACATTGTTCCATGATTGTAAAAAAAAAAAAAAAAAAAAACACTGGCTCTGGCAAGTTTGTCTCGCTGAACAAGGATTTGACTGAATTTGTACAGAATCTTGAAAGGTTGAATGTTGCATCTTGTAAACCTGGATTTATTAAAGGTGTTTTTTTAGGATTGGCAATGACCAGTGTTCTCAGCCGGTGACCAACTTGATGCACTTGTATGTGTTGAGCCAACTTTGTGATGAACTAGCTATATATACAACTTTTTTAGATTGTCATCAGACTGTTTTTGTTAAATGGTATGATTTTGAGTTGACGATTTTTTTTAATTAGTCCATATAGAAGCCTTTAATTTGAGGTTATGCTTCAATTTCAGTAGTCTAAAGAGCGTTATAATTGTATAGTGTATGGACCTGATGCTTCACTTCATACGCAGTGATAAATTCGGCAGTGGGATCAATATCTTGATAAAGTGCTGCACTGTGTTTTTAAGTATTAGTAATGTGTTTGAAAAAAAAAAATCAGAAGTGTTATGTCAGAATCCAGATGCTGCTTAAAGGTGCAGAGATGCTGACTGGAATTAAAATTCAGTAAATATTTAAGTAAACTGTACCTTTAAACTGCAAAAAACCTGGGAATGTAATAAGGGTTTTTGGGTGGTTGTCTCAAAGTAAATAAAGGCAGGAAGTCTTGTGGACTAATGGAAATGGTAACTTATTTTCTGTAGCCCATAATGAATACTAGATGCATTTGTTGCCCTACACCTGGGGTGGGCAATAAATTTGAATCAATGGGCTTAAATTAATTCTGTTCAATATTAACAATAAATGATAACAAGGTTTTGTAATTAATATTGAGCAGACTTAAGTGTATTCAGATAAATACAACCCACTACGGAGACAATATACAAGTCAAACATGCTCAACACCAAGTGGGGAAGCAGAAAGACAAATGCGGACACTGCCAAATTAAATCCTTCCCATAAGAGTGAAGTCAAAGAACAAAATACATAAAAAGGTATAGATTTATTACAAAAATTGCATATAATTCACACAGTAAGAAATCAATAGAAAGTACTATAGATTTAAATGTTCAGCGAGGAGATCAGATAGACATTCCAAGTGTCAACCAGACAATACCACATAATTATGATAAAGTGCATTGTAACTAAATCAATGCCCCACTTACAATAAGTGACACATGGTAGCACTGCCCCCTAACGAAGCCAACGCGAAAAGCACGTTGGGGCTGCACAGTGTGGACCCAGATACAGCCACATTATGGGTAAGATAACCAGGACTTGGGGGCTCTTTATGGTTACAGGGCACTGGACCCTGGGAGCATACAGTAGATGTCTTGTACTTAAGCATACTTGTCACCCCTTCTCCTGGTGTACTTTCCCATTGATTTAGTTACAATGCACTAAGTACTTTATCATATAATGTATGTGGTATTGGCTGGTTGGAATGTCTATCTGATCGTGCTGAACATGTAAATCTGTAGTACTTTCTCTTGATGATTTCTTACTGTTTGTGAATTATATGTAAATTTTGTAATCTATATCTTATGTATTTTGGACCTTGACGCCACTCTTTGGTACACTTAAGTATTCAGACACCCCGCCCATGTACAGCGTTGGGGTGCCCCACCCCCTGCCCATGTACAGCATTTGGGGGTGCCCCCACACCCCGCCCATGTACAGCATTGGGGTGCCCCCCACACCCTGCCCGCCCATGTACAGCCGCCCCCTCCCCACATTCACAAACTCTCCTTGCTCCTGTTCCCTCGGTGTTCTGATATGGTCTCTGCACTGACACCGCACAGCAGACGCGATGTAGTGACTTCATTGCGTGTGCAGTCTGACTCATACGCTGAATGGTGGAAGGAGCCTGCAGCTCCCTCCATTACTTTCACCACTACGCTCCCTCCATTACTTTCACCACTACCTGCATATGAAGGATGCAGGTAGCTGTGAATTTGAGACGCTGAGTGGTATGGCAGCAGCATTGTGCGAACCACGAGCCACTATTCAGCCCTTTGGCTTGGTCGCTACATAGACTAGACTGGAACAGCCAGAGGTCTGGCTGTGACCTGCAGGCCACACTTTGCCCATGTAAGCCCTATATAATTGTAGACTGTACACAATTTAACAGGCCTAAACTGCAGCACCAGCTCGGTCTGTGTTGCTGATATTTAATTTGAATTGATAAAAACTTGAATAAATGCAGCACATTTCATGCTGAGTAATCATTCTTAGGGTATGTGCGCACGCTGCGGATACGCAGCGGTTTTGGCCCTGTGGATCCGCAGCAGTTTCTGCTGCGTTGGTACCATTAAAAGCAATGAAAAATGCTGTGCACATGCTGCAGATTTTTTTCTGCGTGGATTTGCTGCGGCTTCTAATCTGCAGCATGTCAATTCTTTGTGCGGAATCTGCAGCGGTTTTACACCTCCATTGTACAGGTGTCATACCGCAGGCAAATGTGCGGATTTTGCCAAATCCACGTGGAAAAATCACAATCCGCAACGCGTGCACACACCCTTAAAAAGTCCTGTTCAGTCACTATATTAGTATTTAGTTCAGCTGCCTGTTGAAATCCAAAGTTATCTGGTAGATTTTCCACCTATTGCCCCCAAGATTCACTTGACACTTCAGATTGCTTTTCTAGGATTTTTTCTTTTACTTCAAAATGTTACTTATTCAATGCTTACTCTTATCTGTAGGTATGGAATCTAGACACTGGCTGACATAAACTACTGTCCTGTTAAAGGTATGTTGGGTAAAGTGCTGCGGAATGTTGGCGCTATATAAAAATAAAGATTATTTATTCTGGGAGAGGGCAACTGATGACAATGGTAACGGTTAACACTTTTTGTGCACACAGACCTTTTAAGGATATTGGAGTCCTAAACTAAGTGCACACTTTAAAGGCAGTTGTAAATGTGTATTAAAAATTTCCAGGACCAAGTGTTCTGTGCCGGCCCAAAGAGATTTCTATGACTTTTTGAAGCCTTTTAAAGGGAATCTGTCAGCAGGTTTTTGCTATGTAATTTAAATACAGCAGAAGATAGAAGCTCAAATACAGAATTCAGCAATTTGTCACTGTGCTGTTAACTAATTGAAGGATTTTTCACGAAGATTATCATTGCTGGACTAGTATGGCAGCTAAGCACCTCACTGTATATGAACTTTATACATTGAGAGCCTGATGTGGGTGGGGTTAGCTTTCTCAGCTCTGATTCATTCTAAATCTGAGCTGTCATAAGAGGTTCAGCAGTAATCTTAAGTGACATCCTTGGATTCAGCTTCTTCCCCTACATCATACTGCTCTCAGATGAGGTAGCAAAAATCTGATCATTCCTTTTAACACTGGGTTGGCTGTCCATAGCAATTAGTCATAACTTTGCTAACATGTTAAAACTGGTGACAGGTCTCTTGTAAAACTGATGTCATGGAATAGTGGCAGCAGAGTTGAATAAACTGGTGAAAATTAGCTTCTAACATATGCTGAAACTTTGTATGGGTGAAATATGCAAAAAGAATTGACATGCTGCAGATTTAAATCTGCTCCAAATCTGCATGTCACAAATAACGTGTGCATGAGACGTCAGGATTCTCACTAACTGCTGGTACCAAACACAATGTGCACGCAGCCTTAGGGCCCCGTCACACATAGCGACTCACCAGCGATCCTGACTACGATATCAACGTGTCAGGATTGCTGGTGAGTCGCTACATGAACGCTGGTGAGCTGTCAAACAGACAGCTTCACCAGCGATCAGGACCAGCGATGCCGAGCACGTGGCGTCACTGTGTACTTTAGTTACCAGCGCGCTGATGCAGGGAGCTGGTAACTAAAGTACACATCGGGTTTCTAAGGGACGTGTGTCACTTAGAAACCTGATGTGTACCTTAGTTTCCAGCTCCCTGCATCAGCGCTCTGGTAACTAAGGTACACATCTGGTTTCTAAGTGACGCGCGTCCCTTAGATACCCGATGTGTACCTTAGTTACCAGCTGATCGCTGGTCTCCCCCCTGTCACAAGCAGTGATGCGTGCTGGCCAGCGGGAGACCAGCAATCAAAGAAATGTCCAGGGCTTTCCAAGAGCGATCAGCGATACCGGCAGGGGGGCCGGTTGCTGATCGCTGTCACACACAGCGATCTCGCTGGTGAGATCGCTGTTGTCACAACTTGTGACTCGGCAGCGATCTTGCTAGCGAGATCGCTATGTATGATGGGGCCCTTAAATTGGGATGTGTAAGACAGGCAAGGATATACAGCGCTACTCTCTTCTCCCTTTAAGCATAATCTTAGATTACTAGTGAAGGGAAATGGAGCAGAGTTGATGGTTCTATAAGGGGAACTGCTGCTATGAGAGCATCTGCAAGAAGTTTGTAATGATCTGATCTACTCCCTTTCCCCTCTTGCATTTGGTCTCATACTTGACTGGTCAGGTCCACATCACCAAAAAAATTTTATTGCCCTCAGGAAAGAACTTCTGAATGCTAATAGTCTGGCATAGATTTTATTTGCACTAAAATCTTTGAAACAGATCCAGAATTAAAATCTGTTTTATTCAGCTCTGCAGCTACTCAGTTTCAAAATGCTAGACATTGTGACTGTTCCCTTTTTAATGGCTCAAAGGGCATTTGATCTGTTGCTAGTGTCAACATTGTGTTTTCTTGAATGAGCCTTTAAGTTCTAGATAATACAAGTGTCAGTTTTGACAGCTTGCAAATCATAATTGATTTAGTGTTGCATGTCTTTCTTGAAACTGTTCCCACTATCAGCAAGTAGCAGCGCTTTTTGATGCAGCGTATTTTCACTGTCCAATGCCCTGCATTCTAATCACGCAGGTAAATCCATGTGTGAACAATGCAGATTTACTGCACCCAATAAATCTATTGTGGAAAATTCTATTGGAGACTTGGCATCTCCACAACAGAAATTGACATGCTGTGGCTAATAAACCTGCACTGCAGGTGATTTTACGCTGCATCAAGCAGAAGTGCCTTGGGCATGGGATGTCTTTAAAACCCATCCACAGTGCTTGAGCTGTACAATGCAATGCCGTCCAAAACGCTGCTAATCCTGATGGTGGTCACATACCTTAAGACCTTATCAAACAATTTGACTTTGGATTATAACAAACCTGTTGTCCATGATCTTAAAAAATCCTGTAACTAAATTGGTATTACACAAGTTTGCTTCCATGTTCACTGCATGCTATTGCATGAAGATATTATTTATTGAAAATGTAATTTCTGCACTTACATTTTACAGGCAATATGGAAGTGTCAGCACCCTGCACTGTATCTATGAAGTTGAATTAAAGGGGAGAAAGGTAGACTTCAGTCTATATTCAATACTATCACAATGTGATATGTTTAACCACCATTTGCAATGCTTTATTTTAATGTCTTGTTTTTCTTTTGCAGGACTGTTATGGACTTTGAATTTTATTTTTTAAATAAACTTCACCTTAATCTCTGTAATGACTTTTTCTTTCAAAAATTACAAATCTAAGATGGATCAGATGCAACATAAAATGGATTTTTAACCTTATGCCAAACAAAATATAAATTAGTTTTTGGAATGGCATAGAGTTTAAATGGTCCTGGAGAGATACAGAAGGTGTTCATCTGGTCAAGAACCAGAATGTTGTCCTGGGGAAAGATAGTGACAATATATTAAAAGCCCGGGGCCTTCTAAGTGTACAAGAGCAATGATGGAAGAGGATGAATTGCAGCTATGGGTCCTGTATCAAAAATATATTTCTTTGGGCTTGATGCAAAAAAACTTTGTGTGCTTGAAAATGGCAGTAACATGTAGCATAGCTTTCTGATTATATATGATCTGCTGGCACCTGCCAGACTTAAAATAAGCTTAATAGTATCTAGCCACACATTTTAATGGCTGCCTTTTCCAGGGCCTTAAGTAGCAAGTATTTGAAGTGTAAGTTTCATGATTTTCTAACTTTAAACAAATCAGATAAGAGACATCAATTTGTATTCAGTCCCCTGTAGTCTGATAACTGGTCAATCAGTTTTATTTAGGGTTGTCACCAGAACATAATTAGTAATTTAAGTCCAGTTGTGTAATTTATGCAGTATAACTAAATCTGTTCTCTAAAGGCCTCAAAGGTTTGTTTGAGAACCTTAAACATTATTTTTTTTTTTTTTATAGCACCACTGATTTCATGGTGCTATACATGACAAAGGGTTACATACAAAATGGAGAACTTGCAGTAAGCAAACAATGAAAGACTAGTACAGAGGAAGAGAACCCTGCTCTTGTGAGCTTACATTCTACAGGCATTATGAAAACCAAGGAACACACCAGACTGAACAGGTATAAAGTTTTGGAGAAGAGTAAATCAAGAATGGGTTGTATTAAAAAAGCCCAAGTTCTGAACATCTCAGAGCATAGGTCATCCAAAAAGGAGTATGTCAAATGCAAACCTACCAAGACACAGCCATCCACTTAAACTGATATCCTAAGCAAAGGATTGCTCCAAGGATGCAACAGAGGTCCATGGTCACCCTGGAGGAGCTTCAGTGATCCACAGCTCAGATGGAAGAATTTGTCCACAGGGCGACTAATCTCGTACTCCATAAATTTGTACTCTGTGAAAGAGTGGTAAGAACCTTTTTGAAATTGAGCCATAAGAAGGCCTGATTGGTTTGCAAATGTTATGTATGGGACACAGCTAGTATATGGAAGGTGCTCAGGTCAGATGAGACCAAAGTAGAACTTTTTTGGGGCTAAATGCGCAAAACTGTTGAGGAAAAAAACTGATTCTTCCTGACAACATCATCTACACAGTCAAATGTGGTGTCAGCATCATATTGTTGGGATGATTTTCTTAAGCAAGGACAAGCTGAGCAGTTGACAGAAAAATGCATGAAGCTAAATACAGGGCAAAATCTTGGTGGAAAACCTGCTAAAACCTGTTAGTTGCTGCAAAAGACTTGAATCGGGGGTGTAGGTTTACTTTTCGGCAGGGACTCTAAGGACGCTGTCACACATAGCGATCTCGCTAGCAAGATCGCTGCTGAGTCACAAGTTTTGTGACACAACAGCGATATCACCAGCGAGATCGTTGTGTGTGACAGCGATCAGTGACCGGCCCCTCTGCTGGGATCGCTGTAGGAAACCGCTGGACTTCTCTTTTGTCGCTGGTCTCCCGCTGGCCAGCACGCATTGCTGCGTGTGACAGGCGGGAGAACAGCGATCTGCTGGTAACTAACGTACACCTCGGGTATCCAAGGGACGGGCATCCTTTAGATACCCGATGTGCACATCAGTTACCAGGGAGCTGGTAACTAACGTACACATCGGGTATCTAAGGGACGTACATCCCTTGGATACCCGCTGTGTACGTTAGTTACCAGCTGCCTGCATCAGCCCGCTGGTAACTAACACAGCGACGCTGTGCTGATCGCTGGTGAAGCGGTCTGTGTGACAGCTCACCAGCGATCACATAACGACTCACCAGCGATCCTGACACGTTGATATTGTTGTTGGGATCGCTGGTGAGTCACTGTGTGACTCCAGCTTAAATATGCTACCAGAGCTACAATGGTATAGCTTAGATTAAAGCCCATTTCAGGTGTGTGAATGGCCCAGTTGCAGTCCAGACCTAAATCCCAGTTATCTGGCTAGATGAAAATTGATCTTAAGACACTCCATCCAATCTTGCTGAGCTAGAGAGAGTTTGCAAAGAATAGACAAAGGTCAGCCTCTTGAGCAAAGCTGGTAGACATACCACACTAAAGCTGGAGTCAGACATAGCGACTCACCAGCGATCCTGACGATATCAACGTGTCAGGATCATGGGTGAGTCGCTATATGATCGCTGGTGAGCTGTCGCACAGCTTCACCAGCGATCAGCACAGCGACGCCGAGCACGCGGTGTCGCTGTGTCAGTTACCAGCGCGCTCATGCAGGGAGCTGGTAACGAATGTACACATCGGGTATCCAAGGGATGTGCGTCCCTTAGGTGCCCGATGTGCACATTAGTTACCAGCTCCCTGCATCGGCGTACTGGTAACTAACGTACACATCGAGTATCTAAAGGACGCACGTCCCTTGGATACCTGATGTGTATGTTAGTTACCAGCAGATCGCTGGACTCCCGCCTGTCACACGCAGCGATGTGTGATGGCCAGCGGGAGACCAGCAACAAAAGAAATGTCCAGTGGTTTCTAACAGCGATCAGTGATACCGGCAGGGGGGCCGGTCGTTGATCGCTGTCACACAGCGATCTCGCTGGTGAGATCGCTGTTGTCACAAAACTTGTGTCTCAGCAGCTATGTGTGTCAGGGCCCAAAGACTTGAGACAGTAATTGCAGCAAACTGTGGTCCTAGAAAGCAGGTGAGTGCCTGTTCGAAGCAGTTAAAACTGGTTTGAATCACTGACTGGTAACCCAACTTTTTACTTTAAAAAAAAAAAAAAGGCTTTGTCCCAATTTGCACAGCACTGTACATATCCGAGGTCTCTGTTGTATGCCAGATCAAACTACCACATAATAATCTGTCGGAGTCAAATCTTGTTCCACCTTTGTCATTGCTTTAAGATGGGACCCAACCTGAACCTTGTCAGCTCTCTCGATGCAAGACCAGAATAATCAATCCAACATACCCATATTTTTTTTCAAATTTGGGGATAGAATTTCTCTTGAGATAGATATATATATTATAATATATATTTTTGTAAATTGACTAGTCAGTTAATTTTGGTTACATATTCTGCAATTGTGGGGGTTTGGTGGGAGATCCAGTACTGGGCTATTTTCTAGCCATTAAAAGCATTCTAGATACAGTTAACTTCCCAGTCTCTTCTGTTGGCAAGTCTTCTATATATCCCAGGATACATACAAAGGGGGTTCTGCTTACCTCAACCAAATATACTCTATGAATTATCCCTATTACTCCCCTCCAGAACACTTCAAGATTTGGGACACAACCATAACGTGCAATAGGGAGGCTGTGTCCATTTGACATCTTGGACAAAGAGGATCGGGCCTAACTCCAATATCGACTAAAAACCTGGGAGTGCGATAAACTTAATGAATTACATATAAATGTGACAGACGATGGACTTCTCCCAGCAAAAGTCTTGGAACACTTTCTAATATTTCTGACCATAAATTGTCCTCAATAGGACCAATATCTCGCTCCCACTTCTCCTTCACATGTACAAGATGATTCAGAAGCACCAAATGCGGTATGTCCCAATATAAATAAATCCCAGCTGTTCCTGTGGATTTTTCAGTACGCTATATAATCTTATTCTGTTGTATGGGTTTTCCTGCAATGAGGCTTACTGCTTGGTACGCATGTCTAAGTTGTAAATACTTGTAAAATTCTAAATCCCAAATTAAGAAGTAAAATCTCTAATTCTATCTCCCTCCAATATATGTTCAAATCGATGTATCCCTCTTCGGGCCCAACTCTCAAAACCCTCCAAATGCTGAGATTAGAAAGGGAAGGGGAGTATTCCATATCTATAATATAACCAGGTAAGTGTCACTGTCCGAAGCCCATAAAGACTGCGGTGACGCACCTGTGCAGTCTGGCTCCAGACAGAATGAGGCAGCCAGCGATGAGTGTATGTCAGAGATGGCAGTACGTATACACACTGCATACCGCTATGTCTGGCGCCATACTTACCGGACCGGGAAGAGCATTGCCGTGGTGCGTGCAGTGTGTCCAGCAATATGGAGCCGGACAGCGCTATGGGCATGCGTGTACTTCGGCGCCAGACTCCTCTCCTGGCCTCTAGCAGAACGTGACAGGCGGCGCTGGAGCACAGGGAAGAAGGGTGTGTGCACACGCTGCGGATCAGCAGCGGTTTTTGCTGCGGTGTACAGTACCTTTTATATTCTATGGAAAACAAACTGCATTGCACAAGGTGTGGATTTTTCCACGCGGATTTGCTGCGGTTTCAAAACCACAGCATGTCACTTCTTTGCGGAATCCGCAGCGGTTTCACATCTGCTCCATTGTAGAGGTGTCAAACCGCAGGTTAATCTGCAGATAGGATTTTGCAAAATCCCGAGTGGAAAAATCTGCAGCAGAATCCGCAGCGTGTGCACACAGCCTTAATGTTTTTTTTTTGTGTGTGCAGTTTAAAAGGGGGGGTGAGGGGACCACGCATACCAGGATAGTGATGAGGGGTGCCATGCACACCAGGATAGGAGGGGGGGCAGCACATACTAGGATGGGAGACCATATACCAATAAAAATGCCTGCCACCCGGGCGTAGAACGGGTTCATAACTAGTAGAAGTATATTGAGACCCCATAAACATCCTGCATTTTTTTTTTTTTTTTAACTTTCTCCCATAATTTGTGTTAAAGGGAATATCACCCTTTTTTGCCCTATGAGCTGCTGGCATTGACATCAGGGGCTTTTCTACAACATTCTGTAATGCTGTAGATAAGCCCCCGATGTAACCTGAAAGATAAGAAAAACGAGTTAGATTATACTCACCGGAGGGGGCAGTCCAGTCCGACGCCTCCCATCTTCATACGATGCCGTCCTCTTCCCTTCCTGTAGTGGCTGCTCTGCCCTGTTGAGGGCAGAGCAGAGTTCAGCAGTGCGCAGGTGTCAGGAGAGGTCTGGCGCCTGTGCACTGCAGTATTCCACTCTGCCCTCAACAGGGCAGTGCAGTGCACCTGCGCTGGAGCCACTACTGGAAGGGAAGAAGAGTACGGCATCGTATGAAGATGGGAGGCGTCGGACCGCCCCGCCCCCTCCGGTGAGTATAACGTGTTTTTCTTATCTTTCAGGTTAAATCGGGGGCTTATCTACAGCATTACAAAATGCTGTAGATAAGCCCCTGATGTCAATGCCGGCAGCTGATATTTAAAAAAAAGGGTGACATTCCCTTTAACAGCAGAGTTGCGAATCCATGTGTTTTTGTGCCAAAACCCCCTGACTCCAATACCTCATACAGACTACAGAGTCGAAGTATGTTGTCTTCCATTTTTTTGAAGACATCCTCTGAAACTATTCAGCTAAGGTTGGGTAAGGTTATTTCCAGCACCAATGGAGAAGTATGCTAGCAGCTTTTAAACAATCTCTCAATAGCCCTTTCTGGGATTTGTCAAGACACCGGGAGAATACACAGAGCCACTCAGTTGGCTACTCTACTTCTGCTAATGGACCGATAATCTGAAAAAGCTGCTTCAGAAAAAGGCTTTAATTTGTTGCAATGCCACTGTATACACAGAACCTAACATGAAAACAAAATTAGCAAATACCCTGCAGTAAATAAAAGGCAGTGCATGCAAATAACATGGGGTACATTGTTAACCCCTTAAGCCCCAAGGGTGGTTTGCATGTTCATGACCGGGCCAATTTTTACAATTCTGACAACTGTCCCTTTATGAGGTAATAACTCTGAAACGCTTCATGGATCCTGGTGATTCTGACATTGGTTTCTCGTGACATATTGTACTTCATGTTAGTGGTAAAATTTCATTCAAATAACTTGCGTTAATTTGTGAAAAAAAAAAACAGAAATTTGGCAAATTTTGAAAATTTTGCAGTTTTCCAACTTTGAATTTTTATGCCCTTAAATCACAGAGATATGGCACACAAAAAACTTGATAGGTATCATTTCCCATATGTTTACTTTACATTAGCACAATTTTGGAACCAAAAATTTTTTTTGTTAGGAAGTTATGAGGGTTAAAAATTGACCAGCGATTTCTCATTTGTGCAACACCATTTTATTTTTACGGACCACATCACATTTGAAGCCACTTTGCGGGGTCTATATGATAGAAAATACCCAAAAGTGACACCATGCTAAAAACTGCACCCCTTAAGGTGCTCAAAACCACATTCAAGAAGTTTATTAACCCCGTCACAGGAATATTTTGAATATTTAAAAAAATGAACATTTAACTTTTTTTTGACAAAAAAAATACTTCAGGTTCAATTTTTTTTATTTTACCAAGGGTAACAGGAGAAATTGGACTGCATAAGTTATTGTGCAATTTGTTCTGAGTATGCTGATACCTGATATGTGGGGGGGAACCACTGTTATGGTGCATTGCAGAGCTCAGAAGGGAAGGAGCACCGTTTTACTTTTTCAATGCAAAATTGGCTGGAATTCAGATCAGATGCCATGTCACGTTTGGAGAGCACCTGATGTACCTAAACAGTGGAAACCCCCCCACAAGTGACCCCATTGTGGAAACTTGACCCCACCAAGGAACTTATCTAGATATGTGGTGAGAACTTTGAACCTACAAGGGCTTCACAGAAGTTTATAACGTACAGCGGTACAATTAAAAAATCATATTTTTTCCACAAAAATGATCTTTTCACCCCCAATTTATATTTTCCCAAGGGTAACCGGACCCTAAAAGTTATTGTGCAATTTGTCCTGAGTACGCTGATACCCCACATGGGGTAAACCACTATTTGGGCGCATGGCAGAGCTCGGAAGGGAAGCCGCGCCTTTTGACGTTTTTGGCTGGAATTGAGATCGGACACCATGTCGTGATTGGAAAACCCCTGATGTACCAAAACAGTGGAAACCCCCCACAAATGACACCATTTTGGAAACTAGACCCCCTAAGGAACTTATCTAGATGTGTGGTGAGCACTTTGAACCCCCAAGGGCTTCACAGAAGTTTATAATGCCCGGGCATGAAAATAAAAAAAATTGTATTTTTTCCACAAACATGATCAATTAGTCCCCAATTTGTCCTGAGTACGCTGATACCCCATATGTGGGAGAAAACTACTGTATGGGCACACGGCGGGGCTCGGAAGGGAAGTGGTGAGGTTTTGGAATGCAGACTTTGATGGAATGGTCTGCGGGTGTCATGTGCGTTTGGAGAGCCCCTGATGTACCTAAACTATTGAAACTCCCCACAAGTGACCCCATTTTGGAAACTAGACCCCCCTACGGAACTTATCTAGATGTATGGTGAGCACTTTGAACCCCCAAGTGATTCACAGAAGTTTATACCGCCCGGGTGTGAAAATAAAAAATTTTTTTTTCCACAAAAATGATATTTTTGCCCCCAATTTTTTGTTTTCATAAGGGTAACAGGAGAAATTGGACCCCAAAAGTTGTTTTGCAATTTGTCCTGAGTAGGCTGATACCCTATATGTGGGGGTAAAACACTGTTTGGGTGCATGGCAGAGCTTGGAAGGGAAGGAGCACCATTTGACTTTTTCAACAAAGAATTGGCTGGAATTGAGATCCGACGCCATGTTGCATTTGGAGAGCACCTGATGTGCCCAACCAGTGGAAACCCAATTCTAACACTCCAACCCTAACCCCAACACACCCCTAACCCTAATCTCAGCCCTAACCCTAGCCCTAAT
Organism: Dendrobates tinctorius; assembly: GCF_039654945.1. Lineage (NCBI taxonomy): Eukaryota > Metazoa > Chordata > Amphibia > Anura > Dendrobatidae > Dendrobates > Dendrobates tinctorius. The sequence goes on from NW_027361683.1 coordinate 26,375,933, forward strand.
GGGAAAATGGAAATAAATATATTTTCTTTTAATTTTATTTTTCCCTAACTAAGGGGGTGATAACGGGGGGTTTGATTTACTATTTATAGCGGGTTTTTATGTTTGGCAGCTGTCGCACGCTAAAAGACGCTTTTTATTGTAAAACAAGTTTTTGCATCACCACATATTGAGAGCTATAATTTTTCCATATTTTGACGCACCGAGTCATGTGAGGTCTTATTTTTTGCGGGACGAGTTGACATTTTTATTGGTACCACTTTCGGGCACGTGACATTTTTTGATCGCTTTTTATTACGATTTTTGTGACGCAGAATGAACCAAAACCAGCGTTTCATGAATTTCTTTTGGGGGGGGTGTGTTTACACCGTTCCGCGTGCAGTAAAATTGATAATTTATTCTTCGGGTCAGTACGGTTACAGCGATGCCTCATTTTGGTTTTTTTTTCTTTTTTTTAATGTTTTGGCGGTTTTATGCAATGAAAACTATTTTATATAAAAAATTATTTTTGCATCGCTTTATTCTGCGATCTATAACTTTTATTTTTTTGCTGATGACGCTGTATGGCGGCTCATTTTTTGCGGGACAAGATGACGTTTTCAGCGGTACCATGGAAATTTATATGCGTCTTTTTGATCGCGCGTTATTGCACTTTTTGTTCGGTGGTATGATAATAAATCATTATTTTTTGCTTCGTTTTTTATTTTTTAAGGGGTTAACGGGACCGTTTTATAGGGCAGGTCATTACGGACGCGGCGATGCCAAATGTGTACTTCTATTGTTTTTTTTCTTTCCAAAAAATGAATTTATTGGGGAATATTTTTTTTTTCTAATTAGCGATTTTTTTATTTTTTTTTAATTATTTTTACACTTTTTTTTTTTTTAACTTTATTACAATGTCCCAGGGGGGACATCACTGTCCTGTGACAGATCGCTGATCTGTCACATCACTGTGACAGATCAGCGCTCTGTCACAGGTGTAGACGAAGACTTCTTCATGCCTGCGCTTTGCAGGCACTGAGGAAGTCTGCTCCCTACAGGCCCCCGAAGGTCCCCGTCGCCATCTTGGATCCGGGGACCTGTAGGGAAAGAGACCCCCGCAGCAGCGCTGCACATTACGCTGCGGTGGGGGGCTTAGGGAAGCCCCCTTAATGCCGATGCTTCCCTTTAACCCCCGGTACACCACGATCGTGTTTGGTTGCGGTGTGCAAGGGGATAACGTGTCGGGGGCGGTCCGTGACTGCCCCTGACACATTTTGCCGGGTGTCAGCTGTGATAATTAGCTGACACCCCGCCGCGATCAGCTGCGCTCACCACGTGGGCGCCGCTGATCGCTGTGACGTACTATCCCGTCCCTGGGAATTAAGTCCCAGGGTACATGGACGGGATAGTACGTCACATGGGATTAAGGAGTTAACATAGCATTTTTTTTTTTTTTTTTTTTTTCAAAAACTCCATGTCAAGGTGACTGTATTAGGGACAGTCCTAACCTCTAGTATTGTGGTAAGGATATATGTAAAATGACAAACGTGAACAAAGGCTGAGCTGGACAGACTAATGGACCCCCACCCATGGTGAGTATCAATGAACACAGCAGAGGGGGCACACTGAAGCACCCCACTGTTAGCCTTTTGTTAGGGGACTCAGTTAAGGCCCCGTCTCACTAAGCAATCTCGGTAGCGATATCGCTGCTGAGTCACAACTTCTGTGACATAACAGCGATCTCACCAGCGAGATTGCTGTGTGTGACAGCGATCAGCGAGCGGCCCCCCTGCCGGTATCGCTGATCGCTGGAAGAAACCTCTGGACATTTCTTTGGTCGCTGGTCTCCCGCTGGCCAGCACGCATCGCTGCGTGTGACAGGCGGGAGACCAGCGATCAGGTGTAAAAAATAATTAAAAAAATAAAAAATATAGTTATTCTCACCTTCCGACGTCGCGTTCAGCCATCCTGCCTCTCTCCACGCTCCGGTCCCAGTGATCCTTTGCACGAATGACCGCGAGACTTTGTTATCCCGCGAGACTGTGATATCTCGCGGTCATTCTCGCAAAGGATCACTGGGACCGGAGCGTGGAGAGAGGCAGGATGGCTGAACGCGACATCGGAAGGTGAGAATAACTATATTTTTTATTTTGATTCTATTTTTTACAGGATGGCCAGCGATGCCGGGCGCTCGGCATCGCTGTGCTGATCGCTGGTGAAGCTGTCTGTGTGACAGCTCACCAGCGATCACATAACGATTTACCAGCGATCCTGACACCTTCATATCGGTGTCGGGATCGCTGGTAAGTCGCTTAGTGTGACGGGGCCTTTACTGCCTCCAATCTTCAGGACAATAGCTCAATTGAGTAATGGACTAGAGCACTGTTACTTTCACTAATGGGTTGATTATTGGAGAACTTAGTGAGTGCATTCATGTAAATACATGTGATAAAAAAAAACTACCCATCCAGATTCCAATGCATGGACTACAACTATATCTCTGTTCAGACATTTCCAACTGAAAAGTAACCTAAGAAAGATTAGCTGCCATCACCAATTGTTTTACAGGACGATTGGACACATTACAGGTAGTGTATGGCTTTCATTGGTGTGGTTTACAGAGAAAAAGGAACAGACCTATTACATTTTGTGTTTAATCCAGAAAGACTGTTTATTTAAAAAAAAGTACAAAAGCATTTACGAAGTGGACAATACACTACAGCATATACATATAATAAGGATAACAAAAAACTTAGCTATATCTGCCATCAGATTTAGTTGCCCCTGTGGGGTCACAGGCTGAAAATATTACAGTCCTCTTTCCGATCAAGATTCTACCATTCCACAAAGACCAAACAACAGGTATAGCCCCATCTATAAGGCCGTTTACCCTACATGGATGGGAGTTAATATGGCATGTCTGTCTCTTCACTACTACGCTGAAAATCTATATTGTAAATATCGGCTCGCTACAGAACCCAATATTATCTGGACAATGGAGACATAATGACTGGAGAGATTTTCATCATAGGAGTGCATACTTCTCCTTTGGTAAAACATACAGGTGCATCTCACAAATTAGAATGTCATCAAAAAGTTAATTTATTTCACTTCAATACAAAAAGTGAAACTTGTATATTATAGTCATTACAGAGTGATCTATTGCAAGTGTTTTTCTGTTAATGTTGATTATGGCTTACAGCCAATGAAAACCCAAAAGTAATTATCTCATTAAATTCGAATACTTTATAACACTAGCTTGAAAAAATGATTTCAGAAGCTGAAATGTATATTCAATAAATGCACTCAATACTTGGTCGGGGCTCCTTTGGCATCAATTACTGCATCAATGCGGCGTGGCATGGAGATCAGCCTGTGGTGCTTCTGAGGTGTTATGGAAGCCCAGGTTGCTTTGATAGCAGCCTTCAGCTCATCTGCATTGTGGGTCTGCATTTTCCTCTTTAAAATACCCCATAAATTCTCTAGAGGTTTAAGGTCAGGTAAGTTTACTGGCCAATCAAGCACAATGATACTGTTGTTTTTAAACCAGTTATTGGTACTTTTGTTAGTGTGGACAGGTGCCAAGTCCTGCTAGAGAATGAAAGGTTGCAGGATTTGGGAATGTTTAGTTTGCAAAAGAGAAGACTGAGAGGAGACTTAATAGCTGTCTACAAATATGTAAAGGGCTGTCACATTGTAGAAGGATCAACTTTATTCTCATTTGTACAAGGAAAGACTAGAAGCAATGGGATGAAACTGAATGGGAGGAGACACAGATTAGATATTAGAAAAAACTTTTTGACAGAGTGATCAATGAGTGGAACAAGCTGCCACGAGAAGCGGTGAGTTCTCCTTCAATGGATGTCTTCAAACAGAGGCTGGACAGACATCTGACTGGGATGATTTAGCGAATCCTGCTTTGAGCAGGGGGTTGGACCAGATGGCCCAGGAGGTCCCTTCCAACTCTGCGATTCTATTCTAATCTCCAAAAAGTTTGTTGGCAGAGGGAAGCATGAAGTGCTCTAAAATTTCCTGGTAGACTGGCACGCTGACTTTGGTCTTGATTGATAACACACAGTGGACCTACACCAGCAGATGATATGGCTCCCCAAACCATCACGGATTGTGGAAACTTCACACTAGACTTCAAGCAGTTTGGATTGTCTGTCTCTCCACTCTTCGTCCAGACTGGTACCTTGTTTTCTAAGGTCCAGTGTTAAGTGTCCACAATTTATGATGGTTTCGGGAGCCATGTCATCTGTTGGTGTAGGTTCACGGTGTCTTATCAAGACCAAAGTCAGCGTGGCTATCAATGCAACCTGGTCTTCCATAACACCTCAGCAGTACCACAGGCTGATCTCCATGCAACGCCGCATAGATGCCAAAGGAGCCCCGACAAAGTTTTAAGTCATTTACTGAACATACGTTTCCGTAGGCTGACATTTCAGATTTTAAAATCATTTTTTCAAGCAGGTGTTATAAAGTATTCTAATTTACTGAGATAATGACTTGTGGGTTTTCGTTGGCTGTAAGCCGTAATCATCAACAGAAATAAACACATGAAATAGATCGCTCTGTTTGTAATGACTATATTATATATGAGTTTCACTTTTTGTATTGAAGAGATGGAGTTAACTTTTTGATGATATTCTAATTTTGTGAGATGCTCCTGTATGTCCTTTTGTTATCTTGTTCCCAGAGAAGACTTTTCCTCTGCTGTGTGAGTACCTGTATACTGCAGTGAAGCTCTGTCTCAGATGTCATAGCTTTATCTTTTCTGGTTTCCCCTATGGAAAGTGGTTTTGTTTGTCTGTTCCTAGGTCTAATTAATCCCAGATGTTCCATGTGTCATTCTCCTTAAAAGGGTTTGTCAGCTCCTTCTGGAGATGACTTGTGGATTTTAATTTTTCTTTGATGGACAGCTATATATATATATAATAAAAAAACATCCATCTCAAGGAAAAGGGAGGCCACACCCTTATTTGCACAGAGTGCTAAAGCCTAAAGAGATATACTGGTATCCTTAGGCTGTGTGCACACGCTACGGATTCTGCAAAATCCGCAGATAAATCGGCAGGTCAAAATACCTGCGGTTTATCTGTGGATTAACCTGCAGTTTTGCCCTGCGGTTTATCATCTCCACAATGGAGGAGATGGTAAACCGCTGCGGAATCCGCAGAAAGAATTGACATGCAATTCTTTCTGCGGATTTGAAACCGCAGCAAAATCCGCGCGGAAAATCCCGCAGTGTCTGGACAGTGGTTTTTAATTCCCATAGGGAATAATGGTACTGTACACCGCAGCAGAAACTGCTGCAGATCCACAGCAGAATCCGCAGCATGTGCACACAGCCTTATTTGCTGGGGTCCTGAGTTCAAATCCCACCAAGGACAACATCTGCAAGGAGTTCGGATGTTTTCCCCGTGTTTGCTTGGGTTTCCTGTGGGTTCTCCAGTTTCCTCCCACATTCTAAAGATATACTGATAGGGAATGTAGATTGTGAGCCCCAATGAGGACAGCACCACTAATCTATATAAAGCGCTGTGGAATTTAATGGCGCTATATAACTGAGTAAAATAAACTTGAAAATAAATTGTGCGTGTAACATGTATACACTGCCCACTAACCAGACATAACCAAACAATTCGAGCAAGTACCATGCAAAAATTGCAATAGTGCACGAAAATAGCAAGATATGTTGGTTAACAGAATTTTGATTAAAAAAGAAAACTTAAATTCCACCATACATGTAGCATGGTATCACATGCTCAATACCAACATCTATCAGAGGGAAAAATGACAATCAGAGTTGCTGGACAGCAAAACCATAGAGTAAGTATGTCAAGTACCCGCCTCTCAGCACGTGACCTTGGGGTTGTGCCTGCAAGGGTTAATTTATTTCCTCTGTCTAGCATTCAACATCTTCTATGCTGCAATGGGAGCATAAATCACACCCTGACACAGACCATACACCCCGCTGCATACACGCTGCCACCACTCACCGAATACATGGGTGATGAGACCCGGAAGTACCGCTACTACTGTCTGCCAATCACGAGGATTATGCACGATTTAAGGCTATGGATTCTTTAGAGCATACAAGGTTCAAACCTTAAAGTTTTAAGCTTTAATAGAAAAGGTACAGTGCTTACAATAAAAGGATATAAAAATATGGAGATAAAAAGTGACATACAAAAACAGTTGTAAAATAAAAGTGAAAAATTTACAGAAATGTCTAAACTTTGCAGTCTGGCATTCTGCTCCCTGAGGTGGGGCGACAAATGGATTGGCTCACACCAGCTTGGCTGTCTCTCAATCTGCGAACATTTTTACTTTGTGTAAAGGCCTAATTTATAGATTTAGCCTGGAGATCAGATTTCTATACCAGCCTCTCATGTTAATATTCTAATTGCTGGTTTGTGACTATCCATGGCTACTCTACCAATGAATACTTTATTTTTTCTCTACACACTCTTTGTATGACTTCTTTCTCATAGTAAATGAAATTGTCAGGTTGCTGTTTGGCATCTCACTGCAGAGGCACCAGAAGGTGTGAAATGTTACCACTTTGTGTTTTCTCAGGAAAGCCCCCAGGGGTTGAGACCAGGAAAACTGTCTTTTTCTCAGGATAACATTTGTGAAGAGCTGCAGCCTAGAACAGATGCTAAGTTACTGCTGGTCATACAGTACATCCATACAAATACATATTTCACTACACCTCCCTCCTTATGAACGTGCATTGGGGTTGACTTACAGGTCAGCGCCTATCTGGTTCCGCCCCACCTTGGCGAGATAAGCCATCAGCATTGCCGTGATTGATTCCTGGCTTATGTTGAATTGTAAAATATTGCTGTAATATCAGGCTCCATCTAAGCAATTTCCCGTTGTCCCCAACTACTCTGTTGAGCCAACTCAATGGTTTATGATCTGTTATCACTGTGAAGTTGTGCCCATAAAGGTATGGTTGCAATTTTGCTTTGAAAATTTTCTTTTCATGGTTCTGGCATGGCAACATTTTTATCAAGCCCTTTGAACACTGACGCCTGGTTAGAGGATGCTAATCAGGCCTTTTGTTTGAATGATCAAACGAATATTGTGAGTCAGTCTCTTAAATCACGGTTTAGTGATCTATACAACGATTATAAGGAACATATTAAGTCCTTGTGGGAAATTAAAGCGTTAGAAAACTATATTAAGAACAGAGTGGTCCCTAGAGGACTTAGAATTAATTTAAATCCATCTCCTAGAACTGCATCTCCTGAATTAACAAGTGGTTAAAAGAATCTATAGATTCCTCCATCAAATATATGCAATTACTTCTGGAGGAGGAAAAAAAGCTTTTTGATTCATCTACTAAACAATTGAATAAATCAATTGATAATATCCTGAAATTCAAGGCTGAGCCAGACTTCCTACGGAGGGAAGGCCTTTTACAAACGTCAGTTGAGAAGTATCAATCATTTATTAAGGAGAGAAAACAATCGCAGTTTCAGAGGGATGTAAAGGCTTTTAGTGATAATCAAGCCTATAGTTTCCATCAGAATTCCGTCTCCGATATTTTCTCCTCTGATATCGAGACATCTTATACGGAACGGAATATTAGTTTCTCTTCCAGAGGGGGCAGACGCTATAGATCATGGAGAGGCAGAGGAAAACATTTTACAAGAGGAGCATAGAGAGGTGAAATGACATACATGAATCCGAAAGGATCAAATATTGTAAATGGGCCTCCCATGTCTGCTCCTTCATCCTCCTCCTCGGCCTCTTTTTTAGAGAGGAATGCCAGGACAGGTTATTATCTGAGACCCAAGTAAGTCTCAATCAAAGTGAAATCATTAACTTGTCAAATCATACTCTTACTAAGGAGGACTTTAGTGTCTTAAGAAAGGGGTTGAATTATGTTCCTACAAACAAATTTGATTGCTTCACCTGGACTAAGGATATAAATTTATTCTGCCGCAAGCTAAAATGGAAAATTTTTTTTCCCGCAATGACCAGACTGAATGTGAACAATTGGGCCTGCAGAAGGACGAACTTGAGGGATTTAGGGCATTAGTGGGGCTACTGGAGGAAAATTATACCAGAGAAGGGGTGGGCCCCTTTACCAACCTTAGGAATAATAGCACTAAAATGCCCCCTCAAACTGATATCTCAAGTATTGATATATTTTTGAAACTTGTGGAGAGGGATCTTAGAAGGATTCCATCTAATCCATCTGTTAGTAATCTTTCAAGAGATGAGCAGGAGGCTTTGATCAAGTTAAGGGATCAAAGTAATTTGATAATAAAGCCCTCGGACAAGGGTGGCAACCTCGTGATTATGATGAAGGATGACTATCTTAAGATATGTTTAAGCATTTTAACTGATGCACAAACTTATGAAATTTTGTGCTCTGATCCCTCCTTGGAATATAAAGCCGAGTTGAAAGAAATACTCATAAAGGCTAGAAATAATGATCTGATCTCTAAAAATGAGTTTGATTTTTTATATCCTGTTCAACCATTGGTAGCCACATTTTATACCCTACCAAGTATACACAAGGGGCTGGACCCCTTGAAGGGGCGTCCAATTGTATCAGGATCAGACTCTCTGAAACAGAACTGTGGTGTCTATATCGATCGGTTACTTCGTCCTTTTGTTCTGGCCCTCCCCTTGTATATAAGGGACACCTCTGACCTTCTTTTGAAATTAGAAGGTATCCATGTCACTGAAAACTCCCTGTTGGCCTCAATAGATGTTGAGGCATTGTATAGCAACATTTCACATGACCTGGGTCTGAAGGCGGTCGATTATTTCCTCAAAACCAAAGCTATTCATTATAGGGCGCATAATCCATTCCTGTTGGAATTATTGCGTTTTACCCTTACCAAAAATTTTTTTTTTCTTCGATAGGAAGTACTTCCACCAGCTCAGGGTCACCGCAATGGCCAGCCCCTGTGCCCCTACATATGCAGGGTTGTTCCTGGGCTGGTGGAAGGAAACCATAGTGTTCTCTGATGAACCCAAATGGTGGCAAGAACACATAGGGACGTGGCACAGATTTTTCGACAATGTATTTGTCATATGGCAGGGGACAGAGAACAATTTCATACAATTCATTGATGAGTTAAATAATAATGATATTGGAATGAGATTTACGTATGAAGTTGATAAGAACATTCTACCATTCCTTGATGTGTTAATTAAGAAAGGAGGAGATGGTTCTCTGAGTTCTCAGATTTATCGCAAACCGACAAGTACTAATAGCCTGCTTCGATTGGATAGTCATCATCCCGAAGCATTGAAGCGTGGCATCCCTAAGGGCCAGTTTTTAAGATTGAGGAGAAATTGCTCGGACATGGACGCCTTCAGACATCCGTCAACAGATATGAAAAGAAGGTTTTTGGACAAGGGATACCCTAGAGCTATTGTTGAACGGTCTTATCAGCATGCACTTTCAAGAGACAGGAATTCGTTGTTACAAAGTGGTATAAATCGCCCTATAGGGGCTCCGGATATGACAAGAATTATAGGGACCTTTGACTGTCAAAATAAGAGAGTGAGAGGTATCCTTAATAAACACTGGGATATTTTAACATCTGACTCAGACCTCAAGGGAATTGTAGGCCCAAGTCCTATGATCACATTTAGAAAAGGACGGTCTATCAGAGATAATCTGGTGCATAGTTTCTTTAAGAGATCCGTACCCACTGGCACGTGGCTGGACCGAAAAATCTGTGTTTTTTTTTAAATGTGGTGATTGTGTGAACTGCAAATTTATGAAGGTGTGTAGATTTTTCAACAGTTCCCACAATGGGAAAAAATTCTACCACAGAGATTTTTCAAATTGCAAAACCTCTGGTGTCATATATGTAGCCAGGTGCAGTTGCCCGCATGATTATGTGGGGAAAACCTCGAGAGAATTTCGACGCAGAGTGGGGGAACATGCTGGGGATATCAGGCATAATCGAGATACCCCTCTGGCAAAACATATGCATGAGACACATGGTGATAAAATAGAAGAAGTCCAGTTTTGTATCATTGAGGTGGTAAAAAGTAAGCCCGGGGGGGTAATTTTGATAAGTTATTGTTGCAGAGAGAATGCGCCTGGATTCATCGCTTGGAGTCCATGGTGCCGAGTGGCCTCAATGAAAGCTTATCTTATGCTTGTTTCCTATAGGCGTTAGAATCTTTGGGCCATGCTATGCTAGACCATTTTTCCTCCCATTGATGTGGGGGGGCACAAATTATTGTGCAATATTCTTCAAACTGACTTTTTGGATATCAATTTATACCTTTGATGTTGATAATGGTTTTTGCATCCCCTTTTTCCCTTCCTCCCTTGCCATTGCACAGGTATACGTTAATATGTTATGTTTAGTCATCAAAAGGGTAATAATTTGTTTTTAACAGCGGCGAGGTCTGTTTATTCATTATGTATTCCCTTTTTCTAACCATCTACAATAAACAGGGTTAATTTTGGTATATGGCACCGCCTCTGTTGTGTCCCTGATGGGGCTTGAACATGCTGGTAATGGGAGGTGTTTGCTGCCTAGTGCTGCACTTTATCATCCTGCCTATGCAGGTTTTTTGTTGGGAAGAGGAATATATTCATTAGGGGAGGAGCATGACGCCCATCTCAATATGACGTCCCTCTTGTAATGTTAATGCACGTTTAGTGGCAGGCGCAGGTTGATGTCTGCATTAAATTTAAGCGTTGTCATGACAGCGCCGCATGTTTCAACATAATGTATGGTCTATCTCTTGCGCTCATCCTTTCCCCCACACTGCGCATGTGCCATCCTGAACAGGAAGTGTCAGTGGAACGCTCGCCATGACATGGCGCTATCTTCTTTCATGACGTTTTTGTCCCTGCGCTCCCTCTTTCATCTGTACCTCGCATGCGCTGCCCAGAGCAGGAAGGATTATGAGCCCTGTGGAACGCACGCAATTTACAGCGCGGCATGTGGAGCGCACGCCGGCTGCTCACTGTGCAGGAGAGGAGGCACAGGTGTGTGTAATGCAGGGCATATGGCAGCATTTGATATTTGGTTATCCAATATGAAACGGAGTTGGTCATGAATGATTTTATTAGGCTTGCAGGTGTGTGAGAGGTGGGCCCTCTTTAGTGCACAGGAAGTGGGCCCTGTTCATTATCCTGTCATGACTGTATATATAGGGGCTGTTTGACCATTTTTTCCACATAATATCTATCTATTCACCTCCTGATGATCCTGTTGGGAGAAACGCGTTGAGGTTCTTGCCTATCTTACATAAAAAAATCTGAGTATCCCTCTATTTGTTATCAATAATGTTGGTTATATTGATATTAATGTTTTAATGGATCATTTGTCTTTTTTTTTTTTTCCCTTCCATATGCTTATTTGTGCCACCCAGTGGTGAATGTATAGCCATATCAGGGTATTCCCAGGGTGAGCCGTCGTGGAGCGGGGGAGCCATTCCGCTGAACAGTAGGGTGCCAACCTCCGCTGACAGGAAGGCATACAGTTATAGGGGACAGATAGTGAGATACTCTAATGCACTTGTCACTTTATGTCTTGTCTTTTTTGCACTATTTTTGCACTTTTTCTCTTTGTTGCCTATTGCGCTTCCTATCTGGCAACCCCTATACACTCCTTTTCTGAATAATTGGTTGACCAAATGTGGCACATATTCAGGGCTATTTAGGGTTTAGGGTTCAGCCATCGTGGAACGGGGGCACCAATCTCGATTGTGTTTAGGGTGCCAACCTCCGTTGTTAGGCAGCTTTCATATCAGTGTAGGGAAGGTGACCTGATGGACGGACTTGTCAGAATAGAGAAAGGAAGGTTTGCACAGTTTAGACAGGTGTCAGTTATAACAGTGGGGAAACAGCTAGGAAAGTGTAGTGGACGTGCAGTACCTTGGGTTGACCATTAGAGGGCAGGGAGGAGTGTGAGCATTGGACTTGACTTCAGCTTAGGGATTAAGAAACCGTTGTTCATGGTAGGCGGAGTCAGGGAAAAGGGAAAGTTATAAATTTGACAGGAGGGTTCCAGAAAGTTCCAGTCCCCAGGGGAAGCTCAAGTGACAGGAAGACTACGACAGTTTGTGCACTGTGAGAGAACCAAACCAGGGGGACTGAGGAGAGAGAAAGTCAGGGGGGTAGTCCTGACACAAAAGTACCGCAGTATAGACGAGGCACAGAGGTAAAGCATACCGTATTGATAGAGACGACTGATCAGCAAAAGTACTGTTGGTTTACGAGCCTAAGGCGGCCACAGTGACGGATCTGACAGGAGCGTCGAAGAGTGAAGAGGGGACGGTGTGTACATGTACGTCCCCGGTGTAAAGTACGGTGTGCGTGAAGCGGCCCTGGATATGGATGGCCGTGAAGGAAATATTGTGGTGTACTGTGAGGGCCGTCATTCGGACGGTGAGAGAATAAACTTGGACCTGTTGAACCCGAAACCTGCCTCATCTTGTGTCTATTCGTTGCTGCGTGGTACCCAGATGGACCACCCCCCAGCCCGGCCCACCGACCCTACATCAGTACCCCATAGTAGGGTGTAATAGGTGACACGGTTGCTTGTTGTTTATGTGGTTGTTTTGTCTACCATTTAGGCTTCATTAAAGGTTGTTTTTATGCACATCTGTATCTAAAAGTTGTTGTAACGGTCCTTGGTTTACTTAAGTTAAGTTGTTTGACCTTACTATATATATATATATATATATATATATATATATATATATATTCAAACAATGTGAAAAACATATAGCCAGCCCACCATAAAGGAGTTCCTCTTGATGCAGTGATCGGTGTTCACCCTATACTTTGCACGGATCCAGGCAGGGAGTATGCCCCAACAAATAGAAATATGAGGAAATTGGGATCCAGCAAAAGGATGAAAGTTCACCAGATTTGTAAAAACTTCTTTATTAATCCATTATGTCATAAAAAATATAAGGAACTCCAATCAATTAATAGCATTCCAGCAAGGGACTACATGTTTCAGCACCATATATAAATTTTGCTTTGACAATTTCTGCAGGGCCCGCACAATTGCTAAACATTCCTTTTCAATGGTGGCATAAGCCACTTCTCTGGGTAGAAATTTACTGCTTGGGTAGAGAATTGGGTGCTCATCACCTTGCTGGTTCACCTGGCTGAGAACTGTACCTAGCCCATAGGTTCTGGCATCTGTCAGCACTACAAACCTGCAAGAGAAATCTGGGGCCTGAAGCACGGGTGAACTAACCAATGCTGACTTTAGGGCAGAAAATGATTCCTCGCACTGAGGAGTCCAGGAAACAATTTGGGAAAGCTTCCTCCTGGTCAGGTCAGTTAACGGTTCAACCAGAGCAGTGTAGTTTAGCAGAAACCTCTTATAGTAGCCAGCCGTACCCAGGAAGGACAGTACCTGCTTCTTGGTTCGTTGGGTGGGCCAGGCTGTAATGGCTTCTACCTTCCCTGGCTCAGGTTTTAGCAGCCCTTTCCCCACCCGGTGTCCGAGGTATTGTACTTCCCGCATGGCTACCTGACACTCCCTCTGCTTAACAGTAAAGGGCCGTTTACATTTAGCGATGCACCAGCGATCCGACCAGGATCGCTGGTGCATCGCTAAATGATCGTTAGTGAGCTGTAACGCAGGCAGACCTCACAGCGATGCAGCAGCGATGCAGCGCACGATACTTACCTTTCACACACAGCGATCCTGACGTTCTCCCGCCCGCCTCCACGCGTCGCTCGTCGTCACAGCAGGAAGCGCCCGACGAGAAATGGAGCCGGACATTCTCGCGCGATCAGAGATGGACAGCGGGGGAGCCGGTCGGAGGTAAGTATCACACATAGCGATATCGCTAGCGATATCACTACAATGTCACAAAATCGGTGACGTTATAGCGATATCGCTATGTGTAAAACCCCCTTAAGGCCTGCAGTGTTAAGCCTTTCCAACACCTGAGAAAGATGTGCAATGTGTTCCTCCCAAGAATTACTAAAAATGGCTATATCATCGAAATAAGCAACAGCAAAATCATCAAATTCTTACATTAAGTGATTAACCAACCTCTGGAAGGTGGCAGGGGCGTTTTTCATACCAAATGGCATCACCAGGAACTCAAACAGCCTGAATGGTGTTATAAAGGCAGACTTCTCCTGAACTTTGGTCAGGGGTATCTGCCAATATCACCTACTTAAGTCCATGATAGTGAGGTACGATGCATTAGCTAGCTGCACTAACAGCTGGTCTATCCTTGGCATGTGGTAGACCTCACATGTAGTAAGTAGATTTAATTTCCTGTAGTCTACACAGAACTGGTTAGTACGGTCTTTTTTCGGGACAAGAACCACAGGCGAGGCCCAGGCACTCTGGGATTTTTGTATTACCTTGAGGTTTAGCATCTCCTCTACCTGCTTCCCTGTGTGCCTTCACTTCTGCTGACACCCGGGATGCAGACTGTCTTACTGGGGGATTGGTACCAGTGTCTACATGGTGAGTTGCTAAGTGAGTCCTCCCAGGCTTCCCTGTGAAGACTTCTGTGAACTCGCTGAGCACCCCCATCAGCTCCAACATCTGGCTGTGGGGTAGTTCAAGGTTAAACGCTGCTGACTCCAGGGACTCCATATACTGAGTCCCGCCCCCCACATCTAGTAATAGATCAGCTTCCCCCTCTTCAGTCAGGCTACAGACAGGTTATCAGTACCGTAGCTACCGGGGGGGGGGGGGGGGGGCAGAGGGGGCGGTGGCCCCGTGCCCCACGCTCTGATGGGGCCCACCCGAGCTATGCTATGTAACTATATCGGCGTGCAGATTGCGCCGATGCAATTACATGCTGCAGCAGGGAGTGAGTCATGTGACCGCTCTTCTGCGGAGGAGAGGGGGAGGGGAGCTCACTCACCCAATCCTGGCTGAGCGCGCTCTCCTTGAAAGCTCCCTGCTCCAGAGAAGTCATCAGCTCCAGCAGCAGCCTGGACGCAGGGGGCGCTGCCTCTGCCTGTGAGCTGAGTTCACTATCTGCTCTGCACTTGATTGCTTCTGACTGAGAGGAGCGTGAGGGTACGTGCACACGCTGCGGATTGGGGTGCGGATTTGGCCGCGCGGATTTTGTAAAATCCGCAGGTAAATCTGAAGGTCAAAAGACCTGCGGTTTTACCTGCGGATTGCTCTGCGGTTTTGTCCTGTGGTTTTTCATCTCCACAATGGAGGAGATGGCAAACCGCAGCGGAATCCACAGAAAGAATTGACGTTAATTCTTTCTGCAGTTTCAAAACTGCAGGAAAACCGCGCTGAAATATCCGCACCGTCTGCACTGTGGTTTTTTATTCCCATAGGGAATAATGGTACTGTACACCGCAGCAAAAACTGCTGCAGACCCGCAGCGGCCAAATCCGCTGCGGAACCACAGCAGAATCCGCAGCGTGTGCACACACCCTGAAAGCTGAGGAGCGTGCTGCTCCAGGACCAGTGGACACTGCACACAGCATGGGAATTGATGAGTATCTATGTTAATTACTAGAGTTGAGCGACTTTTGTTTTTTTAGGGTCGAGTTTCGTTTCGTGAAACCCGACTTTTCCAAAAGTCGGGTCGAGCAAGATCGTCCGATTATAGGGAAAAGTCGGGGTCGTCCCGAAACCCAATGTAAGTCAATGGGGAATAAAAGTCAGCAGTGAGAGGAGGACAGGAAACACACCTACAGTGCCCATTTGAATGCCAAAAGCATCAATTCTTCTTACTTAAGCTTGTCAACCTTAATTAACTTCATAATACAAGTTACGCACTGAAAAATGGGGGTTATTTGGCTAAAGTTGTGGGGGGGGGAGGGCTGGATCCAGGTTTTCATGTGCCCTGAGCGAAAGAGCGCCCCTTTAACACATACCACAACTCATCATGCTCCGATACGGCAGAGAAATAGCGGTATAGTACAATGAAAAATACCTCACTTTTTACATCTCATGACGAGGCCCATCTATTTCTCCATACAGAATCATTGGTCCCATATAATGTTTGAAACAGTATATGATGAGCTCCACATAATGCTACAGTATATGTTGGTCCCCATGGATGAAGCTCCACTGTCTTATGGGCCCAAATAATGCTCCAAACATAATGGGCCCCATTTCTAATGCGCTAGTGTATAATGGGCCCTGTAAATGCTGCTCCAGTGTCTGATGTCCACCTTTGGAATGTTCCAGTGTATGGTGGGCCCCATCTATCATTCTCCAGAGTATAGTGCTCCCCAAAAATTGCTGTCCCAACATTGAAAACAATCAAATAAGTCTCCTCGCTAGGGAATCCCTGTACTTGTCTAGACTCCTCGTCGTCCCCATCTTCCATCTCACTGCACAGTATTTCAACTTTGCAAGTGCTGTGATCCTGGGCAAGCAGGGGGGGCCCACTCGTTGGCGACGGCACTGGCACAGGGCCCCTGATAGTACGGTGGTGTGTCTGATGGCGGGTGGGCCGAACCTGCACTTTCATCTGCAGCTTCCTATTTGTCACCGTGTAAGATGGAACTGTATATGGGAAGGGTAACCTGAGTTTCATCAGGGTCAGATTCAGGCCGGGTAGCGTGCGAGGGGAATGTAGTGGTCTGGGTCAATGTACCAGCAGATTCATCGAGCAGTGGCTGGGCATCAGTGCACTTGTGTCGCCCCCAGGAGTACGGTCGCCACAGTGGCATTACCTTCTTCCTAGGGAGTGTGATGTCATGCTTGGGAGCAACGAAGGATCTCTCTAGCAGGTTAACTAATTGGGCGGCGTTATTCCCACGAGTCATGACCCTCCAAACAGCGTTCATGAAGGCAAAGTGTTTGTTTTACGTGGGCAGTATGGTTGCAAAGCTGAACCTTAAAGGAATGTCCAGAAGGGCACCACCAGGAGTGGAGCCTACGGTTAAATTCGACTCCACCTGGGAAACCTCAACCATGCCAGCTACAGAACAGATGCACACATTGCAAGCTTAATTCCGTTAACGAACGAGACTCCGTCATGCCCCGCGGTCCGAGTCCGGCTTACTAGAGGGACACGTGAGGCTCTGGCACATGAGGTTGGCCAATAACTGGTGTGTCATGCCCTTACATGTCCGTGGCTGCATGTGCGCTACACTGAAAAGGCCAGCGTTTGTCGCTTACAGGTGCAGATAACCCGCTGAACAACGTTAGTGATGGGGATCACTGATTACAATTATTACCCGCGAACAATGATTTCCCAGTAAGTGCAGGTCAACCGCAGTTCCGGAATTAGGCCTAACCGTCATTCCTGAAAAAAATGAAAAACTTACGTGTGCAAACCACAGGTGCTGTAGCTTGCTTAACAGCTCGCCAGCCGTTCTCACGTCCAGTATGGATTACACGTGATTGCACAAAGGTGAGAAAGGGTACCGTATCCCCAGATAACATGTATGGATAGCGTACACATTCAAAATATATGTCTATACATCAGGAGGCAGGCTCAGACGGTGTTAGGCCCAGTATGGATTGCACGTGATTGCACAAAGGTTAGAAAGGGTACCGTTTCCCCGGATAACATGTATGGATAGCGTACACATTCAAAATATATGTCTATACATCAGGAGGCAGGCTCAGACGGTGTCAGGCACAGTATGGATTTGACGGCCCAGATTACACAGCGGAGGAGCAGGGAGAGGTAAAGATTGCAAATGCTGGGGCCCTGCCCAAGCAAGGGGGTCCCACTCGTGGGCGTCGGTACTGGCACTGGGCCCCTCATAGTACAGCGGTGTGTCTGACGGCGGGTGTGCACCACCACCGTCAGAGACACTTGATTGCACTATGAGGGACCCTGTGCCAGTGCCCGCGCCCAAGAGTCGGCCTACCCACCTGTCCAGGGCAACGGCACTCGCACGGTGTCGTGCGCTAGGTGGTGACCCCGGCCATGGGGGGGGAGGCAGCACAGTTAGGGAGTTTTAGAAAGTGGCATATGTTGATGTTGGACATTCAGCTGATGCAAAAGGCGAAATAGGTGAAGTCCCAGGAAGAGGTGGACCAAAGCAAGCCATTTTTCTGTCACCCTATGTGTCATCAGGGGAAGGTGGGACAAAATCCTTGGAAACCCCTGCATGGTTCATTTTAATGAAGGTTAGATCATCCACATTTTGGGTTGACAGACGGGTGCTTTTTTTCTGTCAGGATTGATCCAGCTGCACTGAAGACTCTTTCCGATAGCACACTTGCAGCTGGGCAAGCGAGCTCCTGTAAGGCATATTGGGCCAATTCAGGCCAGGTGTCCAGTTTAGCGGCCCAATAGTCAAAGGGGAATGACCTGTGTGGGAGAACATCGATATGGGAGGAAAAGTAGTTTGTAACCATATTTGACAACTGCTGTCTTCTGTCACTTTCCATCGATGCAGTATTACCAGTTGTGTGAGCGGTATTTGAAAAATCAGTCCACAACATTGTCATGAAACCCCTGTCTCCAACGCCACTTCTGCTGTGTGCACCACGAACACCTCTGCCAAGCTGCCCCTGGCCCGTACGGCTCGTGTGAGAACCATCACCGCTGCTGTGTGCTGGGAATGCCTCAAGCAACCGTTTTACCAGAGTTGCTTGTTTATTAGCCAATATTAGGTCAAGGTTCTCCTGTGCCATGATGTTTTGTAATTTGCCTTTATAGAGTGGATCCAGGATGCTGGCCAACCAGTAGTCGTCATCGTTCATCATTTTGGCAATGCGGGGGTCCCTTTTTAGGATCTGCAAGGCATAATCTGACATGTGGGCCAATGTTCCCGGTGTCAATGATGCACTGCGAGTGCTGGGTGGAGGAGCACTTTCTGGCAAATCCACATCCCTCCAGTCACGCACAAACCCTGTACCAGACCTTGCCACGCCAACATTTTCACTTGCCCCACGAGATGCATCCTCCTCCCCTAAGTAATCATCCCCATCATCATCCTCCTCCTCCTCTTCTTCCTCCACCTCGTCCAGGAGAGGTCCCTGAGCAGACAATGGCTGAATGTCATCAAGGATTCCCTCCTCCTCTTCCTCCTCATCAACATTGGCTGCAGACGCCTGCTCCTTAAGGTGCGTCAAAGTTTGCATGAGCAGACACATAAGTGGGATGCTCATGCTTAGGATGGCGTCGTCTGCGCTTACCAGCCGTGTGCATTCCTCAAAACACTGAAGGACTTTACAAAGGTCTTTCAGCTTCGACCACTGCACACCTGTCAACTCCATGTCTGCTCTCAAAGTGCCTGGCCGTGTATCCTCCCACAAATGCATTATGGCCTGCCTCTGCTTGCACAGCCGCTCCACCATGTGCAGGGTGGAGTTCCACCTTGTTGCAATGTCGATAATGAGGCGGTGGTTGGGAAGGTGGAGCAATCGCTGCAGCTTCTGCATACGAACGGAGTGTACAGGCGACCGGCGGATGTGCGCGCACAGTCTTCGCACCTTCTGGAGCAGGGCTGTTAACTCCGGATAATTTTTGAGGAAGCACTGCACCACCAGGTTCAAGGTGTGAGCCAAGCAAGGTATGTGGCTGAGTTTTGAAAGGGCTATGGCTGCCACAAAATTACGGCCGTTATCACTAACTACCTTGCCTGCCTCAAGATGTACACTGCCCAGCCATGACTCAGTTTGTCGCTTCAAGTACTCGGCCAGCACCTCGGCGGTGTGTCTGTCGCCCAAACACATCATCTGCAACACAGCCTGCTGACGCTTTCCACTAGCTGCTCGATAGGGGGACACCTCGTGTGCAACAGTGGCAGCTGCAGATGGAGTGCTCGTACGACTGCGCTCTGTGGATGAGCTTTCGCTTCTGGAGGAGGAGGAGGAGGGTCGAACGCCTACAGCCAACTGTTTCCTATACCGTGGGCTAGGCAGCACTGTCCCACCACCGCTGTCCCCTGTGGACCCTGCATCCACCACATTAACCCAGTGCGCAGTGATGGACACGTAATGGCCCTGGCCATGCCGACTGGACCATGCATCAGTTGTGAGGTGCACCTTTCCGCTCACTGACTGCTTGAGTGCATGGACAATGCGGTCTTTCATATGATGTTGGAGGGCTGGGATGGCTTTGCGAGAGAAGAAGTGGCGACTGGGTAGGTCATAGCGTGGTACTGCATAGGCCATGAGTTCGCGGAAAGCTGTGCTTTCCACCAACCGAAAGGGCATAATCTCAAACGAGATTAGTTTGGCAATGTGGGCGTTCAAACCCAGTGTACGCGGATGAGAGACTAAGTACTTTCTTGACCTACTCATAGTGTCTGGGAGGGTGAGCTGGACTTGAGAGCTGCATATGGTGGAAGTAGCGGTGGACAGGGCGGACTGAGAGAGGGTTGATGATGGTGATGGAGTTGGTGTTCTTTCTGATGGCCTAGAATCAGTCTTTCGTTGATATAACAGTGGGATTCCCTGACTGCTGTGGCCTTGCAACGACACCTCAACATTTGCTGCTGTGCTAACCGGTGGGCTTACAGTGGGGGAAACAATGTAGCGTTGCTGACTACCTTCGTTGTGATCAGTTGCACATGTGGCACTTGAGGTTTGGTGTTGTGTCCACGCTTGCAAGTGCATGCTGGTTAAATGTCTAAGCATGCAACTGGTATTCAAATTTTTCAGATTTTTCCCTTGGCTAAAGGTCTTTGCGCACTTCTTACAGATAACCTTGGCCTGATCATGAGGATTTTGTTCAAAAAAGTGCCACACTGCACTCTTCCTACTTTGGCAGACATTTTGCGGCCTAGCACGCTGTGATCTTTTGACCCTCTGGACAAGCTGTCCAGCAACTCTTTTGATGTTTGGAACCTGTCTTTGGAGTGCTCCGGGCCTGCCAGATAACAGCTGTTACGATGTCGATGTCTGCTGTGGATGCTCCTCATCTGAGCTATTGGAAGCAGCACCCTCTTCCCCCAATGGATGCCAATCTGGGTCAACAACTGGGTCATCCATCACCTCCTCTTCTATGTCATGTGCACCTTCCTCTGTGTCACCGTGTATGGTGGTATAGTGTGCGGGAAGGGGCACCTGAGTCTCATCAGGGTCAGAATCTGGCTCTGTACACTGCGAGGACAATGTAGTGCTCTGAGTGAATGTACCAGCAGAATCATCCATCAGCGGCTGTGCATCAGTGCACTCCATGTCAGATTCATCTTGGCCTGGGTAATTCACCATTTGACTTGATAATCCAGGCATGGTATGTGAAAACAGCTCCATGGAGTAATCAGTAGTATGGCCTGCGTCATCCTTCAATCTTGGTTGGGGTGAAGGACACAAGGAAAGGTGTGGTTCATGAACATGAGCCTCCAATGACGACTCAGTGCTTTTACTTTTTACAACTGAAGAAGAGGAGGCGATAGAGCTGGAGGCTGAGTCAGCAATGTAAGACAAAACTTTTTCCTGATGCTCTGGCTTTAAAAGCGGTTTGCCAACTCCTAGAAAACTAAGCGTTCGAGGCCTTATGTAGCCAGACGATGACGCAGGCTCAACACCTCCTGCATTCGGTCCTATTTTGCTCTTGCCACTACCATCAGATCCACCACCAACACCATCATTACCAGCTGCCAACCCCCGCCCAATTCCACGGCCTCTTCCACCAGCCTTCCTCATTTTTGGTAGAAATGTAGACAAAATCCAACAAACTATATAGTAATGTAAAACAAGGTACAAGGTGTCTATAGGACAGGGGAGATTTTGAATTTCTGCAGACACTTGTGGACACTGGACACTTTTGGATTGTGTGAGGCCCACTGATATCTGAGCGCTATGTGACAGGCTCGATGGCACAGCTGTGACCAAAGTGACTAGAGGATAAGGGAGATTTTGAATCTCTGCACACACTTTTGGACACTGGACACTTTTGGATTGTGTGAGGCCCAATGAATATCTGAGCGCTATGTGACAGGCTCGATGGCACAGCTGCTGTGACCAAAGTGACTAGAGGATAAGGGAGATTTTGAATCTCTGCACACACTTTTGGACACTGGACACTTTTGGATTGTGTGAGGCCCACTGATATCTGAGCGCTATGTCACAGGCTCGATGGCACAGCTGTGACCAAAGTGACTAGAGGATAAGGGAGATTTTGAATCTCTGCACACACTTTTAGACACTGGACACTTTTGGATTGTGTGAGGCCCAATGAATATCTGAGCGCTATGTGACAGGCTCGATGGCACAGCTGTGACCAAAGTGACTAGAGGATAAGGGAGATTTTGAATCTCTGCACACACTTTTGGACACTGGACACTTTTGGATTGTGTGAGGCCCACTGATATCTGAGCGCTATGTCACAGGCTCGATGGCACAGCTGTGACCAAAGTGACTAGAGGATAAGGGAGATTTTGAATCTCTGCACACACTTTTAGACACTGGACACTTTTGGATTGTGTGAGGCCCAATGAATATCTGAGCGCTATGTGACAGGCTCGATGGCACAGCTGTGACCAAAGTGACTAGAGGATAAGGGAGATTTTGAATCTCTGCACACACTTTTAGACACTGGACACTTTTGGATTGTGTGAGGCCCAATGAATATCTGAGCGCTATGTGACAGGCTCGATGGCACAGCTGTGACCAAAGTGACTAGAGGATAAGGGAGATTATGAATCTCTGCACACACTTTTGGACACTGGACACTTTTGGATTGTGTGAGGCCCAATGAATATCTGAGCGCTATGTGACAGGCTCGATAGCACAGCTGTGACCAAAGTGACTAGAGGATAAGGGAGATTTTGAATCTGCACACACTTTTGGACACTGGACACTTTTAGATTGTGTGAGGCCCACTGATATCTGAGCACTATGTGACAGGCTCGATGGCACAGCTGTGACCAAAGTGACTAGAGGATAAGGGAGATTTTGAATCTCTGCACACACATTTAGACACTGGACACTTTTGGATTGTGTGAGGCCCAATGAATATCTGAGCGCTATGTGACAGGCTCGATGGCACAGCTGTGACCAAAGTGACTAGAGGATAAGGGAGATTTTGAATCTCTGCACACACTTTTAGACACTGGACACTTTTGGATTGTGTGAGGCCCAATGAATATCTGAGCGCTATGTGACAGCCTCGATGGCACAGCTGTGACCAAAGTGACTAGAGGATAAGGGAGATTTTGAATCTCTGCACACACTTTTGGACACTGGACACTTTTGGATTGTGTGAGGCCCAATGAATATCTGAGCGCTATGTGACAGGCTCGATGGCACAGCTGTGACAAAAGTGACTAGAGGATAAGGGAGATTGGATTGCTTTTAAAAAAGCAGTTTGCGGAGCAGTGGGTAAACAGCAATGCCAGCCTGTCAGGAAGCCTTAAAAGGCAGCCCAACAACCAACACCACTGATACACCACAATATAGCCTCCCCTTGCACTGCACACACAGTGACTGGTGTGTTGTGCAGGCCAAATTGCTAGCAGCAGAAGCAGTTTTTTTTTCTTCTCAGCAGGACAAAAAAAAAAAATTGGGATTGCTTTTAAAAAAGCAGTTTGCGGAGCAGTGGGTAAACAGCAATGCAGGAATGTCAGGAAGCCTTAGAAGGCAGCCCAACAACCAACACCACTGATACACCACTATATAGCCTCCCCTTGCACTGCACACACAGTGACTGGTGTGTTGTGCAGGCCAAATCGCTAGCAGCAGAAGCAGTTTTTTTTGTCTTCTTCCCTGCCTAACGCTCTCCCTACAGAATCAGCAGCAACCTCTCCCTATACTGAGATCGGCAGAAGTAAGATGGCGGTCGGCGTGCACGCCCTTTTATACCCCCTGTGACGCCCACCAAAGCAAGCCAATCACTTGCATGCCCTTCTGAAAGATGGTGGTGACCCCTGCCTATGTCATCACGTTGCCCACAGTGTCCGTGGATCCTGATTGGCTGAAAAAGAGCGCAAAACAAACTTTTGAAACGCGACTTTGGCGCGTAAGTCGCCGACCTCGTTGCCGACCTCATCCTAGGGTCGGGTTTCGTTTCATGAAACCCGACTTTGCCAAAAGTCGGCGACTTTTGAAATTTTTCGACCCGTTTCGCTCAACTCTATTAATTACTATTTGAAGTGTCTAATCTGTTGCTTTGGATATATACATACAACTTACTGCTATTTGGGTGTAATATTCATTACATGATGCTCTCCTTACGTGTTACATATTTTTCAGGCACTGTGCAGCGGTCGCTGATGCGCTATATGGCGATGCTTTGTCTTGGCCTGGGAATTTACTGCACTTTGGGACTGAGAGAAAACCAGGAAAAGTGCGGATTCCGGTCTCCGAGTTTGTAGGGACACTGACGTTCCTGCAGCAGAAACCGGAGGAAGTAGCAGCTGTAAATGCTCTGTACCCAACTAAGGCTTGGAGGCCCCAGCATCGACGTGTGAGAGTTAGAAGGAAAAGGCTACGGCTGCTTGCCATACGAGAAAGTACCAAAAGCGAGTCAACAGGGGGAACTTCATTGAACTCAGCACTGCGAGTACCTCAGATAAGCGCTAGAACGGAGGCCACGCTACCTATCAGCAGAGAGAGAATTTGAAATTGGCTTCAAGGCTGACCAACTCCTTCTCCATCTGTACTCTGGGTCCTGGACGGCACTTACCAAGTACAGGTAAAGGAACTGCACGACTGTGTCTGTCTGTCATCTTTCTCCTGCGCCTGGCGCACGGCTCTGCTACATCCTGCACTGCACACCATCTACCAACTCTTTCATCTGCCCTGTGACTACGGCCCTACCTGTGCAGGGCTTCTACATAGCTGCACCACAACATCTGACCCAGAGAAGCGACACTGCAGCGCTGGTCAATCTAATCAGAAACCACAGGTGGCGTCATGTATCATTCACCTATAAATGTAATTCACCCCTTTGCATGGACGCCCAGGGCCACGGAACGGGTCACCACCACCGTGACACATCCCTGTGAGACACCGGCCCGGTACCGATTAACCCCACTGCCCTGGCTGGCCACCCACACTCCATGTCTGATTCATCTTGGACTTGGGAATTCACGATTTGACTTGATAACCCAGGCATGGTATGATAGAAGGAGCTACATGGACTAATGTGAAGTGTGGCCTGCTGCATCTTTCACTTTTGGTGGGGGTGAAGGACACAAGGAAAGGGGTTCTTCCTGACCAGGAGCCAGCACTTGACGACTCAGTGCTTGCATTTTTTGAAACTTCAGAAGAGGAGGGCATATTTGCTGGAGTCTGTTTCGGCAATGTAAGCCAAAACCAGTTCCTCGTGCTCCGCCTTTAAAAGTGGTTAACCTACTTCCAGAAAAGGTAGCCTTCCTGGTGTTCCGGAGCCAGACCATGACGCAGGCTCAACACCTCCTGCCTTAGCTGCTATTGTGCTTTTGCCACTACCAGCAGATGCATCACCACCATCAGCACCAGCTGGCCCGCCCACTTCCGCGGCCTCTTCCACCAAACTTCACAATTTTGCAGAAAATAGACCCAAAATAACATCAGATATATGGCACTGTATCAGAAGCGTACAGCTCTATTCAGTCAAAGGATAATTGTCAATCTCCCTATATATTCCATCAGTCCCACAAAGACGCTCACAGGCTCAGTATGGATTAGACAAGAATATAAAAATTAGACAAAGTGTACAGTATCATCAGATAGCAGGTATATATAGTATAGTTTAAACATTCTAAATCTCCGTAGATATTTCAGGAGGCACACACAGACACTCTCAGGCTCAGTATTGGATTACAACACAATCTAAAAAGCCGTAAAACGGTAATGGATCTCAAGAGTACAGCTGTACACAGTATAGGTGTCATTGTTGTCAATTTCAGTATTTATTTCCACAGTCAGAAAATAACAAGCAGTAAATGGGTAATGTATCCCAAGCGTAGAGCTGTATACAGTGTTGGGGTAATTTTTAAATGTACATCTAAATTGCAGGAGTAACCCATAGACACACGCTCAGGATGGATCACACCACAATATAACAAGAAGATCCGCAAGAAATAATCACACATGTGGGACAATGTTCCAGGTGTCAATGATACACTTAGTGTGTTGGTTGGAGGAGGACTTCCTGGCAGAAAGGGTACAGTATCACCAGATACCAGGTATATATAGCATAGTTTAAACATTAACAGTGTTCTTCTATATATCAGGAGTAGTGTTTAGCCACCCCACTAGTGTTTTGCTTCGTCGCACAGGAGGCAAGTTCGTCGAATGTTCGTCGAACATTCGAAGAACACCGTCGAACCCCATTGAAAACAATGGCAGGCAAACACAAACACATACAAACACATAGAAAACAATTACAAAACACCTTTAAAGGTGTCCCAAAGCAGACAAAATGCTCAGAAGACAAAAATAATATATAGAAAAGGGCAACTACTTTTAGAAAAGAGGTGGAGGAGTAAAAGGAGGAGGTGGAGGAGACACAGATATAGGCTTGTCATGCCCTTATGAAGTCAAGAAAGGCTGGAATAAAAATGTAAAATACAAACCAAAAAAATAAAAAAAATTCTGAAATCGAACACGATCATATACCGGCGGACTTCCCACCAATAAATTATGCCAACTGCCGATGGGGCGGCGTTATTCCCACGAACCTCCAAACTGCGTCCATGAAGGCAAAGTGTTTGGTTTCCGGGGGCTGTATGATTGCAAAGCTGAACCTTAAAGGAATGTCCAAAAGGGCACCACCAGGAGTGGAGCCTGTGGCTTAATTGGACTCCACCCGGGAAACCACAACCATACAAGCTACAGAAAAGATGGAGAGATTGCAAGCTTTGTCGATTCTGTGTGTGGTGTGGTATGTCCGTTTGTAGTTGTGCTAGCGATTTCTCAGCTTTATTCTGTTAACAACCAAGACTCCGGCATGCCCCCGCGGTACGCGTCAAGCTTACTAGAGGGATACGCAAGGCTCTGGCACGCGAGATCGAGCAATAACAGGTCTATCATGGCCTTACATGTCCGGGGCTGCATGCGCGCTACACTGAAAGGACCAACTTTTGTCGCTTGCAGGTGCTGATAACCTGCTGAACACCGTTAGTGATGGGGATCTGGGATTCCAATTATTCCCCGCGAACGATGATTTCCCAGTAAGTGCAGGTCAACCGCAATTACGGAATTAGGCATAACGGGCATTCCTGACAAAATGAAAAAATGACGTGTCCAAACCACAGGTGCTGTAGCTTGCTTAACAGCTCGGCAGCCGTTCTCAGGCCCAGTATGGATTCGACAACATTGTAGAAAGTTGATAAAGGGTACAGTTTCACCGGATAACACGTATATGTAGCATAGTTTACACATTAAAAACCTATGTCTATAGATCAGGAGGCAGGCTCAGACGGTCTCAGGCCCAGTATGGATTAGACGTGATTGGACAAAGGTGAGAAAGGGTAACGTATCACCGGATTACAGGTATGTATAGCATAGTTTACACATTAAAAACCTATGTCTAAAGATCAGGAGGCAGGCTCAGACGGTCTCAGGCCCAGTATGGATTAGACGTGATTGGACAAAGGTGAGAAAAGGTACATTATCACTGGATAGCAGGTATATATAGCATAGTTTAAACATTTAAAATCTTTGTGTTCTCAGTATGGATTAGACAACAATCTAAAAAGTAGAAAAAAGGAAATGTTTTTGAAACATACACCAGTATACACTTTTGGTGGTATTTTTAAATCTTCATATATATTTCTGTCTCAGTAAGACAGTCCAGCCTCTCCGCAATAGGAAATCAGATGCATACAATTACTGACATAAAGTCTAGTGATTGCAGAAATCTAGGAATTAATAATCACGGGAAAAACTTCCGTCACAATTCTCAGAGGCGATGCTGACCCTCAATTAATTTGTGTGTGGAGACAGCGAAAACATTTTGTGAAGAAAGTGTTGCTGTATCGCAGGACCGTTGATCCCATCAGCGTTACTCATCTCCATCAAATTTTTATCAAAGGGAGAGATGTAAACATGTTGCTCACTGCCTATCATGATCTGTCACGTAACTTTGGAGTGCAAAAGACAGAAACCACAGGCCGTAGGCGATTCTATGGGATTGGCATGAGAGGGCACATTTAAAAATGTGCGCCGGAATGTCACACGTCTGTGAGTAGGAAAACTGTGAAAGCTGATGATAAACCACCACTGCATGTCATTGTGAGTCGACGTCCATAAGAAATGGAAGCCATTGATCACCTGAAGCTAGAGCCCAGCCAGCGGGACAGGGCATAGCTACGTCTTAACCATCATCTATCAGTTCAACAAGTTTGTAGTGGCAGTTCCAGTGAAGGATTTGACAGCCCAGACTACACAGCGGAGGAGCAGGGAGAGGTAAACATTGCAAATGCTGTGGCCCTGCCCTAGCAAGGGGGGAACACTCGTGGGTGTTGGTACTGGCACTGGGCCTCTCATAGTACGGTGGTGTGTCTGACGGCGGGTGTGCACCCCCACCGTCAGAGACACTTGATTGCACTATGAGGGACCCTGTGCCAGTGCCCACGCCCAAGAGTCGGCCTACCCACCTGTCCAGGGCAATGGCACTAGCACGGTTGTGTGCGCTAGGTGGTGACCCCGGCCTTGGGGGGGGAGGCAGCCCAGTTAGGGAGGTTTACAAAATGGCATATGTTGATCTGGGACATTCAGCTGCTGCTAAAGGTAAAATTGGTCAAGTCCGAGGAAGAGGAGGATCAAAGTAAGCCATTTTTCTGGCAACCTATGTGTCATCAGGGTAAGGTGGGACAAAATCCTTGGAAACCCATGCATGGTTCATTTTAATGAAGGTTAGATCATCCACATTTTGGGTCGATAGACGGGTCCTTTATTCTGTCAGGATTGATCCAGCTGCACTGAAGACTCTTTCTGATAGCACACTTGCAGCTGGGCAAGCAAGCTCTTGTAAGGCATATTGTGCCAATTCAGGCCAGGTGTCCAGTTTAGCGACCCAATAGTCACATGGGAATGACCTGTGAGGGAGAACATCGATATGGGACGAGAAGTAGTTTGTAACCATAGTTGACAACTCCTGTCTCCTGTCACTTTCAATTGATGCAGTATTACCAGTCGTGTGAGCGGGACTTGAAAAATCAGTCTACAACATGGTCATGAAACCCCTTTCTCCAACGCCACTTCTGATGTGTGCACCACGAACACCTCTTCCAAGTTGCCCCCGGCCCCTACCGCTCGTGTGAGAACCATCACCGCTGCTGTGTGCTGGGAATGCCTCAACCAACCGGTTTACCAGAGTTGCTTGTTTGCTAGCCAATATTAGGTCAAGGTTCTCTTGTGGCATTATGTTTTGGAATTTGCCTTTATAGCGTGGATCCAGGATGCTGGCCAACCAGTAGTCGTCGTCGTTCATCATTTTGGCAATGCGCGGGTCCCTTTTTAGGATCTGCAAGGCATAATCTGACATGTGGGCCAATGTTCCCGGTGTCAATGATGCAGTGTGAGTGCTGGGTGGAGGAGCACTTTCTGGCAAATCCACATCCCTCCAGTCATGCACAAACCCTGTACCAGACCTTGCCACGCCAACATTTTCTCTTGCCCCACGAGAAGCATCCTCCTCCCCTAAATAATCATCCTCATCATCATCATCCTCCTCCTCTTCCCCTTCTTCCTCCACCTCGTCCTGGAGAGGTCCCAGAGCAGACAATGGCTGACTGTTATCAAGGCTTCCCTCCTCCTCTTCCTCATCTACCTCGGCTGCAGACGCCTGCTCCTTAATGTGTGTCAAAGTTTGCATGAGCAGACGCATAAGTGGGATGCTCATGCTTATGATGGCATCGTCTGCGCTTACCAGCCGTGTGCATTCCTCAAAACACTGAAGGACTTTACAGAGGTCTTTCAGCTTCGACCACTGCACACCTGTCAACTCCATGTCTGCCCTCAAAGTGCCTGCCCGTGTATCCTCCCACAAATGCATTACGGCCTGCCTCTGTTCGCACAGCCACTCAACCATGTGCAGAATGGAGTTCCACCTTGTTGCAACATCGATAATTAGGCGGTGCTTGGGAAGGTGGAGCAATCGCCTCAGCTTCTGCATACGACTGGAGTGTACCGGCGACCGGCGGATGTGCGAGCACAGTCTTCTAACCTTATGGAGCAGGCCTGTTAACTCCGAATAATTATTGAGGAAGCACTGCACCACCAGGTTCAAGATGTGAGCCAAGCAAGGTATGTGTCTGAGTTTTGAAAGGACTATGGCTGCCACAAAATTCCGGCCGTTATCACTAACTACCTTGCCTGCCTCAAGATGTAGACTGCCCAGCCATGACTCAGTTTGTCCCTGAAAGTAGTCGGCCAGTACCTCCGCGGTGTGTCTGTTGCCCAAACACATCATCTGCAACACAGCCTGCTCACGCTTTCCACTAGCTGATCGATAGGGGGACACCTCGTGTGCAACACTGGCAGCTGCGGATGGAGTGCTCGTGTGACTGCGCTCTGTGGATGAGTTTTCGCTTCTGGAGGAGGAGGGTCGAACGCCTACAGCCAACTGTTTCCTATACCGTGGGCTAGGCAGCACTGTCCCACCACCGCTGTCCCCTGTGGACCCTGCATCCACCACATTAACCCAGTGCGCAGTGATGGACACGTAACGGCCCTGGCCATGCCTACTGGACCATGCATCAGTTGTGAGGTGCACCTTTCCCCTCACTGATTGCTTGAGTGCATGGACAATGTGGTCTTTCACATGAAGGTGGAGGGCTGGGATGGCTTTGCAAGAAAAGAAGTGGCGACTGGGTAGGTGATAGTGTGGTACTGCGTAGGCCATGAGTTCGCGGAAAGCTGCGCTTTCAACCAAGCGGTAGGGCATCATCTCTAACGAGATTAGTTTGGCAATGTGGGCATTCAAACCCAGTGTACGCGGATGAGAGGATGAGTACTTTCTTGTCCTACTCATAGTCTCTGGTAAGGTGAGCTGGACTTGAGAGCTGCATATGGTGGAACTAGCGGTGGACATGGTGGACTGAGAGAGGGTTGATGATGGTGATGGAGTTGGTGTTCTTTCTGATGGCCTAGATTCAGTCTTTCGTTGATATAACATTGTGATTCCCTGACTGCTTTGGCCTTGCGACGACACCTCAACATTTGCTGCTGGTGGTGTGCTAACCGGTGGGCTTCCAGTGGGGGAAACAATGTAGCGTTGCTGACTACCTTTGGGAGCAGTTGCACATGTGGTACGTGAGGTTTGGTAGTCCGTCCACGTTTGCAAGTGCATGGTGGTTAAATGTCTAAGCATGCAACTGGTATTCAAATTTCTCAGATTTTTCCCTCGGCTAAAGGTCTTTGCGCTCTTCTTACAGATAACCTTTGCCTGATCATTAGGATTTTGTTCAAAAAAGTGCCACACTGCACTCTTCCTACTATGGAAGACATTTTGAGGCCTTGCACGCTTGTGCTATTTTGACTGTCTGGACAAGCTGTCCTGCAACTCTTTTGGTTTTTGTAACCCGTTTTTGGACTGCTCCAGGCCTGCCAGATAACAGTTGTTGCGATGTCGATGTCTGCTGCGGATGCTCCTCCTCTTCTGAGCTATTGGCAGTGGCACCCTCTTCCCCCAATGGATACCAATCTGGGTCAACAACTGGGTCATCCATCACCTCCTCTTCTATGTCATGTGCACCTTCCTCTGTGTCATCGTGTATGGTGGTACAGTATGCGGGAAGGGGCACCTGAGTTTCATCAGGGTCAGATTCTGGATCAGTACACTGCGAGGACAATGTAGTGCTCTGAGTGAATGTACCAGCAGATAAATCTAGCAGTGACTGTGCATCAGTGCACTCCATGTCAGATTCATCTTGGACTGGGGAATTCACTATTTGACTTGATAACCCAGGCATGGTATGAGAAAAGAGCTCCATGGAGTAATCTGTAGTGTGGCCTGCCGCATCCTTCACTTTTGGTAGGGGTGAAGGACCCAAGGAAAGGTGTTGTTCCTGACCAGGAGCCTCCACTGACAACGCAGTGCTTTTATATTTTGAAACTTCAGAAGAGGAGGCGATAGAGCTAGAGGCTGTGTCAGCAATGTAAGCCAAAACTTGTTCCTGAAGCTCCGGCTTTAAAAGCGGTTTACCTACTCCCATAAAAGGGAGCCTACGAGGCCTTGTGGAGCCAGACAATGACGCCGGCTCACCACCTCCTGCCTTAGGTGCTATTGTGCTTTTGCCACATCCAGCAGAAGCACCACCACCAACACCACCATCAGGACCAGCTGCCAACCCCCGCCCACTTCCACGGCCTCTTCCACCATACTTCTTCATTTTTTTTAAAAAGGTACCCAAAATAACAACAGCTATATGGTACTGTAAAACAAGGTAAAGGGTCTATAGAGTATTGGTGAGAATTTGAATCTCACTGTAGATTGGAGGACGCTGAACTATTGTCTCAGGCCCAGTAGAGATTACACCGCAATGTGACAGGCAGAAATTGGCTGGTGTATGAGAAGACAGAAGCTGTATATAGTATTGGTGAGAATTTGAATCTCACTGTAGATTGGAGGACGCTGAACTATTGTCTCAGGCCCAGTAGAGATTACACCGCAATGTGACAGGCAGAATTTGGCTGGTGTATGAGAAGGCAGAAGCTGTATATAGTATTGGTGAGAATTTGAATCTCACTGTAGATTGGAGGACGCTGAAGTATTGTCTCAGGCCCAGTAGAGATTACACCGCAATGTGACAGGCAGAAATTGGCTGGTGTATGAGAAGACAGAAGCTGTATATAGTATTGGTGAGAATTTGAATCTCACTGTAGATTGGAGGACACTGAACTATTGTCTCAGGCCCAGTAGAGATTACACCGCAATGTGACAGGAAGAAATTGGCTGGTGTATGAGAAGGCAGAAGCTGTATATAGTATTGGTGAGAATTTGAATCTCACTGTAGATTGGAGGACGCTGAACTATTGTCTCAGGCCCAGTAGAGATTACAACGCAATGTGACAGGCAGAAATTGGCTGGTGTATGAGAAGGCAGAAGCTGTATATAGTATTGGTGAGAATTTGAATCTCACTGTAGATTGGAGGACGCTGAACTATTGTCTCAGGCCCAGTAGAGATTACACCGCAATGTGACAGGCAGAAATTGGCTGGTGTATGAGAAGGCAGAAGCTGTATATAGTATTGGTGAGAATTTGAATATCACTGTAGATTGGAGGACGCTGAACTATTGTCTCAGGCCCAGTAGAGATTACACCGCAATGTGACAGGCAGAATTTGGCTGGTGTATGAGAAGGCAGAAGCTGTATATAGTATTGGTGAGAATTTGAATCTCACTATAGATTGGAGGACGCTGAACTATTGTCTCAGGCCCAGTAGAGATTACACCGCAATGTGACAGGCAGAATTTGGCTGGTGTATGAGAAGGCAGAAGCTGTATATAGTATTGGTGAGAATTTGAATCTCACTATAGATTGGAGGACGCTGAACTATTGTCTCAGGCCCAGTAGAGATTACACCGCAATGTGACAGGCAGAAATTGGCTGGTGTATGAGAAGACAGAAGCTGTATATAGTATTGGTGAGAATTTGAATCTCACTGTAGATTGGAGGACGATGAACTATTGTCTCACGCCCAGTAGAGATTACACCGCAATGTGACAGGCAGAATTTGGCTGGTGTATGAGAAGGCAGAAGCTGTATATAGTATTGGTGAGAATTTGAATCTCACTGTAGATTGGAGGACGCTGAACTATTGTCTCAGGCCCAGTAGAGATTACACCGCAATGTGACAGGCAGAAATTGGCTGGTGTATGAGAAGACAGAAGCTGTATATAGTATTGGTGAGAATTTGAATCTCACTGTAGATTGGAGGACGCTGAACTATTGTCTCAGGCCCAGTAGAGATTACACCGCAATGTGACAGGCAGAATTTGGCTGGTGTATGAGAAGGCAGAAGCTGTATATAGTATTGGTGAGAATTTGAATCTCACTGTAGATTGGAGGACACTGAACTATTGTCTCACGCCCAGTAGAGATTACACCGCAATGTGACAGGCAGAAATTGGCTGGTGTATGAGAAGACAGAAGCTGTATATAGTATTGGTGAGAATTTGAAGCTCACTGTAGATTGGAGGACGCTGAACTATTGTCTCAGGCCCAGTACAGATTACACCGCAATGTGACAGGCAGAAATTGCCTAGTGTATGAATAACTACAAGGTGTATAAAGAATTGGGCAGAATTGGAATCTCCCTAGACTGTAGGTCTGTAAGAATGGACAAACTCCTCGGCTTTTTCTTACAGAGTCACACACAGATTGCTTCAATTTGGCCGCTGAACTATTGTCTCTGGCCCAGGACAGATTACACCGCAATGTGACAGGCAGAAATTGCCTAGTATATGACTAACTACAAGGTGTATATAGAATTGGGCAGAATTGGAATCTCCCTAGAGTGTAGGTCTGTAAGAACGGACAAACTCCTCGGCTTTTTCTTACAGAGTCACACACAGCTTCAATTTGGCCGCTGAACTATTGTCTCAGGCCCAGGACAGATTACACCGCATTGTGACAGGCAGAAATTGCCTAGTGTATGACTAACTACAAGGTGTATATAGAATTGGGCAGAATTGGAATCTCCCTAGAGTGTAGGTCTGTAAGAACGGACAAACTCCTCGGCTTTTTCTTACAGAGTCACACACAGCTTCAATTTGGCCGCTGAGCTATTGTCTCTGGCCCAGGACAGATTACACCGCAATGTGACATGCAGAAATTGACTAGTGTATGACTAAATACAAGGTGTATATAGAATTTGGCAGATTTGGAATCTCCCTAGAGTGTAGGTCTGTAAGAACGGACAAACGACTCGGCTTTTCCTTACAGAGTCACACACAGATAGCTTCAATTTGGCCGTGATAACAGCAGGTACACGGTACTGTGTGAGGAGCATACACCGCTGTATGGTGTGTGAAAAAATGAACGCTCAGTAACTCACCAGGACAAAACAATATAATTTGGATTGCTTTGAAAAAAGCAGTTTGCTCAGCAGTATGAAAACAGCAATGCAGCTATCATGGAGCCTTAAAAGGCAGCCTAATAACCAACAGAGCTGATGCACCAAAATATAGCCTCCCCTTGCACTGCACAGTAACTGGTGTGTTGTACAGGCAAAATCGCTAGCAGCAGAAGTAGTTTTTGGTATCTTCTTCCCTGCCTAACACTCTCCCTACAGAATCAGCAGCAGCTCTCCCTATTCTGAGATCAGCATAAGTAACATGGGGCTCGGCGTGCACGCCCTTTTATACCCCCTGTGACGCCACATAAAGCAAGCCAATCACTTGCATGCCCTTCACAAACATGGTGGTAACCGCTGCCTATGTCATCACGTTGCCCACAGTGTCCGTTCTTCCTGATTGGCTGAAAAAGGGCGCAAAAGCATCTTTTGAAACGCGACTTTGGCGCGATGGTCGCCGACCTCGTGGCCGACCTCACGCTAAGGTCGAGTTTCGTTTCATGAAACCCGACTTTGGCGAAAGTCGTCGACTTTTGAATTTTTTTGACCTGTTACGCTCAACTCTAGTAATGCCGCCCACAACCAAGAAGGGTGCGGCATTACTGTGATTGGCAACTGCTGGGTGGGAGAACCGAATAGCGAGGCGAGTAGTGAAATACTCGCTTTGGTTCGAGTACTGCATTACTCGCTGAGTACCGAATACCCACGAATATGCTCGCTCATCCCTACGTGCAACTGTGGCGCCCCTGAGGGTTCAGTTGCCACAGAGGTACTGTACCTCCTCCTGAGGTGTGGTGCCCCACCATCCAGGTAGGTTGGAGGCTCCTAACCACGCTCCAACACTCGCATCCCACACAACACAGTAGTTCAGCAAAGCCACATTGCGGCTCCCTGCTTAGAGTGTAGCAGAGCACCTTTGGTGGCTCCCTGCTTGGAACACTAAACGTGCTGGGAGGCGGGTGGAGTTAGAATACATAAATGATTGGGAAGGTTTAGAATTTCAGTCAGTTCGGAGTCACTCAGAGAGGAGTGAGGAAAGAAGATCCCTGGGAGAGGGATGGAGGAAGGAGGTGCTGCAGCAGATCTCAGTGACCTGGGTCTGCTGGCACAGGAAAGGAAAGAAAGAGAAGGACATTGAACAGAAAGCTGATCTTCTATAAGAAGGAAAGAATAGTACGGAACATAGGAGTAAAAGGGAAAAGAGGACGTGGGTTAGAGGAAGAACCCTGCCTAGAAGTTCTAAGCGCAAGGTCGGGGCCTGGTCCCCGAGGTTGTATGGACACTAATGGTTCTGCAGCAGACACCTGTGGAGTAGTAGGCTGTAAATGCACTACTCCCATCTAAGACTTGGGGGCACAACAGCAACATTGATAGTGAGCCGGGACTCAGGAGTAAGGAGTCCCCGAAGCAGACTACACCTGTCTGCCGTACAAGCATAGTTCTTGGGAACATCTGTCAGGAGGAACTCCAGTATAACTCAGTACTAGGAGATCTTCACACTTAAAGGCGCTATAGAGGAGACATTCAGAAAGGCACATGTTGGCGGAGTGTTGGAAGGGAGCGTCCTACCTTGCCTGGAGGTCGACTGAGTCCCTGACCCGGAGGACACAGCACAGAGGCAGGCACCTGTGTGTACTACAGACTGTGAGTAAAGCTTTGGAACTACAAGCCCTTGTGTCCTCCATTCATTCCTGCACCAACACACCTGGTACCGCTACATCTGGGTACCAGCTTCTACATTGCCTGCGCCTCTCAGCTACCCCTACATCTACACTGCCCTGGGACTACAGCTCCACCTGTGGGGAGCTTCACCATCATGGCTGCAACACACCACCAGTCCCAGAGGATCTGCATGCAGCGTCGGCTTAACATCCCCCTTACCGAACACCACAGGTGGTGTCACGAACTATTCATCCATTCTATTTCATGGTTATTTCACCCCCTTTTTGCCATGGATCCCCAGGGCCATGGACCGGGTCACAGCTTCCTTGACAACTCCCATTGAGAGCAACGGGCCCGGTGCGAGTACCCCGATAGCTATGGTCGGGCGCTCCATTCTGGCATCGCGAACAGGATGATGAGACCCGATGCCATCAGGTTCTGTGTGCCTAAGATTTGTTGGACTTAAAACTTTTGAGACTGTGCAGAAGACCCAATTTGATAGACTGTGAAATGAATACTAAAAATGGCTGACAGCCTGGAGAAGAAGGGCGTGATCATATGGGTGGTCCTAAGAAAAGATCGCAGATTGTCCTGGGCCTCCCCTGTCTAAACTTCTATGCGATAGCAACTTGGCCCACCCCTGAGGGGTTCGTATACTGGCTTGGTATGGAGGAGTTGGAAGAAGACGCCGCCCCCAGAAGGAGGAGCGGAAGCCGGTGGCGGGAAAGGAGCCGAGACAGGAAGGAGAACGCCAGAACGCCATCTTGGAGAGAGATGGGAGGAGGACTGCGGAGTGCAAGGAGGTTATGCTGAATCTCCCTGGCGCCATGGCTGAAGGCTCCAACCCAGTATCTGAGATGAACTGCCAGCAGCTGGAGGACGAAATAGCCCAGCTGACGCGCCACCTGCAACTGAGGCAGGAAGTGCTGTGGACTTTAAAGCTGCAGCACGCCCAGGAAGGGCCTACACCTGCGGTACCCGCACCACCGGTACCCGCCGCTGCTGCACCGGAACTTTTCCAGGCAGACTCTGTGGAGCCTGCGACCGCTGCCTTACCACCGGCAGCATCCATTGTCCCTTCTCTGCCGTTACCACCGGAGGAGTCGTCTGAGGCCTTGGGAGCCGAAGCGGAGTAAGAGGAGCTCCCGTCCGGATCTGACATAGCCGCGCAGGTCCCTCCAGAGACCCCTGCGGACCCGGAGCCGCCATTTGCTCCACCGCTGTCTGCGGTATCCCACCGAACAGCATCCGCTGCTACCATGCCTGTACCGGAGCCAAGACTGCACCACCGGGAAACATCAGGTATGATCGCCGCCCCAGCAACCAGGTTGCCCCGAGTTCCCGTACCCCGCGTGCAACGGGCCGGTACTTCGCATGGGACAAATGGAAGAGCTGTGTTCCCAATTTAAAAGCACTAAGCTGACTGCGATGGGGAAATGGAAGAAGTCCCTGCTGAAAAGAGTAAGGTTGGAGGAAGTGCGTCCCATTCGACATCTTCTGATCTCAGCAGAGGAGTCTGAGCAGCTGATGGGTGTCACTATGCATAACTAACTCTCGTTACCCAGGAGGGTATTTGCACAGTTGTGCTTTGTTTCCTATTATGTTTTAGTTTTGGTTTTCCAGTGTTGTCCTGTTTTGTTGGCAGCCTTCACAACTGAACTGTGGAGATCATGAACGCTGAATGGTCCAGAACTGTTATTGTGCATAGTTTGCACCTCTTTAGGTGCTCTCTCTTGGTTTTACATAGGACTCTCTTCGTAAAAGAAGACCTACCTCGTTATAGGGACATTTCCAGACACGTCGGCTGGACCAGTGTCTACTTTTGCACTTAATGATAATGCTTAATGTTATTTCCTGAATAGAAACAAGAAAGTATTAGTATATGATGAAAATCCTGATGACAGATTTTATGGAAGTATCTTGAGAAAAAGACATAGTGAATGTTTACAGAACTTTGAATAAAGATGTTGAGGATGTGAATATAGAATCGAAAGTACAGGTGACGAACCAGGTATCCACGGTTGTCATCCTACGTCTAGAAGAGACAGTAGAAAGAGGAAAATGTGAAAGATAGCGGAAAGGAGATGTGTTGCTAGCAAATGTGAATTGATATTGAGTTTGCTCATATAGCACTTTAAATTAGGTAGCATAATTTAAAATTTAGACAGTTAATTTGTTTGTAACGTTCAAGAAACCGTGCCTCCTATATTAGGAAGTTTGGTATAAGACATGCTTATTCAGCATTACAAAATTTTGTATGTTCCTGTATTGTTAACTCTGTTTAACTTGCAGCCCGCGGACATGCTGTGTTTAATGGGGGGAGTGTGGCGCCCCTGAGGGTTCAGTTGCCACAGAGGTACTGCACCTCCTCCTGAGGTGTGGTGCCCCACCATCCAGGTAGGTTGGAGGCTCCTAACCACGCTTCAACACTCGCATCCCACACAACACGGTAGTTCAGCAAAGCCACATTGCGGCTCCCTGCTTAGAGTGTAGCAGAGCACCTTTGGTGGCTCCCTGCTTGGAACACTAAACGTGCTGGGAGGCGGGTGGAGTTAGAATACATAAAAGAGTGTCAGGTTTAGAATTTCAGTCAGTTCGGAGTCACTCAGAGAGGAGTGAGGAAAGAAGATCCCTGGGAGAGGGATGGAGGAAGGAGGTGCTGCAGCAGATCTCAGTGACCTGGGTCTGCTGGCACAGGAAAGGAAAGAAAGAGAAGGACATTGAACAGAAAGCTGATCTTCCATAAGAAGGAAAGAATAGTACGGAACATAGGAGTAAAAGAAAACAGAGGACGTGGGTTAGAGGAAGAACCCTGCCTAGAAGTTCTAAGCGCATGGCCGGGGCCCGGTTCCCGAAGTTGTATGGACACTAATGGTTCTGCAGCAGACACCGGTGGAGTAGTAGGCTGTAAATGCACTACTCCCATCTAAGACTTGGGGGCACAACAGCAACATTGATAGTGAGCCGGGACTCAGGAGTAAGGAGTCCCCGAAGCAGGCTACAGCTGTCTGCCGTACAAGTAGAGTTCTTGGGAACATTTGTCAGGAGGAACTCCAGTGTAACTCAGTACTAGGAGATCTTCACACTTAAAGGAGGAGACGTTCAGAAAGGCACATGTTGGCGGAGTGTTGGAAGGGAGCGTCCTACCTTGCCTGGAGGTCGACTGAGTCCCTGACCCGGAGGACACAGCACGGGGGCAGGCACATGTGTGTACTACAGACTGTGAGTAAAGCTTTGGAACTACAAGCCCTGATGTCCTCCATTCATTCCTGCGCCAACACACCTGGTACCGCTACATCTGGGTACCAGCTTCTACACTGCCTGCGCCTCTCAGCTACCCCTACATCTACACTGCCCTGGGACTGCAGCTCCACCTGTGGGGAGCTTCACTATGTTGGCTGCAACACACCACCAGTCCCAGAGGATCTGCATGCAGCGTCGGCTTAACATCCCCCTTGCCGAACACCACAGGTGTCGTCACGAACTATTCATCCATTCTATTTCATGGTACTTTCACCCCCTTTTTGCCATGGAGCCCCAGGGCCACGGACTGGGTCAGAGCTTCCGTGACAACTCCCATTGAGAGCAACGGGCCCGGTGCCGAGTACCCCGATAGCCCTGGTCGGGCGCTCCACAACCTTATATCTTGCACTGTAAATTGTTCTTTTTCCAAACAGACTGATATATGAGCATGTGTTAGGTGTTGTAATCCTAATGATGGCATCAATGTCAAACACTTCTGATTAATTTATGAAGACGACAAGTGTATATTATGATTTATATGCCATCAACTACTAATGAATGAAGTGGACAAGAACAAAACCTATTGAAGAACAGGAAACTTATCACTCATGTTTGAAAGGAATACAAGTATCGATTCCTTTATTGAAGGTGTATAGTCTAAAATATTAAACAGTCTATACATGTCAGCTTCCATGCTTACTCCTTTGTGATTGTTAAGTTAACGCCTTAAAGACGCAGCAATTAAATTTAGGTTTTCCTTTGTCGAATTCTGGAACAAAAAACTTTCTTTCTCTTTTTTTTTTTCTAAATAGTCAAACAAGGGCTTTCTTTTTAAGCGATAGTTTGTAATTTTCAATTATGCTATTTTGAGGTACATAAAGTACCAGTCAAACATTTGGACACACCTGTTTATAAGTGTTTTTTCTTGTTCTTATTGGAATATTTACATTGTAAATTCAGATTGAAGGCAACAAAATCACAAAAGTACACATATGGAAACAAGGAGTTAATAAACACGTGGAAAAAATGGAATGTGTGGTAAACGTTACATTTTTCAAAGTACCCCTTATATTCTGATAAAAGCTTTTTATATCCTTTGTGTTCTCTCAATCATCATTATCAGGTTCTCCCATAGAGTGGCTTTCCAACAGTCTTGAAGTTTCCAGAGGTGCTGAGCACTTGTTGACTGCTTTGCATTCACTTTGCAGTCCAATGTATCCCAAACTATCTCAACTGGATTGAAATTGGGTGATTTTGAAAAGTATGTAATCTGATGTCACATATCCCATAAAAAGCCTGTTTTTCGATTTTGAATAATTATCCTGTTGCAATACCAATGATGGTCCCTGTCACGTAACCACTTCTCAGCACGTGACTTGGGGTTGCGGTGCAAGGGTTAATCTATCTCCTCACTCAGTCCAGCATTTGGGTCGGTGTCAAGGTGGGAATGTGTCACAGCAGCGGTGACCCGGTCCGTGGCCCTGGGCGCCCAATATCAATGGCGGTGATGTTAATGGTGTTATAGTTTATTAGAATAGTTCGTGACGCCACCCATGGTGTTTGGCAAGTAAGATGTTGAGCCAACGCTGCATGCAGATCCGCTGGGACTGATGGTGTGGTGCAGCAAAGATGGTGTAGCTCCCCACAGGTGGAGCTGTAGTCCCAGGGCAGTGTAGGTGCAATGGATGAGGAGAGGCGCAGGATGGTATAGATGCTGGTACGCAGGTGTAGTGGTGCGGGAATAACTGGAGGACACCCGAGTATGCGGTTCCAAAGCTTTACTCACTGTTTGCAGTTCACTCAACTACCTGCCTCCGTACCGTGTTCTCCAGGTCAGGGCTCCAGCCAACCTCCAGGCAGGATAGGATTCTCCCTTTGTTGGAATAATGCATATTGATCTGTATGTATTGCAACAACTACTACTGTACTGTTTTATATATTGTGCATATTGTGAGATTGTTAACAAAGTTCAGTGACAAAAAAAAAAAAACAGACAGGATGCCCCCTCCTCTTCCCTTCTTGTTGTTGTAATGCTCCCATGCTGCACACCATAGCAGATCCAAGACTGATCACATTTCATGCTGTAAGCTGTTCAACCTGGATATGAATAAATCTACATTCTGTGTTGCTGACTCTGGATGTTACGCTGATTAATCCGCTGCTAACACCCTTCCACACTCCGCCAACATGTACCCTACTGAACGACTCCTCCAATGCGCCTTTAGGTGCGAAG
Organism: Dendrobates tinctorius; assembly: GCF_039654945.1. NCBI lineage: Eukaryota > Metazoa > Chordata > Amphibia > Anura > Dendrobatidae > Dendrobates > Dendrobates tinctorius. The sequence continues at coordinate 26,417,882 of NW_027361683.1, forward strand.
CACTCCAGTACTTAGTTACCCTGGAATGCCTCTCTCTAGGTGTTCTTAGTCTTTACTTGCATGACAGACAGCTGTAGCCTGCTTCGGGGACTCCTCACTGCGTTCCGGCTCTCTATTCAGTTGCTGTTGTGTCCCAAGTCTATGATGGGAGCAAGGCGTTAGCGGCTCACTACTCCTCCGGTGTCTGTTGCCGGACATAAAGATCCAATCACCCTCGGGGACTGGGTCCCGGCCTTTGCGCTCTCTGGACTGGAATGGTTCTCTATCTTTCTTCAACCAGCTTCCCACCATCCCTCTATTCTCCTTCGTTCCGATCTGTTCTATCTCTCTTATGGAAGGTTAGGTTATCAATCTTATCAGTCTCTTTCTCTGGTCTTTCTCGTGCCAGCAGACCAGATCACTGGGACCTGTGGCAGCACGTTCTTCAGACACCCATCTTCTCTCTTCTCTCTCCTCTAACCAACTGCCCTCAAATCCTACACCTTCCCTCTCTTTTATATCTAACTCCACCCGCCTCCCCAGCACTTCTCGTGTTACGAAGCTAGGGACCACAAAAGGCACCCTATGACCTTTCTAGCATAAAGCATGGATGGGTCCCTGCTGAACTATCCTGTGTGTGGGGTGCAGGTTTTGACCAAACACACAGGCGATGAGTCCCGGAAATACTCCCTACTGTCTGCCAATCACCAGGATCACATACTCTAAGGCTATGGATTCTTTAGAGCTTACAAGGTTCAAACTTATTAAAGTTTTAAGCTTTAATAGAAAAGTACAGTGCTTACAATAAAATTATATAAAAAGTATGGGAATAAAAAGTGACACACAAATATGCAAAAACAGTGGTAAAATAAAAGTGAGAAACTTACAGAAATATCTAAACTTTGTAGTCTGGCATTCTTCTCCCTGAGGGGAGGATGAATATGGAATGGCTCACACCAGCTTGGCTGTCCCTCAGTCTGTGAACATCTTTCTTTGTGTAAAGGCCTAATTTATAGATTTAACCTGAAGATCAGATTTCTAGACCAGCCTCTCATGTTAATATTCTAATAGCTGGTTTGTGACTGGAACATGGCGACTGTAGCAATGAATACATTATTTTTCTCTGAACACTGTTTGTATAACTTTTCTATCTCATAGTAAATAGATAGTGTCAGGCAATTGGCATCTCCCCATCAATGTCACTAGGAGGTGCAAAATGTTTCCAATTCTGTGTGTGTTCTCCAGAAGGCCCTCTGGGGGGGTTCAGGGAAACTCAAACTCAAATAGGCTTTAGTGGCAGGATCAAAATACATTTAGTGTTGCCAAAGCAAGGAAAATAGTTGTGACAGGGGAGGGGATTGGGGATTATGGGAATGAGGTGTCGGGGGCACAATTTGGGAAATAATAGTCCATTTGAGGGTTTTAAGTTCCTCTCAGCTTATGACATATGGTGATGTATTGGGCGGCAATCTCCACTGTTGATTCCTATTTCCCCAGTAGGAGGCAGAATTTCCTCTCCTCGTCTGTGTATGGGAAGTCCTGGTTGTGAATGGAAAGTCTCTGGAAGTGGGAGGCCCTCACTGCTGAGTATTTGTTTCAGTGAAGTAGGAAGTGTGCCTGGTCCTCCAGTGCCCTCTGCTGGCAGTGCTGGCATAGTCTGTTCTCCCATGGCTTGTATGTCTGTCGGTGCCATCCTGTTTCCACCTCTAGACTGTGGGCACTCAGTGTGTATAGACTCAGGGTCTGCCTGTCTTTGGGGTGTTGTAACCTCTCCAGATATGGGGCCAGAGTATAGTCCCTCTGCAGTGACCGGTAGATAGTGAGTTTCTGGGAGTTCTCTAATTCACTCTGCCAACCCTCTATATATTGCATCTTGCGGCGCTCTGAGATCTTCTTTATTTTGTCTTTTGTCAGGGTGTGTTGCTGACTTTGGCGTGAATGGCTGCTGGGGTTCATGGCTTGCTCTGGGCTTTGGCTCAGTATGGTTTGATGATGGTAGGAGCTGGGGTTGCTGCTCTGTATGCGCGCCTGGTGTGATAGCGCCCTCTTGTTTATAGTTAGCCATAAGGGAAATCGGCCCAACTCTGCCCGGCAGGCTACGTTTGAGGTGCTGCAATATACTTGGCGGAGATATTTGCAGAACTCCAGATGGAAGACTTTGGTTGGGCTGGAATCCCACTTTGTGTTGTCTGGGTAAGTTGCTGGGCCCCAAACCTAGCTACCATACAGCAGTATAGGAGTGATAGTAACATAGTAACATAGTTATTAAGGCTGAAGGAAGACTTTAAGTCCATCTAGTTCAACCCATACCCTATCCTAACCTGCCCTAACATGTTGATCCAGAGGAAGGCAAAAAAAACCCCATGAGGCAAACACAGTAAGCTTCACATTGGGGAAAAAATTCCTTCCCAACTCCACATACGGCAATCAGACTAGCTCCCTGGATCAACACAATATCAAGGAAACTAGTGTATATAACCTGTAATATTATACTTTTCAAGAAAGGCATCCAGGCTATTTTTAAATTTAAGTAGGGAGTCACTCATTACAACATCATATGGCAGAGAGTTCCATAGTCTCACTGCCCTTACAGTAAAGAATCTGCATCTGTGATTATGCTTAAACCTTCTTTCCTCCAGATGTAGAGGATGCCCCATTGTCCCCATCACAGGTGTAAAAAGATAATTAAAAAGGGCTTTGTACTGTCCCCGCATATATTTATACATTTTAATAAGATCACCCCGGAGCCTTCGATTTTCCAAACTAAATAACTCCAAGTGTAATAACCTGTCTTGGTATTGTAGACCCCCCAGTTCCCTAATAACCTTGATCGCTCTTCTCTGCACCCGCTCCCGTTCAGCTATGTCTTTCTTATACACCGGAGACCAAAACTGTACACAGTATTCTAAGTGGGCGCACTAGTGATTTATATAGAGGTAAAATTATTTTCTCCTCATGAGCATCTATGCCTCTTTTAATGCATCCCATTATTTTACTTGCCTTTGCAGCAGCTGCCTGACACTGGCCACTAAATGTAAGTTTGTTGTCCACCCATACACCCAGGTCTTTTTCAGTGACAGTTTTGCCCAGTGTTTTACAATTAAGCACATAATTATACATTTTGTTTGTTCTACCCAAGTGCATGACCTTACATTTATCCCCATTAAAGCTCATTTGCCATTTTTCAGCCCAAGCTTCTAGTTTACATAAATCGTCCTGTAATATAAAATTGTCCTCCTATGTATTGATTACCCTGCAGAGTTTAGTGTCATCTGCAAATATTAAAATTCTACTCTCTATGCCCCCTACAAGATCACTAATAAATATCTTAAAAAGAAGCGGGCCTAATACTGACCCCTGTGGTACCCCACTGCTAACCGTGACCCAGTCTGAGTGTGATCCATTACTCACCACCCTTTATTTCCTAAACCTGAGCCAGCTCTTAACCCATTTACACATATTTTCCCCTATCCCCATTGTTCTCATTTTATGTATCAACCTTTTGTGTGGTACCGTATCAAAAGCTTTTGAAAAGTCCATGTACACCACGTTATTGAACATCTTAAGCCAAACTCTCACTGGTTACTTGAGGTGGTACAGTTATCTTCTGATGGCATAGAAGGTTCTGCATGCTTTTCCTTTCAGGGCCTCTGCCGCTTGCTTGAGGCTCCCATTTTGGTTTAGCTGCAGACCGAGGTAGAAATAGCTGTTGGTCTTCTCCAGTGTGGAACCATTTAATGTGAGGGAGTGAATAGGAGTTTTATTCTGGTTCCTCTTCTGAAACACCATGACTTTGGTCTTCTTTTGGTTGATGGGCAGCGCCCAGGTGGTCCTGAATGTTTCCATCACTGCCTGGCTATCTTGGAGGCCTCTCTCGGTTTGGGAGAGTAGCAGGAGTTCATCTGCGTACAGCAGGAACTTCACCTCTCGGTCGTGCAGACTGAGGCCTGGGGTGGAGGAGGATTCCAGGGCTGCTGCCATTCCATTTATATAGATGTTGAATAGAGTTGGGCTCAGGCTGCAGCCCTGTCTGACCCCATGGACCTGCCAGAAGAAGGCTGTCCTCTTCCCATTCAACTTCACGCTGCAACTGTTCTCAGTGTATGAGCTCTTTATGACGTTGTAGGTTTTGGAAACAGGAAACTGTCTTTTTCTCAGGATAACATAGGTCATGACCTTTGTGAAGAGCTGCAGCCTAGAACAGATGCTAAGTTACTGCTGGTCATACATCCATACATATACATATTTCACTACAGCCCCACTTAAGTGAAATCCAGTTAATATATTTAGGTATATTTTTCTTTTTCTTTAAGGAATGTGTGACATACATTTTTTAAAATGGCCAATAATACCACATACAAGGAACAAATACCATAATACCAGCACCAGATCACATATTCACACCACATAGTGACCAAATAATACCACTTGCAAGGTATAAATACTGCCACACCATGACCAGACCACATATTACCATCATATAGTGACCAAATAATACATTACTGAAAATTAATAAAGAAACTCAATGCTAATATTAACATAAGTGTCATTATACATAGGAGCTCTGCACATAGTATACAGTGTATAGTCTCCGTGTACAAGTAATATAGTGACTCACCAGTGATACACAGGAGCACAATATATAGTGTCAGTCTACAAGTAACACAGTGACTCACCAGTGACATTACACACAGGAGCTTTGTGTATATTGTCAGTGTACAGATAATACAGTGACCACCAGTGACATTATACACAGGAGTTCTGTATATAGTGTCAATATACAGGCAATACAATGATCACCAGTGACATTATACACATGAGCTCTGTATATAGTGTATAGTGTACAGGTAATACAGTGACTCATCAGTGACATTTTACACAGGAGCTCTGTGCATAGTATACAGTATATAGTGTCAGTGTACAAGTAATACAGTGACTCACCAGTGATACACAGGAGCTCAGTATATAAGATCAGTCTACAAGTAATACAGTGATCACCAGTGACATTATGCACAGGAGTTCTGTATATAGTGTCAGTATAAAGGTAATACAGTGACCACCAGTGACATTATACACATGTGCTCTGTATATAGTGTATAGTATACAAGTAATACAATGACTCACCAGTGACATTTTACAAAGGAGCTCTGTACATAGTGTCAGTGTACAGGTAACACGCTGACTCATCTGTGACATCTCTAATTGTGTATATAGCAAATTGGTATGGAGATAAATGTATAATTATATTAAAACTTAGCTTTTAATCTTAAATTAAAAACTGTATATTGCAAATTAAGGTGCCAAAAAAAACAAACATAAAGTGATAGTATCTGTGCAACCGTGCCCATAAAATAAGATTGTATTTGAGACGCCTCCTATTGTCCAAATATGAGCGGATTACAATCCTCTTTAATGTCTAAATATGGCCAGGTATTAATATTACCAAACACTAGCCATAGAACATCTCAGTATATGCACCAAAGCACTTTTCAGAGGTTATCTTAGGTAACTAAATCATTAATCCTATACTCATTTCCAAATTTATGAACAATTATCATTAGAATGCGATTCATAAAAATATAAGATATCTATTTCTCCAAAATCAGATATCTATTGCATTGGCATATTTACAGGTCAGAAAGAACAATATATCGCATCTATGGAGTCCAGTATAGTGTAGTGCCTATATTCCACAAAAATACTGCATATTAAATACTCTCATGATGCATTATTAATATGTCCTTATACTCATCTCATGTGTATTAGTCCTATACACTGATGCCTGTATATGCACTCTTGTGAGAAAGGCCCCCAGTCTTAAAAGAACTTCATGTCTGCATTCATCTGGGCCGCCTTAGTCCAACACCGTTCTCCCAACGCGTTTCATCTAATCAGGACTCATCAGGGGAGTTTATGGAGTTCAAATAGACACATGGCGCGCAAATATCGCCTTCCTTTTATATAGCTGAGCACCAAATTGTATCCTATCCATTTCCGGACGCCGGGTACCTCATTTCCGGTCCCACCATATGTAATGGCCCATCTCCATCTACATGCCCCACTTCCTGGGCTCGGCTTACGGCCATTTACATCACATCCGGTCTCGGAGGTACAGCGTCATCATAGCGCCGTTCACATGACCCATAGTGTCCATGGTAACCCGACGCTGCATATCCTCCATCTGATCGCGCTCTCTACCGCTATCTCCCAATTGTATCAATAGACTTGTTGATCAATCATATTAGAAGCGGCTACATCCAGATTATATATAGGAATTTATTCAGACTTTTTCAATTTGCTGAATACCCTATTAATGGACACTTTGCATGGATTCCATAACCATCTTTTCATTCACATTTAAAATAGATATGGGAAAAGGACGTATCTACAGTATCCCTCACCCAGAGAGAAATAATATGAGGAAATCAGATACGGGGAGTCATATATTCAATTGGTATATTGTTACATATATGGGAGTCAATTAGTAGTCTGATCTAATGTTGCATGCTAGACGGGGACACCACGGATCTTCCTGTTATTAGAAGTATAGAGAGGGTGCTCACTAGGGCTCTCCCTGATAAGCCCTCTCTACCTCTTCCCTACCTCACGCGGAGGTTGGCACCCTAATAACCTGCGCAAGTGGCGCCCCCACTCAACGGCGGCTCTCCCTAATATACCTCACCCTATTGCTCCCTCCCTACAAGAAGGAAGAAAAGGAGAGTATATCGTTTAATCCTTTAGGGTGCATTGTCTGTAGGGTAAATATCCAGAAAGTTTCTCTTTGGAGGATGTATTTATCCCAATCACCTCCTCTCTGATTTCTGGGTACCTTTTCGATACCTATAAAACTAGCCATCTTGAGATCTCCCTTATGAAACTGATTAATATGATTGGCTACTGGGGTATCACGTTTATTGATAGTATCCCTATGATGCTCTCCTACCCTTACCCTAAGCTCTCTCTTTGTTTTGCCAACATATTCTACACCACATCTGCACGTCATCTTATATATAACCCCTACGGATCTGCAGTTAATAAATTGATGTATGGGGTATATTTTTCTTGTGTTATTACTGCAGAATTCGTTGTTTTTTTCAATTGAAGTGCAATATTTGCAGCAACCACATTTAAAGCATCCTTTTAGTTGGGTGCCCAGCCATGTGGCCCTGTCAGCACTTTTTGGGGTAAAATGGCTACGGACCAACCTATCCTTTAAGGAACGGCCTTTCTTGTATGTAATCTGCGGGTGACTAGAGATAACTCTTGTGAGGTCCTGATCCATACATAAAATCGGCCAATGTCGGTCTATTATTTCTTTGATATCCTTGGCTCCATTACAATATTTTGTGATGAATCTTATAGTTCCATCATCATCGGTTTTCTGCCCAGGAGTGAGTAGGTCCTTCCTATCCCTAGCCAGGGATGTCCTATAAGCATTCCTTAGGATCCCATCCGGGTATCCCCGTTCTAAGAAACGGGATCTCAAATCATCGGCTTGCGTCTTATAGGTAACCTGATCCGAACAGTTCCTTCCCATTCGAAGGTACTGCCCCTTAGGGATACCTTTTTTCAAGGGAACTGGATGGTTAGATTCCCATCTCAGAAGTGAATTAGAAGATGTAGGTTTTCTATATGTCTTAGTAAGAAGGCGTCCATTTTCACCCCGTTCAATCAGAACATCCAAAAACGGTACACTACGAGCATTGACCTCACAAGTAAAACTAAGGCCCAGATCATTCTTATTAAGGCCTTTTACAAAGTTACAAAAGCCCTTCTCATCACCCTTCCAGATTATAAAGACATCGTCCATGTAGCGAAGCCACAGGACAATGTTTTCCTCCGCCACTTCTGAGTGCTCTCCAAAGATGGCATTTTCCTCCCACCAGCCCAGGAGCAAATTTGCATAAGATGGTGCACAAGGGCTACCCATCGCGGTGCCCCTGAGCTGGTGGAAGTACTTGCCATCAAATAGAAAAAAGTTCTTTGTTAAACAGAATTCAAGGGCCCTCATCACAAATGAATTGTGTTCCATATATTGTAAACCTCTCGTTCTTAGATAGTAGTCCGTAGCCATTAAACCCTTCTCATGGGGGATCGAAGAGTACAAAGCCTCCACATCGATTGAACCCAATATCATATTGGTGTCCAACTCGATGTTATCCAATTTCAATAAAAGATCAGTGGTGTCCCGTGTGTATGAGCTCAAAGAGACCACAAAGGGTCTCAATATTTTATCAACATATAACCCTAAATTTTGGGTTAGACTCCCGATTCCAGAAACTATAGGCCTTCCTTTTAATGGTACCAGGCCCTTGTGAACCTTTGGCAGGGCATAAAAAGTCGCCACTACCGGGTGTGTAGGAATAAGAAAATCTCGTTCATTTTTATCAATCAATTTTGATTGAAAGGCCCCATCAACCAACATTTTTAGTTCTTTTAAATATATTTCTGTAGGGTTACATTCAAGTGTCTCGTACCCCATGGATTTCTGCAATAGAGAGTAACACAGAGATCTATATTGGGCAACATCCATCACCACTGTGTTACCACCTTTATCCGATGGTTTAATTATCCTGGTGGTATCCCTCTCTAATTCAAGCAGACCATCCATCTCAATTTTGGTAAGATTACGGGGTCTTCGTTTTTGCGATTTTTCTAAGTCCATCAAGTCCCTAGAGACCAAATTAGAGAAAACATCTATGGCACTTATATCATTATTGATTGGTGGCATACGTTTGCTTTTGTTCTTAAAGTCCGTAAAAGGACCTTCGCCATATTCATTGGGGTCCACATCCCCCAGATGATACAAAAACCTGACATCACCCAATAGGTCCTCATCAATACCCAATTCAGTGCAGCTTTTTTTATCTGCGTTTATAAAGTATTTCTTCCATTTAAGTTTACGTATGAACAAATTAAGGTCTTTAATAGCTTCAAAGCATACAAAATCAGAGGTTGGGACAAATGACATACCCTTACTTAACACCGCCATCTGTTCCTTATTTAGGGGTTTTGATGAGATATTAACGATTTGGTTATTCAAATGGGGTTCCGGGTATTGAATCGACTTCTCAGTGGGTAATTTGAGTCTAAAAAATGTTCCCTCTGTGGTGACCCCCGACCTGCCCCTCTACCTCCTCGTATACCCCCTCTGCCTCTAGTTCTCCCCCTATTGTTTTTGAACCTACCCTCGGAGTCGGAATATTCAGCCTCAGAGGATGAAATATCCGTTTCTGGTTGTCTATTTGGTTTAATATTAGCAACCGTATATGCCTTATTATCTCGAAACTCCTGTAGGTCTCTAATAAAATACTTATGTTTTCTTTCTTTAAGATGGTATTGAAATTTTTCAATAGTATTCTGTAAACTATTTTCTTTTATAGAGAATTCCGTTTCTGCTGAAAATTTTTTTGTGACCTCTATTTGCTCTTTAAGACGTTCATTAATGGAAATTAGCATAGATTTTTCCTCATCTAGGAGTATTCTCATTAATCTTAGTGAGCTATCCGTAGCCTCCTTTTCAAGTTTAGCTGACAGCGTTGCGCTTTTATATCTATAACCAAAATTAATAGATATTCTAAGGTGTCTAGGTACTATGCCTGCTTTTATATAATTTTCCAAACTTTGTACCTCCCACCAAGACGTGATTTGCTCTTTATATATTTTGGTGAGTTCCTTAAAAGCTGCACTGAATGATGGAATATATTTTCTCTGCGTGAAAACACCGTCCGAAAAAACGTCCTTAGCCTCATTCATCCATTGATTTGTGTCTATCCCTGTGGATAGGAAACCTGCCATATCCAATAGTCAAATAGTATAAGCGGGGGTCTACTTTACCAATACCGATCAATAATGTATATAGCAAATTGGTATGGAGATAAATGTATAATTATATTAAAACTTAGCTTTTAATCTTAAATTAAAAACTGTATATTGCAAATTAAGGTGCCAAAAAAACAAACAAACATAAAGTGATAGTATCTGTGCAACCGTGCCCATAAAATAAGATTGTATTTGAGACGCCTCCTATTGTCCAAATATGAGCGGATTACAATCCTCTTTAATGTCTAAATATGGCCAGGTATTAATATTACCAAACACTAGCCATAGAACATCTCAGTATATGCACCAAAGCACTTTTCAGAGGTTATCTTAGGTAACTAAATCATTAATCCTATACTCATTTCCAAATTTATGAACAATTATCATTAGAATGCGATTCATAAAAATATAAGATATCTATTTCTCCAAAATCAGATATCTATTGCATTGGCATATTTACAGGTCAGAAAGAACAATATATCGCATCTATGGAGTCCAGTATAGTGTAGTGCCTATATTCCACAAAAATACTGCATATTAAATACTCTCATGATGCATTATTAATATGTCCTTATACTCATCTCATGTGTATTAGTCCTATACACTGATGCCTGTATATGCACTCTTGTGAGAAAGGCCCCCAGTCTTAAAAGAACTTCATGTCTGCATTCATCTGGGCCGCCTTAGTCCAACACCGTTCTCCCAACGCGTTTCATCTAATCAGGACTCATCAGGGGAGTTTATGGAGTTCAAATAGACACATGGCGCGCAAATATCGCCTTCCTTTTATATAGCTGAGCACCACATTGTATCCTATCCATTTCCGGACGCCGGGTACCTAATTTCCGGTCCCACCATATGTAATGGCCCATCTCCATCTACATGCCCCACTTCCTGGGCTCGGCTTACGGCCATTTACATCACATCCGGTCTCGGAGGTACAGCGTCATCATAGCGCCGTTCACATGACCCATAGTGTCCATGGTAACCCGACGCTGCATATCCTCCATCTGATCGCGCTCTCTACCGCTATCTCCCAATTGTATCAATAGACTTGTTGATCAATCATATTAGAAGCGGCTACATCCAGATTATATATAGGAATTTATTCAGACTTTTTCAATTTGCTGAATACCCTATTAATGGACACTTTGCATGGATTCCATAACCATCTTTTCATTCACATTTAAAATAGATATGGGAAAAGGACGTATCTACAGTATCCCTCACCCAGAGAGAAATAATATGAGGAAATCAGATACGGGGAGTCATATATTCAATTGGTATATTGTTACATATATGGGAGTCAATTAGTAGTCTGATCTAATGTTGCATGCTAGACAGGGGACACCACGGATCTTCCTGTTGTTGGAAGTATAGAGAGGGTGCTCACTAGGGCTCTCCCTGATAAGCCCTCTCTACCTCTTCCCTACCTCACGCGGAGGTTGGCACCCTAATAACCTGCGCAAGTGGCGCCCCCACTCAACGGCGGCTCTCCCTAATATACCTCACCCTATTGCTCCCTCCCTACAAGAAGGAAGAAAAGGAGTGTATATCGTTTAATCCTTTAAGGTGCATTGTCTGTAGGGTAAATATCCAGAAAGTTTCTCTTTGGAGGATGTATTTATCCCAATCACCTCCTCTCTGATTTCTGGGTACCTTTTCGATACCTATAAAACTAGCCATCTTGAGATCTCCCTTATGAAACTGATTAATATGATTGGCTACCGGGGTATCACGTTTATTGATAGTATCCCTATGATGCTCTCCTACCCTTACCCTAAGCTCTCTCTTTGTTTTGTCAACATATTCTACACCACATCTGCACGTCATCTTATATATAACCCCTACGGATCTGCAGTTAATAAATTGATGTATGGGGTATATTTTTCTTGTGTTATTACTGCAGAATTCGTTGTTTTTTTCAATTGAAGTGCAATATTTGCAGCAACCACATTTAAAGCATCCTTTTAGTTGGGTGCCCAGCCATGTGGCACTGTCAGCACTTTTTGGGGTAAAATGGCTACGGACCAACCTATCCTTTAAGGAACGGCCTTTCTTGTATGTAATCTGCGGGTGACTAGAGATAACTCTTGTGAGGTCCTGATCCATACATAAAATCGGCCAATGTCGGTCTATTATTTCTTTGATATCCTTGGCTCCATTACAATATTTTGTGATGAATCTTATAGTTCCATCATCATCGGTTTTCTGCCCAGGAGTGAGTAGGTCCTTCCTATCCCTAGCCAGGGATGTCCTATAAGCATTCCTTAGGATCCCATCCGGGTATCCCCGTTCTAAGAAACGGGATCTCAAATCATCGGCTTGCGTCTTATAGGTAACCTGATCCGAACAGTTCCTTCTCATTCGAAGGTACTGCCCCTTAGGGATACCTTTTTTCAAGGGAACTGGATGGTTAGATTCCCATCTCAGAAGTGAATTAGAAGATGTAGGTTTTCTATATGTCTTATTATACTTTTCAAGAAAGGCATCCAGGCTATTTTTAAATTTAAGTAGGGAGTCACTCATTACAACATCATATGGCAGAGAGTTCCATAGTCTCACTGCTCTTACAGTAAAGAATCTGCATCTGTGATTATGCTTAAACCTTCTTTCCTCCAGACGTAGAGGATGCCCCATTGTCCCCATCACAGGTATAAGAGTAAAAAGATCATTAAAAAGGGCTTTGTACTGTCCCCGCATATACAGTGGGGCAAAAAAGTATTTAGTCAGTCAGCAATAGTGCAAGTTCCACCACTTAAAAAGATGAGAGGCGTCTGTAATTTACATCATAGGTAGACCTCAACTATGGGAGACAAACTGAGAAAAAAAAATCCAGAAAATCACATTGTCTGTTTTTTTTTCATTTTATTTGCATATTATGGTGGAAAATAAGTATTTGGTCAGAAACAAGCAATCAAGATTTCTGGCTCTCACAGACCTGTAACTTCTTCTTTAAGAGTCATCTCTTTCCTCCACTCATTACCTGTAGTAATGGCACCTGTTTAAACTTGTTATCAGTATAAAAAGACACCTGTGCACACCCTCAAACAGTCTGACTCCAAACTCCAATATGGTGAAGACCAAACAGCTGTCAAAGGACACCAGAAACAAAATTGTAGCCCTGCACCAGGCTGGGAAGACTGAATCTGCAATAGCCAACCAGCTTGGAGTGAAGAAATCAACTGTGGGAGCAATAATTAGAAAATGGAAGACATACAAGACCACTGATAATCTCCCTCGATCTGGTGCTCCACGCAAAATCCCACCCCGTGGGGTCAGAATGATCACAAGAACGGTGAGCAAAAATCCCAGAACCACGCGGGGGGACCTAGTGAATGAACTGCAGAGAGCTGGGACCAATGTAACAAGGCCTACCATAAGTAACACACTACGCCACCATGGACTCAGATCCTGCAGTGCCAGACGTGTCCCACTGCTAAAGCCTGTACATGTCCGGGCCCGTCTGAAGTTTGCTAGAAAGCATTTGGATGATCCAGAGGAGTTTTGGGAGAATGTCCTATGGTCTGATGAAACCAAACTGGAACTGTTTGGTAGAAACACAACTTGTCGTGTTTGGAGGAAAAAGAATACTGAGTTGCATCCATCAAACACCATACCTACTGTAAAGCATGGTGGTGGAAACATCATGCTTTGGGGCTGTTTCTCTGCAAAGGGGCCAGGACGACTGATCCGGGTACATGAAAGAATGAATGGGGCCATGTATCGTGAGATTTTGAGTGCAAACCTCCTTCCATCAGCAAGGGCATTGAAGATGAAACGTGGCTGGGTCTTTCAACATGACAATGATCCAAAGCACACCACCAGGGCAACGAAGGAGTGGCTTCGTAAGAAGCATTTCAAGGTCCTGGAGTGACCTAGCCAGTCTCCAGATCTCAACCCTATAGAAAACCTTTGGAGGGAGTTGAAAGTCCGTGTTGCCAAGCGAAAAGCCAAAAACATCACTGCTTTGGAGGAGATCTGCATGGAGGAATGGGCCAACATACCAACAACAGTGTGTGGCAACCTTGTGAAGACTTACAGAAAACGTTTGACCTCTGTCATTGCCAACAAAGGATATATCACAAAGTATTGAGATGAAATTTTGTTTCTGACCAAATACTTATTTTCCCCCATAATATGCAAATAAAATGAAAAAAAAACAGACAATGTGATTTTCTGGATTTTTTTTTCTCAGTTTGTCTCCCATAGTTGAGGTCTACCTATGATGTAAATTACAGACGCCTCTCATCTTTTTAAGTGGTGGAACTTGCACTATTGCTGACTGACTAAATACTTTTTTGCCCCACTGTATTTATACATTTTAATAAGATCACCCCGGAGCCTTCGATTTTCCAAACTAAATAACTCCAAGTGTAATAACCTGTCTTGGTATTGTAGACCCCCCAGTTCCCTAATAACCTTGGTCGCTCTTCTCTGCACCCGCTCCCGTTCAGCTATGTCTTTCTTATACACCGGAGACCAAAACTGTACACAGTATTCTAAGTGGGCGCACTAGTGATTTATACAGAGGTAAAATTATTTTCTCCTCATGAGCATCTATGCCTCTTTTAATGCATCCCATTATTTTACTTGCCTTTGCAGCAGCTGCCTGACACTGGCCACTAAATGTAAGTTTGTTGTCCACCCATACACCCAGGTCTTTTTCAGTGACAATTTTGCCCAGTGTTTTACAATTAAGCACATAATTATACATTTTGTTTGTTCTACCCAAGTGCATGACCTTACATTTATCCCCATTAAAGCTCATTTGCCATTTTTCAGCCCAAGCTTCTAGTTTACATAAATCGTCCTGTAATATAAAATTGTCCTCCTATGTATTGATTACCCTGCAGAGTTTAGTGTCATCTGCAAATATTAAAATTCTACTCTCTATGCCCCCTACAAGGTCACTAATAAATATCTTAAAAAGAAGCGGGCCTAATACTGACCCCTGTGGTACCCCACTGCTAACCGTGACCCAGTCAGAGTGTGCTCCATTACTCACCACCCTTTATTTCCTAAACCTGAGCCAGCTCTTAACCCATTTACACATATTTTCCCCTATCCCCATTGTTCTCATTTTATGTATCAACCTTTTGTGTGGTACCGTATCAAAAGCTTTTGAAAAGTCCATGTACACCACGTTATTGAACATCTTAAGCCAAACTCTCACTGGTTACTTGAGGTGGTACAGTTATCTTCTGATGGCATAGAAGGTTCTGCATGCTTTTCCTTTCAGGGCCTCTGCCGCTTGCTTCCTCCTCCCATTCAACTTCACGCTGCAACTGTTCTCAGTGTATGAGCTCTTTATGACGTTGTAGGTTTTGGAAACAGGAAACTGTCTTTTTCTCAGGATAACATAGGTCATGACCTTTGTGAAGAGCTGCAGCCTAGAACAGATGCTAAGTTACTGCTGGTCATACATCCATACATATACATATTTCACTACAGCCCCACTTAAGTGAAATCCAGTTCATATATTTAGGTATATTTTTCTTTTTCTTTAAGGAATGTGTGACATACATTTTTTAAAATGGCCAATAATACCACATACAAGGAACAAATACCATAATACCAGCACCAGATCACATATTCACACCACATAGTGACCAAATAATACCACTTGCAAGGTATAAATACTGCCACACCATGACCAGACCACATATTACCATCATATAGTGACCAAATAATACATTACTGAAAATTAATAAAGAAACTCAATGCTAATATTAACATAAGTGTCATTATACATAGGAGCTCTGCACATAGTATACAGTGTATAGTCTCCGTGTACAAGTAATATAGTGACTCACCAGTGATACACAGGAGCACAATATATAGTGTCAGTCTACAAGTAACACAGTGACTCACCAGTGACATTACACACAGGAGCTTTGTGTATATTGTCAGTGTACAGATAATACAGTGACCACCAGTGACATTATACACAGGAGTTCTGTATATAGTGTCAATATACAGGCAATACAATGATCACCAGTGACATTATACACATGAGCTCTGTATATAGTGTATAGTGTACAGGTAATACAGTAACTCATCAGTGACATTTTACACAGGAGCTCTGTGCATAGTATACAGTATATAGTGTCAGTGTACAAGTAATACAGTGACTCACCAGTGATACACAGGAGCTCAGTATATAGTATCAGTCTACAAGTAATACAGTGATCACCAGTGACATTATGCACAGGAGTTCTGTATATAGTGTCAGTATAAAGGTAATACAGTGATCACCAGTGACATTATACACATGTGCTCTGTATATAGTGTATAGTATACAAGTAATACAATGACTCACCAGTGACATTTTACAAAGGAGCTCTGTACATAGTGTCAGTGTACAGGTAACACGCTGACTCATCTGTGACATCTCTAATTGAAATCCTTCATCTTCGCTTTTCTTCTTCATCCAGCGAAGATCGGCATCACTTTTTCCAGCCAGACCTCTTCTCTGCAGAAAATAACACTCAGTTATCTAGAGCACAACTTCCAGAGTACATTCCCCACTTTTTCCCCAACTTCTACACTAGGCAGCTGAATGCAGACGTGCACACACTATTAAGATATAACTAGTTAATATGCAACCTACCATTCCAAATATAAATTGTAATCCAACACTGTGCCCCTATTAACCATAAATAGCTACTTTCCCCACCCAATAAATATATAAATTAATTAGAACCTGTACTCTCTCCCCCAATTCAATAGCAGTCACACACCTACATCCTCAACGCCTCCACTCTGAACCTCCTGCTCCCGATTCATTATATTTACGTGCCCCATCTCTGCCCCAATTAATCTTGTTGTGTCCTCTCTCTCTGTCACCCCCACCCTCTATTTAATATCAACTGCTCTCTCCCACTCTCATTTTATCATTTAGTCTCCCCCACCCTCTATACAGCATCATTTGCTCTCCCCCTCACTCACTCCCCCACCCTCAATTTATCTTTATTTGCTGCCCAACACTCAAAATTCATCATCATTTCTTGTCACCCACCCTTCTCATTATTGTTTGCTCTCCCACACCTTCAATACATAATCATTTACTCTTCCCCATCCTCAATTCATCATCATTTACTGTCCCCCATCCCAGCCCTCAGTTCATCATTATTTTCTCTCCCCTAACCTCAGTTTATTATAGTTTACTGTTCCCCACCCTCAATTCATTATTTGCTCTCCCCATCCCATACCTTCAATTCATCATTTGCTGTCCCCTATCCCCTACCCTTAATGCATCATTTGCTATCCCCTACCCCCAATTCATTATTATTTGTGCTCCTCCACCCTCAAAACATCTTAATTTACTGTCCTCCATCCCCACACCCTGAATTCATCATCATTTGCCTCCCCACACCATTTATTTCACTTTATTAGATAAAAAAGTTTTTCATACTTACCTCTCTTAGGGTACATTGTCCTTGATCTGAAAATAGCTGCGCTTTGGATGCAGCGTATTTTTGCTGTGTCCAAAAAGCTGTGTTAAATCATGCAGGTAAATACACGTGTGTTCATTGAACAATGCGGATTTACTACACCCATTACATTCTGTTGTGGAATTTGGCATGCTCATAAACCCACACCATGGGTTAATTTACACAACGTCAAGTACTAGCACAGTGGGCATGGAATTTCTATAAATCTCATCCACTGTGCTTGTATCGTATAATTCAGTGTTTTGGAGGCAGCGCAGGTGAGCTACGCCCAAAAGATGCTATTCCAGATTGTGGGCACATACCTTAAAGATCCCCTGTAGCTGAACTTCTGATATATTGGCTCGTGTGCATGCCTGTGCAATGACATCATTGTATAGGCACCAACACCAGAACGTCACAGAAAGGGTTGAGGGAGCTTCCCTGGAGCTGCGCTGTCATTCTGTTTTTAAAGGCTGTGGAGCTTCCCCATCTGTGGACGTTGGGCACTCAGACCATCCTCATGGAGTCGGTTTCTAACCGTTTGTGCAGACACATGCACATTTGTGGCCTGCTGGAGGTCATTTTGCATGGCTCTGGCAGTGCTCCTCCTGTTCTTCCTTGCACAAAGGCAGAGGTAGCGGTCCTGCTGCTGGGTTGTTGCCCTCCTATAGCCCCCTCCACGTCTCCTGGTACTGACCTGTCTCCTGGTAGCACCTCCAGCTTCTGGATACTACGCTGACAGACACAGAAAACCTTCTTGCCTCAGCTCACATTGATGTGCAATCCTGGATGAGCTGCACTACCTGGGCCACTTGTGTGGGTTGTAGAGTCCATCTCATGCTACCACGAGTGTGAAAGCACAACCAACATTCAAAAGTGACCAACACATCAGCCAGAAAGCATTTGTACTGAGATATGGCCTGTGGTCCCCTCCTGTAGTAACACTCCTTTATTGAGGGTGTCTTGATAATTGCCAATAATTTCCATCTGTTGTCTATTCCATTTGCACAATAGCATGTGAAATTGGTTGTCAAACAGTGTTGCTTCCTAAGAGGACAGTTTGATTTCATACAGAGGTAGATAGCAGAATAGCCGATAATTCAATTGTCGGCTTCTGTAAAATCATTACAGAACCCGACAGGATATAAGACATTGTTTACATACAGTAAACCAATGCATATCCGTTAGATTTATATATGTCACTCACAAATAATGTAAGTAGTGTGTGTGTCTAAAATTTTGGAGCTGTAGGTGTTAAATTAAAGGAATAATTCACGGAAAAAACTTGCGTGGGCTCCTGCTCAATTTTCTCTGCCAGAGAGGGCAAGACAGTGACAGGTTGGAGCCTTGTCATGGTCCATTTTCTTCCACTTCCACCAAAGATTTTAAATTTGATTGAGATCCGGACTATTTGCAGGCCATGACTTTGACCTTATGTGTCTTTTTTCAAAGAATGTTTTCACAGTTTTTAAGCTATGCCAGAATGCATTATCATCTTGACAAATGATTTCATCATCCCCAAACATCCTTTCAATTGATGGGATAAGAAAAGTGTCCAAAATATCAACATAAACTTGTGCATTTATTGAAGATGTAATGACAGCCATCTCCCCAGTGCCTTTACCTGACATGCAGCCCCATATCATCAATGGCTGTGGAAATTTGCATGTTCTCTTCAGGCAGTCATCAAATCTCATTGGAACGGCACCAAACAAAAGTTCCAGCATCATCACCTTGACCAATGCAAATTCGCAATTCATCACTGAATATGACTTTCATCCAGTCATCCTCAGTCCACGATTGCTTTTCCTTAGCCCATTGTAACCTTGTTTTTTTTCTGTTTAGGTGTTAATGATGGCTTTCGTTTAGCTTTTCTGTATGTTAATCCCATTTCCATTAGGCGGTTTCTTACAGTTCGGTCACAGACGTTGCCTCTAGTTTCCTCCCATTCATTCCTCATTTGTTTTGCTGTGCATTTCCTGTTTTGTAGACATATTGATTTAAGTTTCTGGTCTTGACGCTTTGATGTCTTCCTTGGTCTACCAGTATGTTTGCCTTTAACAACCTTCCCATGTTGTTTGTATTTGGTCCAGATTTTAGACACAGCTGACTGTGAACAACCAACATCTTTTGCAACATTGCGTGATGATTTACTCTCTTTTAAGAGTTTGATAATCCTCTAGTTTGTTTCAATTGACATCTCTCGTGTTGGAGCCATGATTCATGCCAGTCCACTTGGTGCAACAGCTCTCCAAGGTGTGCTCACTCCTTTTTAGATGCAGACTAATGAGCAGGTCTAATTTGATGCAGGTGTTAGTTTTTGGAATGAAAATTTACAGGGTGATTCCATAATTTTTTCCCTCAGAATTGAGTGATTCCATAATTTTTCCCCTATGCTTGTTTTAAAAAAGTAACCATTACTGACTACCACATTTTTCTTATTGAATTCTTTTAGTGTTTCTTAAAGCCAGAAAGTTGCCATTTGAATTGACTTTAGTTTTGTGCCAAGTCTGTGATCTGCTTTTTTCTACTAAATTAAACAACTGAATGAACATCCTCCAAGGCTGGTGATTCCATAATTTTTGCCAGGGGTTGTATAAATCTAATGGATATGCAATGGTTTATTGTATGTAAACCATGTCTCATATCCTGTCGGGTTCTGTAATGATTTTACAGAAGCTGACAATTGAATTATCGGCTATTCAGCTATCTATATCTCTATTATAATATATATATATATATGTGTGTCAATGACATACAATGATATGCATTGTGTAAATATATATATATATTTACAGTATATACCTATACTATGTGTATACATGTATTTTATCTATTCTAGTTTAACATGTCCGTGTGATTTTACAGTATAGCGCAATGAATTGCCAGCTTTTCTAAAGGACACCGGTGTATATTTCTTGCAAGTCACACGCATGGTCGGTGAGTAATCCGCTTTTTTCTCGCACCCATAGACTTGCATTGGCGAGTCTTGACCGTAATACGGTGCAAATCGCAGCATGCTGTGATTTCCTCCGCACGTATAATACAGGCAAGAAAAAAATGCATGATGGGAGCTGCCCCATAGATTAACATTGGTCCGAGTGCTATGCTCTTTTTTATCGCATAGCACTCATCCGTATTTCTCTCTAGTGTGACTCCGGCCTAACCCTTATAACTTCCTAACAAAAATAATTTGGTTCCAAAATTGTGCTGATGTAAAGTAGACATGTAGGAGATATTATTTATTAACTATTTTGTGTGACATATTTCTCTGTTTTAAGGGCATGAAAATTCAAATTTGGAAAATTGCAAAATTTTCAAAATTTTCGCCAAATTTCCATTTTTTACAAATAAATTCAAGCCATATCAAAGAAATTTTACCACTATCATGAAGTACAATATGTCAGAATAACCGGGACTCATGAAAGTGTTCCAGAATTATTACCTCATAAAGGGACAGTGGTCAGAATTGTAAAAATTGGCCTGGTCATTAACATGCAAACCACCCTTGCGGGTAAAGGGGTTAATAGCCAGTAAAGGCTAAGAATACAGCTGTGAGCTGATATTAATAGCGTGCGAAGCTCCATGGGTATTAGCCCCTTCCCACGCTATAAACATATGCCCCCTGCTGTCAGCTTTCCCTCTACTGGCTATTAAAATTATGGGGGAACCCACGCCATTTTTTTCATTTTTTTCTTTAAAGTTAACAGTTGCTGTCTGATTACAGGCGTTAGGGGCAGGCAGACTAGGAAGCTGGCTGGGTCCCCTTCTGACACAGGGGCACTCAGCCAGCAGCGGACATATCGCCTGTGCAACTGCACCATAGCGGCACAGTATGCAGTCGCTATGGGGCCACTCCATCAAGATTACAGGCGGGAGTGAGAGAGGCCCAGTGTCATACAGCATCGGGCCCCTCTCACTCTTTCATGTATTCAAGTGGATATCCAGAGCCGGGGAGAGAGCGGCGCACACAGTGAAGGAGTTCAAAAAGGGCGCGTGTCATGCAGGGAGAGATGCTGGCCAATGAACACTTTCCCCACCAGAGTGATGAGAGCAGTCACTGGCTGCCATCTCTGTCCTGCATGGCGCGTCCCAATGGTGACTGGTGAGTAGTGTTGAGCATTCCGATACCACAAATATCGGGTATTGGCCGATATTCGCGGTATCGGAATTCCGATACTTTTTGCATATCGAATACCGGAATCGGAAGTTCCCATAATGCTATGAGCCAGTTTGATTTGATTCAGCCAATGACAATCCTCAGAAGTGTGGGCACATCCTGTTAGGCATGTAGGCATGTTAACTAATGGCATGGCTGTGATTGGCTGCTGAAATGATGTCATGATGCACTATAAAAGCCGTCGCCACCGCCATTTAGGGTTCACTCTACTGTGAATTCAGTTAGGGACAGGCTGCTGTTCAAGACTCTGAGGGACAGTTTCTTTTGCGTTGCAGCGCTGTTCACAGCTGTCTGCAAGGTCTGTGTGAGTGCAGCTCACGCTGTGTAGTGTGTCCTGCAGCCATGTCTGTTTGTAGGCCGCTCAGTGTGCGTCACTGCCTCCTACATATTTCTCTTTTATTGCTGCAACTTTTTCATTAATTCTCCTATTAGTGTGCATCCATCCGGATCCATATACATTGGTTGCAAACACTATAGGAGTAGACAGCGGAGCCTTTCTGCAGCCTTTCAGTGCTAGTGCCCAGTTATCTGCACTGTTCATGGCTGTCTGAGAGGTCTCTGTGTGTGAGTGCAGCTCACGCTGTAGTGTGTCCTGCAGCCACGTCTGGTTGTAGGCCGCTCAGCGTGCGTCACTGCCTCATACATATTTTTCTTTTATTGCAGCTCATTTTTCATTAATTCTCCTATTAGTGTGCATCCATCTGTATCCATCTACATTGGTTGGTTGCAAACACTATATAGGAGTAGATAGAGGAGCTTTTTTTCTGGCTTGTGCCCTGCAGCCGCAGCCAGATTAGTATTACCCTATTTTTTGGAGCCTCATCTATTGCATTGTAGGTTACCTTCCTGCATTGTAATAGCTCCAAAAAGTTTGTGATACTATCGCTTTCACATCTTTGGTCACATCCTTTTTGTTTTTTTTTAAAAAACAAACAAAATAAAGTTCACCAAACACTCCACTTGACAGTTGTGTAGGCCACATTAGCTCATATTAAAGTGTAGTCCACACACTTTATAAAATTAGTGTTTCTTATACCTGTTAGTAGCTGTTCAGGAATAAGCACACTAAGCCCCCCTTTATACTTTTCTGCCTATCTTTATCAGTCTACCAAGATGAAGAAGGCAGGGAGTAAGGCATGTGGTCGTGGGCATGGAGTTGCAGCAGGGAGAGGACATGGGGATTCAGCAGGGAGAGGACGTGGGGATTCTGTGCCTGCTGCGGGCACCAGTGAGTCAGCATCCCCCAGTTTTACCAGGCAACAGTCCTTTATGCGCAGCTTTGTAGGACCTCGCCGTACCCCACTGCTGCGGGACGAACAAATTGAAGCCGTTGTCGGATGGATGGCAGCTAACGCATCGACTTCAAAGACTTCCACATCCTCTCAGGGCCAGAGCACTGAAGAGCAACCATCTGTCTCTTCACCACCTGCCAAATTGCCCAGGCAGTCAGAGAGCCCTGTACAGGAGCCATCTCAGTCTCTACTTCTGTTCTCTGAATCTGTTGGCTTGGAAAGAGGGGGCCAGCCAAGCAGCATTCAGGAATGTGAAGAAGAAGGAGTATGCAGTGATGTGCAACTGCTTTGTCCCTCTGAATCTGAAGAGGCGGGTGGGCCAGTGCCTATGGTCAGCACACCTCAGTACGCATCAGATGATGAGACTCAGGTGCCACTTTCTGGTGCGTACGATGCTGGCGAGACTACCCAGGAGAAGCAGGTGTTTGAAGAGGGGAGTGTAGATGATGAGGTCCTTGACCCATCATGGTGTGAGGAACAGGAATGTGGTGGGAGCAGCTTTGAGGAAGAGATTCCCCGAACGGCCAAAACAGGAGGGAGAGGGAGGGGGCAGACTTGGTTGCCTGTAGCCTCCACTTCGACACCCGTTAGGAGCATTCCTCTTCCAAAAGCCAAAACGAGCGCTCCCAAGACTTGCAGTGCGTGGTCCTTTTTTGACACAGTTGCAGACGACATTTGCTTTGTCAAATGCAAGCTGTGTCACCAGAAAGTCAAAAGAGGGAAAAGTGTCAGCAACCTCAATACCACAAATATGTGGAAACATGTGCGGACCAAGCACGTGGTGGAGTTACAAAGACACACTGAAGACGTAGGCCAACCTACAGCACCACCTACCACCTCTTCAGCTCGTGTTGTAGCCTCTTCCTCCAGCTCACACATAGCTGGTTCGGCTTCCTCACAGGATCGCCATGGAAGAACCTCTGGCACTGTTGTCCAGAGACCCAGTGAAAGTCCACCCACAGCACCACGTTCCCGTTCATCCTCACACTCCCAGGCCACTCTACAGCCATCGGTAGCACAGGCATGGGAGAAAAGGCGGCCATACTCGGAAAACCATCCCCGAGCACAGGCTCTGAATGCTGGCATTGCCAAACTACTGGCCCTTGAAATGCTCTCATTCAGGCTGGTGGAGACTGACACCTTCCGGAACTTCATGGCATTGGCAGTTCCACAATACACCGTGCCCAGCCGCTTTTATTTCAGCAGGCAAGCTGTCCCTGCCCTGCAAAAGCATGTGGAGGGAAAAATTAAACATGCGCTACTAAACGCCATCAGTAGCAAGGTCCACCTGACCACCGATGCGTGGACCAGTAACCATGGACTGGGACGATACCTTTCCCTCACTGCCCATTGGGTCAATGTTGTGGAGCCAGGTACAGATCTTGAGAGTGGCGCTGTACGTGTTCTGCCAATTCCAAGGATTGCAGGAATCCAGTCTGTACACATTGACTCCTCCTCATACTCCAGTTCCTCAGAATCAGCGCTGCAGGAGCCTGTTACGACCGATATGAGCACAGCCGTGGCCAAACATCAACAGGCCGTACTGAAATTAATTTCTTTGGGGAATCGAAGCCACACAGTGCAGGAGCTCTGGAATGCCATCAAGCAGGAGAGCGACTTGTGGTTTGTGCCAGCGAATCTCCAGCCAGGCTTGGTAGTGTGTGACAATGGCTGAAATCTGGTGGCAGCTCTGGGCCTAGGCAACCTCACTCACATCCTATGTCTGGCACATGTGCTCAACTTGGTCGTGCAGAGCTTTCTGAGGGACTATCCGGATCTTGATGCACTGCTGCACAAGGTCCACATAGAGTGCGCTCACTCCAGCATGGCAAGATCGCGCATTGCAGCTCTGCAGCGCCGATTACGCCTTCCGGAACATCGCATCATATGTGACCTACCCACCAGGTGGAATTCAACGTTACATATGTTGGAGCGGTTGTGTGAGCAGCAGGCAGCAGTAATGGAGTACCAGCTGCATCAGGTGCAAACAAGTCGCACTGTGCACCGGTCACACTTCAGCACCACTGAGTGGGCCTCTATGAAGGACATCTGCCTCGTTTTGCGTGCCTTCGATGATTCCACGCGGATGGCGAGTGCAGATGATGCACTAGTCAGCATGACTGTCCCCCTTATCTGCCTGCTTCAAAAAACACTGCAAGCACTAAGGGAGGAGGTTTTGGAAGAGGTGGAGGATGAGGAGTCACAAATGCCATCTGCTTCTGGACAGTCTGCGCTACGTGGTTCCTCACAAATGCCTAGGCATGGGACACTTTGTGAGGAGGATGAGGAGGAGTCAATGGAGGACAAAGACATCTCTCCAGAGGAGGGAGGTACACAATGCTCTATTCAGTATGTACAGCGAGGGTGGGGTGATGCAGAGCAGGCAGAGATGATGCCTCAAGCAGGGGACAGCGTTTCTTTGGCAGTTGGGAGTCTGCAGCACATGGTTGATTTCATGCTGCAGTGCCTGAGAAACGACCGCCGCATCGCCCACATTCTTAACATGGCTGATTATTGGGTGTACACTCTCCTAGATCCTCGGGACCTAGTTGTCCTACCGGGACAACTTACAAAGCCTCATAACACCGTTGAACCAGGAGCGTAAAATGCGGGAGTACCAAGAGACACTGGTGCATTCCATCATGTTTTCCATTCCACCTGAGAGCAGTGCTGCTAGCGCTTTACAAAGCAGCTCTGTGCGTCGAGGCAATGGTGGAAGCTCTGTACAAAGAGGGAGCAGAGGCAGCGCCTCAGCACAAGGCAAGACCAGTATGGCCCAAATGTGTTTTGTGTGCCCGCCACAAATGTCTACACCATCACAGACGGCTCCAGTCAGCAGGAGGCAACGTTTCCATCAGATGGTGACAGACTACATGTCTTGCCCTGTCAGTGTAGTCCCAGACGGCTCTTCCTCCTTCAAGTTTTGGGTCTCTAAGCTGATGGTGAGAGCTTAGCCAGTATGCATTGGAGGTGCTGGCTTGCCCTGCTGCTAGTGTATTATCGGAACGCGTCTTTAGTGCTGCAGGTGGTGTACAAACAGACCGCCGCACGCGACTATCCTCCGATAACGTTGACCGGCTTACTTTTCTGAAAATGAACAAGGCCTGGATCTCGCCAGAATTTGCCAGTCCTGTTCCAGAATAAATAATTGGTTGGCAATAGTATCCAGGTCTCCTGTTGTGTTCATGTTTCTACCACCTGAACTGTAATCCTTGGCCTCCAACACCGCCAGTTGTTGCTCAGAAGTGCCATCTAATTTCATCAAGTTTAATATCTGTTGTAGACTACTACTGATTTTAAACGTGCTCCAATTAGGCCTCTGGCTCCACTCTGTCTCCAGTATTTCCCCTGGCCTCCAACACCGCCAGTTGTTGCTCAGAAGTGCCGTCTGCACAGAGAAAAACACATGCTCCAGTGTTAGTGAGGTTCAGTAACGCTAGCTGCTCCCCTGCTGTTTCCGGCAATGTCTACTGCTGCCTCCACATTCACACTACTACTGATTTCAAAAGTGCTTGAATTAGGCCTCTGGCTCCACTCTGTCTCTAATATTTCCCCTGGCCTCCAACACCGCCAGTTGCTGCTCAGAAGTGCCGTCTGCACAATCAACACTTGTTCCTGTGTTACTGGGGTTCAGTAACGTCAGCTGATCCCCTGATGTGTGTCCGGCAATGTCTCCTGCTCTGTCCACATTCCCACTAGTTTGAAATCAGTAGTAGTGTGAATGTGGAGGCAGCAGTAGACATTGCCGGACACACAGCAGGGGAGCAGCTAGCGTTACTGAACCCCACTAACACTGGAGCATGTGTTTTTCTCTGTGCAGATGGCACTTCTGAGCAACAACTGGCGGTGTTGGAGGCCAGGGGAAATACTGGAGACAGAGTGGAGCCAGAGGCCTAATTGGAGCACGTTTAAAATCAGTAGTAGTCTACAACAGATATTAAACTTGATGAAATTAGGCCTCAGCCTACACCCTGATTGACCCTAGGCTCCAACATCGCCAGTTGTTGCTCGGAAGTGCCGTCTGCACAGAGAAAAACACATGCTCCAGTGTTAGTGGGGTTCAGTAATGCCAGCTGCTCCCCTGCTGTGTGTACGGCAAAGTCTCCTGCTCCCTCCACACTCAAACTACATCACATATAAAACTTGCTGCAATTAGGCCTCAGCCTGCTCCATGATTGATCCTGGGCTCCAACATCGCCAGTTGTTGCACGCACGTGCCGTCCACACAGAAAACAACACTAGCTCCTTTGTTAGTGGGGTTCAGTAATGCCAGCTGCTCCCTGCTGTGTGTACGGCAAAGTCTCCTGCTGCCTCCACATTCAAACTACATCCGATCTTACACTTGCTCCAAGTAGGCCTCAGCCTGCTCCATGATTGATCCTGGGCTCCAACATCACCAGTTGTTGCTCGGAAGTGCCGTCCGCACAGAAAACAACACTAGCTCCTGTGTTAGTGGGGTTCAGTAACGCCAGCTGCTTCCCTGCTGTGTGTACGGCAAAGTCTCCTGCTGCCTCCACATTCAAACTACATCCGATTTTCAACTTGCTCCAAGTAGGCCTCAGTCTGCTCCATGATTGACCCTGGGCTCCAACATCGCCAGTTGTTGCTCGGAAGTGCCGTCTGCACAGAGAAAAACACATGCTCCAGTGTTAGTGGGGTTCAGTAATGCCGGCTGTTCCCCTGCTGTGTGTTCGGCAATGTCTACTGCTGCCTCCACATTCACACTACTACTGATTTTTAACCGTGCTCCAATTAGGCCTCTGGCTCCACTGGCAATGTCTCCTGCTCTGTCCACATTCCCACTACTAGTAGTGGGAATGTGGACAGAGCAGGAGACATTGCCGGACACACATCAGGAGATGAACTGATGTTACTGAGCCACAGGAACAAGTGTTGATTGTGCAGATGGCACTTCTGAGCAGCAACTGGCGGTGTTGGAGGACAGGGTAAATACTAGAGACAGTGGAGCCAGAGGCCTAATTGGAGCACGGTTAAAATCAGTAGTAGTCTACAACAGATATAAAACTTGATGAAATTAGGCCTCAGCCTACAACCAGATTGACCCTGGGCTCAAACATCGCCAGTTGCTGCTCAGAAGTGTCTTTGGCATGGGTACTCCCTCCTGCCCAGCCTGGTTCCAGCACGCCTGCTGTTTCCGGGTAGTGTCAACGTCACTTTGCCACCAGTGCGTTGTCTTGTCGTGTTGCGGTCGGGTTAGCCGAGTCTATGGTGCCTGCAGTTTAGGTGCTTCCTATATGGGCTGCGGGTTCTGGTAATAAAGGCTGGTTCCGTCGTGCCAATAGGACAAACACCCCCTGTAAGGACTGTGGGTATCGGTAACTGCGGCCGGCTCGAGGCCTTGCAACTTTGTTTTTCATGGGTACCTTCTGCTACCCATCCGGGTTCCAGTACCATCAGCTGGTCCTCGGCAGTGCCTTTGGCTGAGGTGCCTCCTTCTCGGTATCCGAGTTCCAGCAACGTCTGCTGGTCCTTGGTAGTGCTTTCTAGCATAGGTACCTCCTGCTTAGTAACCGAGTTCCAGCACCGTCAGCTGGTCCTCGGTAGTGCCATTGGCTCTTGTTCCTTCTGCTGCCCCTCCGGGTTCCAGCACCGTCAGCTGGTCCTCGCTAGTTCCATTAGCTCTTGCAGCTTCTGCTACCCATCCGGGTTCCAGCACCGTCAGCTGGTTCTCGGCAGTGTCTTTGGCACGGGTACTCCCTCCTGCCCAGCCTGGTTCCAGCACGCCAGCTGTTTCCGGGAAGTGTCAATGTCACTTTGTAACCAATACGTTGTCCTGTCGTGTTGCGGTCGGGTTAGCCGAGTCTATGGTGCCTGCAGTTTAGGTGCTTCCTATGTGGGCTGCAGGTTCTGGTAATAAAGGCTGGTTCCGTAGTGCCAATAGGACAAGCACCCCCTGTAAGGACTGTGGGTTTTGGTAACTGCGGCTGGCTCGCGGCCTTGCAACTTTGTTTTTCATGGGTACCTTCTGCTACCCATCCGGGTTCCAGTACCGTCAGCTGGTTCTCGGCGGTGCCTTTGGCTGAGGTACCTCCTGCTTAGTAACCGTGTTCCAGCATCGTCAGCTGGTCCTCGGTAGTGCCATTGGCTCTTATTCCTTCTGCTGCCCCTCCGGGTTCCAGCACCGTAAGCTGGTCCTCGCTAGTTCCATTAGCTCTTGCAGCTTCTGCTACCCATCCGGGTTACAGTACTGTCAGCTGGTTCTCGGCAGTGCCTTTGGCTGAGGTGCCTCCTTCTCGGTATCCGAGTTCCAGCAACGTCTGCTGGTCCTTGGTAGTGCTTTCTAGCACAGGTACCTCCTGCTTAGCAAACGGGTTCCAGCACCGTCAGCTGGTCCTCGGTAGTGCCATTGGCTCTTGTTCCTTCTGCTGCCCCTCCGGACTCCAGCACCGTCAGCTGGTCCTCGCTAGTTCCATTTGCTCTAGCAGTTTCTGCTAGCCATCTGGGTTCCAGCACCGTCAGCTGGTTCTCGGCAGTGTCCTTGGCACGGGTACTCCCTCCTGCCCAGCCTGGTTCCAGCAGGCCTGCTGTTTCCGGGAAGTGTCAACGTCACTTTGTCACCAATACGTTGTCCTGTCGTGTTGCGGTCGGGTTAGCCAAGTCTATGGTGCCTGCAGTTTAGGTGCTTCCTATGTGGGCTGCGGGTTCTGGTAATAAAGGCTGGTTCTGTAGTGCCAATAGGACAAGCACCCCCTGTAAGGACTGTGGGTTTCGGTAACTGCGGCCGGCTTGCGGCCTTGCAACTTTGTTTTTCATGGGTACCTTCTTTTACCCATCCGAGTTCCAGTACCGTCAGCTGGTTCTCGGCAGTGCCTTTGGCTGAGGTGCCTCCTTCTCGGTATCCGAGTTCTAGCAACGTCTGCTGGTCCTTGGTAGTGCTTTCTAGCACAGGTACCTCCTGCTTAGTAACCGTGTTCCAGCACCGTCAGCTGGTCCTCGGTAGTGCCATTGGCTCTTGTTCCTTCTGCTGCCCCTCTGGGTTCCAGCACCATAAGCTGGTCCTTGCTAGTTAAATTTGCTCTTGCAGCTTCTGCTACCCATCCGGGTTCCAGCACCGTCAGCTGGTTCCAGGCAGAGTCTTTGGCCTAGGTGCCTCCTTCTCGGTATCTGAGTTCCAGCAACGTCTCCTGCTGGTCCTTAGTAGTGCTTTCTAGCACAGGTACCTCCTTCTTAGTAACCGTGTTCCAGCACCGTAAGCTGGTCCTCGGTAGTGCCATTGGCTCTTGTTCCTTCTGCTGCCCCTCTGGGTTCCAGAACCGTCATCTGGTCCTCGCTAGTTCCATTAGCTCTTGCAGCTTCTGCTACCCATCTGGGTTCCAGTACCATGAGCTGGTTCTCGGCAGTGCCTTTGGCTGAGGTGCCTCCTTCTCGGTATCCGAGTTCCAGCAACGTCTGCTGGTCCTTGGTAGTGCTTTCTAGCACAGGTACCTCCTGCTTAGTAACCAGGTTTCAGCACCATCAGCTGGTCCTCGGTAGTGCCATTGGCTCTTGTTCCTTCTGCTGCCCTTCCGGGTTCCAGCACCGTCAGCTGGTCCTCGCTAGTTCCATTGGCTCTTGCAGCTTTGGCTACCCATCCGGGTTCCAGCACCGTCAGCTGGTTCTTGGCAGTTCCTCAGCCTTCTTGTACCTTCTGCTACATTTCCAAGTTCAAGCTTTTGGAAATGGTTTTTGTTTATTATCACTCTGGATCTCCCTGACGACAACCCTGAAGACGACGACCCTGAAGACCACCCCGAAGAAGACGACGACCACGAAAACGATGACCCTGAAGACGACGACCCGGAACACCACCCCGAAGTAGACCAAAAAGATGACCCTGAAGAAGATGACCAAGAGGACAAAGAACATGAAGACAACCACCAAGATACAGAACAACAAGAGACAGAAGACCAAGAAGCAGAAGACCAAGAAGCTGCAGAACAAAAAGCAGAAGAATATTAAGCATAAGACTAAAAATCAGAGCAAAAGATATTATCTAAAGTATAAGCAGAAGAAGAATAAGCAGTGTATGGGGGTGAGTCCATTCCTCCTCGTGATGCGCCTGGAAAATGCCTGCTGCTGCAGGCCAAACTGAACGCGGACAAATCCTGTTGTAAATCTTTTGTGACAGGCAGTACGGAAGGTGTAATCTTCAAAATTTTATAGATAACAATTACAGGAATGCCTGTCACAAATAAGATTATGATGAAGAAGAAGAATAGGAAGAAGAATAATAGTTGAATAAGAAGAATATGAAGAATGTAAAAAAAGAATAATAGGAAGAAGGTGAAGAAGAAGATGAATAAGGTGAAGAAGTTGATGAAAAAGATGATGCTGCTGCTGAGGATCATAAAGGAGAAAGTGTGGGAGAAGTAAAAAAGAAGGTGAAGAGCATGGAAGTAGTGAAACATACATATCATATATACATACATACTCCGAACGTCTTTAAAAAAAAAATTACCGTATTTTTCGGACCATAAGACGCACCGGATCATAAGGCGCACCCCAATTTTCAGAAGGAAAATAGGGAAAAAAATAATAATGTGTCAAATGGGGGTCCGTCTTACAGTCCGAATTCAGCTTACCTGGGAAGGGATTCGGCACAGGTGGAGGAGTGGTCACAGGGGTCATTCAATGGTCCAGGCTCGTGCGGTGGCGGCAGGTGGGTTGTGCTGGGGCAGTTGGACTGTGGGGTGAGGGTGGCGGCTCTCTGTGCTCCGGTGCAGGGGCGGCGGCTCCGCCGGCATTTCCTCCAAGCGCGGAGGCCCCCGCACATCCCTTGCTGGCCGCCGCCATGTTGCGGTGGCCTTCGGGAACATGGACGCCGGGAAGATGGCCGCCGGTCCGGGACGGCGCATGCGCAGGTTCAGATCTCGTCAGATCTCGGGGGACGAGATCTCGTTGCCGAGATTTGAATCTCGTCCCCCGAGATATCGGGACGAGATCTGAACCTGCGCATGCGCAGTCCCCGGACCGGCGGCCATCTTCCCGGCGACCATGTTCCCGGAGGCCACTGCAACATGGTGGCGGCCAGCAAGGGATGTGCGGGGGCCTCCGGGCTTGGAGGAAATGCCGGCAGAGCCGCCGCCCCTGCATCGGAGCACAGAGAGCCGCTACCCCTGCATCGGAGCACAGCCCGCTGCCACCACCGCACTACACGGCACCCGCACCAGCCTCGGAGGTTAGTACATTGCGACCATAAGACGCACCCCCCACTTTCCCCTAAAATTTTTGGGAAAAAAAGTGCGTCTTATGGTCCGAAAAATACGGTAATTCCTGCTATTCCATTTGATTGGGCTAAACCTCTATGCCTTTAATGTCTCCTCCACCTCCCCCAATACATTCTACATTATTCTTAGTTGTTTTTCTTCATGTAGAATTAACCTACAAGGAAAGAAAGGGTTTTTTTTAATTCCGATATTTCTGTCCCATTGACTTGCATTGGTTTCCGGTATCGGAATCGGCGATACCCGATACTTTTTTGGTATCGGTCCGATCCAATCTGATCTGATATTTCACGATATCGGATGGTATCGCTCAACACTAGATGTCACACATTGCCTAACATTGGTCAGAGTGCAATCCGATTTTTAATCGTATTGCACTCATCCGATTTTCGCACCAGTGAGTATGAGCCCAAAAAGTGACATTTCAGTTGTCAAAATGCAGCCTTTAATTAAGCAAGGATCCTCCAACTATACTTTTTCTGAAATACCAAAGTATTTAAGATAAAAAGACACCTGACTGCAATTGTGCAGCCAGGTTCTTATTAATGCTGACTAGAGATGAGCGACTTTGCCTTTTTTAGGGTCGAGTCGGGTTTCATGAAACCCGACTTTCTCAAAAGTCAAGTCGAACGAAATCGGCCGACTATCGGGAAAAGTTGGAGGTTCGACTGAAACACGAAACCCAATGCAAGTCAATGGGGAAGCAAAGTCGTCAAGTAGAGGAGGACAGTAAACACACCTACAGTGCCAATTTTAATGCCAACAACATCAATTCTTATTACTTAAGCTTGTCAACCTTAATTTACTTTATAATAATAGTTACGCATTGAAAACTGGGGGTTATTTGGCTAAAGTTGTGGGGGGGTAGGGCTGGCTCCAGGTTTTCGTGTGCCCCGGGCGAAAGAGTGTCAGTGGGCCCCTTTAACACATACCACAATTCATGATGCTCCGATACGGCAGAGAAATATTGGTATAGTGCAATGACAAATACTTCACTTCTTACATTACATGACTGATATCTATTTTAAATTCTACAATAGCTCAAAAACCGGACAGTATATTCCTCCATACAGTATTATGGCAACCACACAGTGCGCCATACAGAATAATGAGCCCCATGTATTGCCCCATACAGAATATTTAGTCCCATATAATGTTCCATACAGTATATGATGAGCTCCACAAAATGCTACAGTATATGATGGTCCCCATATAATGTGCCATACAGTATAGGACAGTCCCCATAGACTAGAATGAGCCCCACATATTGCTTCATACAGTATGAGTCACATATAAAGCTCCATACAGTATATGATGGGCCCCATATATTGCTCCATACAGAATGGGCTCCATATAATGCTCCATACAGAATAGGCCCCATATGTGCTGCTTATAATGATCCATACCCTATATGAAGCTCCATAAATAATGAACCCCATATGATGCTCCAGTATATCATGGCCCCCATGGATGATGCTCCATTGTATGATGGGCCTATATAATGCTCCATATATAATGGGCCTCATATGATGCTCTAGTATATGATGAGTCCCATATGATGCTCCAGTATATAATGGGCCCCATGGATGGTGCTCCATTGTATTATGCTCCATATATAATGGGCCCCCATATGATGCTCTAGTATATGATGGGCCCCATATGATGCTCCAGTATATGATGAGCACCATGGATGATGCTCCATTGTATGATGGGTCTATATTATGCTCCATATATAATGGGATCCATATGATGCTCCAGCATATGATGGGCCCCATGGATGATGCTCCAGTGTATGATGGGCCTATAAACTGTGTGCAGAATTATAAGGCAAATTAGTATTTTGATCACATCACCCTTTTCATACATGGTGTCCTACTCCAAGCTGTATAGGCTTGAAAACCAACTGCTAATTATGTATATCAGGTGATTTGCATCTCTGTAATGAGGAGGTGTGCTTAATTATTAGGTAACTTCCTTTCCTTTGGCAAAATAGGTCAGAAGAGAGATTTTATGGACTCTGAAAAGTCAAAAATTGTGAGATGTCTTGCAGAGGGATGCAGCAGTCTTGAAATTGCCAAACTTTTGAAGCGTGATGACTGAACAATCAAGCGTTTCATGGCAAATAGCCAACAGGGTCGCAAGAAGCAAGTTGATAAAAAAGGCTCAAAATAACTGTCCATGAATTGAGGAAAATCAAGCGTGAAGCTGCCAAGATGCCATTTGCCATCAGCTTTGCCATATTTCAGAGCTGCAACATTACTGGAGTATCAAAAAGCCCAAGGTGTGCCATACTCAGGGACATGGCCAAGGTAAGGAAGGCTGGAAAACGACCACCTTTGAACAAGAAACATAAGATAAAATGTCAAGACTGGGCCAAGAAATATGTTAAGACAGTTTTTTGTAAGGTTTTATGGACTGATGAAATGAGAGTGACTCTTGATGGGCCAGATGGATGGGCCCGAGGCTGGATCAGGAAAGGCCAGAGAGCTCCACTCTGATTCAGACACAAGCAAGGTGGAGGTGGGGTACTGGTATGGGCTGGTATCATCAAAGATGAACTTGTGGGACCTTTTCGGGTAGAGGATGGAGTGAAGCTCACTCCCAGACCTACTGCCAGTTTCTGGAAGACACCTTCTTCAACTAGTGGTACAGGAAGAAGTCGGTATCGCTGAAGAAAAACATGATTTTCATGCAGGCCAATGCTCCATCACATGCATCCAAATACTCCACAGCGTGGCTGCCCAGTAAAGGTCTAAAAGAAGAAAAAATAATGACATGACCCCCTTGTTCACCTCATCTGAACCCCATAGAGAACCTGTGGTCCCTCATAAAATGTGAGATCTACAGGGAGTCAAAACATTACACCTCTGGGAACAGTGTCAGGGAGGCTGTGGTGGCTGCTGCACGCAATGTTGATCATAAACAGATCAAGCAACTGACAGAATCTATGGATGGAAGGCTTTTGAGTGTCATCGTAAAGAAAGGTGGCTATGTTGGTCCCTTTTTTTTTGGTTTTGATTGTCAGAAATGTTTACTTCTACATTTTGTGTTGTTATATTGGTTTACCTGGTGAAAATAAACAAGTGAGATGGGTATATATTTGATTTTTATTAAGTTGCCTAATACTGCAATACTGTAATTCTGCACAGTAATAGTTACCTGCACAGTTATCCTCCTAAGATAGCCAAATCTAAAAAAAAACCCACTCCAACTTCCAAAAATATTAAGCTTTGATATTTATGAGTCTTTTCGGTTGATTGAGAACATAGTTGTTCAATAACAAAAAGAATCCTCTCAAATACAACTTGCCTAGTAATAATTATGCAAACAAGTATCAACCTAGGGCCTTGTCAGATCACTCCCCTGTTATGGCGACATTTAATTGGGAAAATGGCGGGAGAGGGGAACGGGCACCATGGTCATTTAACGCATTCTGGTTACCTATTATTCAAGCAGATGCTAGGATCCCTGACTTGCTTTTTTGCTATTAATGAGGGTACAGCCCCCAGGGAAATAATATGGGATGTGTCTAAAGCTTATCTGAGAGGACTGTTGATCTTGGAAATGAATAGAGTTAGAACTAAGTCTAGAGAATATGAGGAACTTTTACAGAAGGAAGCTATCTCTGCAGAATTGCAATATTTGAAAACTCCGTCGGATATACATTTTAACGCATTAAAAGATGTGGAAAAACGATCAGCCCAACATAAGCTTTCAAAAGCTGCAGATAAACGATACTTCCGGCGGCAGGTCTTTTTCGGGGATAGGGAGGGAACTGGACATCTACTAGCTACCCTGATCAAGACTCAATCTGGCCCTGCAATGGTAGCAAAGATAAAAATCAAAAATGGGGAACTAGAAAGAACTTCTTGGGAAATTTTAGCAGCTTTTAGCGAGTTTTTTGTGACATTATATAATTCGCAGGGCGGGTTCTCTGACGAGTTGCTCAGTAGCTTTTTGGGGACTGCTGGTCTGCCTACTCTGTCGGAATCGGAAGCTGTTGGGCTGGAGGCACCAATTAGTCTGGAGGAATTAGAGGAGGCTCTAGATTCTATGGCAGGGAATAAGACACCGGGGTCTGATGGGCTGTCTGTGGAGGTATATAAACAGTACTCAAATATAATGCTTCCACAGCTGTTGAAGGTGTTTGAGGTGGCTAGGGAAGATGGGCACATGCCCCGGGCCTTGAATGAAGCAATCATAGTGGTGATCCCCAAGGCTGATATGGATCCTTGTCTTCCAGAGTCATACAGGCCTATCTCCCTTTTAAACGTTGATGTCAAGATTTTTGCAAAAATTCTGGCGATGCGGCTGTCTAGAGTAATATCTAGTATTATTCATCCAGATCAAACAGGTTTTATGCCAGAGAAATCAACTGCAATTAATATCCGGCGACTGTATCTAAATTTACAGATCCCATCAAAGGGAAAGGAACCTAGGGCTGTTGCATCTTTGGATGCTGCTAAAGCATTTGACAGCGTCGAATGGCCATATCTGTGGGCTATATTAGCCAAAATGGGTTTCCGTAAAAATTTTATTGCCTGGATACAGCTGCTGTATTCGAGTCCAGAGGCCAAAATTAGAATTAATGGGGAGATCTCAAATACAATTAACTTACACAGAGGGACCAGACAGGGGTGCCCCCTGTCTCCCCTATTGTTTGCTCTGGCAATTGAGCCCTTGGCAGTAGTAATTCGGGCGACACCTGAAATTAAGGGGTTTGGGTATAAGTCTTTGCAAGAAAAAATAGCGTTGTATGCTGATGACATGCTCTTGTTTTTGGGAGAGTGGTCGTCTTCTCTGAGGGTGGCAATGGAAGTCTTTGGATCCTTTGCAGTGATCTCTGGTTTATGTATTAACTGGGAGAAATCTTCAATTACGCCGGTGGGAGATGCTCCCGAGAACTCCTTGGAATTGGCCGGACGATTAAATGTAGTCAAAGAGTTTAAATACTTGGGAATTCATATTGGGTATAATATACAAGATTTTGAGCATTTAAATATTACCCCGCTACTTGCTAAATTTCATCAAAAAATAAAGGACTAGTGCAAGTTACCACTGAGTATGGTAGGAAGGGCAAACCTGGTGAAAATGGTTCTCATGCCACAAGCTTTGTATGTTCTCCACAATGCGCCCATTTGGATTCCTGGTCGAATCTTTTATCAGATAAACAGAATACGTAGAGAGCTTATCTAAAAGAGGAGTGTTCCTAGAATTCGGTTGGAGGTTTTGCGTACATCTAAAGAACTGGGGGGATTAGTGGTTCCTGTTTCTGTATTACCTTGCAATGCAGTTGCAGCATTTCAGAGGATGGGAGGAGGAGGATTCCCTCATGCGAAGTTCCTCGGCATGTATGCTTACATGCGTAGTGGGAAAGGACTTACTGGTGCAGGCGCTAGACTCAGGGCCGTTCCGTCAGGGTCAAGCTATCAATAGTCAAGAGTCCGATAATGAAGTGCATGGATAAGGTATGGAACACGGCCAAAGAAATATTGGGTATACAGGGAGTCACGGCGCATTCCCTGATCTGGAGAAACTTGACATGTACAGAGCTAAATAAATTAGAGGGTTTTGAGCTATAGGAGAGGAGAGGGCTTAAACTAGTATCACAGCTTTATTCAGAAGGGGAGTTTCAATCCTCAAACAGACATTTTCCATCCCTAATAAAAGATTTGTTCAATATCTCCAGCTGAGACATGCTTGTGAAGCACACAGCGACTCGCTCCACTAGGTAATCCAGCTAAAACTCTGCTGTTGGATAGAGTAGTGATGGGAGGAGGATCAATAGATATTATATCCATGATATATGCAACTTTGTTGGAAAAGAGAGTGGCAAGTTTGGAGACACTGAAAAATAAGTGACAAGTTGATGTAAGTGATTTAACAGATGATGAATGGGAGGATGCATTACAAGAAGTCACGAAAGTCTCGGTTAGCGAGGCGCAGAGAGTGTCGCATCTTTATTTGCTTCATCGAGTTTATCTACCCCTGTACAGCTGTTGAAAATGGGCTATGCTAGAGAGGCAGATTGTTGGAAATGTGGAACGCCCAATGCGGATCTGATACACATGACCTGAAACTATCCTCGGTTACGTAGGTTTTGGGGAGGTGTTAATGATTTACTTAATACTGTCTATCAATGTCAAATGGTATTAGACCCCAAAATGGCTCTTCTGGGGCGGGTGGAGACTTTGCCGCTTCAGAGGAGCACCAGCTGGCAGTCTCACGAATATTCTATCAAGCTCGTAAAAGGGTGGCGGCTCACTGGAAGGGATCTTCTGTACCCACAATCATGGAAGTTACCGATGCAGTTAATACTAATATAGATATGGAAAAATGTGTATCAAAAGAGAACAACTAAGAAATGGGAAGATATGTGGGCACCTTGGTTGGACACACCTGGGTTGGCGCCTCCTAGATTAACATGGATGATAGCATTGAGGAGGATATAACCCAAAAATTGTAGCTGTGAGAGATCAAATGCATCGGGAGAGACGAGAGGTGTTTTTTCGGGTGAGGGTAGGGGGTGCGTTGGGAGGGATTTTTATGGGATTCTATTGTGTTTATGTAATACACTATTTGGGAAATATCCTGTATATGACTACCTGTTTTTTCAATTTTTGAAAATGTTTAATAAAAAAATTACCTGATATAAAAAAATACTTATGCAAACAGTGTATAATGCTCCATATATAATGGGCCCCATTTATAATGCGCAGGTGTATGATGGGCCCCATGGATGATGCTCCAGTGTATGATGGGCCCCATTTATAATGCTCCATATAATGGGCCCCATATGATGTCCAGTGTATAATGGGCCCTATCTATGATGCTCAAGTGTATGATGGGCCCCATATATTGCTCCAGTGTATAATGCGCCCCATATATTGCTCCAAACATTAAAAAAATGAAGTACCTCTCCTCGCTGGGCACTGCTCTACTCTAGACTCCTCAGCGTCGCCATCTTCCAGCTCTGCACTTGGACTGTTCAGGCAGAGGGCGTACAGAAGTGACATCATCGCGCTCTCTGATCTGAATGTCACTGTCAGGAAACGCGGAAGAAGTCACAGCGGTGGAGCAGAGAGAGGTAAGTATTGCAAGTGCTGGTGCCCTGAGTAAGCAGGGGAGGCCCACTCGTGGGCGACAGCAGGGGCACAGGGCACCTCAAAGCATGACGGTGTCTATGACGGCGAGTGGGCCCCGGCACTGTCAAAGACTTTTGCGTACTGTGAGGGGCCCTGTGCCAGTGCCATCGCCGATGAGTGGGCCCCCCACCTGCTCAGGGCCCTGGCACTTGCCCGGGTGCTGACACCAACCCTGGGGGCTACAGGCCAGTTAGGGAGGTGGAAAAACTGGCATATGTTGAGGTGTAGGCTGGACGTTCAGCAGCTGCAAATGGAGGAATTGCAGAAGTCGGAGGAAGAGGAGGACAAAGTGAGCCATTTTGCTGGCAACCTATGTGTCATCAAGGGAAGGTGGTACAAAATCCTTTGAAACCCAGGCATGGTTCATTTTAATGAAGGTGAGATCACCAACATTTTGGTTCGAGACCCAGGTCCTTCTTTCTGTCAGGATTGATCCAGCAGCACTGAAGACTCTTTCTGATAGCACACTACCAGCAGGGCAAGCGAGCTCCTGTAAGGTATATTGTGCCAATTCAGCCAAGGTGTCCAGTTTAGAGGCCCAGTAGTGAAAGGGGAATGAACGGTGAGGGAGAACATCAATAGGGGAGGAAAGGTAATTTTGAACCATAGTTGACAACTGCTATCTCCTGTCTGTTGCAATCGATTCAGTATGAACAGTCGTGTGAGCGGTCCTAGAGAAATCAGTCCACAACATGGTCATGAAACCCCTGTCTCCAATGCCAGTTCGGCTGTGTGCACCACGAACACCTCTTCCATTTGGCTCAGTATGGCTCATGGTAGAACCTGCACCGCTGCTGTGTGCTGGGAATTCCTGTAACAAATGGTTTACCAGAGTTGCTTTTTTGTTCGCCAATATTAGCTCTGGGTTCTCCTGTGGCATGATGTTCTGTAATTTGCCTTTATAGCGTGGATCGAGGATGCTGGCCAACCAGTAGTCATCATTATTCATAATTTTGACAATGCGGGGGTCCGCAAGAGATGATCACACATGTGGGCCAATGTTTCAGGTGTCAATGATGCACTGACAGTGGTGGGTTTAGGAGCACTTTCTGCCAAATCCACATCCCTCCAGTCACGCACAAACCCTGTACCTGACCTTGGCAAGCCAACATTTTCTCTTGCCCCCCGAGAAGCATCCTCCTCCCCAAAATAGTCATCCCCCTCATCCTCCTCCTCTTCTTCCTCCACCTCATCCAGGACAGTTCCCTGAGCAGACAATGGCTGACTGTCATCAAGGCTTCCCTCCTCCTCTTCCTCCTCCGCTGCAGACGCCTGATCCTTAATGTGCGTCAAAGTTTGCATGAGCAGACGCATAAGTGGTATGCTCACGGTTATGATGGCGTCGTCTGCGATTACCAGCCGTGTGCATTCCTCAAAACACTGAAGGACTTTACAGAGGTCTTTCAGCTTTGACCACTGCACACCCGACAACTCCATGTCTGCCCTCAAACTGCCTGCCCGTGTATCCTCCCACAAATGCATTACAGCCTGCCTCTGTTCGCACAGCCTCTCAACCATGTGCATGGTGGAGTTCCACCTTGTTGCAACGTCTATGATTAGGCGGTGCTTGGGGAAGTGAAGCGATCGCTGCAGCCTCTGCATATGACTGGAGTCTACGTGCGAGCAACGGATGTGCGAGCACAGTCTTCGCTCCTTATGGAGCAGGGCTGTTAACTCCGGATAATAATTTAGGAAGCACTGCACCACCAGGTTCAAGGTGTGAGCCAGGCAAGGTATGTGTCTGAGTTTTGCAAGGGCTATAGCCGCCACAAAATTACGGCCGTTATCACTGACTACCTTGCCTGGCTCAAGATCTAGACTGCCCGGCCATGACTCTCGCTGCAAGTAGTCAGCCAGTACCTCCACGGTGTGTCTGTTGTCACCCAAAAACATCATCTTTAAAACAGCCTGCTGACGCTTACAACTAGCTGTTCGATAGTAGGAGACCTCGTGTGCAACACTGGCAGCTGCGGATGGAGTGCTCGTGCGATTGCGCTCTGTCGACGAGCTTTCACTTCTGGAGGAGGGTCGAACGCCTACAGCCAACTGTGTTAGGGCTGGCAAAATGCACCAAATTATAAATAATAGTAGGTGCGTTCGCAGCCCGGGGTCCACCGTGCAGAGGTGGTACACTGCTGCTAGGTAATGGCGGAAGAATAG
This sequence comes from Dendrobates tinctorius, assembly GCF_039654945.1. Lineage (NCBI taxonomy): Eukaryota > Metazoa > Chordata > Amphibia > Anura > Dendrobatidae > Dendrobates > Dendrobates tinctorius. The sequence continues at coordinate 26,459,120 of NW_027361683.1, forward strand.
AGCAGCGTGAAAACAGTCACACGTGGGTTACGTCACCCAGTGTGAACAGGAGCGAACTCTGTTGACTCACAGAACCGCACAACCGCTGAACGCAAATACCGGAGCCTGTTTAGCTCACAGAGCCCAGCCAAAAAGCGCACAGAAAGCGGCCACAGAACTCTACCCCAAGGACACGGGGTTAGAGTTCCTCTAGGCCCTCTGAGCGCACGGCAGCGACGCGAACACCGCTATAGACGCTGGCTGCGGAGTGTGGCGCACGTGCACTGAGGCGTGCTGAGTCACTGTTGGGGACTAATGCCTGATTCCGGCTCTGTCCTACCTACACCTAAGCCTTGGCGCTAACAGGCTAGGCTGCACAACACATGTGTACCAAAGGTAGGGGTTTCATAATGAGTCAGTCACCAGAGACATTCATACGTGCATACACCACTCACTCCTCATAGACTGAAAACACAGAGTATCCTATCAGCCATGCGAACCTTTTATAGCCGCGAGCATCCGGGACCTTCCTGGCTTCTCGGATGGGCCAATCCGAACAGGAGCAGGACCTCAGCACGTGACCTTCGATCTCCAATGGGAGATCACTCCACGGGCATGCTCAGTGGCCCGACATGAGGACTTATTCCCTGGAGAATCTCCCTGCTGAGCAGCTTGCATTGCCATAGCTATTCCAGAGGTGGCAGTAGCAAGCAAACCCACGGAGGTGGTCTGGGCAGAGCGCCGGGACAGACGAGTCCGCCAAGCAACCTCCTTCGCGGCCGGAGAGGAACGGGAGACAGCTGGAAGCAAGGCTCGGGATTCCCGCTGTGCAGCGACAGGAACCCGACGCCTAACAAACTGTTTCCTATACCGTGGGCTATGCAGCACTGTCCCACCGTCGCTGTCCCCTGTGGACCCTGCATCCACCACATTAACCCAGTGCGCAGTGATGGACACGTAACGGCCCTGGCCATGCCTACTGGCCCATGCATCTGTTGTGAGGTGCACCTTTCCACTCACTGATTGTTTGAGTGCATGGACAATGCGGTCTTTCACATGCAGGTGGAGGGCAGGGATGGCTTTTCTAGAAAAGAAGTGCCAACTGGGTAGGTCATAGTGTGGGACAGCGTAGGCCATGAGCTCTCGGAATGCTTCGCTCTCTAATGAGATCAGTTTGGAAATGTAGGCGTTCAAAGCCAGTGTACACGGATGAGAGGATGAGAACTTTCTTGTCCTACTCAGAGTGTCTGGTATGGTGAGCTGGACTTGAGAGCTGCATATGGGGGAACTAGCGGTGGACCTGATGGACTGACAGGGGGGTGGTGATGGCCTAGATTCAGTCTTTCGTTGCAAAAACATTGATTCCCTGACTGCTTTGGCCATGCGACGACACCTCAACATTTCTTGCTGCTGGTATGCTTACCGGTGGGGGAAGCGAAGGAGCGTTGCTGGCTACCTTCAGTCAGAGCAGGTGCACATGTGTTACCTGAGGTTTTGTAGTCCATCCACGCTTGCAAGTGCATGGTGGTTAAATGTCTAAGCATGCAACTGGTATTCAAATTTCGGAGATTTTTCCCTCGGCTAAAGGTCCTTCCGCACTTCTTACAGATCACCTTTGCCTCATCAATAGGATTTTGGTCAAAAAAGTGCCACACTGCACTCTTCCTACTATGTTATAAATTTTCAGGGCTTGCACGCTGTGCTAATTTGACCGTCTGGCCAAGCTGTCCTGCAACTCTTTTTGTTTTTTTGCCACGTTTTTGGACATCTACGGGCCTGCCAGATAACCGCTGCTGCAATGACGATGCCTGCTGTGGATCCTTCTCCTCTTCTGACCTATTGCCAGCGGCACCCTCTTCCCCTAATGGATGCCAATCCGGGTCAACAACTGGGTCATCCATCACCTCCTCTTCAATTTCATCTGCACCTTCCGCTGTGTCACCGTGTAAGGTGGTATAGTATGTGGGAAGGGGCACCTGAGTTTCATCAGGGTCAGATTCTGGCTCAGTAGACTGCGAGGGCAATGTAGTGCTCTGGGTCAATGTACCAGCAGAATCATCTAGCAGTGGCTGTGCATCGGAGCACTCCATGTCAGATTCATCTTGGACTGGGGTATTCAGGATTTGACTTGATAACCCAAGCATGGTATGTGAAAAGAGCTCCATGGAGTAATCAGAAGTGTGGCCTGCTGCATCCTTCACTTTTGGTGGGGGTGAAGGACACATGGAAAGGTGTTGTTCCTGACCAGAAGCCTGCACTGACGACTCAGTGCTTGCAGTTTTTGAAACTTCAGAAGAGGAGGCGATAGAGCTGGAGGCTGTTTCGGCAATGTAAGCCAAAACCTGTTCCTGATGCTCCGGCTTTAAAAGTGGTTTACCTACTACCAGAGAAGGGAACCTTACAGGCCTTCTTGAGCTAGACGATGACGCTGGCTCATCATCTCCTTCCTTAGCTGCTATTGTGCTTTTGGCATAACCAGCAGATGTACCACCACCACCATCAGTACCAGCTGCCCCCCGCAGCCTCTTCCACCATACTTCCTCATGTTTGGGAAAATGTACCAAAAATACCAGCAGATATATGGTACTATATGAGGACCGTACAGCTGTACAAGGTGTAGTGAAAAATTTAAATCTCCGTATATATTTCCTTAGTCTCAGACGCTCTCCCAGTATGTATTTGACCATAATCCAACCAGCAGATATATGGCACTATATGAGGAGCGTACCGCTGTATAAGGTGTAGTGAAAAATGTAAATCTCTGTATATATTTCCTTAGTCACAGACGCTCTCCCAGTATGTATTTGACCGTAATCCAAACAGCAGATATTCGGTACTGTATCAGAAGCGGACAGCTCTATACGGTGTATGGAAAATGTAAATCTATGTATATTTATTTGGGAGTCACACACACACGCTGTCTCAGTATGGATTTGACTGTAATCCAAACAGCAGATATACTGTACTGTATCAGAAGCGGACAGCTCTCTACGGTGTATGGAAAAATGTAAATCTATGTATATTTATTTCCGGAGTCACACACACACACGCTGTCTCAGTATGGATTTGACCGTAATCCAAACAGCAGATATACGGTACTGTATCAGAAGCAGACAGCTCTATACGGTGTATGGAAAAATGTAAATCTATGTATATTTATTTCCGGAGTCACACACAGACGCTGTCTCAGTATGGATTTGACCGTATTCCAAACAGCAGATATACGGTACTGTATCAGAAGCGGACAGCTCTATACGGTGTATGCATGGAAAAATGTAAATCTCCGTCTATTTTTTTCCGGAGTCACACACAGATGCTGTCATTATGGATTTGACCGTAATCCAAACAGCAGATATATGGTACTGTATCAGAAGCGGACAGCTCTATACGGTGTATGGAAAAATGTAAATCTATGTATATTTATTTCTGGAGTCACACACACATGCTGTCTCAGTATGGATTTGACCGTAATCCAAACAGCAGATATACGGTACTGTATTAGAAGCAGACAGCTCTATATGGTGTATGTATGGAAAAATGTAAATCTCCGTCTATTTTTTTCCAGAGTCACACACAGACGCTGTCTCAGTATGGATTTGACCGTAATCCAAACAGCAGATATACGGTACTGTATCAGAAGCGGACAGCTCTATACGGTGTATGTATGGAAAAATATAAATCTCCGTCTATTTTTTTCCGGAGTCACACACAGCATGTATTTGTCCTTGATACCAGCCGGTAGTGTGTGAGGAGCGTACAACCTAAATACGGTGTGGGAAAAAATGAACGCTCGGTAACTGTTCAGAAAAAAAGAATAAAAGTAGGAGTACTGTGTAAAAAGTAGTCTGCACAGCAGTGTGCACACAGCAATGCAGCTATCAGGTAGCCTAATAAGGCAGCCTAATAACCAGCGCTGCTGCACACAAAAAAGTCCTCCCATCACTGCACGCTAACTTTACATCACAATTGCTATCAGCACAAGCACAGAATGTTTTTCTTCCCCGCCTATCTGTTTTCTTTCCTGCCTAACACTCTCCCTATTGAGAAACAGCGGCCGCCAGCAACCTCTCCCTATGCTAAGATCGGCAGAAGTAAAATGGCGGTCGGCGGTCAGGGCTTTTATAGCCACTGTGACGCCACACAAAGCAAGCCAATCACTGCAATGCCCTTCTCTAAGATGGTGGTGGCCACTTCCCATGTCATCGCGTTGCCCACAGTGTGCGTCCTTGCTCATTGGCAGAGAAAAGGCGGCTGAAAGCATTATGGGAAACGCGACTTTGGCGCTCGGGTCGGCGACCACATGGCTGATCTCACGCTATGGTCGGGTTTCGCTTGGCGAAACCCGACTTTAGCGAAAGTCGGCGGCTTTTGAATTTGACAACCCATTTCGCTCAACTCTAATGCTGACTGATGCTGATGCATTTTCTTAGGCTGAGGCCACATTCACACGTTCAATATTTGGTCAATATTTTACCTCAGTATTTGTAAGCCAAAACCAGGAGTGGGTGATAAAACCAGAAGTGGTTATGTGTTTCTATTACATTTTTCCTCCAATTGTTCCTCTCTTGACTCTGACTTACAAATACTGATGTAAAATACTTGTGGCGCCCCTGAGGCTCAGTCGCCACAGAGGTACTGCACCTTCTCCTAAGGTGTGGTGCCCCACCATCCAGATAAGTTGGGAGCTCCTGACCACGCTCCAACAGTTGCACCCCACACAATAGAGTAGTTCAGCATAACCACATTGCGGCTCCTTGCTTAGAGAGAAGCAGAGCACCTATGGTGGTACACTGCTTGGAACACTAAACGTGCTGGGAGGCGGGTGGAGTTTAGGATACATAAAAGAGCGGGATGGTTAAGGATTACAGTTCAGTCAGACGGAGGAGTCGGAGGGAGGAAGTCTCTCAGAGAGGAGTGAGGAAAGGAGATCCCTGGAAGAAGGGATGGAGGAAGGAGTGCTGCAGCTGCCTCAGTGAACTGAGCCAGCTGGCACGGGAAAGGAAAGGAAAAAAGGAGAAAGACGTAGAACTAAACCTGAGCTTCCATAGAAGGGAAAGACAAGTACAGAACGTAGGAGTAAAAGGGAACACAGAGGACATGGGTTAGAGGAAGAACCCTGCCTAGAAGTTCTAAGCGCAAGGCTGGGGCCCGGTCCCCGAGGTTGTATGAACGCTAATGGTTCTGCAGCAGACACCGGTGGAGTAGTGGGGTGTAAATGCACTACTCCCATCTAAGACTTGGGGGCACAACAGCAACACGGATAGAGAGCCGGGACTTAGGAGTAGAGAGTCCCCGAAGCAGGCTACAGCTGTCTGCCGTACAAGTAGAGTTCTTGGGAACATCTGTCAGGAGGAACTCCAGTGTAACACAGTACTAGGAGATCTTCACATTTAAAGGCGCTCTAGAGGAGACGTTCAGAAAAGGAACATAAGTTGGCAGAGTGTGGAAGGGAGCTTTCCATCTTGCCTGGAGGTTGAAGGAGTCCCTGACCCGGAGGACACGGCACAGAAGCGGGCACTACAGACTGTGAGTAAAGCTTTGGAACTACATGCCATGGTGTCCTCCATTCCTTCCTGCGTCCGTCCGCCTGGCACTGCTACATCCCCTGCACCGGACACTACACCATCTAAGTGTACCCACATCTACACTGCCCTGGGACAACAGCCCTGCCTGTGGAGGGCTATACCATCACTGCTGCACCACACCATCTGTCCCGGAGGATCTGTCTGCAGAGTTGGCTTAACACCTCCCTTGCCGAACACCACAGGTGGTGTCACGAGCTATTCACCATTAACATATCGCCATTACTTTGGCGCCCAGGGCCATGGTCCGGGTCACCGCTGCTGTGACACATCTCACCGATACCGGCCCGGTACCGAGTACCCCGCAGCCCTGGGAGGGCGACCCATACTGACCAAATACTTAACTTGTGAATGTGATCTGTCAGTAAGGATTAAAGGGAACCTGTCACCAGAAATAACGCTGTTACCCTGCAGATACGCACAGTGTTATGATGCTGTCTGGCACCTGCTCGCAGCTGAATGCAGCTGGAGAAAAATGATCTTTAATCTCCCCACCAGCATTCGGTGTTCAGTCATAGAGGCGGAGGTGCCGTCAGTTCAGTCTCCGCTCTGAGTATACAGAACGGTCGAGCAGCTGCTGTAACCACACCCCTGTCCCTGACTGACAGACGGCCTCAATGCAGATCCAGTGTCAGTCAGGGCCAGGGGCGCGGCTACAGAGGCCGTTCTGTATACTCAGAGCGGTGACTGAACAGTTATGGCACTACCTCTATGACTGAACACCGTCTGATGGCAGGGAGAATTAAAGATCATTTTCTCACCGCTGGGTTCGGTTACGTCCAGGTTCCTGGCTGCATCATAATGCTGTTAACCCGCAGATTAACCGTATATCTGCAGGTTAACAGTGTTATTCCTGATGACAGGTTCCCTTTAATATCTGAAATGAGTTAACAGAATTAATCATGATGTTTTGTATGTATTTCTTTTTTTTACAGCTGGACTCCTTTTGTAACCCAAAGGGTTTTTTCCATAAACATTTATTATTTAACCATGTGGTAAAGGATAAAAGTATGATAGGTGGTGATCCAGTTGGGAGGACACCCCACCAGTCACATCAGATGACAGGGGACCACTTTGTGAATGGAGCAACACTATGCATGCAAAACTAGCAATTAATTCACTGTTTATAGAACTGCTGGTAATTACAGAGCTTGCTATCTCTGTCACTTGAATATTTACATGAAAGAGGATGGTGCCTCTGGAATGAGTAGCCCTGACATCTATTACATGGTTGCCTATTTATTACATTGGGTTCAGTCTACCACTTTTACTAATGTGTGGACAGCTGCAACTCATTGACATTTTATTCAAGTAAATGAGAGATAAACAGCAGTGCGCGACTGATGCAAAATCAGATATCATCGGAATGTTGGAAGCTGGGTCTCAGAACCCCAATAATCTAATATTGATAGGTCCTAAGTCATTAGTATGTAAGTCCAATACAACCCCTTTAAATTTGTACTTAACGTGTGCTCTGAGTATCATATAAGACAAGCAGGTGTTCAGGCAGGCAGAGTTAATATTTTAGCAGTTAAATTATTCAGAGCTGTATTCTTCTTAAATAGGAGACGTAGAACAGGTAGCACTTGCTAACAATGGCTGCAGAGAAGAGAGGACGCACATCAAGGCCAGCACAATATACTTTAGCGGAGAACAGGAACAAGGCCGAAAGTCCAAGTCTTATTGTGCTCCCTTATCGGCATACAACTGTTATGCCTTGTCTAAGCACCATGGAACAACGCTTACCTAACCATCAGAGAAAACCTTCATGCCATAATAGTGACAATTACAGGTCAGCAATGAAGGGAAATTATTCATGTGCCTGCTTTACTATATTGGTACTTTCTTATTCCTCTTTTCATTAATATTCTCTTTCACTAATGTTTACTACGGTACTTCTACTAGTTTGCAGCATCATAGTACTGTACTACAAAACTGGAATAAGGCATTTAGAGATAACATTTTAATTGTCCAAAATGCAAGGCAATGTGGTTACATGAGTATTCTGGTTTTAGCAAATAAATGTTATTTATTGTATAATGAAAATGATGTTATTTTCCAATATACAGTAAATGACCCTCTGCTTGTGGTCGATTAGCAGCAGCCTTCAATGTATTTGTCGGTAGACAACATATGTTGCAGTCATGGGATGGACTTACATACAAGCTGTCATTGATGTTCGATGGGCAATACAGAGTATTTAGAAATGGGATATGTAAACTTTTGATCAGGGTCATTTGGATGTTTTGGGTTGTCATTATGATTTAAAAAGAGTAAACACCGTAGTTTGACAATAAATGGCTTCACCCAACCACTAACCATGAGGGGAGAAAAAGGTTTGGCGTTATCATTCATATTCTCTGAAAAAAGGCCAAGAAAGCAAAAATTCTGCCGGGGTATGTAAACTTTAGAGCACAACTGTATATATGAAGGACGGCTTAAAATATTTGGATCAGAACTATGCCTCGTAACAAATTGAATTCTTGTGTGACAATCCATGATATTACGGAAGAGTGCACGGCAGTAAACAAAGTGCTTATGGTGCTGTGCTATGGATCTATTTGTGTTCTTCTGTACAGGGTTTTTGCAAGTAGATTTGCTGTGCACATGAAAGTATTTTAATTTTCATTAGAATTTATTAAAGCTCAAAATACATAAAGTTAACCAAGCATTGCCTTTCATTATTATCTCAAAAGGAAATTGCGTGCAGTTCAAAAGTAAAAGATTTCTCAAAATATAAACCATTTTCCATGAAGAATTCTCATGTACAAAATATAGTTCTAGGTGTCTATGTGACAAAGTCTACAATAGCTATAAAATTGGTGCGGGTGCATATAATTAATATAATAAACTTTATATAGACCTAACATTTTTCTTTTTCTTCCTATGATCGTGCTTTAGGTGTAATTCAGGCGTTTTAAGCTTGGATAGAAGGACTCATATGCAACGTTCTTCATTGACAGAATTGCGCAGAATTACATCTTCATCTGTGAATAGTCGCAACGTTTCAAGTGCACCTAGAGGACTTGTTACTTACTTGCAGCTGTGCAGGCCAATTATTCCTAGAGAAAGAGCAAATTCATCTGGACTCAGGTCACATAACCAATATATTCACAGGTCTAGTGTTGATGATACCTTAAAGGACATTAACCTAAACCCAGGTCTGGCTGTATATGGTGTCCCACTTGCTCAGGTACAACCATGTTCACAAAATGTTCCACAGAGAGTGGAGAAAGTACAAATCCATGTCTACCTACCCTATGAGCAGCATAAGTCTGCAGAAGAAGTCAGCTCCAAGTTTAACTCAATGAGCCTTCAAGAGTGCAAAAGCCCAGAAGATGACAAGATGGCTATCATGCAAGACTTGGCATAGAATATTATGACATATGATTAGTTTAACAAACCAGGAATGTTGGCACTATGAGTTAGTGAATGAGATGTTACACTTATCTTACGATACATATGTTGATTGTAACGTTTTCAACAAAAATAAGGATGGGAAATTTGTGCATCAAACAATATTTGCATATTAGCATTTTGTGCTCAATATTTTATGCAAATATAATTGCATGACTACTGGTCAATATGCAAAAAAAAGTTTAGGATTTTAGTTTATTTATCTGAAGGGTGTATTCCCATAAATGTATTGGACTCACAGTCTTTTTGTTGGGGTACTGATGCTCCAAACTGTCAGTGGAGAGATGGCTTGAAATTCTGCACTGAAAGACTAGCTGCAGGGGGAAAATGAACTTTAATCCTCTAATAGCCGCCTGGATATCAGTCAGATACCTCTCACACAGCCAAACCAGATCTCACACTTTGCATGACGAGGGGCAGTACCCCAAAACACGGTGTCTGCAAATTGAGATTCTGGTTTGGCTTTTTTCCTAAGTCATGTGACAAGGTTCATTAAAGGGTCAATTACTACTTCCAATAAGTGGCACTAGAGTTCTAGTCTTTCTTCCTCTCTACAAGATTGAGCGCAAAACAGGACCAGACAAAAAAAAACCATTCTTTTAATTCAGTGAAGGCACAGATTGCCTTATGCTTCTAACTAGCAAATCTGCCCCCTTCTTGGTAAAGTCTGTTGGTGCTTTGGTAATCTTGTAAACATTTTACTTTAAGGCTATGTGCACACACTAGCGTTTTTAAACGCTCAGGAAAAGGATCCCCTTTCCAGAAATCGTGCGTCTTTTTCCGCGCGATTTTTGACGCGATTTTGACGCGTTTTTGACGCGTTTTTTGACACGCGATTTCTGGGATCATTGGGGATGGCTAAAAACACTCAGCAATGCGGAAATTAATGAGCATGCTGCGTTTTTAGCCGCTAAGCGATTCCTGAGCGGTTAAAAACGCATGCATTGGCACAGAAAGCCAAAAACGCATGCTAATTAATTTGATGCATCTTTTAAGCGTTTCTGCAGCGTCTGAACCGGCTCAAACGCTGCGGAAAGCTTAAAAAAACGCATCGTGTGCACACAGCCTAAAGGGAATCTGTCACCTATTTTTTTTTGAGTATTAGCTGCCGGCACCGCCATCAGGGGCTTATCTACAGCATTCTGTAATGCTGTAGATAAGCCCCCGATGTAACCTGAAAGATAAGAAAAATGAGTTATATTATACACACCCAGGGGCGGTCCGGGTCCAGTTTTGGTCCGATGGGTGTCGTGGTCTGGTCCGGCGCCTCCCATCTTCTAACGGTGACGTCCTCTTCTTTGCTTCCAGTCGTGGCTCCTGCGCAGGTGCCCTGCTCTGTCCTGTTGCGGGCAGAACAGAGTACTGCAGTGCGCAGGCGCCGTACCTCTCTGACCTTTCCCATGGGAGTGGAGAGCAGTGAATATTCATTCTCTTTAATAGAAGGCACATGTAATCGCCCTGCTGTTACAGGAAGCTGGTACCTGCGGCTAACAGTGTGCCTGCTATTAACCCCTTTCCGACATCGGGCATATATTAACACCGATGTCGGACTCCCTCCCTTTGATGTGGGCTCCGGCGGTGAGATGTCCTGGGACAAGTCAGCTGTTTTGAACAGCTGACATGTGCCCGCAATAGCCACTTATGAAATCATGATCCACCCACGGCTATTAACTAGTTAAATGCAGCTGACAGCAGCATTTAAAAGGTGCTTCCGGCAATCGCACCGGAAATACGCACACGGATGACCCGTGTCACATGATCGTGGGTCACCGGAGTGTCGGCATGACCACCTGAGGTCTCCTGGAGACCACTATGGTTGTCAATGCCGGATTGCTGTGAGCGCCACCCAGTGGTTGGCACTCATAGCAAGTTAGCAATTCTACTACATAGAGGCGATCTGACTATCGGGGTATGGCAACTTCAAGTCTCCTATGAAGACTATTGAAGCATGCCAAAAGTAAAAAAAAGTGTTCAAAAATATTTAAAAAATAAAAAAATATAAAAGTTCAAATCACCCCACTTTAGCCCCATTCAATATAAAACAATACAAATAAAATCAATCATAAACATATTTGGTATTGTCACGTTCAGAATCGCCCAATCTATCAATAAAAAAGGAATAACCTGATCGCTAAAAGGCGTGGCAAGAAAAAAAGTAAAAATGCCAGAATTAAGTTTTTTGGTCGCCTCGACATTGCATTAAAATGGAATAAGGGGCGATCAAAAGATTGTATCTGCACAAAAATGGTATCAATAAAAACATCAGCCCGGTATGCAAAAAATAATCCCTCACCAAACCCGAGATCACAAAAAATGGAGACGCTACAGGTCTTAGAAAATGGCGGCGCAATTTTTTTTTCTTAGCAAAGGTTGGAATTTTTTTTCACCACTTAGATAAAAAAGAACCTAGACATGTTTGGTGTCTATGAACTCATAACAACCTGGAGAATCATAATGGCAGGTCAGTTTTAGCATTTAGTGAACCTATCAAAAAAGCCAAACAAAAAACAAGTGTGCGATTGCACTTTTTTTTAGCAATTTCACCGCACTTGGAATTTTTTCCCCCGTTTTCTAGTACAAGATATTCTAAAACCAATGGAATTGTTCAAAAGTACAACTCGTCCTGCAAAAAATAAGCCCACACATGGACATATTGATGGAAAAATAAAAAAGTTATGGCTCTGGGAATGAGGGGAGCAAAAACGAAAATGCAAAACCGAAAAAAGCTCCGGGGGTTAAGGGGTTAAAGAAGATGAATATTCACTGCTCTCCACTCCCATAGTCCCGGGCGTGAGGAGCAGTGAGTATTCCAGCAGATGACCTCGGCGTTTAAACAGCACAGGTATACCAGAATGGGGATGAGAGGGCCATGTATACCAGGATGGGGATGAGGGGGCCATGTATACAAGGATGGGGATGTGGGGGCCATGTATACCAGGATGGGGATGAGGGGGCCATGTATACAAGGATGGGGATGTGGGGGCCATGTATACCAGGAAAAGGATGAGGGGGCCATGTATACCAGCATGGGAATGAGGGGGCCATGTATACCAGGATGGGTATGAGGGGGCCATGTATACAAGGATGGGGATGAGGGGGCCATGTATACAAGGATGGGGATGTGGGGGCCATGTATACCAGGAAAAGGATGAGGGGGCCATGTATACCAGCATGGGAATGAGGGGGCCATGTATACCAGGATGGGTATGAGGGGGCCATGTATACAAGGATGGGGATGAGGGGGCCATGTATACAAGGATGGGGATGTGGGGGCCATGTATACCAGGAAAAGGATGAGGGGGCCATGTATACCAGCATGGGAATGAGGGGGCCATGTATACCAGGATGGGGATGAGGGGGCCATGAATACCAGGATGGGGATGAGGGGGCCACGTATACCAGGATGGGGATGAGGGGGCCATGTATACAAGGATGGGGATGAGGGAGCCATGTATATCAGGATAAGAATGAGGGGGCCATGTATACCAGCATGGTGATGAGGGGGCCATGTATACCAGCACGGCTTAGTACAGAATTTGGAGACATTACCCCTATAACAGTGTCAGCAGCAGATCTACCCCCCCTTGCTAATTCAATGTATTTAGGAAATTATTTGACATTTCCTTTTGCTCAAAGCAGTTTCAGAAATTCATTTTTTTGTGATTATCAGATAATTACTATAAGGCCGGAATCACACTACCGTAGAATACGGCCGAGTGCTCTGCTATAAAACATTGCATATCACTTGGCCCAGTGTTACTCTATGGGCCAGCTCGCATCTGCGATTATTTTCTCATATCGAATCGGCATGAGAGAACAATTGCAACATGCTGCAATTGGCACCGAGACTCGGCCGAGTCTTGGCTCACTTGCACCAATATAAGTCTATGTGGTGCGAATGACACAATGCACAGCACTTGGATGTCATCCAAGTGCGGAGCGATATACACCAACAGCAGGGAAGATGGAGAAATTACTTTCCCCGCCTCCTCTGCAGTAGTGCTCCGATCCTCTCTGGGTGAGAGGCTCGGAGCACAGTAGCATGACACTCGGCTCCCGCTCGCTTCCGATGCTGTACACTATTCTGACTCCAGCCTAATTCTGATTTTTTTGTCACATACTATACTACATTTTTAGAATAGCACATCTCTTTTGTATATCGTAATTTAGCCGCATAATAATAATTTAGAAAGTATATCTGTTCAGTTGAAGGGCAATGGAATTTAAAAAAATTAAGGTAGAAAGTATGCAGCTATAAACATCTTTAACCCCATCATCCCTTATTTAATACTGGCTCACCATAGCAGGCCCCTGCCTGGCCAGTGATATGTGTGCAAAAATATCACATGCAGAGGATATGGAGTAGTTTTCAACCCCCATATGTAGGGTCAGTAAAGGATCATTTGTCCCCTAAATAATTTCTGCATTGATACGGCATAATCACAAGCAACACGATAATAAAGCCCACATGGTATTGATAATGTACTAGGTGCCCACAAATAATGAAAGACTGTTGATATCACCAAATATAAATGAAATAATATGATTTTATATAACAACCGTATGGCAATATAGTCATTAGTTATTGAACCTGTCTTACGTCCAGGTTTTGAGCATTTTATTGGTACATTTCCAGTGCCATTTCTTTTTAAGACATTGTGTCTGCGAATTTGCGTATAGTGTGTTCAATGAAATGGCGTAGGATAGCGCAGTATGCGCATGCGCTGACTCCAGCGCCATTTTATTGAAGTAATGTCCAGGAGTACAGCAGCCACTCTGTATTCTCAGAGTGATGACTGACCGGCGCCGCACCAAATGCTCTCCCATCCTGGTATATGCTCCCCCATCCTTGTATATGCACCCCATCCAGGTTCCTCTTCCTGGTATATGCTCCCCATCCTGTAATATGCTCCCCCATCCGGGTCCCCCTTTCTGGTTTTTCCTCCTTTATCCTGGTCCCACATCCTGGTATATGTTCCTCCATCCTGGTATATGCTCGCCATCCTGCCTGCGCTGCTGTTGATCCATACATACAAAAAACACTCCTACTCACCTTTCTCTCGATCTCCTGCAGCATGTTGTCTGAGTTATTTAAGTAAAATGGCGCCGGAGTCAGGGCATTTGCATGATGCGCTATTCGGCGCCATTTTGTTGAAGACACTGTGTGAATTTGTCTTCCAAAAATTAGCCCATGGGGCTGTATCATAGTTGATGAAGGAAGCAAGACAGGTCTGAAGGGCCAAACAATTATGATGAAGCTAGAACTACTAGCATAGTAGTTGCAGTGCCCAGGCATAGCCATAGTGTCTCCAAAAATTAGCCCAAGGGGCTGTATCATAGTTGATGAAGGAAGAAGGGTCTCACTCTCATCACAAGTGCTCCGATGGGAAATATTAATTAACGTAACATTGTTTTTAGCTTATTGACCATGAGGTACATGTGGCAGAAGCAGGATTTGAAAACATGTGTAAGAATAAGAAAAGGGGCTTGTATGGGAAGGGATGGACGTGATCGCCAGTTTAAAAAAAAAAAATAACGTTTTGTGTGACTTTAGGTTGGGATACTGTCGTCTGGAGGGCTTAAATACTGTTGCGAAATCCAGTCCTTGTTAAATTTTATCAGAGTCAGCCTTTCTGCATTCTCTGTAGTCAACCGTGTGTATCTGCGATGATTGCCCCAGCGGCACTGAAAACACGCTCTGACATAACACTAGCAGCAGGGCAGGCCAGCACCTCCAAGGCATATAAGGAGAGGTCGGGCCAACTATGCAGCTTGGATACCCAGTAATTAAACAGTACAGAAGCGTCAGGAAGGACGCAGGTATGGTCACTTAGATAGTCGTTGACCATCTTGTTCAACTTCTCCCTCCTTGACATTGCTACTGTTCCAGCTAGTCCTTGGTGATGAGCTGGTTTATTGAAGATGGCCCAGTTTGTGGACATTTTACCACCACCTCTTTTGGACCTCCTTGGCGTGTCTCTCCCTATTAATGCATGCTGTTGCACAGAACTGGTACCTCTGGTAGCAGTGGTGTCTGAGGGTGCTGTTTCCATCAAATGATTGACAACGGCCTTTTTGAAGGATTCCTTTGTGAAACCCCTTCGTGACTGCAGTAGCGAAGGAAATTTGCCCTTGTACCGTGGGTCTAGAAGGGTGGACAACCAGTATAGGTTGCTATTGAAAATGTGGATTACGCGAGGGTCTTGGCACAGACAGTTAGATATGAAGTGTGCCATGTGTGCCAAGCTGCAAAGAGTCAAATCTTCTGTGACCCCAGAAGGAGGAACAGTACGCATCCTCTCCTCACACTGACTCTCCTCCTCCACCTCCTCCTCTCCAGCCCACCCATGCTGGACAGACATGAAGGTAGGGTGGGGATTCCCCTCTGTAGCATGAAGTGTCCCCTCGGTACCACTGAAAAAGAAGTCCTCTCCCTCCTCGTTTTCATCATCATCTTCTTCATCCCCCAATGTTACCTGATGATATTGGCTGGGCTGGGTAGGATCACCAATTGTGAAATCTTGCTCCATACCCAGCTGCTGGGCACGCAAAGATTCCATTTTTTGATTCTGCAGCGATTTTTTCAGCAGACATAGCATAGGGATGGTGATGCTGATAATAGCCTGATCACCGCTCACCAGCTTGGTGCAGTACTCAAAGTTATCAAGCACCTCACAAATATCAGCGATCCACACCCACTCGACAGTTGTTATGTGTCTAGGCTAAGTCTCAGTGTGACGGTCATGTTTAAGCTGGTATTCAGCAAGTGCCCTCTGCTGCTCACTTACCCTTGCCAACATATGATATGTTGCGTTCCACCGTGTTGGCAGGTCGCAAATGAGTCTGTGGTTTGGCAAATTAAATTACTTTTGAAGCGCTGCAAGACCGGCAACAGCGGTTGAGGAATGGCGGAAATGAGTGCAAATACGGCGCACTTCTCAAGTAGGTACGGCAAGTCAGGGTATTTTTTTATAAATTTCTGCACCAGTAGGTTCAGCACGTGAGCCATGCATGGCATGTGTATCAGCTTCCCGAGCTTTAAAGCCGCCACCAGGTTACGCCCATTGTCGCAGACAACCAGACCAGGTTGGGGTTCCAGTGAGGAGAGACACTGATCAGTCTGTTGTTTTAGTCCTTGCCACAGCTTTGCTGCAGTGTGTGGTGTTTCACCTAAGCATATCAGCTTCAGCAGAGCGTGTTGCTGCTTCGCCGATGCGCTGCTGCACAGCTCCCAACTTGGGAGTGATGTGGAGGGTAATTCAGCATAGGATGATGAGGCGGAGGAGGAGGAGGAAGAGGGGAGACTGGATGTATATGATGATGCGAAAACCCTGATTGAGGTTGGGCCCGCTATTCGTGGCGTGGGTAGGATGTGTGTTGATGGTCCAGTTTGAGACTTTGTCCCATCCTCCACCAGGTTGAGCCAGTGTGCCGTGACAGAGATGTATAGATGGCCACAAGTACTTGGCCACATGTATGTTGTAAGATGGACCTTCCCGGTTACGGCGTTGGTGAGATCATGCTTTATATTGTTGAAGACGTGCTGGTGTAACGCGGGGACGGTACACCGGGAAAAATAGTGCCGGCTGGGAACCGAGTATCGTGGGGTAGCCACAGCTAAAAGATCATGGAAAGACTGTGTTCTCACAAGCCTAAACGGCAATATCTCCACAGCTAGCAACTTTGCAATGTGAGCGTTCAGTATTTGTGCTTGTGGGTGTGTGGCTTGGTATTTACGCCTCCTGTCATACATCTGGGGCACGGACAATTGGATGCTTTACTGGGACAAACAAATGGATGAGCTTGTTGTGGCCTGTGTCTGTGCAACCACAGCTTGTGAGCAAGAGGTATGATGATCACCTGCTTCCTGCCCAGCAGATAGGAAAGGACGTATCACAGGCGACATGGCAGTGGTTTGACCCGCAGTCGCTGACCCTGTTGTTCAGCCCACCGACTAGGGTGCTGCCATGTGTTTCCACATGCTGGTGGTGCTTTGGTTGCCTTTGCCCTGGCCTCTGCTCAGCTTCCTATGGCAGATGCTACAGATGACAACATATGGTTCAGAAGGACTATCAGAAAAAAATTTCCAGACAGCGGCTGAACGCACCATTGCCTTGACTTGGGGCACAGAGGGATTGCTCTTGGCAACAGTTGACACACTTCGCACTCTGCTCAAACCAGTAGCCCTTGGTGCCTTTGTTGGTGCTACGTATCCACCTTCTTCCTCTGTGCTGCTGTGCTGGCTATGCGTACAGTCCAGGTCAGATCTGTGGTCTCATCATCGACCACCTTGTCGTCCATGTCATCCTCCTTCCGCGTTGATATTGGCAACTGGCCAGATGGCAACTGTGTCATCACCATCAGCCTCCACCTCTTCACCTGGTATATCAGGTGGATGAAAGTGGCTTTCTTCTGGCTGTGGGGTTTCAAATATTTGGCCATCATCTACAGACGAAACCCCCTCACGTTCCTCTTCAATGTCGCGCGGTGAGAGGCCACGAAAGGAAATGGATCAAACAGATCCTCGGAGTGACAAAGGTTGAGATCAAATGTTTCCTGTGACTCCTGACCAGGCGATGAACTAGGAACAGGCTGAGAATAGGATGACCCTGTAGGTAAGTGTGCTGACTGGGGGGTGGTCCCTTTTTCGCCGCGAACAGACTGGAGACAGAAACCGATGCACGTTCAACAGGTCCTCTTTATTGGCCATCCTCCCGACGACCACAGCAGCACGACAGCTTCTGTACACACAGGTCCGGGTACCTTTCACCTTCTCTTTTCCTAAATTGACATCCCTCGCGGTTCTATCACTGTGGCTGCCCTAGGCCTACCACCACAGCACTTTGCCTGTCCAAGTCTGTCCGTCTGGAACCCATGGACTTCCTCTGTCTTGCGGCTCTCCTGTCAGGGCCACCCCCTTGACTATTTCTCCTTCCAGTCCCTCCTGGAGCTCTGCCTCTCTGTCTCTTCCTCCTTCAGTCTCCTGCCCTGCTGAACTCCTCCTCCTGGATTGGCTACCTTCTGGAACTCTCTCTGCCTTTTTATTCCCCTCCCCAGGAATTCCCCGTAACTCCGCCCACTATGACTATGCGGTTTCCTAGCCTTAAGCAGCGGTTAAGCCCTTCTCACTGCTCTCTGCCTCCATCTTGTGGCCAAACCTTAGTACTGCACTGTCACCTTTTCCTGCTGTTCTTGGTCTCCCCCTAGTGGTCAAAGCCCAGTACTTCACCATCTTTGCCTGTCTCTAGCTGTCTCCCCACATATATACACCAGTTCGCATCAGATATATTTACTGTACACCTTACATTCACTTTCCTGCTGCAGACAGGTCCATAGGTCAGTCCACTTCCCTACATATCCCCTTCCTTTTACCATTGTTGTCCTCGACAATCTCGTCCCTTTCATTTTTCCTTCTGAAGCTTCCCCACCTCCCGTTTGTCTGACCGGTTGTTGAGCAAAGCCCGTGATACATGGGGAGTTGAACAGAATCGGGAACAATCATACTCTGAGTAGTTTACGGCTACTCGCCGGCATGTACGCCACTATGACAATTCCTTCTTGTTGGGATAGGACCACCCGGATTTCTCAATGGGTGTTTTCCCCCCACTTTTCTCAATCTCAGCATCATTTTCAAATTTGGAGCGCAACGACCAAGGTTCTGGCCTACCACGTCACCGCATACTCCCCTCTTTCAGTTTGGGGTGTTTGTGCTACTTAGGATCTGATCTATGGTCCGCTGTCTGTTTCAACTCTATAAATTTTCTTGTACCTTCAGTTAAGATCAGTCATGGTAAGCATTTTTCCTCAATTTAGTACACGGGACCTGTTGAACCTCTTCATTTTTGATACAAACAATTTTTAAATCATTTAAACTAGTCACTATCCCCGTTTCTTCATGGACATGATTCCTACAACATTATCAAATTGCACATCATTATCAAACTGCTTCATGATGCATCTTTAAACATTTTCCAACAATACTTTTAAACAGTGGTGCGCCACCTTCCTTTGTGGGTACCACCCCCACACATCCTCGCTGTATCAAGAGTTGGGTATTTTACCCCGAGGGGACGCGGAACAGTCCCCATGCTGCGCAACAGCGCACAGCAGTCCCGGTAGTTCGTATTCAGCGTTGCTGCAGGCCGTCTCCTGATGGCCGATGTCTTTTCGCCAACAGCAAGGAACTCCACAGCCGTGGAGTCTCCGAGATGCCTGGTGGTCCCTGGGCCACGAGTGTTCTTTGTGTCTGAGGCAAGGAGTCCTCCTCCCCTTTATGGGGGTTCATGTCCTTCGAGGTACGCAATAACTGCTACGGCATAGTAGCCGTGGGGGCAGTATTCTTTATAAAAGGATACCCGATCTCCCATTCGCAGGGCCCGCCCCTGCTTAATGGTGGCCATGTTCAGATACACTTTGTGGCCAGTTTCTGCCTCTCTGATGAAACCGTAGCCTTTTTCGATATTTGTGTACACAAGCGGCCCGGTACTCTGAGGAACAGACATGGCCGCCTCTCCATTTTCATGCAGCAGCGCCCAGACCTCCAGCTCTTTGGCCTTCTTCTGCGAGATGACGTCAGCGATCCAGACAGAAGACCCGGTGTAGGCCGCGGAGCCTGACGAGCAGGACGCAACCGGAGTCGAGAGCGGGGCAGCGGCGGCCGCAGGCACCGGCGGATAGGCCGCAGCTGGTGACGAGAGTGGGGCAGAGTCGGCCGCAGGTACCGGTGAATAGGCCACAGAGCCTGGCGGCCCAGCCGCCGCGGCGGTCTGGAGCCAAAGTGGCAGCAGGCCTCAATGGATAGGCTGCCGCCAGGATGTGGACCGCGGCAGGGGTGACGGCGGGCCTGGGTGGGCAGGCCGCTGGTCCGCTCCGCGCCGGCGACGTGAAATGGGGCGCCGCCGGGCAGGGCAGCTCGGGGCCGATGACGTGGAAATTGGTCGGCCCTGCGTGGGCTGCTGATCCATTGGGAACCGGGGACGCTGGACGAGGGAAGGCCGAGCGGAAAAGCTGAGGGCCGGTGTTAGGGCCCGTCTCGTGCACGGAGTGTGGGGGCGAGAACTGCCTGCAGTGCCCCCAGCTGGGCCGGGGGACCGCTCAACTTCCCCGGTGCCGCAGCTCTTTTCAGGCCATTCCGCAGCTCTTCCAGGGGTCGGTGCATCTGTGCAACCAGAGAGTCTGAGGTGTCGCCGGTCTCTGTCGCTCCTGCGTTGTTCCTGGCCCCGTCGTCTGGAATGCACCGCTGCTCTTCATCCCGCCATCCGGCAGGACCAGCCTCCAGGCACGATGGTTCCGCAGGGAGAGTCGGCAGCTGCAGTGGAGTTCCAGGTCGGTCTTCCTCCAGAGTCAGTGTTCGGTACATCGGCAGTGTCTCTCATGTGCAGGTGACATGGTGGGCCTCGACCTCCTGTAGCCATCTCCACTCCACCATCCCGCTGTAGTCTTTCACTGTGGAGGAGTGCCCAGCTTTCCGGCAGCAGCACCCAGCTTTCCCTGCAGTGTTCCAGGGGTGAGCTCGCCTTAGCACCACTATGCAACTGCCATTTTGCTGGTTTGCCAAAGTCACTTTCAGGGTACTTTTAATCCAATCCAATAATTCCAATTAAAGACTACAAATCAAAATGTTCAACCCGCTCAGCTTGGCTCCTTTGGATGTTCGGCGCGATCTCACCGCTGGTGTTGGTGGATTAGGCGGTGATGATCCTGCCGACTACGCCAATTGTAGGTACGTGTGCCGACTGGGGGGTGGTCCTTTTTTTCGCCGCGAAAAGACTGGAGACAGAAACCGATGCACGCTCAACAGGTCCTCTTTATTGGCCGTCCTCCCGACGACCACAGCAGCACGACAGCTTCCTTACACACAGGTCCGGGTACCTTTCACCTTCTCTTTTCCTAAAATGACATCCCTCGCGGTTCTATCGCTGTGGCTGTCCTAGGCCTACCACCACAGCGCTTCGCCGTCCGTCTGGTATCCCGAGGCTTCCTCTGTCCTGCGGCTCTCCTGTCAGGGCCACCCCGACTGTTTCTCCTTCCAGTTCCTCCTGGAGTTCTTCCTCTCTGTCTCTTCCTCCTTCAGTCTCCTGCCCTGCTGAACTCCTCCTCCTGGACTGGCTGCCTTCTGGAACTCTCTCTTTTCTCACTGCTTTCTGCCTCCATCTTGTGGCCAAACCTTAGTACTGCACAGTCTCCTTTTCCTGCTGTTCTAGGTCTCCCCCTAGTGGTCAAAGCCCAGTACTTCACCATCTTTCACTGTCTCTAGCTGTCTCCCCACATATATACACCAGTTTACGTCAGATATATTTACTGTACACCTTACATTCACTTTCCTGCTGCAGACAGGTCCATAGGTCCGTCCACTTACCTACAACCCAGCGTTCTCTGTATGGACAGTAGACTGTTTTGTCATAGACGATTGGGTGCTGCTAGAACATTTCGATTAGGCCTTATCAGCCATCCAAGACAATATTTGCTCTTGTTCTTCTGGCTTCCAGACCCGTTTATGTTCCAGACCGGGAAATTTCGCCAGGAACCTAGATGTATCAACCTTCTTCGGTCTCCCAGACTCTGTGCCTTGTTGGGCACCAATGACAACCCCCCGTCCACGTCCCTGTCCCTTCACAACAGCCTTTTTAGGAATTTTGGATTTTTCTGCCACAGTTGCAGATGTTCAGATGCAGATATTTGGGAACAAGGGGCAGTTAGTGCTTTGTGGAAGGTAGCACTACAGCCTAGTACTGCTTTGTGTTTTACAAACAGCACCGCAGCAGCACAAAAATATTGCCTTGAGGTTTAAGGTGAGATTACGCACCCAAGTAACCACACAAGACAGCGGTGCTGCCACTAAAAAATTGCCCTGAGGTTTAAGGCAAGATTACGCACCCCAGTCACCACACAAGACAGCGGTGCTGGCTGCGTGTCAGTTGTGCAGTACCGTGCGTGCGCCCTATTCGCTGTGAACACAGCACTGCAACAGCACAAAAAATTGCCCTGCAGGGATAAATGAGACCCCAAAAATAGCTGGGAAAACTGTTACTACTCAGTCCCTGACCTTATACTTTCAGCTCTGAAAAGAGCTTTTGGGTGTTACTGAGGATTTATGTATGATTTGCACAAAAAACACAACTCTCCCTAGCAGCTGCTCACACTCTCCCTACACTAGCTGACTGTGTTCTGCATGCAATGTGCAGAAAATGGAGGCGGCAGGGCTTAGATAGAGCCTGGCTATGAGGACTCATAGGCTATGACGCTGGGCGGCCAGCCATTCTTAGTAATGCCGCCCACCACCAAGAAGGCTGCAGCATTACTGTGATTGGAAAATGCTGGGCGGGAGATCCGAGTAGTGAAATACTCGCTATGTCCCAAGTACCGCGAGTACTTCACTACTCGCCGAGTACTGAATACCCACGATTATGCTCACTCATCCCTAATCTTCACTGCTCAGGCACCAAATTCCCAGCCCCACAGTGTGAATACATCATAACACACTGTGGGGTGGGATCTGGGGCCTCCGCTACACACAGGCGCGATATCCTTACATCACCTGATATAAGTTCACGGGCAGCGCACACGCCTGAGAGTCGATTGCAGAGCGTAGGCACCGGTGACATCACGAGAAAGAGAGGAGGCAGCGCCCAGAGGCTAGAGGGGGATGATGGACGGCTGCGAGGCGGTTGAGTCAGGGGGAGAAAACTTACATCCCTGACTCAATAGAGGTATGGCGAGAAATTTATAGAACTCATTATTTCAGCGTTCCTAGGGATAATAAACATAAGAGCCACCTTCACAGAATGCAGCCTTAGGCTAGTTTCACACTAGCGTTTCTGCCGTCTGCGCACGGCCGCTTTTGAAGGTGCGCCGAGCGCGCCAAAATGCAACATGTTGCGTTCGGCGCACACACAAAAGTGCGCAGCGCACTCAAAAATCCTACTAGCGCACGGTCAGCGCACGGTCTGCGCACCCTATATTAAAGATAGGGTGCACAGATCGCATGCGGCCATGTGCGATAATAGGCGGTGATGTCAGGAGGGGGCGCGACAGGGGGCGGGGATTATCGGCGGCCATGCGCAGACGGCAGAAACACTAGTGTGAAACTAGCCTTAGTGCTGCTGAAGGTGGCTCTTTTACTTTAATAGGCCCTGGGCTAGTGACAGGTTCCTTTTAATGTGAGCCAAGCCTTATTCCGATTTTTGGGAGATAGAATGAACAAACAGACAGCAGTACAAGAATAGTTCTTGTTTTTATTTTTGCTTGGTTCAAAATGCGGTGTAAATGATAAGGCGGACTTATTCTTTGGGTTGGTGGGATTACAGCGATACCAGATTCTTATAGTTTTTTTAATAAAAAGAAGTTTTTTTGTCCCCATATTCTGAGAGCTGTAACTTTTTTAGTTTTTGGCTAGCTGAGCTGTATGGGGCTTATTTTTTGCAGGACGAGTTGCAGATTTTTTAAATACCATTTTGGGATATATAATTTTTGTTATCGCATTTTATTCAGATTTTTCAGAAAGAGACACAAAACCCAGCAATTCAGTTATTGTTTTTATTTATTTCTTTGCGCCGTTATCCGTGTGGTAAAATTGATAAGACCGATTTGTTCGTTGGGTCGGTACATTTACCGTGATACCAGATTCATATATTTTTTTATGCTTTACTCTTTTTACAGACTGAAAACAATATTTTACAAAAATGAGTTTGTTTTTGCATTGTCATATTCTGAGAGCTGTAACTTTTTTTTATTTTTTTGTTCAATGAGTCATATTAGGGCTTGTTTTTTTGCGGGACGGTTTGGAATATTCCTTTATACCATTTTTTGTTACATGACATTTTGATCGCTTTTCATTCACTTTTTTGTGAGTCAGTATGATGAAAAAGCAACATTTTTGGCATGTTTTTAATTTTTTTTTTTTACGGCATAATATAGTGTAAAAGATAATTCAAATAATAAGGAAACATGCAGTGAGACTAAAAGGAGGGAATGCCTGCACATAAGAACATGTACAGTATATCCCCTGCAGTCCCAATATACATATCATGTACTTAAAGGGAACCTGTCAGGTCCCTCATGCCCTTCAACCTAGCAGCATTCACTTATTTATAAGTAAAATTCCCTGCCTATTCAGCCCTGTATAACGTTTTTCGGAACAAATGAGGTTTAAAAAAGCATTTATATTGTCCCCGTTTGCTATGCTAATGAGGGCTTTGATTAGTCAATGGGGCATTAGTTGGCCCAGAGTAGTCAGCCCTCTTTCCAGGTCATCATGCCTCTGTGGCCATGATAACATAATTTGCATGAGTGGCATCACCACCACTCATGCAAATCTTTCGCATGCGCGCTGCTCATTCCAGCGGCGTCACTGCGTCTCTAAAAACAAATGTATGGTTCCCTGTTTCAGAGACGCGCACTGTGCATTACCGGTACCTATCTTGTAAACTTCCAGACAAGCGCAGTGCGTGCCTCTGAAGTTGGGAAGCGTACACCCAGCTTTACAGGCGCACTGCACATGACCGGAAGTTTAGAAGATGACTTCCGGTCAAGTGCAGTGCGCCTCTGAAGCTGGGAAGCATCCACCTGTTACAGAGGCAGTCACGCTGCCGAAATATACGTCATGCGCCATATTTGCAGGGGCTGGCTATGACGACAGCTCCTGCAAATTATGTTATCTCATCCACAGGGGTGTGAAAATGTGGCGCCCCCCAGGAGTATGGTCGCCACAGTGGCATTGCCTTCCTCCAGGGAGGGTGATGTCATACTTGGAAGCAAGGAAGGGTCTCTCTAACAGTTAATCATTTACATGCAACACATTCCCACTTCAGGCCAGCAGAGGGAGCTCTGAACCAGGATTGGGGGAGGAGCGCGCTCTGAGGGACGGGAAGGGAAATAGTTAGTTAGTGTGAGGAGGGCAACAAGTGTAGATGTGTGGAGAGAAGCTGGAGGTTGAGCTGAGGATAGAGAGCTCCCTCCCAGTGAGAGCGCATGATCTGGAGCCTGGTCTCCACGGTTGTATGGATACTGAAGGTCCTGCAACAGAAACCAGAGGAATAGGAAGCTGTAAATGCTCTATTCCCAACTAAGACTCGGGGGCACAACAGCGACCGGTGAGCCAAGAGAGATAGAGGGCTACAGCTGTCTGCCATACGAGGTAGTTCTAAGAGAAGATAAGAAGGAGGAACTTCAGTGTAACCCAGTACTGGATGTACCTCAAGCCAGCGCTAGGAAGGGGACTACACAACCCATCTGATAGAGAGATCCCTGAGTTGCTTCCAGGCTAGCCTACTCTTGTGCCATCTGTAACCAGGACTGTTGTGAGTTCATTTTCCCCTTCGTCACTGAGGTCTGGTGAACTCCCTATTCTGGTAAAGGAAGGTAATGAGCCTGATTATCAGGCACCTGAGTCTAATGAGGATGACTGGCTGAGTGGAGTCACTGACTGGATATAAGGCTGCCGACGCCCTTCTGCCCTGCGGGTGATTTCTCTGTGGACTTCTAGGACACCAGTCTGATTCCTGCTTCCCTAAAGCTAAGTTTCTGCTTTGCCTGTTTGCATTTATGTTTTGTGTTTGTTTCCCTTGCTTTTCTGGATTCTGCCATTCCCTGCTGGGATGAGCTGAATCTCCTTTTGCCGGTTGCTCTGTCTTCAGAATATTCCTGAGTAATGACATAGCTTTTTTGAAGCCTAGCGTCTTCAGGGCCTTTTTCACTGTGTGTCTGTTGGCTCTTATTTTTATAGGGTTTTTCTCGGATTGCAGACAGCAGCCTTCCTGTCCTTTCCTATCTAGGTAGTTTGGGCCCCGTCTTTGCTCAGTCTATCTTTCTGTCTGTGTTAGTGTTTTCATCTTGCTTCACCGTCATTATATGTTGGGGGCTGCCTATTGCTTTGGGGTCTGCTCTGGGGCAGTTTAGATTTCCCCTTTCTTTCTTTAGGCCTATTTAATTCTCTGTCTGTGATCGAGGGGTCTAGGGCATCGTAGGAACCCCCCACGGCTACTGTTAGTTGTTGTGATAGGATCAGGGGTCTGCAATCCGATAGCTGCCAACCTCTCTGGTTTTCTGGACTTAGCTAGCATTTTTGTTTTTGCCTCCTACGGTGACTCAATCATAACAGAATCACCCGCCATACCGCAGATCCTAGGGTACTCAATAGCAGGAAAGAATTGTGTTTAAAAAAAAAAAAGTGTGTGTATATTCTTTCCTCTATATCTCTGAGGCCGTAGGGGGAATTTTTTTTTTTCTCTCAATGGAGATAAAGCAATTGTCTGATCGTGTGGAGCAGCTCGCTGCGGAAGTGCTGGGAATTTCCGCCTACCTTGCTCGTTCGCATGCTGTTGAACCAAAGATCCCTACACCTGATGTATTTTTTGGGGATCGATCTAAATTTTTGAGTTTCAAAAATAATTATAAATTATTTTTTGCCTTGAAGCCTAACTCGTCAGGGAGCTCCGCGCAGCAGGTTAAAATTGTCATCTCTTTGCTGCGTGGCGATCCCCAGGATTGGGCGTTTTCTTTGAAACCAGATGATCCTAGTCTGACTAATGTGAGCGCATTCTTTCAAGCTTTGGGGTTGTTGTATGACGAACCTAATGCTATTGATCAGGCTGAAAAGACCCTGTTGGCATTAAGCCAGGGTCGGGATTCGGCAGTGTTGTACTGTCAAAAATTCCGAAAGTGGGCGGTCCTTACTACCTGGAATGATGGCGCCTTGGCAGCCCTCTTTTGGAAGGGTTTGTCAGAAACTGTAAAAGATACTATGGTGGGATTTCCTGTTCCCTCTGGTCTTGACGATTCTATGTCATTAGCCATTCAGGTGGATCGGCGTTTACGTGAATGCAAAACTACACGAGAGATGTTGCCACCTGTTGAACAAATGTCTGAACCTATGCAATGTGATAGAGTTTTGTCTAAGGCGCAACGTCAGGAGTTCAGAAGGCGTAATAAGCTGTGTTTTTTCTGTGGAGATGCCTCGCATATTATTTCTGTTTGTCCTAAACGAGAGAAACGCTTTGCACACACGTTTTCTGTTGGTGGTGTTCAACCTAAGTTTCTTCTGGCAATTACTCTGATCTGCTCCCTGTCCACATTTTCCGCTAAGGCTTTTGTGGATTCGGGAGCAGCGCTAAACCTAATGTACTTGGATTTTGCTAAACGTTGTGGATTTCCGATGACACCTCTGCAGACGCCTATCCCTTTGAGGGGGATTGATGCTACTCCTTTGGCTAAAAATAAACCTCAGTTTTGGACCCAGGTGGTCATGCGGGTCGCCCCAGACCATCAAGAAAATTGCAGATTTTTGGTGTTGCATGGTCTGCATGATGCCGTTGTTCTGGGGTTTCCCTGGTTGCAAATTCATAATCCAGTTTTGGATTGGAAATCTGTGTCTGTGGTGAGTTGGGGTTGTCGGTGTGCCTTTAGTGAGGCTCCGGTTTTTTCCTCCTCTCCTCAGTCGCATGATGTTCCTGACTATTTGGCAGACTTTTATGATGTATTTAGTGAGAATGAGTCTGCGTCCTTGCCTCCTCATAGGAGTTATGACTGTGCAATTGAACTAAGCCCGGGGTCTAAATTTCCCAAGGGTCGGCTCTTCAATTTATCTGTACCCGAGCACGAGGCTATGCGGTCCTATATTAAGGAGGCGTTGGAGAAGGGTCATATTAGACCATCCTCTTCACCCTTAGGTGCCGTTTTTTTTTTGTGGCCAAAAAGGATGGTTCTTTAAGGCCTTGTATTGATTATCGTGCCCTCAATAAAATTACTATTAAATATCAGTATCCGTTACCCCTGATTTCGGATCTATTCTCTAGAGTTAGAGGTGCTTGCTGGTTTACCAAGCTTGACCTCAGGGGGGCGTATAATCTTATCCGCATTAAGCAGGGGGATGAATGGAAGATGGCGTTTAATACTCCGGAGGGACATTTTGAGTACCTGGTGATGCCTTTTGGGCTCACTAATGCCCCTTCTGTCTTCCAGTGCTTCATAAACGATATTTTCCGAGACTTTGTCGATAAATTTTTGATTATCTATCTGGATGATATTTTGATCTTCTCCAAGGATTGGGATTCTCATGTGGAACATATTCGGACTGTGTTCCGGATCTTGAGGGAGAATTCCCTGTATGTCAAAGGATCGAAATGCCTTTTTGGAGTACAGAGGATTTCATTTTTGGGATTTATTTTGTCTCCGTCAACTATTGAAAAAGACCCGGCCAAGGTACAGGCCATTTATGAGTGGGTTCAGCCCACTTCTTTGAAGACCCTCCAGAAGTTTTTGGGGTTTGCTAATTTTTATCGGAAATTTATAGCAAAATTTTCTAGTATTGCCAAGCCATTGACTGATCTGACCAAGAAGGGTGCTGATGTGTTGAATTAGTCTCCGGAGGCTGTCGCTTCCTTTCAGGAGCTGAAGCGAAGATTTACCTCCGCCCCGGTTTTGCGGCAACCGGATGTCTCACTCCCGTTCCAGGTAGAGGTGGATGCTTCTGAGATTGGTGCAGGAGCTGTTTTGTCCCAAAAGGATCCTGTAACATCTAAAATGAATCCCTGTGCTTTCTTTTCCCGAAAGTTCTCTCCATCTGAACGTAACTATGATCTGGGGAATCGGGAACTGTTGGCCATGAAATGGGCATTTGAGGAGTGGAGACATTGGTTGGAGGGAGCTAAACATCAAGTTGTGGTCCTCACTGACCACAAGAATTTGATTTACCTAGAGTCGGCTAAACGCTTGAACCCTAGACAGGCTAGGTGGGCCTTGTTTTTTACACGTTTTGATTTTGTGGTCTCTTTTCTTCCTGGAATTAAGAATGTCAAGGCAGACGCCCTCTCTAGGAGTTTCTTTGCTGATTCTCCTGTGGTGACCAAGCCTGCTACCATCTTAGGCGAAGGGGTAGTTCTTTCTGCCATCTCGCCCGATTTGAGACTTGCTCTGCAAGAGTTCCAGGAGGACAAACCTGAGCGTTGTCCCAGTGGAAAGTTGTATGTTCCTGACCAGTGGAAGAAGAGAGTGATGTCTGAAGTTCATTGCTCTGCATTGGCTGGTCATCCAGGTATTTTTGGTACTAGAGATCTGGTGAGTCGCTCTTTTTGGTGGCCCACCTTGTCTCATGATGTCAGGAATTTTGTGCAGTCCTGTGGGACTTGCTCCCGGTCTAAATCTTGTTCTCGCTCTAGTGGGTTGTTGATGCCTTTGCCGGTCCCCAGGAGGCCATGGACCCATATTTCAATGGATTTCATCTCTGATATGCCGGTCTCTCAAAGAATGACTGTTATTTGGGTGATTTGTGATAGGTTCTCTAAGATGGTTCATCTTGTACCACTCCCTAAGTTGCCATCTTCCTCTGAGTTGGTGCCCCTGTTTTTGCAACAGGTGGTTCGCTTGCACGGGATTCCTGAGAACATTGTATCTGACAGAGGAGTTCAGTTTGTGTCTAGATTTTGGAGGACTTTCTGTTCCAAGCTGGGAATTCAGTTGTCCTTCTCCTTTGCTTTTCACCCTCAGACCAATGGGCAGACGGAGAGAACAAACCAGACCTTGGAGTCGTATTTGAGATGTTTTATTTCCGCTGATCAGGATGATTGGGTTTCATTTTTGCCCTTGGCCGAATTTGCTTTAAATAATAGAGCTAGTTCTGCCACTTTGATGTCACCTTTTTTTTGTAACTTTGGGTTTCATCCTCGATTTTCTTCAGGGCAGGTGGAGCCTTCTGCCTGCCCAGGTGTTGACACTGTGGTGGAGAGAATGCACCAGATCTGGGACCAAGTGGTGGATAAGTTATCTCTCTCCCAGGAAAAGGCCCAGCGGTTTTCCAATCGACATAGGACCATTGGTCCCCAGTTTAAGATTGGTGATATGGTGTGGTTATCTTCAAAAAATATTGCTATGAAGGTGGCTTCTCCCAAGTTTAAGCCTAGATTTATTGGACCTTACAAGATTTTGGAGATTATTAATCCGGTCTCTTTTCGTTTGGCTCTTCCTGTCATATTTAAAATCCATAATGTGTTCCATAAGTCCTTGTTGAAGAGGTTTGTTGAACCAGTTGTTCCTGGGGTGGCACCTCCAGACCCTGTATTGGTTGAAGGTAACATGGAATATGAGGTAGAGAAAATACTGGATTCCCGTCTGGCTAGACGGAGACTCCAGTATTTGGTTAAGTGGAAGGGTTATGGTCAGGAGGATAATTCCTGGGTCTCTGCCTCTGATATTCATGCCAAAAGATTGGTGCGTGCCTTTCATCGGGCTCACCCTGATCGCCCTGGTGGCGTGGTTGAGGGTTCGGTGACCCCTCCTCAAGGGGGAGGTACTGTTGTGAGTTCATTTTCCCCTTCGTCACTGAGGTCTGGTGAACTCCCTATTCTGGTAAAGGAAGGTAATGAGCCTGATTATCAGGCACCTGAGTCTAATGAGGATGACTGGCTGAGTGGAGTCACTGACTGGATATAAGGCTGCCGACGCCCTTCTGCCCTGCGGGTGATTTCTCTGTGGACTTCTAGGACACCAGTCTGATTCCTGCTTCCCTAAAGCTAAGTTTCTGCTTTGCCTGTTTGCATTTATGTTTTGTGTTTGTTTTCCTTGCTTTTCTGGATTCTGCCATTTCCTGCTGGGATGAGCTGAATCTCCTTTTGCCGGTTGCTCTGTCTTCAGAATATTCCTGAGTACTGACATAGCTTTTTTGAAGCCTAGCGTCTTCAGGGCATTTTTCACTGTCAGTCTGTTGGCTCTTATTTTCATAGGGTTTTTCACGGATTGCAGACAGCAGCCTTCCTGTCCTTTCCTATCTAGGTAGTTTGGGCCCCGTCTTTGCTCAGTCTATCTTTCTGTCTGTGTTAGTGTTTTCATCTTGCTTCACCGTCATTATATGTTGGGGGCTGCCTATTGCTTTGGGGTCTGCTCTGGGGCAGTTTAGATTTCCCCTTTCTTTCTTTAGGCCTATTTAATTCTCTGTCTGTGATCGAGGGGTCTAGGGCATCGTAGGAACCCCCCACGGCTACTGTTAGTTGTTGTGATAGGATCAGGGGTCTGCAATCCGATAGCTGCCAACCTCTCTGGTTTTCTGGACTTAGCTAGCATTTTTGTTTTTGCCTCCTACGGTGACTCAATCATAACACAGGACCCTGGACTGCGTTTGCTAAGTAAAGGTAAAGAAACTGCACCCTGTTGTGTCCTTGCCTCCTTTCTGCAACATCCTCAGCACTGCTACATCTCTGTGCCAAACACTGCACCCTCTTCCTAAACATTCCGCTACATTGCCCTGGGACCAACAGCCCTACCTGTGGAGGGCTACAACATCATTGCTGCACTACACCATCTGTCCCAGAGGATCTGCTTGCAGCGTCGGCTTAACACCTCCCTTGCCGAACACCACAGGTGGCGTCATGAATCACTTATAAACTTTATTCCCAACTCAACCCCTTTTACATGAGCGCCCAGGGCCACGGACCAGGTCACCGCTGCTGTGACAATCCCCTCTGAGAGACCGGCCTGGTACCGAGTACCCCACAGCCCTGGGAGGGCGACCCATTTTGGCGTCACGAACAGGATTACGGAGCCCGGTATCCCCGGGTCCTGTGTGCTATCGACTGTGTGCGAAATTGGTGCCATTGCCGCCATTATCCCGCTGATTGGCGCGCGCGGGAAGAAAAGGGGGCAGGCCTTCATGGGCGGAGCCTGCCAAAGAGCGCGAGGAAGTGAAGTGCCGGCGGGAAGGACAGTGCGTGAGAAGGGGAGGAGCTGAGACCTACAGCCAGTAAGCCGCTCAACCCCGGGGCCTGGCAACCGTTATCTAGGGGGGAAAGAGAATGTCTGAGGCACGCACCAGCCCCTCAGCGCCGCAAGATGCAGTGCCCAACACGGCTGCGGCTCCAATAGCGCCCACCGCAGCGGTCCCCATAATGCCGCTGTCTATGCCTTACATACCGGGAGCAGCCTTGGCTACCGCAGTATTCAGGGGAGTCACATACCCTGAGTGAATTTAAAGAGAGACTGTGCAGTTTGTTTGAGGTGTATCCTCTGTCTGAAAGCCAGAAGGTGAATATCCTTATTGGGCAGCTAACAGGTGCAGCACAGAGAGAAGTAAAAGCCTGGCAGGACACTGACAAAGAGACTGTTAAAAAGATTTTGGCCAAGCTAAGAAGCACCTTTGACACCGGCACTGCAGCTGAAATCAAGATGAGGTTCTTTGGATGTAAACAGAAAGTGCAGGACAGTATAAGGGACTATGCTCTTAACCTGCAGGAGGCGCTGCGAGCCGTCAAATTGATCCTGACAGTGTGAAAGGGGAAGACAAACTGTTAAAAGAGCAGTTCATTGAAGGACTCCTATCCAGTACCCACAGAGCGCAGCTGCGCATCATAACCCTACAAAACCCTGACCTGGACTTTGCTGATTTTAAGGACAGGGCTATCCGGGTGCTGCAGGAACCAACTGTCAACCGTCCAGCGCCCCCTAGGCGCCCAGCGATCACCTACCACCAAGAAGCAACATCTTTCCCCTCCATCCCTGTGGAGGCTAATGCATAGACTCTGGATAAAGATCCAACTGAAGAACTGCGTCTTCAGGTCCAGGAGTTGACCAAAGGTATGGCTGCGCTTACTAAAACCGTGCAGTCCCTGCAGGTGTCCTCCAAGGAGAAGATCCAGCTTGCTTCCAGTCCAGAGGATGTCCCGTGGTTCCGGAAGAGGAGAACCTCGCCACTCCGAGGGAGGAACAATGACCGCAATGATCAGGACGGACGTCCCATCTGTCGTCGGTGCCACAAGGCAGGCCATCTTGCAAGATTCTGTCCTTTAAACGAGTAACCCCTGGGGCAGAGGGCCAACCCCCAGGAGTAGGACCACAAGGCCCAAGGAACTGGCGAGCCAAGTATGTTGGAGGGAGACCGATCCTTCCAGTGGTAATTGATGGCATCCCCATGAACGCTTTGCTGGACACTGGCTCCCAGGTGACCACTATGCCCTACATCCTCTACAAGCGGTATTGGGCTGACTCTGAACTCACCCGTGGCCCAAGTGATGAACTAATAGTAGTTGCCAGTAATGGTCAGTCTTTACCACAAGTGGGATGTAAAGAAATTACTATTAAAGTGGGGAGGGTGGAGTTAAAATCTCATGGTCTGATAGTTGTGGATATTGATCAACGAGAATGTAATACCATGATGACTCTTGGTACAAATGTAATTGAAAATTGTCTTTCCGAGGTTATTGTCTTGTTGCAACAGGTGGCTGAGACTGCTGGTTCCAGTGAACAACGAGTCCTGCAGAAGGAGATCAAGGCCCTGATGCAAAGATAGCAGGTAGAACTCTCTGGCGGAGAGATTGGCAGCGTCAGAGTGAGTGATGCTTTCCCCATTGCAATACCCCCCAGATGTGAAATGTTGATTTGGTGTCGGGCAGCCATAGGCCTCAGAGGAAAAGATTACCAGACTATGGTAGAACCAGTGTACTCTGATAGCAGGCCCACTGTCCTGACAGCCAAAGGGGTAGTTGATGTCCGTAAAGGGAGAGTACCTGTACGCCTTTTGAATTGTGGGGAGGAGGAGGCCACAATACTTCGGTATGCCACAGTTGCTAAGCTGCTCACTGTCAGTAATAGGGCAATGCAGGCAGCAGAGCCCTTGGTCTCAATCTACCAGGTGGAGGACAATGGCTCTGTAAAGCAGCTGGAGGAGTGGTGCCAGCAACTGCAGGTGGGGACTGACTTTACACCTTCATACCAGAAAAATGGGGTTTACAGGGTGACCCAGGAATATGAGCGGTAAGCAGTAAGCACCCTCTAGATTTTGGGAAGGCAAAAGGGGTTCAACATCATATCCCCACTGGAGATCATCCACCCATAAAAGAAAGGTACCGGCCTATACCCCCAACACAATACCAATGTGCCAAAGGGATGTTGAGAGAGATGAAGGAAGCAGGGGTCATCAGAGACAGTTGTAGCCCCTGGGCAGCCCAATAGTTTTTGTAAAGAAAAAAGATGGTACCATGAAAATGTGTGTTGACTACAGGAAAATTAACAGCATTACACATAAAGATGCCTACCCATTACCTAGGATTGAGGAATCATTAGCTGCACTTAAAACTGCTAACTACTTTTCCACCTTAGATCTCACTAGTGGGTATTGGCAGGTTCCCGTGGCAGAGGCAGACAAGGAGAAAACAGCATTTACCACCCCAATGGGTCTCTGTGAGTTCAACTATATGCCATTTGGGCTCTGCACTGCCCCAGGAACATTTCAACAGCTGATGGAGTGCTGCCTGGGACACATGAACTTTGAGACAGTCCTGTTGTACCTTGATGATGTCATTGTTTTCTCCAAGACTTATGAAGACCATCTGGAGCACCCGGCTGAGGTGTTTGAAGCCTTGTCCAACTTTGGCCTGAAGGTGAAGCCTTCCAAATGCCACGACCTGAAGCCCAGGGTACAGTACCTCGGTCATGTAGTGAGTGCAGAAGGTGTGGCACCAGATCCTGACAAAGTCACAGTCATCCGGGACTGGCCGAAGCCCAGCAACCTCCTTGAAATACGCCAATTCCTCGGGTTGGTAGGCTACTACCGAAGGTTCATCAAAGGCTTCACTGAAATAGCCACTCCTATACAAAATCTTCTGGTGGGGCAGTCCAAGAAAGCCAAACAGAAGAATTCCACATTTGAATGGACTGAGGAGATGGAGAGGTCCTTCACCCGACTGAAGATGGCTCTCACAGGAGATGAGGTTCTGGCCTACCCAGATTAAGACCAGCCCTTTGTGTTGTATACTGATGCCAGCAACGTGGGACTGGGAGCAGTACTGTCACAGGTACAGAATGGCAAAGAAAGGGTGATCTCCTACGCCAGCAGGAAGCTTCGTCCCACTGAAAGGAACCCTGACAACTACAGTTCCTTCAAGCTGGAGTTCCTCGCCATAGTCTGGGCTGTGACTGAAAGATTCAAGCATTACCTAGCTTCAGCCAAGTTTACCATCTTCACGGATAACAACCCGTTAACTATGAAATAACTATGAATTTTCCATTAAGTACCGAGCGGGGCACAAGAATGCCAATGCTGATGCGCTGTCCAGAATGCCTAATCTGCCAGATGCAGGAGAAGACCCTGAGGCTCTTGAAGAAATAGAGTTACCTACCTTCCACTGGCCACTTGCGGCCCAATGTGCTCAAGGAGTGAGAAAGAGACAGTCTGGCTTGAAAGAGGTCACCCTAAATCCATTGCCCCATCATGACTGGGCAGAAACTCAGGATAATGACCCCGCAGTCCGCCTGGTGAAGGAGCTACTGTCACAAGCTGACTCACGCCCAGAGTCGGATACTCTTGAAGAAACCCAGCAGTTGTGGAAGGAAAGAGGCAGGCTGTTCATTTATGAAGGAAAGCTGTGTCGGAGTAGTATCAATGCCCGCACTCATGAGCTGGTCTGGCAGGTGGTAGTCCCAAAGAGAGAGGCATCAATGGTCTTGGAAGCATACCACAATGGAGCTGGCCACTTCGGATGGAAGAAATTGGAAGCATTGCTCCGGGAGAGATTCTACTGGGCTGGTATGAGGAAAGCCATTGAAAAGTGGTGCCGAGAGTGTGGACAATGTAACCTGCGCAGAAAGGATCGAAACAGCCAGAGAGCTCCTCTACAGCCAATAATAACCAAACAGCCACTTGAGTTGGTCGCCCTGGACCATGTGAAGCTGGTCCCAAGCCGTTCAGGCTACATCTATGCTCTTACCATTGTGGACCACTACTCACGATTCCTGGTAGTTGTGCCTGTCAAAGATCAAACAGCCAGGACAGCAGCAAGAGCATTCCAACAGCACTTCGCATGGGTATCCTGAGCGAGTGCTTACAGATCAAGGTCCAGCTTTTGAGGTAGAAGTGTTCCAGGAATTCTGTAACTTGTACAGTTGTAAGAAGATCAGGACAACCCCGTACCATCCACAGACCAATGGCATGTGTGAAAAGATGAACCAGGTGGTGATTGATCTACTGAAGACCTTGCCTTTGGAAGAGAGAAATCTGTGGCCAGAAACATTGCCAGATCTTGTAGACCTCTACCACCACATTCCTGTGAATTCCACCAACTGCACTCCAGCCTACCTAATGAGAGCGAGGCCTGTTAAGCTGCCTATCGATTTGGATATGGGAGTCCTTAAACCTGAGGTGACGTCACCAGATGCTGACTGGGACACAGAGAGGCAGCAACAGTACAGAGGAGTACAAGAGTGTGTGGAGAAGAGTCTAGCTCAGGCAAGACAAAAACAAGAAAGGCACTATAACCAACATGCACCTGCAGTCCCCTTGTTACCAGGAGAACAAGTCCTCAAGTGGAAAAGAAGACTGCATAAATTTGATGACCAATGGGAAGCTGAACCCTACACCATTCTACCCTCAAACTTTGACAATACCAAGGTGTGCCTTATTAGTAAAGATGGAGGAGAAACCTCAGCAGCAATATCAAGGGATCATTTGAAATTATGCCCTGACCAGTTAAGAGAAAGAATGGAAGAACAAAATAACATCCAACCCATAGAAGAAGAAAACGTCAGCACTATACTTGGAGAATTCCCTGCAAATTGGACTAAAGTAAATGATGCCATTGGGTCGCCCTCCCAGGGCTGTGGGGTACTCGGTACCAAGCCGGTGTCAGGAGGATGTGTCACAGCAGCGGTTACCCGGTCCGTGGCCCTGGGCGCCCAAGTAATGGGGAAATGTAGTTAATGGAATGGAATAGTTCGTGACGCCACCTGTGGTGCTCGGCAAGGGAGATGTTAAGCCGACGCTGCAGACAGATCTGCTGGGACTGATCGTATGGTGCAGCCAAGATGTAATAGCTCCCCACAGGTGAAGCTATGGTCCCAGGGCAGTGTTGATGTGGTTGGCACGGGGATGTAGCAGTGCCGTAAGGGTAGGAAGCAGACAAGACACAGCGGGGTGCAATTTCTGTACCTTTACTTGATAACTGCAGTCCAGGGTCCTGATTACAGATGGTATTGGAGCAGGCTAGCCTGGAAGCAACTCAGGGATTCTCTCTCTGCAGACGGGCTGTGCAGTCTCCTTCCTAATGCTTGTTTGAATGAAGCACTCCAATGCTAAGTTACTCTGAAGTTCCTCCTGTCAGATGTTCCCAAGAACCGTACTTGCACAGCAGACAGCTGTGGCCTCTCTCGGGAACTCCCTTCTCTGAGTCCTGGCTCTCTATCCAAGCTGCTGTTGTGCCTCAAGTCTTAGATGGGAGTAGGGCATTTACAGCCTCCTACTCCTCTGGTATCTGCTCTAGGACCGTTAGTATCTGTACAGCCGTGGAGACCAGGCTCCAGTTCATGCGCTCTCAAGCTGAGGGAGCTCTCCTTCCTAGCTCAACCTCCAGCTTCTCTCTACACATCTGCACACTTCACCCTCCGCAGACTAACTCACTTCCCCTTCCTCCTGACCCTCAGAGGGCACTCATCCCCTTAATCCTGGTTCAGAGTTCCCCCTGCTGGCCTGGAGTAGAACTGTGTTGCATGTATGGATTGACTGCGAGAGAGACCCATTATTGCCTCCAAGCCTGGCATTACCCTCCCCTGGAGGAAGGCAATGCCACTGTGGCGACCATACTCCTGGGGGCACCACACCATAGTGGTGCCAGTGTTGACATTTCCCCAACTGGTAGTACAAGAAGAAGTGACTCAAGAAAATCCTGAAAATCAGGCAGCAGATGCCACACCAGCAGTGGAGCCAGAGAACCCTCGCCCTGCCAGTGGTGAATCTGTCATGCCCACAGTGAGTAGAAGTGGTCCTAGGAAATCTAGTATCCCTGTGCTACGCAGAACCACCAGTAGTGAATCCAGTACATCACACACTACACCAGTAGTTAGCATCAGGCAACCAGTAAGATCCTCAACCAC
This sequence comes from Dendrobates tinctorius, assembly GCF_039654945.1. NCBI lineage: Eukaryota > Metazoa > Chordata > Amphibia > Anura > Dendrobatidae > Dendrobates > Dendrobates tinctorius. The sequence continues at coordinate 26,496,940 of NW_027361683.1, forward strand.
ACCAGTGTTACGCAGGTCTACCCATACTACACAAGGTATACCGCCCCTCAGATATCGTGTATAGATAAGTAAATGTACATGTTAAGATGTATACAGGTAACTGTTCTCAAGTTTGTGCCTACAGGTAATCTGTAAGAAGCCTTTTTGAAGTTCTTGTTTCATGTTTTGATGGACATTTTGGCCACTGGATTGTGTGTGGTCACTACCCTTGTAAATAGTTCACCAATTGCCCAGGAATGGACCATGGACATTGATGCTTGGACTTATCATCATAGGACTATTTTTGGAGCTTTTGGTTTTTGTAAATTTTTCATTTTTCAAAATCTTGTAACATCCATAATTGTTATTTGTCATTTGGTATATGTTTTTATGTTGTTCATCAGCCCAGGAGTGCTGACTTGCACTAGGGGGGAATGTGGCGCCCCCCAGTAGTATGGTCACCACAGTGGCATTGCCTTCCTCCAGGGAGGGTGATGTCATACTTGGAAGCAAGGAAGGGTCTCTCTAACAGTTAATCATTTACATGCAACACGTTCCCACTTCAGGCCAGCAGAGGGAGCTCTGAACCAGGATTGGGGGAGGAGCGCGCTCTGAGGGACGGGAAGGGAAATAGTTAGTTAGTGTGAGGAGGGCAACGAGTGTAGATGTGTGGAGAGAAGCTGGAGGTTGAGCTGAGGATAGAGAGCTCCCTCCCAGTGAGAGTGCATGATCTGGAGCCTGGTCTCCACGGTTGTATGGATACTGAAGGTCCTGCAACAGAAACCAGAGGAATAGGAAGCTGTAAATGCTCTATTCCCAACTAAGACTCAGAGGCACAACAGCGACCGGTGAGCCAAGAGAGATAGAGGGCTACAGCTGTCTGCCATACGAGGTAGTTCTAAGAGAAGATAAGAAGGAGGAACTTCAGTGTAACCCAGTCCTGGATGTACCTCAAGCCAGCGCTAGGAAGGAGACTACACAACCCATCTGATAGAGAGATCCCTGAGTTGCTGCCAGGCTAGCCTACTACTGTGCCATCTGTAACCAGGACCCTGGACTGCGCTTGCTAAGTGTCCTTGCCTCCTTCCTGCAACATCCTCAGCACTGCTACATCTCTGTGCCAAACACTGCACTCTCTTCCTAAACATTCCGCTACACTGCCCTGGGATCAACAGCCCTACCTGTGGAGGGCTACAACATCATTGCTGCACTACACCATCTGTCCCAGAGGATCTGCTTGCAGCGTCGGCTTAACACCTCCCTTGCCGAACACCACAGGTGGTGTCACGAATCACTTATAAACTTTATTCCCAACTCAACCCCTTTTACATGGGCGCCCAGGGCCACGGACCGGGTCACCGCTGCTGTGACAATCCCCTCTGAGAGACCGGCCTAGTACCGAGTACCCCACAGCCCTGGGAGGGCAATCCAATAACATAGAAAGAGGGCTGACTAGTTTGGGGCAACTAACTCCCCATCGCAGGGCTGCCACTAGGAATTTTGGGACACCATACTGGCAAAATTTACGGGGCCCCCTTGAGAATCAGCCCAGGCTCCACCCCCAGTTCCGCCTCCACCCTAGCTCCTCCTCCACCATGGGAACCTTCCAAAATCCCTCTGCCCTTTCTTGGAAAAACTTCACTTCTGCACCACGCCCTCACCAATCACACATTAACACCATATCACATGCATAGCCATCAGCTTTTGTTTGACCAAAAGATTTTTTAAGCCTGCCACCATGACAAGGTAGACTCTATTGGCAGGGCCCTACTCTACTCTAACCTATTAAATATTTGGTAACTTTTATAACCATTATTGTGCATCCATCTTCAGACAATGACCAGATGATACTGTGTCAGTGCCCGTCTAACCTACTCCAGTAAGGTGGCAAAGGCAGTCTCTTCTATTTGGTTGGTCACATATTACGTCAATGTAATTGTACCCCCCATGAGACCCCCATATTCTGTTCCCCCTCCCGTCATGGCTCTTTGGGCACCACCGCCACGCCACCAGAGACGGAGCCACGGAGACATTGTAGAGAGTCAGAGAGATACAGACAGTCTACTCACCCTGCTCGCTCGCCGCCGCCTCGTGACTGGTCTGCCAGTGCCTGCCGTCTGTGCCTCGCCGTCCTGCTGCCGTCCATGGTCACCGTCTTCTGCTCTCAGTCCGGTCCCACCACGTGGCACGCTGGCACAGTCTATGGGCGATGGTCACACAAAATCCCTCATGCTCCATTCAAACATGGCTTTAGGACCCCAACTTCTCAGAAAAGGGCTTTTGGCAGCCAGCTATGTAAGGTGTATGTGCACCCCAAAACATGAGAGATCGCAGAAATCAGCACTTCAGAACGGACATGCTTCTGTAGACATGGACTGTGCTAACAAATCGCCAGTGATCAGCGCTGACACTTGTATCCGAGGTCCCAGAGGTCAAAGATGACAAGATGAGAATGGAGGGGCTGCCATGTCCCTGACTAATATGTCCCCACTGCTACAGATCTGATAGTGAACTGCCAATCAGATCAATTTATCTGTATAACATTGACATAGGGGATTTCTTTGTGCTCTAATCAGAAACTGGAAAATCCCCAATGTTCAGCGCTAGACTTGTAGTGAGGGTCAGCCCTAAGAGTAAAGGTGGTTTTACACTAAGCAATATCGCTAGCAATATCGCTAAAACGTCACTGGTTTTGTGACGTTATAGCGATATTGCTAGCGATATCGCTATGTGTGATACTTACCAGCGACCGTCTCCCCCGCTGTCCATCGCTGATCGCGCGAGAATGTCCGGCTCCATTTCTCGTCGGGCGCTTCCTGCTGAGACTTCCTGCTGTGACGTCCAGCGACGCGTGGAGGCGGGCGGGAGGACGCAGGATCGCTGTGTGTGAATGGTAAGTATCGTGCGCTGCGTCGCTGCTGCATCGCTGTGAGATCTTTCTGTATGAAAGCTCACTAGCGATCATTTAGCAATGCACCAGCGATCCTGACCGGGTCGGATCGCTGGTTGGATCGCTGGTGCATCGCTAAATGTAAAAGGGCCTTAAGCGCATGAGCAGCACATTCAATGTGGACTTTCCTCAACATAATCATTGTGACACATGTGGCTCTTGTCACATATAAGTGACACACTGTGGATTTTAAAATGCGCATTTGAGTGGGAATCTCCCACTCGTTTTTACTCACACATTTCCTGGAGGAATATCAATGCATATTCATAAGTATCTAATGGTCCCAGGACTGCACTTTATGTTACATTACCATCACAAATCTGTTCTGTCAAAACCTCACAAAAGAGCTCTGACCCTAAAAATGGAGCAGAGCTGACCGAGAACCAGTGGGGCTATAAAGCCCCCAGTCAATTTTACACTGCTAAAACACCAAAACACCATCATATCAGAAGTGTGAAGCTTCTATTGGGGGGGGGGGGACAAGTTCGCATGAGGTCAAACCAAAGCAGACTTCTCCGCTGCCTTGCACATTGTGAGAATAGAGCGGGTGACTTTATAAGAGTTGTCAAAAGCTAGAGCTAGAGCAGGGGAGGGAGAGGACTGGGGGGTTTTGTTTTCTGTATTTTGAGTCATCTGGGGACAAGTGAAAGACCCTTAGAAGATGACATCTCATGCACATAGGGCAACCTGTAACAGTGGGGTAAGTGGGCAGGAGCCGACTCTGCAGCACAGAATATAGGGCAGGTGGGTGTGAGTCTGCCCTGATGAGGTACAACACAGGGATTTACCCTAAGGCTCAACGCCCCACAATGGCACTGCAGCCCCTCAGGGGGAGACAGGTTTATTGAGCTGGACAGAGCTGCTGCCCCACAGAGCCGTGTACTCCCAGCATGAGAGCCACAGTCATATCGCAGCTGCTGCAGAACTCCTATCTGACGCGCGGTTTCCCTTATCCCTTTCACATGGCTATAAGCGCCCGCCGCCCACGTTACATAATAACTTACCGGGAGTGGCGTAACTACAAAGTTATGGGCCCCGCTGCAAACCTTAAAATGGGGCCCCGCCAATGCCAAAATACACGCACATCTCCACTCCGTACACCTCGTACACGCGCGGCTCCTCTCCGTCCACCTCGTACACGCTCGGCTCCTCTCCGTCCACCTCGTACACGCGCGGCTCCTCTCCGTCCACCTCGTACACGCGCGGCTCCTCTCCGTCCACCTCGTACACTCATGGCTCTGCTCCATACATCTCATACACACACGGCTCTGCTCCATACACCTCATACACACACGGCCCTGCTCCATACACCTCATACACACACGGCTCCGCTCTGTACACCTCGTACACACACAACTCCGCTCCATACACCTCGTACACACGGCTGCACTCTGTACACCTCATACAGACACATCTCCGCTCCGTACACCTTGTACACACACGGCTCTGCGACATCCACCCTGTAAACCCCTCCTGACCCCACACATAAACTTACCCTCATCCAGCAGTGCACCATGACAACCAGCACAGCAGAGACCTGCATACACCGAGGCCCCTGATCATGTGACCCCCCTGACTCCTCCCCTCCTGTGACCTCATCACAGGTCCTGTGTGCACAGAGCAGCCAACCTGTCAGACCAATTGCAGCCTGGCAGCCAATCAAAGAACGGAGCTGCACGGCCTATGAGCGGCTGCAGCTCCGCGATCGGGCCCCTAAGGTGATGTGAGGGGGCGACGCTGGACCATGTTGCACGGAGTGGAGGGGTCTGGGGACCCTGCAGGTGCTGCGCACTGGGTCAGGATTTAATAAGAGGAGCAGCCTGAACAAAATGTAGGGGGGCCCGGGGCCCATGCGCGGACTGGTTTGCCAGTGTGCTCGGGCGCAGGGCGGGCCCCCCTAATCACCGGGGCCCCATATACTAGTAAGGGCTGTCATGCCCTGATGGCAGCCCTGCCCCATCGACTAGTCAAAGCCCTCTGTAACGAATGGAAGCGGAGGCACAGAAGGTGAAGTTCACTTTCATTTTTATTTTTAGAGTGGAACCTCGGGACCATGGTTCAGAGGGCTCCGAAGGGGGCGTGACTAGTGAGCTCCAGGTATCCGTAGTAAAGTCCCTCAAACAGGACCAGAGTGGAATACCTGGGGGACACAGGTGCTACCTCCAGTTAGACCCCGGACACGTGGCAGCTGTTCCAGAGGGACAAACGGGTAACAGATATAACAGATCTGATCGAGCTGACCGGCAGACACCAGGTATGCGTGGTGAAGATGGCACTGGTGAGGAAGGTCCGGTTCCAGGACGATAGGAAGCTGGCTCCAGTAACCTTGATGTAGTCCTTGGGTCCGGATGGCAATTGGCGGAACGGGACGGCACTTGAATAGATGGATACTGATGTCGTCTGAGATAGTAGAACACTGGTCAGATGAGCGACTTTGCCTTTTTTCAGGTCGAGTCGGGTTTCATGAAACCCGACTTTCGCAAAAGTCGGGTCGAACGAAATCGGCCGATTATCGTGAAAAGTCGAAGGCCGACTGAAACACGAAACCCAATGCAAGTCATTGGGGAAGAAAAGTCGTCAGTGAGTGGAGGACAGGAAACACACCTACAGTGCCCATTTTAATGCAAAAAACATCAATTCTTATTACTTAAGCTTGTCAACCTTAATTTACTTTATAATAATAGTTAGGCATTGAAAACTGGGGGTTATTTGGCTAAAGTTGTGTGGGGGGGTAGGGCTGGCACTAAGATTTTCGTGGGCCCAGGGCCAAAGAGTGTCAATGGGCTCCTTTAACACATGCCACAATTCATGATCCTCTGATACGGCAGAGAAATAGCGGTATAGTACAATGAAAAATACTTCACTTCTTACATCACATGACTGATATCCATTTTAAATTCTCCAATAGCTCCAAAAACGGACAGTATATTACTCCATACAGTATTATGGCCACCGCATAGTGCGCTATACAGAGTAATGAGGCCCATATATTTCTCCATACAGAATCATTGGTCCCATATAATGTTCGATACAGTATATGATGAGCTCCACATAATGCTACAGTATATGTTGGTCCCCATGGATGAAGCTCCACTGTCTTATGGGCCCAAATAATGCTCCATATATAATGGGCCCCATTTCTAATGGTGTATGATGGGCCCTGTAAATGCTGCTCCAGTGTCTGATGTCCACCTTTGCAATGCTCTAGTGTATGGTGGGCCCCATATATCATTCTCCAGAGTATAGTGCTCCCCAAAAATTGCTCCCAACCTTTAAAATAAGTCTCCTCGCTAGGGAATCCCTGTACTAGTCTGGACTCCTCGTCGTCCCCATCTTCCATTTCTCTGCACTTGGACTGTTTAGGCAGAGGGCGTACAGACGTGATGTCATCGCGCTCTCTGACCAGAATGTCACTGTCAGGAAACACGGAAGACATCACGGCGGTGGAGCAGGGAGAGGTAATTATTTCAACTTTGCAAGTGCTGTGATCCTGAGCAAGCAGGGTGGGCCCACTTGTTAGCGACGGCACTGGCACAGGGCCCCTCATAGTACGGCGGTGTGTCTGACGGCGGGTGGGGCTCCCACCGGCAGAGAAACTTTTGCGTACTATGAGGGGCCCTGTGCCAGTGCCGTCGCCCATGAGTATGCCCCCCCCCACCTACTCAAGGAACCTGCACTTTCATCTGCATCTTCCTCTTTGTCACCGTGTAAGGTGGTATAGTTTTCGGGAAGGGGAACCTGAGTTTCCTCAGGGTCAGATTCTGGCTGTGTAGAGTGTGAGGGGAATGTAGTGGTCTGGGTCAATGTACCAGCAGAATCATCTAGCAGTGGCTGGGCATCAGTGTACTTGTGGCGTCCCCAGGAGTACGGTCGCCACAGTGGCATTACCTTCCTCCTAGGGAGTGTGATGTCATGCTTGGGAGCAACGAAGGATCTCTCTAGCAGTTAAACCAACACACAACACAATTCCCACACCAGGCCAGCAGGGAGAGCTCTGAACCTGACTACTGAGGAGCTGCTCTCTGTGGTCGGGAGGAGGGAAGTTAGGGCAGTCTGTGAAGGGAAGGGGAAGTGTGTGGATGTGAGAAGGGGAGCTGGAGGATGAGCAGAGATAAGGCTCACTCCTAGCTGGATCGCATGGTCCGGATTCCGGTCTCCGAGTTTGTTGGGACACTGACGGTCCTGCAGCAGAAACCGGAGGAAGTAGCAGCTGTAAATGCTCTGTTCCCAACTAAGGCTCGGAGGCCCCAGCAGCGACTTGTGTGAGCCAGAAGGAAAAGGCTACGGCTGCCTGCCATACGAGGAAGTTTCAAAAGAGAGTCAACAGGGGGAACTTCAGTGAACTCAGTACTGCGAGTACCTCAGATAAGCGCTAGAACGGAGGCCACACTACCTATCTGCAGAGACAGAATTCCTAATTTGCTTCCAGGCTGACCAACTCCTTCTCCATCTGTACTCTGGGTCCTGTACGGCACTTACCATGTACAGGTAAAGGAACTGCACGACTGTGTCTGTCATCTTTCTCCTGCGCCTGGTGCACGGCTCTGCTACATCCTGCACTGCACACCATCTACCAACTCTTTCATCTGCCCTGCGACTACGGCCTTACCTGTGCAGGGCTTCTACATCTTAGTTGCACCACATCTGTCCCAGAGAAGCGACACTGCAGCGCTGGTCAATCTGATCAGAAACCACAGGTGGCATCACGTATCATTCACCTATAAACGTTTTTCACCCCTTTGCATGGACGCCCATGCCCACGGACCGGGTCACCACCACCGTGACACATCCCTCTGAGACACCGGCCCGGTACTGATTAACCCCACTGCCCTGGCTGGCCACCCACACTCGATGTCAGATTCATCTTGGACTGGGGAATTCACGATTTGACTTGATATCCCAGGCATGGTATGTGGGAAAGAGCTACATGGACTAATGTGAAGTGTGGCCTGCTGCATCATTCACTTTTGGTGGGGGTGAAGGACACAAGGAAAAGGGTTCTTCCTGACCAGGAGCCAGCACTTGACGACTCAGTGCTTGCATTTTTTGAAACTTCAGAAGAGGAGGGCATATTTGCTGGAGTCTGTTTCGGCAATGTAAGCCAAAACCAGTTCCTGATGCTCCGGCTTTAAAAGCGGTTAACCTACTCCCAGAAAAGGTAGCCTTCCTGGCGTTCCGGAGCCAGACCATGACGCAGGCTCAACACCTCCTCCCTTAGCTGCTATTGTGCTTTTGCCACTACCAGCAGATGCACCACCACCATCAGTACCAGCTGGCCCACCCACACCCACGTCCACGGCCTCTTCCACCATACTTCCAAATTTTGGAGAAAATGTACCCAAAATAACATCAGATATATGATACTGTATCAGAAGCGTACAGCTCTATACAGTCAAAGGATAATTGTCAATCTCCCTATATATTTCATGAGTCACACAGAGACGCTCACAGACTCAGTATGGATTAGACAAGAATATAAAAAGTAGAAAAAGGGTACAGTATCATCAGATACCAGGTATATATAGTATTGTTTCAACATTCTAAATCTCCGTATATATTTCAGGAGGCAGACACAGACGCTCTCAGGCTCAGTATGGATTACAACACAATATAAAAAGCCGTAAAACGGTAATGGATCTGAAGCGTTCAGCTGTACACAGTGTAGGTGTCATTGGCAATCTCAGTATTTATTTCCACAGTCAGAAACAGACTCTCACTTGGTCAGTTTGGATTAGACCAGAAAATAAAAAGCAGTAAATGGGTAATGTATCACAAGCATAGAGCTGTATACAGTGTTGGGGTAATTTTTAAATCTACATATAAATTGCAGGAGTAACCCACAGACTCTCACACGCTCAGGATGGATCACACCACAATATAAAAAGAAGATCTGCATCAATTAATCACACATGTGGGCCAATGTGTTAGGAGTGGTGGAAGGCACTAAAAAAAATAAATAATTAAAGTGCCTTCACCACTCGGGGTCCACCGTGCGGTGGATGGTAAAACCGCTGCTGAGAGAGGCAGAGCACAAATATGCACAGGGTTCTAACACACTCAGAAGAAATAAGGCAAGCTCTGTTATGGGACACAGAGCTGCAGGGAAAATAATACCAAAATAGTATCGCTGAGCCTGTTAACAGCACAGGATCTCAGCGGCACACATGCGGTAGCCGGAAACCGGAGTAGTTAAATAAGATCACTACAACCGAGTGGACTTACCGTGTACACGTGTGTTCGGCGTCGCAACTGCGCACGCCTGGAAAAGCTGCAACCGCAAATATCGCAAGCGCGATGCAGGACGCTAATCTGCTGGAAAGATGGAGCTTGTGCGCGCTGGCGCTAGCGCAGGTACTGACTGAAAACCATTCACACACACAGACGTATTATCAGAGGGAAGGGGTTTCTTAATGAGTCAGTCACCAATCCAAGCATCCGTCACCATACACACAGCAGCAGTATGAGAATACTAGCGCATGGCATAACGGCCATGCGCACTTTTTATAGCGTACAAGACCTGCCGGAAATCTCCAGAACCCTGAGCTAAACCAATGGAATCAGGAGCAGGACCTGAGCACATGATTCCTGAACTCCAATGGGAGCTCGTCCCATGGGCATGCTCAGAAGCTGGAAAAAAGGACTTAGCCTCTGGAGACAAATGTGAGAATCTGGATTCCCGCATAGGCATCATAGAACCCAGATTCCTAACACAATGTTCCAGGTGTCAATGATACACTTAGAATGGTGGGTGGAGGAGGACTTCCTGGCAGAAAGGGTACAGTATCACCAGATACCAGGTATATATAGCATAGTTTAAACATTAAAAATGTACGTCTATATATCAGGAGTAGTGTTGAGCCACCCCGCTAGTGTTCGAGTTCGGTTCGGTTCATCGACCAGGAGGCAAGTTCGTCGAATGTTCGTCGAACGTTCGACGAACACCGTCGAGCCCCATTGAAAAAAATGGCTGACAAACACATACAAACACATAGAAAACAATTACAAAACAACTTAAAAGGTGTCCCAAAGCAGACACAGTGCACAGAAGACAAAAATAACATGGAAAAGGGCAACTACATATAGAAAAGAGGTGGAGGAGTAAAAGGAGGAGGAGGAGACACAGATATAGGCATGTCATGCCCTTATAAAGTCAAGAAAGGCTGGACTAAAAATCTAAAATAAAAAAAATCTAAAATTCTAAAATCGAAGACGATCATATAACGTTGGACTTCCCACCATAAATTATGCCAACTGCGGATCGGGCGCTATTCCCACGACCCTCCGAACAGCGTCCATGAAGGCAAAGTGTTTGGTTTCCGGGGGCAGGATGGTTGCAAAGCTGAACCTTAAAGGAATGTCCACAAGGGCACCACCAGGAGTGGAGCCTGCGGCTTAATTGGACTTCACACGGGCAACCTCAACCATGCCAGCTACAGAAACGATGGACAGATTGCAAGCTTTGTCCATTCTGTGGGTGGTGGTGCATGGCCGTTTTTAGTTGTGCTAGCGATTTGTCAGCTTAATTCCGTTAACGAACGAGACTCCGGCATGACCCCGCGGTCCACGTCCAGGTTGCTAGGGGGACACGCGAGGCTCTGGCACGCGAGATCGAGCAATAACAGGTCTGTCATGCCCTTACATGCCCGGGGCTGCATGCGCGCTACACTGAAAGGACCAGCGTGTGTCGCTTACAGGTGCAGATAACCCGCTGAACCCCGTTAGTGATGGTGATCTGGGATTCCAATTCTTCCCCGCGAATGAGGATTTCCCAGTAAGTGCAGGTCAACCGGAATTCCGGAATTAGGCCTAACCGGCATTCCAGAAAGAATGTGAAAAAATTAATTGTCCAAACCACAGGTGCTGTAGCTTGCTTAACAGCTGGGCTCCTCTGCTGAGTAGCACACATTTCTTAGGCTATGTGCACATGTTGCGGATTCTGCTGAGTTTCCGCAGCGGTTTTGGCCCTGCGTAAATGAAGCAGTTCCGTAGACATGGTACAGTATCATGTAGCCCTACAGTTGTGGCCAAAAGTATTGACACCCCTGCAATTCTGTCAGATAATACTCAGTTTCCTCCTGAAAATGATTGCAAACACAAATTCTTTGGTATTATTATCTTCATTTAATTTGTCTTAAATGAAAAAACACAAAAAGAATTGTCCTAAAGCCAAATTGGATATAATTCCACACCAAACATAAAAGAGAGGGTGGGCAAAAGTATTGGCACTGTTCGAAAAATCATGTGATGCTTCTCTAATTTGTGTAATTAGCAGCACCTGTAACTTACCTGTGGCACCTAACAGGTGTTGGCAATAACTAAATCACACTTGCAGCCAGTTGACATGGATTAAAGTTGACTGAACCTCTGTCCTGTGTCCTTGTGTGTACCACATTGAGCATGGAGAAAAGAAAGAAGACCAAAGAACTGTCTGAGGACTTGAGAAACCAAATTGTGAGGAAGCATGAGTAATCTCAAGGCTACAAGTCCATCTCCAAAGACCTGAATGTTCCTGTGTCTACCGTGCGCAGTGTCATCAAGAAGTTTAAAGCCCATGGCACTGTGGCTAACCTCCCTAGATGTGGACGGAAAAGAAAAGTTGACAAGAGATTTCAACACAAGATTGTGCGGATGTTGGATAAAGAACCTCGACTTACATCCAAACAAGTTCAAGCTGCCCTGCAGTCCGAGGGTACAACAGTGTCAACCCGTACTATCCGTCGGCGTCTGAATGAAAAGGGACTGTATGGTAGGAGACCCAGGAAGACCCCACTTCTTACCCCGAGACATAAAAAAGCCAGGCTGGAGTTTGCCAAAACTTACCTGAAAAAGCCTAAAACATTTTGGAAGAATGTTCTCTGGTCAGATGAGACAAAAGTAGAGCTTTTTGGGCAAAGGCATCAACATAGAGTTTACAGGAGAAAAAAAGAGGCATTCAAAGAAAAGAACACGGTCCCTACAGTCAAACATGGCGGAGGTTCCCTGATGTTTTGGGGTTGCTTTACTGCCTCTGGCACTGGACTGCTTGACCGTGTGCATGGCATTATGAAGACTGAAGACTACCAACAAATTTTGCAGCATAATGTAGGGCCCAGTGTGAGAAAGCTGGGTCTCCCTCAGAGGTCATGGGTCTTCCAGCAGGACAATGACCCAAAACACACTTCAAAAAGCACTAGAAAATGGTCTGAGAGAAAGCACTGGAGACTTCTAAGGTGGCCAGCAATGATTCCAGACCTGAATCCCATAGAACACCTGTGGAGAGATCTAAAAATGGCACTTTGGAGAAGGCACCCTTCAAATATCAGGGACCTGGAGCAGTTTGCCAAAGAATAATGGTCTAAAATTCCAGCAGAGCATTGTAAGAAACTCATTGATGGTTACCGGAAGCGGTTGGTCGCAGTTATTTTGGCTAAAGGTTGTGCAACCAAGTATGAGGCTGAGGGTGCCAATACTTTTGTCTGGCCCATTTTTGGAGTTTTGTGTGAAATGATCAATGTTTTGCTTTTTGCTTCATTCTCTTTTGTGTTTTTTCATTTAAGACAAATTAAATGAAGATAATAATACCAAAGAATTTGTGTTTGCAATCATTTTCATAAACAGGCGGCATAGCTAGGTTCACGGGTGGGCTCCTTTGCTGAGTAGCAGACAGTGCTACAAGGCCCAAAAGGATTTTCTGGACAAGATGTGGTAAAAAAATATTAGAAACACACGGTGTAGCTCCTTGACAGGTGTACTACACCGCTGGCTACCAGACACCGCTACTATGCCATGAAACTGTCTATTAACATTTAAAACCATTATTAATGTGAAAATAAAGTTATGCTTTTGGTGAACGAACAGTTCTCGAACGGAACCTCTAACAGCCGAATTTTAAGCAAAGTGTTCGAGTTCGACGAACGGCTCGAACACCGCCCAAAACAGCTCGAATTTGAACTTGGCGAACGGGTCGACTCGAACACCGCTCATCTCTAATCAGAAGGCAGACTCAGACGGTCTCAGGCCCAGTATGGATTCGACAAGATTGTAGAAAGTTGAGAAAGGGTACAGTATCACCGGATAACAGGTATATATGTAGCATAGTTTACACATTAAAAATCTGTGTCTATATATCAGGAGGCAGACTCAGACGGTCTTAAGCCCACTATGGATTCGACAAGATTGTAGAAAGTTGAGAAAGGGTACAGTATCACCGGATAACTGGAATATATGTAGTATAGTTTACACATTAAAAATCTATGTCTATATATCATGAGGCAGACTCAGACGGTCTCAGGCCCAGTATGGATTCGACAAGATTGTAGAAAGTTGAGAAAGGGTATAGTATCACTGGATACCAGGTATACATAGCATAGTTTAAACATTAAAAATCTCCGTGTATATTTCCGTAGTCCGACAAAGACACTCACAGCCTCAGAATGGATTAGACAAGAATCTAAAAACTAGAAAACCGGTAATGTATTCGAAGCGTACACCAGTATACACTGTTGGGGTATTTTTCAATCTTCATATATATTTCAGTCTCAGTAAGACAGTCCAGACTCTCCGCAAGAGGAAACGAGATGGATACAAGTACAGACGGAAAGTCGAGTGATTGCAGAAATTTTGGAATTACTAATCACAGGAAAAACTCCCGGGAGAATTTTCAGAGGCGATGCTGACCCTCAATTACTTTGTGGAGACAGCGAAAACAGTACTTGTGAAGAAAGGTTTGCTGTATCGCAGTACCGTGTGTTGTGAGTTCATTTTCTGGCCTACCAGTTGTGAGTTCTCCTTCCAGGCTCCCTCTGGTGGTAACAGGAGGTAGTGAGGCTGATTTAATTAGTGGAGATCTGCGACCTGATAAGGAGGATGACAATTGGATCTCAGGAATCTCAGACTGGTTTTAAGACAGCCGACGCCCTATTCTGGTGCTGTTGATTCCTTCTGGCTTGTCAGGTCTTGGTTCTCAGCTCTGTTCCAGTCAGCTCAAGCTAAGTTTTTCTGCTAATGTTCACACTTGAATTTGTTGGTCTATTCAGTTTCTTGTGTGGTCAGCCAGCCCCGGCTGGGGCTGTGCTGCATTTCCACTCTTAATTATCTGTATTTGCCAATTTGCTTTTTGTCCCTTATTAGATTGGCCTCTTTTTGCTCTGTCTCAGAATATTTCAGAGTGCTGATATAGTGGGAGAAGTCTAGTGACTTCAGGGTTAATTTTGTTATCAGAAGTGTTGGACATTATTTTTGTAGGGTTTTTGGCAGATTGCAGACAGTGTCTTTCCTTTCCTATCCTTTCTAGTTAGTATGGGCCCCATCGTTTACTCAGCCTATTTTCCTGCCTGTGTTTGTGTTTTCATCTTGTTTCACCGTCAATACATGTGTGGGGGCTGTCTTTCCTTTGGGGTCTGCTCTGGGGCAGTTAGTTTTCCCCTTTTCTTGCTTTAGGCTTATTTAGTCCTCCGGCTGTGATGAAGCGTCTAGGTTCATCGTAGGAACGCTCCACGGCTGCTGCTAGTTGTGAGGTTAGGATCAGGGATCTGCAATCTGCATAGTTACCAACCTCTCTGGTTTTCTGTGACTTAGCTTGTTTTGTTTTTTTCCTTCTCGGTGACCCGCTCATAACAACCGTGGATCCCATCACCGTTACTCATCTCCATCAAATTGTGATCACAGGGAGAGATGCAGACATTGTCCTCACTGCCTATCATGATCTGTCAGGTAACTTTGGAGTGCAAAAGACAGAAGCCACAGGCCGTAGGCGATTCTATTGGATTGGCATGAGAGGACACATTTAAAAATGTGGGCAGGAATGTCACATCTATGAGTAGGAAAACGGTGAAAGCTGATAATAAACCACCACTGCATCTCATTGTGAGTCGACGTCCATAACAAATGGAAGCCATTGATCATCTGAAGATAGAGCCCAGCAGGACAGGGCATAGCTACTTCTTAACCATCATCTATCAGTTCACCAAATTTGTATTGGCAATCCCAGTGAAGGCTTTAACAGCCCAGACTACACATTGGTGGAGCAGTGAGAGGTAAGTATTGCAAGTGCTGTGGCCCTGAGCTAGCAGGGGGGGCCCCACTCGTGGGCGGCGGTACTGGCACAGGGCCCCTTATAGTATGCCGGTGTGTCTGACGGCGGGTGTGCACCACCACCGTCAGAGACACTTGATTGTAATATGAGGGACCCTGTGCCAGTGCCGTCGCCCAAGAGAGGGCCCACCCACCTGTCCAGGGCAACTGCACTCCCATGGGTGCGTGCGCCAGGTGGTGACCCCGGCCCTGGTGGGGGAGGCAGCCCAGTTAGGGAGGTTGAAAAAATGGCATATGCTGATGTTGGACATTCAGCAGCTGCAAATGGAGGAATTGGAAAAGTCAGAGGAAGAGGAGGACAAAAGCGAGCCATTTTTCTGGCAACCTACGTGTCAGCAGGGGAAGGTGGGACAAAATCCTTTGAAACCCATGCATGGTTCATTTTAATGAAGGTTAGATCATCAACATTTGGGGTCGACAGACGGGTCCTTTTTTATGTCAGGATTGATCCAGCAGCACTGAAGACTCTTTCGGATAGCACACTAGCAGCAGGGCAAGCGAGCTCCTGTAAGGCATATTGTGCCAATTCAGGCCAGGTGTCCAGTTTACAGGCCCAATAGTCAAAGGGGAATGACCTGTGAGGGAGAACATCGATATGGGAGGAGAAGTAGTTTGTAACCATAGTTGACAACTGCTGTCTCCTGTCACTTTCAATCGATGCAGTATTACAGTCATGTGAGCGGTACTTGAAAAATCAGTCCACAATATGGTCATGAAACCCCTGTGTCCAACGCCACATTCAGCTGTGTGCACCACGAACACCTCTTCCATGTTGCCCCCTACAACTCGTGGGAGAACCATCACCGCCGCTGTGTGCTGGGAATGCCTCAAACAAACGGTGTACCAGAGTTGCTTGTTTGTTAGCCAATATTAGCTCTAGGTTCTCCTGTGGCATGATGTTTTGGAATTTGCCTTTATAGCGTGGATCCAGGATGCTGGCCAACCAGTAGTCGTCATCGTTCATCATTTTGGCAATGTGAGGGTCCCTTTTTAGGATCTGCAAGGCATAATCACACATATGGGCCAATGTTCCAGGTGTCAATGATGCACTGCGAGTACTGGGTGGAGGAGCTCTTTCTGGCAAATCAACATCCCTCCAGTCACGCACAAACCCTGTACCTGACCTTGCCACGCCAACATTTTCTCTTGCCCCCTGAGAAGCATCCTCCTCCCCTAAATAATCATCCCCATCATCCTCCTCCTCTTCCTCTTCTTCCTCCACCTCATCCAAGAGAGTTCCCTGAGCAGACAATGGCTGATTGTCATCAAGGCCTCCCTCCTCCTCTTCGGCTGCAGACGCGTGCTCCTTAAGGTGCGTCAAAGTTTGCATGAGCAGACGCATAAGTGGGATGCTCATGCTTATGATGGCGTCGTCTGCGCTTACCAGCCGAGTGCATTCCTCAAAACACTGAAGGACTTTACAGAGGTTTTTCAACTTCGACCACTGCACACCAGACAACTCCATGTCTGCCCTCAAACTGCCTGCCCGTGTATCCTCCCACAAATGCATTACAGCCTGCCTCTGTTCGCACAGCCTCTGAACCATGTGCAGGGTGGAGTTCCACCTTGTTGCAATGTCGATAATTAGGCAGTGCTTAGGAAGGTGGAGCGATCGCTGCAGCTTCTGCATACGACTGGAGTGTACGGGCGACCGGCGGATGTGCGAGCACAGTCTTCGCACCTTATGGAGCAGGGCTGTTAACTCCGGATAATTATTGAGGAAGCACTACACCACCAGGTTCAAGGTGTGAGCCAGGTAAGGTATGTGTCTGAGTTTTGAAAGGGCTATGGCTGCCACAAAATTCTGGCCGTTATCACTAACTACCTTGCCTGCCTTAAGATGTAGACGGCCCAGCCATGACTCAGTTTGTCGCTGCAAGTAGTCGGCCAGTACCTCCACGGTGTGTCTGTTGTCGCCCAAACACATCATCTTCAACACAGCCTGCTGACGCTTACCACTAGCTGTTCGATAGTGGGACACCTCATGTGCAACACTGGCAGCTGCGGATGGAGTGCTCATGCGACTCCACTCTGTGGACGAGCTTTCGCTTCTGGAGGAGGAGGGTCAAACGCCTACAGCCAACTGTTTACTATACCGTGGGCTAAGCAGCAATGTCCCACCGCCACTGTCCCCTGTGGACCCTGCATCCACCACATTAACCCAGTGCGCAGTGATGGACACGTAATGGCCCTGGCCATGCCTAATGGACCATGCATCTGTTGTGAGGTGCACCTTTCCACTCACTGATTGCTTGAGTGCATGGACAATGCGGTCTTTCACATGCAGGTGGAGGGCTGGGATGGCTTTTCGAGAAAAGAAGTGCCGACTGGGTATGTCATAGCGTGGTACTGCATAGGTCAAGAGCTCGCGGAAAGCTTTGCTTTCAACCAACCGGTAGGGCATCATCTCTAACGAGATTAGTTTGGCAATGTGGGTGTTCAAACACTGTGTATGCGGATGAGAAGATGAGTACTTTCTTGTCCTACTGAGAGTCTCTGGTAGGGTGAGCTGGACGTGAGAGCTGCATATGGTGGAACTAGCGGTGGACATGGCGGACTGAGAGAGGGTTGGTGATGGTGATGGTGTTGGTGGTCTTGCTGATGGCCTAGATTCAGTCTTTCGTAGCAATAACATTGTGATTCCCTGACTGCTTTGGCCTTGCGACGAAACCTCAACATTTGCTGCTGGTGGTGTGCTAACTGGTGGGGGAAGCGATGTAGCGTTGCTGACTACCTTCATTCGGAGCAGGTGCACATGTGGTACGTGAGGTTTGGTAGTCCGTCCACGCTTGCAAGTGCATGGTGGTTAAATGTCTAAGCATGCAACTGGTATTCAAATTTCTCAGGTTTTTCCCTCGGTTAAAGGTCTTTGCGCACTTCTTACAGATAACCTTTGCCTGATCATTAGGATTTTGTTAAAAAAGTGCCACACTGCACTCTTCCTACCATGGAATACATTTTGAGGCCTTGCACGCTGTGCTAATTTGACCGTCTGGCCAAGCTGTCCTGCAACTGTTTGTGTTTTTGTAAACCGTTTTTAGACTGCTACAGGCCTGCCAGATAACAGCTGTTGCGATGTCGATGCCTGCTGCGGATCCTCCTCCTCCTCTTTTGAGCTATTGGCAGCGGCACCCTCTTCCCCCAATGGATGCCAATCTGGGTCAACAACTGGGCCATCCATCACCTCCTCTTCAATTTCATGTACACCTTCCTCTGTGTCACCATGTAAGGTGGTATAGTATGCGGGAAGGGGCACCCGAGTTTCATCAGGGTCAGATTCTGGCTCAGTACACTGCGAGGACAATGTAGTGCTCTGAGTGGATGTACCAGCAGAAAAATCTAGCAGTGGCTGTGCATCAGTGCACTCCATGTCCGATTCATCTTGGAGTGGGGAATTCACGATTTGACTTGATAACCCAGGCATGGTATGTGAAAAGAGCTCCATGGAGTAATCTGTAGTGTGGCCTGCTGCATCCTTCACTTTTGGTAGGGGTGAAGGACACAAGGAAAGGTGTTGTTCCTGACCAGGATCCTCCATTGATGACTCAGTGCTTTAATTTTTTGAAACTTCAGAAGAGGAGGCGATGGAGCTGGAGGCTGTGTCAGCAATGTAAGCCAAAACTTGTTCCTGAAGCTCCGGCTTTAAAAGCGGTTTACCTACTCCCAGAAAAGGGAGCCTTTGAGGCCTTGTGGAGCCAGACGATGACGCAGGCTCAACACCTCCTGCCTTAGGTGCTATTGTGCTTTTGCCACTACCAGCAGATGCACCACCACCACCATCAGTACCAGCTGGCAACCCCCGCCCACTTCCACGGCCTCTTCCACCATACTTCCTCATTTTTGGAAAAATGTACTCAAAATATCACCAGCTATATGGTACTGTAAAACAAGGTACAAGGTGTATATAGTATTGTGGAGAATTTGAATCTCCCTAGAGATTTTAGGAGGCTGAACTATTATCTCAGGCCCACTATAGATTACACCTCAATTTAACAAGCTGAAATTGGCTGGTGTATGACAAAGTACAAGGTGTGTATATAGTATTGGGGAGAATTGGAAGCTCCGTAGAGATTTTAGGAGGCTGACAATGATGCTCTCAGTCCAAGTATGGCAGCAGGCAGCCTAATAAGCAGGACTGCTGCACACAAAAGTGTGGAAAAGTGAACATTTGGTAACTGTGCAGAAAAGAGGAAGAAATGTATTTTTGCTTTTAAAAAAGCAGTTTGCACAGCAGTGTGCAAACAGCAATGCAGCTATCAGGGAGCCTTATAAGGCAGCCTAATAACCAACAGAGCTGATGCACAAAAAATATAGCCTCCCCTGTCACTGCACACAAACTGTTGTGTTGTACAGTGGAAATCGCTAACAGCAGAAGCAGTTTTTTTGTTCTTCCCTGCCTAACGCTCTCCCTTATTCAGAATCAGCAGCTGCAACCTCTCCCTAATGGTAATATCGGCAGAAGTAAGATGGCGGTCGGCGTGCACGCCCTTTTATAGCCCCTGTGACACCACACAAAGCAAGCCAATCACTTGCATGCCCTTCTCAAAGATAGTGGTGACCGATGCCCATGTCATCGCGTTGCCCACAGTGTGCGTCCTCCATCATTGGCTGAAAAAGGGCGCTGGAAGCATCGTTTGAAACGCGTCTTTGGCACTCTGGTCGCCGACCTCGTGGCCGAACTCACGCTATGGTTGGGTTTCGTTTCATGAAACCCGACTTCAGCGAAAGTCGGCGACTTATGAATTTGACCGACCCGTTTCGCTCAACTCTACTGGTCACTGATACTCTGTGGAGACAAACAGTATGAGCAAGTGCAAACGGATTGCCAACGCAGCACTGACAGAACAGAGACTGAAACGGATGTAGCAAGAGTAGAAACTCGTTGCTTCAGCACTCTCCCTATGGAGGAGAGGCCAGAAATAGTAATCAGTGTGCTGCCATTGGATAATTGCTATTTTCAAAAAATGTGCGCTGTCCCTTTAAGAGACCAGAGGGAAGCGCGCTCGCGTTCTAAGCACTCTCCCTGAAGGCCTGCTGGCAGCATGCCAGGAAGTTGGGGAGGGAGAAGCAACAGCAGGACGCCGAGAGACAGACAGAGCATGAGGATCCAGACAGGGACCTCGCTGAGGTACAGGGGCAGCGTGGAGAACAGGAGCAGGTGAGGGACCAGAACTGGGGGCATCACCAGAACCGGGACTGGGTGTAACAGTGTGGTAAGCACCTTGAACCCCCAAGTGCTTCACAGAAGTTTTTAAAATAGAGACGTGAAAATAAAAAATCATATTTTTTCCACAAAAATTATCTTTTCGCCCCCAAATTTTTATTTTCACAAGAGTAACAGGAGAAATTGGACCCCTAAAGTTGTTGTCCAATTTGTCCTGAGTATGCTGATACCCCATATGTGGGGGGACCACTGTTTGGGCGCATGGCAGGGCTCGGAAGGGAAGGAGTGACTTTTTCAAACAAAAATTGCCTGGAATTGAGATCGGACGTCATGTCGCATTTGGAGAGCCCCTGATGTGCCTAAACAGTGGAAACTCCCCATAAGTGATCCCATTTTGGAAACTATACCCCCCAAGGAACTTATCTAGATGTGTGCTGAGAACTTTGAACCTCCAAGTATTTCACTAAAGTTAATAACGCCCAGCCGTCAAAATAAAAAATCAATTTTTTCACACAAAAATTATCTTTCAGTCCCAAAGTTTTAATTTTCTCAAGGGTAACAGGAGAAATTGGACACCACAAGTTGTTGTCCAATTTGTCCTCAGTACACTGGTACCCCATATGTGGGAGAAAACTACTGTTTGGGCACACATCGGGGCTTGGAAGAGAAGTAATGACGTTTTGAATGCAGACTTTGATGGAATGGTCTGCAGGCGTCATGTCGCAGTTGCAGAGCCCCTGGTGTGCCTAAACAGTGGAAATGCCCAACAAGTGACTCCATTTTGGAAACTAGATGCCCCCAATGAACTTATCTAGATATGCCTAAAAATTGGCAATGCCCAACAAGTGCCCCCTTTTTGGAACTAATCTACTGTTTCCTGCTATGTGAATTTTATAATGTAGTGGCATACGTGAGTTGTGTAGTGTTTATCAGGTTGTCATACATCAGTTGTGTAGTGTTCGTCAGGTTGTCATGTATCAGTTGTGTAAGTCAGAAATTAATTTAGTAGTGCATGGAGGTGTGGTACAGTTTGAAGCAATCTTTCATACACAGGCCAGGTTTGTCGGGGCAGGTGTTGCATTGATAAATGGAGTACTTGCGTATTCCCCTTTTGTAACACACTCGGCACCTCTTTTGCAACCTTCCTTCTTTTCCAGCTTGAGGGACCTCCCCCGGGAAATGCTGACTTGGTACGATACAAGCACCTTCAGTTTCGGAAGTACTGAGGCCCGCTCCTTCCTGAGAGCCAAATATCAGGGCCTTAATGACTACCTCCTAGTACTGAAGGTATGACATAGCAGTCTGGCCTGCACATCGTGACAGCAGTAAAGCATTGAGCATTGCCATTTGTACGATGTGTATGGCCAGTTTTTGTACCACGCCTTGGCCTCTCTCAAAGCACTGTACGGCTGGAAGAGTTGATCAGAGAGATCAACAAACCCATGTTTTTGTTTTACCCCAGTAAACAGTTCAGTTTGCTGACCTGTGCAGAGGTACCTCGTATAGTGCCGAGAGCACTGCCATTACCGTGTATGGTGGTCAAGAAAAAGACATCCCTCTTGTCCATCGGGCTCTGCTGTCACTCCTTCTGAGCATCTGCCCAAGTAGTGTTTTTGGGAGGCCTCCCTGATTTTTGCGGACAGTACCACAGGCTTGCGGTACCTTGCGCAGAGAGGGTTTTGAAGAGTGGAATGCTGGTATGGGGTGTAGGGGTGATAACCTTTATCCTGCAGTGGGTGCTCCAAATCCCACACAATTTTCCCACTCGCTCACAGGACAGGGGGGCATTCAGGGTGTTCAATCCAGGTGTCCTTCATAAAGTCTAAACCTGTGGGTGTACCCTGAGGTACTCTCACACAGCTTAGAGAGTTTAATTCCATACCTGGCCCTCTTGCTGGGCAGGTACTGACGGTCAAAGTTGGGGTCATCTCGTGGGGGACACTGTGCATTATCGGTATAATGCAGGAATTTGTGGATGGCCTCAAAAAATGTGCCGGCCCATGACCATTCGGAAGGCTGGAGTGTTGTATAAAACATCAACACTCCAATATTGCTGAAGTTCTGGCTTCTTCAGGATCCCCGTGTGAAGGACCAGGCCCCAAAACTGCATCATTTCAACTGTGTCTACTGTAGACCAGTTAGAAAATGATGAACCAGGGTTTTATGGGCCAAAAATTGATGAGCATACAAATTAGTTTGGCCCATCATGAGATTAACAAAATCCTCAGGGAAAAAGACTTTGAAAAAGTCTAGTTCTGTGAGGCCGGTGGTGTTAAACTTGATTCCTGATTCTGCCACAATTCCGGCTCATAATTTTCAGGG
The DNA here is from genome assembly GCF_039654945.1 of Dendrobates tinctorius. Lineage (NCBI taxonomy): Eukaryota > Metazoa > Chordata > Amphibia > Anura > Dendrobatidae > Dendrobates > Dendrobates tinctorius. Next base: position 26,519,427 of record NW_027361683.1, read on the forward strand.
GGGCGAGGACCATACGGGGTCCGTAATGGGGTGCTCACAGCTCCGATCCTAGGCAGGTCACATGCAGGGCACAGGCAGGTCACAGCGCGGTCACACAGCGGCTGTGGCCTGTGACTGATGCAATCGATGTAATTGACAATTGCGCCAATCAGTGTGTCCAGGCCATGCCTGGCATTGCTAGGCACCAGCCTAGGATCGGTGCACTTACAGCTCTGATCCTAGGCAGGTCACTGGCAGGGCACAGCGCAGTCACATCATGGCTGTGCCCTGCGATTGGCGCAATCGATGTGATCGACCAATTGTGCCAATCGGAGTCCTTTCCGGCGATGCCTGGTGTTGCACCAGCCTAGGATCATTGCTTGATCCTAGGCTGGGACATCAGTGTTTCAGGCAATCTGATTGCCTGAAACAATGAGAAATGTTGCGATTTGCTGTTCAGAATTGAACAGCCAATCACAGCGATCGTGGGTGCGGGAGGGCGGCGACACCCCCCAGGATGAAGGCACCATCTACCCAGAGGTAAGATGGCGCTGGAATTTTAATGTGATTACTGCGACTTCGGTCACAGTGTCGCATTAAATATATGACGTAATGATCTGTCCAATGTCAAACAGGCCAAGGTCACATGGATGGATGGATGGATGGATGATTATGTCAGATGTTAGAAAAGGGGTAAACATATAAGATTGGTGCTAGGACCGATCATGGGCATTGCTGCAGGGTGTCAGCTCTCACATAGAGCTGACACCCACACCTGATCACCACAGCGCTCAGCTTGAACTCACGTAATCACAGCACCATACATATTCTTCTGTTTGCTGGAACGTAGCTCCCACAGAGCAATATATGTACGGCGCATGTTGGGAAGGGGTTAATGTCAGGCATCAAATGTAAATAACATTAAGCTGAATGGTAAAACTGATTAAAGTATGTAAGAAACAGTATTGAAACCACAGTGAGATAAAGTAATAATGTAACATAACTAGACCAATTCAGCATGAATACAAGTGCCAACAGTATTTAAATATTCATCACAGAATAGGGATGTATACCTAGAGCTGGGGACCCCTCACTCCTGAGCATGTTTCGCTTGAAATGCTTCGTCCATGGGGTTTTTGCCTTCCTCTGGATCAGCATGTTGGTTATAAGTTGAAGTTGATGGACTTATGTCTGCCATCAACCTTAAAAATTATTAAAATGCCACAGCAGTCTTCAAACTGTAGCACATATTGCATTGTATGAGGACTTTTCCCCTGAATACATGATGGAACAGCTACATTTTTATACTGATTGTTACATATAGAGACGACACAATAGAATCTGTAAGTCTCCATATGAAATCAGAGACATACTGAGGGGTACAGTAGGTACTATGCTTTTTCATGGTGACAATAGGCCAAAGCTAAGCTTTTGCACCAGGGTCCATGAATCTTTTCGTAGGCTTCTGCATATGTTTATAATTCTATTTGCCAAATGTAATTTCCAATGTCCATAATTGCACAAAAAGGATAATAAATCCATTGTTTTCATGCCATGATGCTCAGTTAACAGCTATGACTCTGAATTTACAGCAGCAGAACATACCGTAGTTTAAAAAGAAGATGGCATTCTCTTTTAGGGTTAACTGTGATATGAATTAATATGATGGGGCACTTCCTGTTTTGCCCACACAGATTTTGGAACAGATTAAGGCCTCTTTCACACATCAGGTTTTCGCCGTCAGGCGCGATCCGACGCTTTTGACAGAAACCGGATCCGGCATTGCATTTCGCCCCCATTGACTTGCATTTGCGCCGGATCGCGCCGGATGGCCATGCGTTTCATCCGGTTTTCGCCGGATCCGGCAATGTGTCGCGATCCGGCGTCTGGAAAAAACGGTGACTGTAACGTTTTTTGTCTCCGGCGAAAAAGCCGGACACGCCGGATCCGGCGCGTCCGGCTTTTTCACACAATGAAAGCCTATGAGCGCCGCAATGCGCCGGATCCGGTTTTTTGGTCTGAGCATGCTCAGTAGCTCTGCCCACAAGACATATATAAAAGCAAGACAGTGGGACCCACAGCCACACCCAACATGCCACCCAAGAAAGCAACCAAGCGAAGCAGGAGAAGGCAGGAGACCACTGCAGCACCATCCGCACCACCACCACCCCAAATGGAGCAGCAAATAGAACATGCTGAGGAGGGGAGGCCAGCAGCAGATGAGAGACGGTAATTATCAAATAACCCATTCCTCCAAACTAGGGCTATTGAATATCAAGATATTCATGGGCCCTTTGTTTCTCTTTATTCAACAGCTGCCCAATAGATGCAGCAGCAGCAGCAATGGCAGCAGCTGGAACACCACCCACAGGCATGGAGTGTGGCCACCAGGAAGACAGCACATCATCTTCTGGGAGCCCTCCCTCGCATCGTCAGCGTTTGACGGTAAGTTTTTATTTCCAAAATCCATCTTCTCTGTAATATATGTCTATTCATTGCCTTTTATTTCAAAACAGGAATCACAAGATGAAGAGGAGCTCCCAGAAGAAGAAGGAAGGGGTGGACAGACACCTGGAGTGGGCTCACAATTGGTAAGTTTTTTGCATCAAACGCAGAAACACAACATCACACTACACACAACACATAGAAAACAATGTTCTGCAGACCACACACAGCAAACAAATGCCTACATCCAAAGACATAACATTTTTTGTTTTCTTCTCTAGTCTTCCCAATCTGGTGCTTGGCCAAGAGGTCCTCGCAGTGCCTCCCAGGGTCGTCGGCGACAGCAACGCGGCGGTCACCAGCGTGTAAGTATAAATATTTTTGCTTTGTTTTTTTGCACTTTTTATTTCATTTCTTTTGTGGAGGCTAATTATGTTATTTTTGTCTTTTTCTTTAACAGCCTTCACAGCGTGCTCCCGACTCTGACGGTGAGGATGGAGGGATTGATGTGGACCGCCTCATCGATCTCGTCAGAGAAAGGGAGCCGCTCTGGAATATGGCTGACCGCCGCCACTCTGACCTGATCGTTACCCGACGACTCTGGGAGGAAATCTGTTCGCTCCTTGTGGGCCGCTGGGAGGACCTCGAAGCTCGGGCCCAGATTAAAGAGCGTAAGTATATACAGTACCGGTTGCTTGATGTAAACCAGTGTTTCCCGAACTCCAGTCCTCGTGGTCCCCACGGATCATGTGTTCAGGATTTCTATTTACTATGGAAATCCTGAAAACATGACCCCTGGGGACCATGAGGACTGGAGTTTGGGAAACACTGATGTTGTATACTAACCACTCCTTTCTCGTTTCAGGGAACAGAATTGTGAATCGGTGGCGGTCTGTGAGAGATCGTTTCAAGAAGGAGTTCAATAAAGAGATGCGGGCCCCGAGTGGATCTGGAGGACGCAGGAGCAAGTACAAGTACGCAGAAGCCCTGTCGTTCCTCCGGGAAACAATGGTCACCAGAAGGTAAATATTACACACCACATGTGAAAAAAAATGTTATATGTAAATTTTTTTTTCAGCCAGGGCCATACCATGTCAGTATTTTAATTGTTTTTTTTTCTCTTTATTCCACAGCACGGTGAGCAGCACTCGGGAGCCGGCATGATTGGACCCTTCTGAGGCGATCCCTGAGGAGACCGGCACCGAGGGACACTTCGACCGCCCCGGTACATCTGCACCTTCCCAGCCTTCCCACACATTCGACCCATCTGTCCCATCCACCAGCACAGGAGCATCGTGGCCGTCTACATTACATGAAGCTGCTGGTGAGGAGATCGCTTTCCCTTTACCCCACCCTTCTGCCCCTGCCACCTCTAGTACACCTGCGGGTACTGGGCGGCAGCGGCAGAGGGGTCAGGAAAAGACTTATGCGCCAGAGTTCTTGCATCTGAATGCATCTTTCCAGAACTGTCTAAAAGTCTTGTCAGAGCAAATCTCCGCAGGCTATCAGCAGATCAACTCCAGCATTCTGGAGGTGAAGACACTTCTGCAAACCATGCATTCAGAAGCAAGATCTTCGCCAAACCACACCTTTTTCAGGTCTGTTGTGGAGCGCATGGAAACGCTCTCTCCTGCCCAGCAGATGCATGTAATGCATTCATGCCACGCTGCTCTCCAGCAAGTTACCTCCCAACCTCCTCCTCCTCCCACCACAGTAGTTCCTCCACCTGCACCCCCTCCAGCCACTTTCCATCCTCCCCCTCCTATTACATCTACACCCCCTCCAGCCACTTTCCATCCTCCCCCTCCTATTACATACCATCCACCTCCAGCCACTTTCCATCCTCCCCCTCCTATTACATACCATCCACCTCCCCAGCACCATCCACCTCCCCAGGACCATCCACCTCCCCAGCACCAGCAACCTCCCCAGCACCAGCAACCTCCACAGTACCTGCAAACTCCCCAGTACCAGCAACCTCCCCAGTACCAGACATCTCCCCACTTCCAGCAACCTGCCCCGTACCAGACATCTCCCCACTTCCAGCAACCTGCCCCGTACCAGACATCTCCCCACTTCCAGCAACCTGCCCCGTACCAGACATCTCCCCACTTCCAGCAACCTGCCCCGTACCAAACTCCTTCCCCATACAACTTGCCATCAACATCATCTGCTCCTACAGTCCCTGCCCAACCCTCCACTCCACCACCCACCACCTCTTCTGCTTCCCACATGTCCACCCATTCTGTAGTTTTTTCCACACCTTCACCTCTAACTGTTCCTTCCCCACCACGATCCCAGTCCTCTCTCCACACTCCCAGTGTCGAAGTGTCCCGCAGCCCCTACAGCAGTATTTCCACCACACACTACACAGATTTATAATGTGTGTATTTAAATAAAAATGACCAGTTTTATGGTTTCAGTTTTATAGTTTCAAAGTTTTATTAAACAAGTTTATTAAAATTTTAAAAAAGTTTACTAAAAAAAACATTTTTCAATAAAAGTTAAATTATTTTACACTGGTTGTCTGTCATTTCTTTCTGCGGCGAAAAAGGTTAAATACAGGATATTTAAAAGGTGAAATGGTATTCAAAACTAGGTATATAACTGTGGGTAAATTTTAGCTTTTTGCCACAGTTGTGTTCCTGGTTGTGTTTGAAGCAAAGTATTTCACCTAAAAAGTTGTGTTTATTGTTGGTGATTTCCTAACAATGTACACAACTTTTGTTAAAAGGTGAAATACTTTGCATAAAACACAACCAGGTACACACCTGTGGCCTAAAGCTAAAAATAGAGACCATGACAAGATAGCCAACTTTGGTTGGCAAAGGTATATACTGTTGGTACAGAAGGTACACAAGTTTGGTTAGGGCACAAATCTTTCACACTCTGTCATCCTGCCAGTGTACTCTGCCTTGAGGTGACATAAAGTATAGTGCAAAATTGTCCCTCATTACTGAAACCGTCACAGAACTTCTAGTGGTAATGTCATGGTAATCTTGCAAGGTGGTTTCTTCAGAGGTGTCCTCAATGGAAATGGGTTCTTTGCAGATAACAAAATTGTGGAGTACCACGCACGCTTTGATCACCTCGTCCACAGTTTCTGTCTTGAGGTTGATCGCAGTCAATAGGACCCGCCATTTGGCTGTCAGAATACCAAAGGTACATTCAACCATTCTTCTTGCTCTTGTGAGGCGGTAATTAAAAATGCGTTTTGGTCTTGTCAATCCTCTGCTAGAGTACGGTTTCAAAAGGTGTTCTGACAGCTGGAAGGCTTCATCCCCTACACAGACAAATGGCATAGGTGGACCAGATGTTTGCGGCAGCGGTCTAGGTGGTGGGAACTGGAAGGTGTTTCCATACAGTTTACGCCCCATGGCAGACAGTTTGAAAACTTGAGAGTCATTGGAGCGGCCATAGGCCCCAATATCAACCGCAATAAATTTGTATTCCGCGTCAGCGATGGCCATGAGGACAATTGAAAAATATTTCTTGTAATTGAAATATTCCGATCCCGATCCAGCTGGCTTTACAATGCGGATATGTTTCCCGTCCACAGCGCCCAAGCAGTTTGGAAACTGACATATCTGTTGAAACTTGTCAGCAATTTCAATCCACCTCTCTGTTGTGGGCTCTGGTAAAAACTCTTCAGCTAAGGAGTCCCACAGTGCACGGCATGTGTACTTCACAATTCCAGATATGGTGGAAATCCCGAGTCTGTACTGGAAATGCAGTGACGAAAGGGATTCTCCAGTTGCAAGAAATCTGTGGGGAATTAAAAAACAATAAATTAGTTTTAAATCACAGCATTACATACCAAAACTGACCTATAACACTTGGAGATACAAATTACCACCAACAAGATTGCAGTGAAAGTGTGCTCTGATGCGATCATATCCAATAAATGTGGCTTACCTTAAAGTCACCATCAGACGCTCTGTGGGTGAAACAGAGAAGCGGCAATAGGTGTCCGCTTTTCTTATGAGGTGTGCAATGCGCTCCACCAAGTAATCAAAATTCTCCATTTTCATCCTAACATATCCAAAAAATTTATCCGGGTTTCGTCGAAGGTCCATGCATAGTGTAGAATAGACCCCACGCGTCATTCTCTTGGCTGTGATGGGGTGGATCCACAAACGTCGTCTACGATGCCTGATGCGCTGCTGTCTCGCTCTCTCCTTCTCCAGAACAATCACCCTCAAACGATTTGCCTCCGCTGTAAAATCCGCCAAATTCTTCAAAATATTTCCAATGACAACATCCATCTTCGCCAGTAACTTGCTCTTCTCTCCAACCTGCACTTTCTCCTCTACAACCTGTCAAAGAAGGGCTGTAGGAACATGCTATATATAGTTTTCCAGTAGCCAATCCCGTTCGGAAGGCCACAAGGGTCAATTTTAAAAACCGGATCCGGCGTAATCCGTCGAAAAACGGATAGAAAAACGGATGAACCGGATGAGACGGATCCGGTTTTGTCTGTCCAGAAAAAGACGGATCCGCCAGAAAACCGGATCCGTCACATCCGGTTTTACGAAACATTTGCCGGATCCGGCGTTCCGGCACGACGCCGGATCGCGCCTGACGCCGAAAACCTGATGTGTGAAAGTAGCGAGTATGTTCACACAGAGTTATGGTATTTGATTTTAACATCTGATCTTGGTCTGCAGTAGGAACTTGACACCAAAAGTTGTGTTTAGGTAACCACGTCACTCTAAACGTTTGATGCAATCAAGTAGTTTTTATTGATAGATCAGCACATGAAATTAAATGTTTCCACGCATATCAAAAAGTACAGCCAATGTTTTGGTCCTCAGAATGCTTTGAAGACAGTGGTCAGAGAACACTAAAAATCCTACTTAGGCTGTGTACACACGCTGCGGATTTATCCGTGCGGATTTGTCAAAAACCGCAGGTTAATCCGCAGGTCAAAAGACCTGCGGTTTATCTGCAGTTTTTCTGCAGGTTTCCCCATGTGGTTTGACACCTGCCATGGAGCAGGTGCCAAACCGCAGCGGAATCCACACAAAGAAGTGACATGCTGCGGATTTGAAACCGCAGCAAATCCGCGCGGAAAATTCCGCACTGTCTGCACAGCGGTTTTCATTTTGCACTGATTTTAATGGTACTGTACACCACAGCTGTGGATCCGCAGGATCAAAACCGCTGCAGATCCGCAGCAGAATCCTCAGCGTGTGCACACACCCTTAAATCTACATTCTATTAATTTTGATGGGAAATAAACATAGTCTTATATACAGCGAGTTTTTATCCAACAACGTTTTCAAAACCGTGTTGCAGAAAAAAGAAAAGTGACATGTTAATTCTTTGATGTTAATTTTCGTGGAATCCAGACCAAACTTCACACCAGTTAAAATAATGCAAAACTACCCCCAAAAAATAGAAACGTAGTTTTAAAAAAAATCTGCTGTTTTTTTTCAGTGCCAGTAAAGTGTATGAGATTTAAAAGAAAGATAACAGGAGCTGTGAATTATGCTGCAGATGAATATGCGAGTTTCCCTGCACCTTTTTTCTCATTGAAATCCATAGCGGTTAAAGGGAATCTGTCACCCATATTTAGTGATATCATGTAAAGATATCACCCAATTGTGCATCCCATAAGGATTCTATTAGGATTTTTTATTCCCCCTGACCCCGCACCTTTGAGGCATAAATACCTTTTTTATCTTGTTGGGGATGTATGGAAATCACCGCAGTCCGGTCCGATGGGCGTGGCTTAGTCGCCTTCCCCCCCCTCCTCGGCTTGCTGCATGTAATCTTCATCTCTGAATATCACAGATAACATTGGTTTCCGCGCTTGCGCATTGTAAAGGCCTCCAGCGCCTGCGCAGAATGCTTTGCCCAACTGTGGGCGAAGCATATAATCGCTACTGCGCATGTGCCGGCATTTTCCAGCGTGGTCTATGCCCCGGAAGTGTGTCCTGCATGTGAAGACTTCCGGGGCATAGACCGCGCTGGAAAATACCGATGCACGCGCAGTAGCGATTATATGCTTCGCCCACAGTTGGGCAAAGCATACTGCGCAGGCGCTGGAGTCGGGGACCATGCATATCAGGATAGGGCGGTGAGAGGGCCATGTATTCCAGGATAGGGGCTGAGAGTTCCATGCATACCAGGATAGCGGGGTGAGAGGACCATGCATACCAGGATAGGGGGGTGAGAGGACCATGCATACCAGGATAGGGGGGTGAGAGGACCATGCATACCAGGATAGGGGGGTAAGAGGACCATGCATACCAGGATAGGGGGGTGAGAGGACCATGCATGCATTCAAATTCCGCGCGGCACCGCTCATTGGCTCAGCCAGTGGAGCGGGGGATTTGAATCCCACGCCGCTCATTGGCTGAGCGCCAGGGGCTCTCAGCCAATGAGCGGTGCCACGCGGCTTTGGCAGGGGATTCAAATCCCGCGTGGCACTGCTCATTGTCCCAGCCAGCGGGGCGGGGAATTCAAGTCATGCATTCAAATCCCGCGTGGCACCGCTCATTGGCTGAGCCGCCAGCGGATGTTCATTTCACCGCACTCCCGATGCAATAGCATCGGGCCTATTTCTAGTAGTTAATAAATAACTTTTCCCACATGTCTATTTTACATCAGCACAATTTTTCAAACATAATTTTTTAATTAGGAAGTTAGGGTTAAAAATTGACCAGCGATTTCTCATTTTTCCAGCAAAATTTCCAAAACTATTTTTCTAAGGGTGACTTTGAGGGGCCTATATGACAGAAAATGTCCAAAATTGGCAGTATTCAAAAAACTGCACCCCTCAAAGTGCTGAAAACCACATTCAAGAAGTTTATTAACCCTTCAGGTGCTTCACAGGAACTGAAGCAATGTAACATAGTAACATAGTAACATAGTAATTAAGGTTGAAGGGAGACTTTAAGTCCATCTAGTTCAACCCATATCCTATCCTAACTTGCCCTAACATGTTGATCCAGAGGAAGGCAAAAAAAAATCCCATGTGGCAAACAGTAAGCTTTACATTGGGGAAAAAAATTCCTTCCCGACAATCAGACTAGCTCCCTGGATCAACGCAACACTAAGGAGACTAGTGTATATACCCTGTAATATTATACTTTTCAAGAAAGGCATCCAGTCCCCTCTTAAATTTTAGTAGGGAATCACTCATTACAACATCATATGGCAGAGAGTTCCATAGTCTCACTGCTCTTACAGTAAAGAATCCGCGTCTGTGAGTATGCTTAAACCTTCTTTCCTCCAGACGTAGATGATGCCCCCTTGTCCCTGTCACAGGTCTAAGAGTAAAAAGATCATTAGAAAGGTCTTGGTATCGTCCCCGCATATATTTATACATTGTAATAAGATCACCCCTAAGCCTTCGATTCTCCAAACTAAATAACCCCAAGTGTAATAACCTGTCTTGGTATTGCAGACCCCCCAGTTCCCTAATAACCTTGGTCGCTTTTCTCTGCACCCGCTCCAGTTCAGCTATTTCTTTCTTATACACCGGAGACCAGAACTGTACACAGTATTCTAAGTGTGGTCGCACTAGTGACTTATATAGAGGTAAAATTATGTTCTCCTCCTGAGCATCTATGCCTCTTTTAATGCATCCCATTATTTTATTTGCCTTTGCAGCAGCTGCCTGACACTGGCCACTAAATGTGAGTTTGTCGTCCACCCATACACCCAGGTCTTTTTCAGTGACAGTTTTGCCCAGTGTTTTACAATTAAGCACATAATTATACATCTTGTTCGTTCTACCCAAGTGCATGACCTTACATTTATCCCCATTAAAGCTCATTTGCCATTTATCAGCCCAAGCTTCTAGTTTACATAAATCCTCCTGCAATATAAAATTGTCCTCCTCTGTATTGATTACTCTGCAGAGTTTAGTGTCATCTGCAAATATTGAAATTCTACTCTCTATGCCCCCTACAAGGTCATTAATAAATATGTTAAAAAGAAGCGGGCCCAAAACTGACCCCTGTGGTACCCCACTGCTAACCGTGACCCAGTCCGAGTGTGCTCCATTAATAACCACCCTTTGTTTCCTATCCCTGAGCCAGCTCTTAACCCACCTACACATATTTTCCCCTATCCCCATTGTTCTCATTTTATGTATCAACCTTTTTTGTGGCACCGTATGAAAAGCTTTTGAAAAGTCCATGTACACCACGTCCACTGCATTCCCTTGGTCCAGTCCGGAACTTACCTCTTCATAAAAGCTTATCAGATTAGTCTGACAGGAACGGTCCCTTGTAAACCCATGTTGATATTGGGTCATAAGTTTATTCTTCTCCAGATACTCCAGTATAGTATCTCTTAGAAAACCCTCCAGGATTTTACCCACAGTTGAAGTTAAACTCACTGGCCTATAATTTCCAAGTTCAGTTTTTGTCCCCTTTTTGAATATTGGCACCACATTTGCTATGCGCCAGTCCTGTGGTACAGACCCTGTTATTATGGAATCTTTAAAGATTAAAAATAATGGTCTATCTATGACTGTGCTTAATTCCTGCAGTACTCGGGGGTGTATCCCATCCGGGCCTGGGGATTTGTCAATTTTAGTGATTTTTAGACGCCGCCGTACTTCCTGCTGGGTTAAGCAGGTGACATTTAATGGACAATTTTTATCCCTGATCATGTTATCCGTCATGGGATTTTCTTGTGTAAACACTGTCGAAAAAAGTCATTTAGCATATTGGCTTTTTCCTCATCCTCCTCCACCATTTCACCCAGACTATTTTTAAGGGGACCAACATTATCATTTTTTAGCTTCTTACTATTTATGTAGTTAAAGAACATTTTGGGATTATTTTTACTTTCTCTGGCAATTAATCTCTCTGTCTCAATCTTTGCTGTTTTGATTTGCTTTTTACAGAATTTATTTAATCTTCTGTATTTAGTTAATGCCTCATCACTACCTACTTGCTTTAATTCTCTAAATGCTTTATTTTTATCTCTTATTGCGCCCCTTACAGCTCTATTTAGCCATAGTGGTTTCCTCCTATTTCTAGCATGTTTATTCCCATACGGTATATATTGTGCACAGGTCCTATTCAGAATGCTAATAAACGTCTCCAATTTTCTTTGTGTATTTTTATGTCTCAGGATATCATCCCAGTTAATTGCACCAAGATCATCTCTCATCCGTTGGAAATTTGCTTTCCTGAAGTTTAGTGTCCTTGTAACCCCTCTACTACACATCTTATTAAAGGATACATGAAAACTTATTAATTTGTGATCACTATTACCCAAGTGACCCCCAACCCTTACGTTTGATATGCGGTCTGGCCTGTTGGTTAATATTAGGTCTAGCAGTGCCCCCCCTCTTGTTGGGTCCTGAACCAGTTGTGAAAGGTAATTGTCTCTCATAGTTGTCAAAAACCTATTACCTTTGCTGGAACTGCAGGTTTCGGTTCCCCAATGTATTTCAGGGTAGTTGAAGTCCCCCATAATAATGACTTCTCCTTGAGTCGCAGCTTCATCTATTTGCTTTATGAGGATATTCTCTGTTGCTTCTATTATTTTTGGAGACTTATAACAAACCCCTATCAGTAATTTATTATTTTTCCCCCCTCCCCTTATCTCTACCCACAGGGACTCTACATTTTCATTAGATTCATATATATTATCACGAAGGATGGGTTTTAAGGATGATTTTACATATAAACACACACCTCCACCTCGTTTATTAGTACGGTCATTTTTGAACAGACTATAGCCCTGTAAATTAACCGCCCAGTCACGGCTCTCGTCCAGCCATGTCTCAGATATCCCCACCATGTCATAATTATGCTCCAACAACATTAACTCCAATTCCGCCATTTTGTTTGCGAGGCTTCTGGCATTAGTATACATGCACTTTATGTATCTCTCTGTACCTCTATTCTTTCTTAAATTATTAACTGTTCTAACCCCACCCCCCATGCCACCCCCAATTTCATTTTTGTTTGCCCAGGTTTCTAGCTGCACTGTCTTCCCCTCCTATAAAAGGAATACCCTCCCCCCGTCCCTAGTTAAAACACTCCTCCAACCTTCTAGCCATTTTCTCCCCCAGCACAGCTGCACCCTCCCCATTGAGGTGCAGCCCGTCCCTAGCGTAGAGCCTGTAGCCAACTGAGAAGTCGGCCCAGTTCTGCAGGAACCCAAACCCCTCCTTCCTACACCAATTCCTGAGCCACTTATTAACCTCCCTAATCTCCCGTTGCCTCTCTGGCGTGGCACGTGGTACAGGAAGTATTTCCGAAAATACCACCTTGGAGGTCCTTGCTTTAAGCTTACAGCCTAATTCCCTGAAATCATCTTTAAGGACCTTCCACCTACCTCTAACTTTGTCATTTGTGCCAATGTGCACCATGACCGCTGGATCCTCACCAGCCCCTCCCAGTAATCTGTCAACCCGATCAGCGATGTGTCGGACTCGAGCGCCAGGTAGGCAGCACACCGTTCGACGATCCCTGTCTTTGTGACAGATTGCCCTATCTGTTCCCCTAATAATTGAGTCTCCCACTACCAGAACCTGTCTGGCCTGCCCTGCTCTCCTATTTCCCCCCTTGCTGGAGCAGACACTCCTCCGGCTTTCAGAGGACATGCCTTGCTGCAGCAGTGCTACTCCTGCACTAACTCCCCTCATCTGCCAACTTAGCAAACTTATTGGGGTGTGCCAGATCAGGACTAGCCTCCCTGGTGCTCTTCCCTCTACCCCGCCTTCTAACTGTCACCCAGCTAGCTGCTTCATTGTCCTGCAGCTCCAACCTAGCATCCCCCCCCTCATCTATCCCATTGAGCGTCTGCTCAGTGAGCAGAAGACTCCTTTCCATATTGTCTATGGATCTCAGTGTTGCCAGCTGCACATTTAGATCCAGTATCTGGGCTTCCAAATGCACAACGTGCTCACATCTCGCACAGCAGTATGCACCCTTGACCGGCTGTTCAAGCATTTCATACATGCAGCAAGACGTGCACTGGATGGCATTGGCAATAGTGGAGCACATCCTAATGGGGATTGCAAAAGACAATACGATAAGCAAAAAGTAGTTAATAAAAAAAAAGTTTTAATAAAATATAACAGCAATTCAGTAATACCTCCCTTGGAAACTCCCTAAAGCCAAAGTCACTGAATCTCAAGTCACACACTTACCACAGTTCGCACTTACGCTCAGGTCACACTCAGCTCGTTCACACTCGCTCAGGCAGAAGATTTAACAGATTTTTTTTTTTCCCCCTTTTACCAGCACACCACCTTGCTGCTCAATGCACTTCCAAAAGTAGTTAAGCCCCAACCAGCTGCCCCTTATAAACCCTTAATTACTGTATGAACTCCCACCCTTAATTAACCCCTTGTGAATATAGTTACACCTCAAGATTTAAAAGCAATATAGTTAACCCTTAAAAACACAGATAGTAAAATAAGAGATTCAAGATTAGAGAGAAAAAAAATAGGTTAAACAAGCCCCCAAGCCCCCCAAAAATTGGACAGGTAGAAAGCACTCAGCAACCTACAATTCAGCAACTCACACAGGTATTTGTTATAGGTTTTCCAAACACCTCTTCACTGAATCTCAAGTCACACACTTACCACAGTTCGCACTTACGCTCAGGTCACACTCAGCTCGTTCACACTCGCTCAGGCAGAAGATTTAACAGATTTTTTTTTTTTTTTCCCCCTTTTACCAGCACACCACCTTGCTGCTCAATGCACTTCCAAAAGGAGTTAAGCCCCAACCAGCTGCCCCTTATAAACCCTTAATTAAATAATAATAATAATAATAATCTTTATTTATATAGCGCCAACATATTCCGCAGCGCTTTACAGTTTAACAGTTTCAAAACACAAGTCATAAGTAACAACGCTAACAATACAATAATTAAAGCAAAATAAGACAAAATAAGACGACCCTGCTCGTGAGAGCGTACAATCTACAATGAGGTGAGGGAGATACAGAGTACAGGTGTGTATTTACAATGGTGTATTTACAATGAAGGTCCAGCCATCTTGCAGGAGTGAAGGATGGATGGAGATAGTGAATGGGCTATGCACGCACACTTACACAGAGAATGACTTTGATTAGTGAATGTGATAGGCCGCTCTGAACAGGTGTGTTTTGAGGGAGCGCCTAAAACTATGCAAATTGTGGATAGTCCTGATTTCTTGGGGTAGAGCATTCCAGAGGATAGGAGCAGCACGGGAGAAATCTTGGAGTCGGGAGTGGGAGGTTCGGATTAGTGCAGAGGTTAGTCGAAAGTCGTTTGCAGAGCGCAGCGATCGGCTAGGCCGATAGACAGAAATGAGAGAAGAGATGTAAGGGGGTGCCGCACTGTGGAGAGCTTTGTGGGTGAGAACAAGTACTTTGAATTGGATCCTATAATGAATGGGCAGCCAATGTAAGGACTGGCGAAGAGCGGATGCGTCCGAGTACCGATTACCCAGATGGACGATCCTGGCTGCTGCATTGAGTATGGACTGGAGAGGGGATAGTCGAGTGACGGGGAGGCCAATTAATAGAGCGTTGCAGTAATCCAGGCGAGAGTGGATCAATGCAACAGTGAGGGTTTTTGTTGTTTCCATAGTGAGAAAAGGGCGGATTCTAGAGATGTTCTTTAGGTGTAAGCGGCAGGAGCGGGCAAGGGATTGTATATGGGATGTAAAGGAGAGATTGGTGTCAAACATAACACCCAGACAGCGCACCTGCTGCCGGGGTGTTATTGTGGTACCACCCACGGAGAAGGAAATGTCAGATTTAGGGAGGTTAGTAGACGGCGGGAGCAGAAGAAGTTCAGTTTTGGAGAGGTTGAGTTTCAGATAGAGAGCGGACATGATATTGGAGACTGCGGACAGACAGTCACTGGCGTTCTGTAGTACAGCGGGGGTAAGGTCGGGGGAAGACGTGTATAGTTGTGTGTCATCAGCATAAAGATGGTACTGAAAGCCAAATCTGCTGATGGTCTGACCAATTGGGGCCGTGTAGAGAGAGAAAAGAAGGGGGCCAAGGACTGAGCCCTGAGGTACCCCGACAGCAAGAGGAAGAGGAGATGACGTGGAGCCAGAGAACAAAACACTGAAGGAGCGGTCAGAGAGATAGGAAGAGAACCAGGAGAGTGCAGTGTCCTTAATGCCTAGTGACTGGAGCCTAGAGAGTAGGAGATGGTGGTCAACAGTATCGAAAGCTGCAGATAGGTCAAGAAGAATGAGCAGAGAGTGGTCACCGTTACGTTTTGCTGTCAGAAGGTCATTGGTCACTTTGATGAGTGCAGTTTCAGTCGAATGTAGGGGGCGGAAGCCGGACTGTGAAGGGTCTAGAAGGGAGTGAATGGAGAGGTAACGGGTAAGGCGGGAGTAAACTAGGCGTTCCAAAAGTTTAGAGATGAAGGGGAGATTGGAGACTGGTCTGTAGTTGTTTGTGCAGGATGGGTCGAGAGCAGGTTTCTTTGGTAGTGGAGTAACGATGGCGTGTTTGAAGGAGGATGGGAAAATGCCCGAGGAGAGGGAAAGATTAAAGATTGTAGTTAGGTGGGTTGTGACGACTGGAGAGAGAGACTGGAGGAGATGTGAGGGAATGGGGTCGGTAGTGCATGTAGTCGGACGAGAAGAAGAGAGGAGTCTGGAGACTTCTTCTTCTGTTATGGGATCAAATGTGGAGAGTGAGCCAGGGGAGATGTAGGAAGGGATGGGAGTCACAGCACTTGGTGGTTGGGAGCAGATTTCTTGACGGATATTATCTATTTTTTCTGTAAAGTGGGAGGCCAGGTCATCAGCACAAATGTCTGTGATAGGGGCTTGTGCTTTTGGCCTGAGGAGGGAGTGAAAAGTGTCAAAAAGTTTCTTGGGGTTGTTGGCTAGTGAGGAGATCAGGGTGGTGAAGTAGGTCTGTTTGGCAAGGTGAAGGGCAGCGTTATAGGTTCTTAACATAAATTTGAAGTGGATGAAGTCTTCTGGTGTGCGGGTTTTTCTCCATAGGCGTTCAGCACTCCTGGAGCATCGCTGGAGAAGTTGAGTTTGCGATGTGAGCCAGGGCTCTTTTACTCTGTGTTTGGAGGTTCTGAGGGTGAGGGGAGCTACTTGGTCAAGGGTGCTTCTAAGGGTGTCATTGTAGTGATGAACAGCCAGATTAGGACAGGAAAGAGAGGAGATTGGGGACAGAGATGAGTGTAGGGAATCTGAAAGTGTCTGAGGGTTAATAGCTTGTAGATTTCTGACTGTGTGGTAGGTAGGAATGAGCTGGGGTGGGCGAGGATTTGTGAGCGTGAAGGAGAGAATGTTGTGGTCAGAGAGTGGAAGCGGTGAGTTGTTTAGGTGGGAGATTGAACAGAGCCGGCAGAAGACCAGATCAAGGGTGTTACCGTCCTTATGTGTCTCAGAGGTTGAAAGCTGTGAGAGGCCTAGAGAGGTGGTTAGTGATAGAAGCTGGGATGCAGATGTGGAATTAGGGCTGTTAATGGGGATGTTGAAGTCTCCCAGGATGAGGGTTGGTAGTTCTGAGGACATGAAGTGTGGCAGCCAGGCTGAAAAGTGGTCAAGGAAGAGGGTGGGTGAGCCTGGGGGCCGGTATATGACCGCTACCCTGAGGGAGAGGGGACGGAAGAGCCTGATGGTGTGGACCTCAAAAGAAGGGAATAAGAGTGATGGGACTGGGGGGATGACCTGGAAAGTGCATTGTGGGGACAGGAGTATGCCAACTCCACCACCAGGTCTGTTTGTGGGTCTCGGGGAGTGAGAGAATTGTAAGCCACCGTAGGAAATGGCAGCAGGAGAGACAGTGTCAGAATCCTGAATCCAGGTTTCAGTGAGGGCCAACAGATTAAGAGAGTTGTTCAGAAAGTAGTTGTGTAGGAAAGGAAGCTTGTTACAAGCAGACCGTGGATTCCAGAGGGCACAATTAAAAGATTGAGATGAGGGAGTGCAAGTAATGTTAATCAGATTATTGTGGTTTCGATATGAGGTAGGGTAGGGGTCGAGGTTGGGGGATGGTGGACCAGGGTTGGGGGAGATGTCCCCTGAAATCAGTAGGAGAAGGAAGATAAAGAGCCAATAGTTGTTGGAATTGTAAGTAGTTTTTTTCTGCGATGTGTTTGGGCAAGATGGGCTGAGGTTTCTCAGGAAGGTGAGGAGTGTGTGGGAGCTGTACATGGGAGAGGGAAGTATAGAGGGGCTGATGTGTATGAGTCGTGATGGAGGGGGGATAGGGTGATGAATGTGGATGGCAAGGGAACACAGGAGGATAAAAATAAAGCACATGGTTAAAGGGGAAGGCAAGGTGTGGATTACCTGACTCCTGCCCTAACTGCCATGTATAACTGCCGTTTTGCTGGATGCTTATCTTCTGTGATGCTTTGCTTATGGGATGCTTGCGTGCTGTACCCCACACTGCGTGCTTCCCCTTAGCAACTACTACATATATAGGCCACACTACAGGGTCAGGAGAGAGGGATTGTGGGAGATGGTTGGGTATAATTTGGCAGCTGGGGCCAGCACACCAGGGGATGGTTAGATGATCAAAGGCACTAGACCAAGATGTGGCAAAATGCTATAGCACCTTCCACCTGATAAGATCTAGAAAGGCCCCAGTCACAGATCTAAAGCAGTAAGTATTACATACAGTGCAACAAATGAATTATACCAAAGCTTTAGCAAGCACATTTAAATATGCAGCAAAATGGTCAAGCAGCAGAAGTATGGAGTTGTACCATTTGGATATATTACAGCAGAGAAATAGAGGCAGCAGAGGTGGGAAGTTGTATCATTCAGGCTGCTTGCTGGCAGTGAATGGAGTAAATACATGCAGGGTGGCTCAGTTGATTACCATTTGGATATATTACAGCAGAGAAATAGAGGCAGCAGAGGTGGGAAGTTGTATCATTCAGGCTGCTTGCTGGCAGTGAATGGAGTAAATACATGCAGGGTGGCTCAGTTGATTACCATTTGGATATATTACAGCAGAGAAATAGAGGCAGCAGAGGTGGGAAGTTGTATCATTCAGGCTGCTTGCTGGCAGTGAATGGAGTAAATACATGCAGGGTGGCTCAGTTGATTACCATTTGGATATATTACAGCAGAGAAATAGAGGCAGCAGAGGTGGGAAGTTGTATCATTCAGGCTGCTTGCTGGCAGTGAATGGAGTAAATACATGCAGGGTGGCTCAGTTGATTACCATTTGGATATATTACAGCAGAGAAATAGAGGCAGCAGAGGTGGGAAGTTGTATCATTCAGGCTGCTTGCTGGCAGTGAATGGAGTAAATACATGCAGGGTGGCTCAGTTGATTACCATTTGGATATATTACAGCAGAGAAATAGAGGCAGCAGAGGTGGGAAGTTGTATCATTCAGGCTGCTTGCTGGCAGTGAATGGAGTAAATACATGCAGGGTGGCTCAGTTGATTACCATTTGGATATATTACAGCAGAGAAATAGAGGCAGCAGAGGTGGGAAGTTGTATCATTCAGGCTGCTTGCTGGCAGAGAATGGAGTAAATACATGCAGGGTGGCTCAGTTGATTACCATTTGGATATATTACAGCAGAGAAATAGAGGCAGCAGAGGTGGGAAGTTGTATCATTCAGGCTGCTTGCTGGCAGTGAATGGAGTAAATACATGCAGGGTGGCTCAGTTGATTACCATTTGGATATATTACAGCAGAGAAATAGAGGCAGCAGAGGTGGGAAGTTGTATCATTCAGGCTGCTTGCTGGCAGTGAATGGAGTAAATACATGCAGGGTGGCTCAGTTGATTACCTGTGTGAAGAGAGAAGATGAATGTTAATTCCATGCCATGTATAACTGCCGTTTTGCTGGATGCTTATCTTCTGTGATGCTTTGCTTATGGGATGCTTGCGTGCTGTACCCCACACTGCGTGCTTCCCCTTAGCAACTACTACATAAGGGTATGAACTCCCACCCTTAATTAACCCCTTGTGAATATAGTTACACCTCAAGATTTAAAAGCAATATAGTTAACCCTTAAAAACACAGATAGTAAAATAAGAGATTAAAGATTAGAGAGAAAAAAAATAGGTTAAACAAGCCCCCAAGCCCCCCAAAAATTGGACAGGTAGAAAGCACTCAGCAACCTACAATTCAGCAACTCACACAGGTATTTGTTATAGGTTTTCCAAACACCTCTTCACTGAATCTCAAGTCACACACTTACCACAGTTCGCACTTACGCTCAGGTCACACTCAGCTCGTTCACACTCGCTCAGGCAGAAGATTTAACAGATTTTTTTTTTTTTTTTCCCCTTTTACCAGCACACCACCTTGCTGCTCAATGCACTTCCAAAAGGAAAATGTAGAAGGAAAAAATGAACGTTTAACTTTTCTACACAAAAATGTTATTTCCTTTTACTTTAGATGCAAATGTTTTTATTTTCACGAGAGTAAAAGGAGAAAATGGACCCAAAAATATATTATGCAATTTCTCCTGAGTATGCCGATACCGCATATGTTGGGGAAAACTTCTGGGTGCACGGCAGATCTTGCAAGGGAAGGAGCGCCTTTTGACTTTTTGAACGCAAAATTTGCTGGAATCATTCGCGAATGCCATGTCGCGTTTTGAGATCCCCTGATTTGCCTAAATAGTGGCAAACCCCAACAAGTAACTCCATTTTGGCAACTAGACCCCTCAAGGAATGTACTGTATCTAGATGTGTGGTGAGCTCCTTGAACCCCCAGGTGCTTCACAGAAGTTTATAACGTTGAGCTGTGAAAATTAAAATCACATTTTTCCACAAAAATGTTCTTTTAGCCCCATTTTTTAACTTTCACAAGGTTAACAGGAGACATTGCACCATATAATTTGTAGTGTAATTTCTCCTGAGTACACTAATATCCCATATATGGGGAATAGTACTATTGAGGCACAGTGCGAAGCTCTGAAAGGAAGAAGCGCCATATTGTAATTCAGATTTTGCTGGAATGGTTTGAGGATGCCGTGTCACATTGGCAAAGTCCCTGAGGTGCCAGAACAACAGAAACCCCCCATAAGTGATCTCATTTTACAAATTACACCTGTCAATATAATAATTCAGGGGTGCAGTGAGCATGTTGACACAACATGTGCCTCACAGAAATGTATACCATTGGGCGGTGAAGAAAGAATAATTACATTTTTACCACTAAAATGATGTTTTAGCCCCAAATTTTTAATTTTTATAAGGGCTAAATGGAAAAAATTATCCTCTCAGTTTGTTGTGCAATTTCTCCTGAGTATACCAATACCCTACATGTAATTGGGAACTACTTTTGAGGCACAGTGCAAAACTCATAAGTGAAGGAGTGCCATATCGTAGTGCAGATTTTACTGTTATGATTTGTGAATATCATGACCCACTGGGAGCGCCCCTGAGGTGCCAGAACAGCAGAGCCCCCCATAAGTGACCTCATTTTACAAACTACACCTCTCAATTAATTCATCTAAGGGAGCAGTGATCATATTTACACCACAGGTGTGCCACAGAATTTTATAACATTGGGCAATGAAGAAAAAATAATTACATTTCTACCACCAAAATGTTGTATTAGCCCCAGATTTTACTTTTTCACAAGGGGAAATGAGTATAAATGGGAAAAAAAATGTCACACAATTTCTGTTGAAAGTGGAAAGTGTATGAGAACTACTCAGCAGTGACCATCATAAGTGCTGCACAGGAGAGTCTGCAGCTGCCAGCTCTCTTCCCTGTACAGCGCTTGCCGTCCCTAAACCCTGATGATGAATTCTAATATGTCACCAATTCATTGATTTTAAACTAAAGCCCCTGTCACACACAGCGATCTCGCTAGGGAATCGCAGCTGAGTCACAAGTTTTGTGACGCAACAGCGATCTCACCAGCGAGATCGCTGTGTGTGACACTTATCAGCGACCGGCCCCCCCCTGCCGGGTATCGCTGATCGTCCTGGAATGACCAGGACATTTTTTTGTTCGCTGGTCTCCCGCTGACCAGCACGCATTGCTGCGTGTGGCACGCGGGAGACCAGCGATCAGCGAGCTGGCGCTGGTAACTAAGGTATACATCGGGCTTCTAAGTGGCGCGCAGCGCTTAGAAACCCGATGTGTACCTTAGTTTACCAGCGCGCTAGTGCAGGGAGCTGGTAACTAAGGTACACATTGAGTTTCTCAGTGCCGCACGCCGCTTAGAAACCCGATGTGTACCTTGGTTACCAGCTCCCTGCACCAGTGCGCTGGTAACTAAGGTACACAGTGGGTAACTAAGCGACGTGCGTCGCTTGTTACCCGCGTGTCGCTGGTGCTGATCGCTGGTGAAGCTGCCTGTTTGGCAGCTCACCAGTGATCATGTAGCGACACACCAGCGATCCTGACAAGGTCATATCGTAGTCGGGATCGCTGGTGTGTCGCTATGTGTGATGGGGCCCTTAACTTTGCAGTCTTCTTTTCTGTTCAGCAGGGGGGCTTCAAGCTCATGCGTGCTTATCACACACTGAAACTGAGCCACTCACACCTCCCTTTCCAGTCACAGCAGTTGGATTGATCTTTATGGGAAAAAAATGCAGAATATAAGATAGATAGATAGACAGATAGATAGATAGATAGTAGCATGGAATGCAAGCAGATTCCACGCTGAAATCCACTGCTACATTTCACAGTGTGAATATCTCTATTCTTTAGCCACAGTCACACAAATGTGATAACACTTACTGTATCTGGCTGCTGCTGACTTCTGAATCCTGGCATGGAGATGGCTGGCTTGGGAAGCTGGCTGGCTTGTGGATAACACCTGGCAAGAATTGCTGGTTAGGAGGCTTCACCGTGATCTGAAAAAGTATAAATAATTGCTGCGGCTCCACATTTGACCAAAAAAATATATATTAAAAAAAAAATAAATAAAAAAAAAATTGCTGGCTGTCCAGGTGCTGAGATTGCTAACAGCCGCCAAATTAGTAACAGGTACAGACTTTATCTTTTAATTACTGTGCTCACCACCTGCCCAATTAGAATTGTCCCACAGCCAGTAGTTATGTTCCCATCCTGATCCCCTTCATGTAGGAATATGCCCCATCATGATCCCCTTCATGTAGAAATATGCCCCATCATAATCCCCTTCATGTAGAAATATGCCCCATCATGATCCCCTTCATGTAGAAATATGCCCCATCATGATCCCCTTCATGTAGAAATATGCCCCATCATGATCCCCTTCATGTAGAAATATGCCCCATCATGATCCCCTTCATGTAGAAATAGGCTCCATCATGATCCCCTTCATGTAGAAATATGCCCCATCATGATCCCCTTCATGTAGAAATATGCCCCATCATGATCCCCTTCTTGCAGAAATATGCCCCATCATGACCCCCTTCATGCAGAAATAAGCCCCATCATGATTCCCTCAATGCAGAAATGCCCCATCATGATCCCCTTCATGCAGAAATATGCCCCATCATGATACCCTTCATGCAGAAGTATGCCCCATCATGATCCCCTTCTTGTAGAAATTGCCCATTCCACCACCTCCATCATTTCCTCCTCCCCATCATTACCCTCTCCCCATCACTCCCATCATTGCCCCTCTCCCCATCACTCCCATCACAGCCATCATTGTCCCTCTCCCCATCACTCCCATCATTGTCCCTCTCCTCATCACGGCCACCACTGGCCCTCTCCCCATCACTCCCATCATTCCCCTCTCCCCATCACTCCCATCATTATCCCTCTCCCCATCACCGCCACCACTGGCCCTCTCCCCATCACTCCCATCATTCCTCTCTCCCCATCACTCCCATCATTGTCCCTCTCCCCATCACTCCCATCATTGTCCCTCTCCCCATCACTGCCATCACTGGCCCTGTCCCCATCACTCCCATCATTGGCCTTCTCCCCATCACCGGCCTTTTCCTCATCACTCCCATCATTGTCCCTCTCCCCATCACCACCATCACTGGCCCTCTCCACACACACAGGGCCACATTCACCACACACCAGCGGCCACACACACACAACCAGCGGCCACACACACACATACAGACACACCAGCGCCACCCACATACACACACACACACACACACACACCAGTGGCCACACTCACCTCTCCGCGGTCTCCGCACGCCAGCAGCTTTCTTCCTGTCACTTCCTCACACACATTGAGAGGCGCGGCCACGGCTGGATGACATAATCATTCAGCTCCGCGGCCGCGCCGCTCAATGTGTGTGTGGAAGCTGCACCTCTGAACAGTGAGGCGAGGCATTGGCCGCATGCCAGCTGAGAGGGCTCTGCGTGCCCTGTCTGGCACGCGTGCCATAGGTTCGCCATCACTGGCCTAGACTCATGAAACTCCTGCAAAAGTCTAGGCCGCAATAATTCTGGAACAAACAATTTATCCCCTGTCTAGGAACTAAGCCCTCAAAATTTCTTGTTCCAACTCTGATGAGACCCCCACCACTACCACCCCTGGGGAAAGAATGGAGGATAGCGGCTCGGGGGGAGACACCGAGTCAAAACTTCTGGACAGGGCATCCGCTTTAACATTTTTGGACCCCGGTCGAAAAGTAATGGAGAATTGAAATTGTGAAAAAAAAGTGACCAACGGGCTTGTCTACAAGTAAGCCTCTCAGCAGATTCAAGGTATGCCAAATTTTTGTGATCCGTGATAACAGTGATAGGGTGAGCCGCTCCTTCCAAAAAGTGCCTCCATTCTTCGAATGCCAGCTTGACCGCAAGAAGTTCTCTATTGCCTACATCATAGTTTCTCTCGGGGAGGAGAACTTCTTGGAGAAGAAGGCACATGGTTTGAGAATAGATTAGTACGGGTGGCCGGATCCCGGGACAGCACAGCCCCCACCCCCACTTCAGAAGCATCCACCTCCACAATGAATGGTTTGGACGGGTCTGGCTGAATCAACACCGGGGTGGACATGAAACATTTCTTAAGAGCTGAGAAGGACTCTTTAGCGAGTCCCGACCAATTTTTTACATCAGCCCCCTTCCGGGTAAGATTTCCATACATCCCCAACAAGATAAAAAAGGTATTTATGCCTCAAAGGTGCGGGTCAGGGGGAATAAAAAATCCTAATAGAATCCTTATGGGACGCACAATTGGGTGAGAAACCTTTAATGAATCTCCGGTAATAGTTTGCAAATCCTAACAAGCGCTGGAGCCCCTTGAGATCTCGAGGCTGAACCCAGTCAGCGATCGCCAGCACCTTCTTAAGATCCATGCGAAACCCCTCACAAGACACAATCAGCCCCAAAAAAAGACAGTTCCTGTACGAAAAACGAACATTTTTCCAATTTAACAAACAATTGGTTCTCCCTGAGTCTCTGGGGAACTGTCCGTAGGTGTTGCAAGTGAGACTGACTGTCCGGGGAATACATCAAAAGGTCATTCAAATAAATGATAACAAAACGGCCTATCAGGTCAGAAAACACAACATTGATAAAGTTCTGGAAAATAGCGGGGACATTAGTTAACCCAAACAGCACAACCAGGTATTCAAAGAGTCCCTCTGATGTGAGGAACGCTGTTTTCCACTCGTCCCCTTCCCGAACCCTTATCAGGTTGTAGGCCCCCCGGAGATCTAATCTGGAGAACCATTGAGCCCCATATAATTGGTTACATTATCTGGGATGATGGCAAGTGGTTAAGTGTTCTTAACCGTTATCTTGTTAAGTTCCCGAAAGTCGAGGCATGGCCGCAAACAACCATCTTTCTTCTTTACAAAGAAGAATCCTGCTGCCACGGGTGACACAGAAGGCCTGATATGCCCTTTGTGGAGACTCTCAGCTATGTACTTCTTCATGGCTTGATGCTCTGGCCCAGACAAATTGAACAACCGAGCCTTAGGTAACTTGGCCCCGGGTACTAACTCAATGGCACAATCGTATGGTCTACGTGGTGGCAGCACCTCAGCCTCACTTTTGGAAAATACGTATTCGAAATCCTTCAGGTACTCCGGAATACCTTCCAGACCGACAGACGACACAGATACGGATTTAACAGAGTTAACAAGAGGTCCCAGGTTACAACATTCATCTTTGCATTCCCATTGTGTGATCTCCCCTGTTATCCAATCAATGGTAGGATTATGGCATTGAAGCCAAGGCATCCCAAGTACCAGTCCTGCAGGCAAGTTATCTAACACAAGACAGCTTAGCTTTTCCACATGAGTGGGACCCACTTTTAGAGAAAAAAGTTCAGACCTGAAACAGACACCATCCTGGGTAAGAGGGGACGAGTCAATTGCCACAAGTTTAACAGGATCCAGAAGCCTGACTGTCCCTATCTTAAGAGTCATAATCCGGGTATCAATCAGGTTCACAGCAGAGCCACAGTCAACAAAAGCAGTAGTCTGAACAGGACCATCACCAAGTTCCAGTTCCACCTGAAGCACAATTTTTGCAAGTGAGGAAAATTGTACCTGAAGGTCTGTGTAGCCTCCTCGACTACTACCCAGACCTAGTTGTTTCCCGCCATCTTGGAGGATGACGGACAGGAGGGGCAGTCCTTCTTCCAATGTCCAGATTCCAAAACAATAGAAGCACAACTGCTTCTCCCGACGGCATCTTCTTTCCTTCTCCTCACAGGTGACAGCATGGGAACCGCGGCTCTCTGACCAGCGGGGATGATTTGCCCGCCAATCAGAAGCAGTGTTTGCTGCGCTGTCATGCACATGACAGCGTCACAAACACCCGATGTTTGGGCAGCCGAACACAAACAGTATTAGGGACTTCCTGGTGAAGTCCGTGTTCGGTGTCCATGCCCGAACAGTTGGTTTTCTGTATGGACGTAGAACTTTACTGTTCAGGTTCACCCATAGCTATTGACCAGCAGCGTGGACAATACACAATCCTCCTTATCTGTGTTCCTTGGTCTGAAGACCTGCAGCGGCTGGATCTGTATGTCATGAAAACGTTGTGTACACACAACTACATCAAGTTAGCATAACCTTTTTAAACACTTTTTACTGTTCCAAATAAGACAAACTAAAACGGAGGGATAGATTAGTTAAAAAAGTGCTGCTGGAGGAATGAGATACACAGTAATAAAAATAAGGAATGACTAAATATAGCCACTGACAATGTGCCTTTATACCTGTGCAAAATATGCGAATTAATAGCCCAAAAGTGCAGCAAGGTGCTAGGTGCATTCAGTTATAAAGTGAATCCAGAAAACCACGCTAGGAGATAAATAGATATGGTGTTGCAGAGTTATGCAGCTGAATTAAAAGCCAATGTCAAAGTTCCGATAGTACAGTTAAGGAGTTGGTGAGCGACAGCTGGCAAAACATCAGCAAGTCAGGTACCTGCAAATGGAAGCGTGGAGTAAACAGGATCCGATGGTTAAAATATTTTGTAAGTACTTAGCTTGTGTCTTTCGGATGCTGTATCAGAAGTGGATCCAAGAGCGCCGCCCTGCGTGACGTATTCGGGTCACGTGACTCGCACGGTCACGTGGTGCCCAGAGAGCAGCTATGGTGTGCAACAGGAGCCAAGAAACCTATGCATTTCGGAATTCTGCGGATTCCTTCATCAGGGATGGCTCCTCTTGCATTAGGTGGCTTTAAATATCATTGGCTCATTAAGTATTAAATAAAAGATCAATCAAAAGCAAACAGTTCCACTTCATTATTTGTACTAACAAATTAAATGAAGAACATCAATCTGAAATTTTAAATCCTATATTTATCCCCATTATCACACAGTACAATTCTAACACCCACCTCCTAAAGAAAATAGTCAGGAAACATTGGGAACTCCTGAAGGATCATAAGGTAATTGGGGATAAAATAACTGAATATCCAAGATTCATTTTTAGAAAAGCAAAAAATTTGGGCCATATTATTGCCCCTACGGTACGGAATCCTGGGCATGTTAATAATCCCGTTGGTCCTTTTAAAACTCAAATGACAGGCTTTTACCCTTGCCAGAGATGCAAAATGTGTAAGACATTACATCTTACTAAACAGAAATTACTGACTTCCTCAAGTGGAACACAATTTCAGATTAAGAATTTTATAACCTGTAGCACAGCAGGGGTGATCTATACTATAGAATGCCCATGCCACAAACTATATTTGGGCCGAACTATACGCCTCCTCCGCAAAAGAATTGGGGAACACCTTCGAAATATAAAAAATAATGTGGACAGTCACCCACTATCCAGGCATTTTAAATTATTCCACAAGGGTTCCACAAAAGATGTAAAAATAATCGGCATTAAAATAGTTAAAAAAGACTGGCGAAAAGGAGACTTTATAAGATGTCAAGAGAGGAGACAAGGTGGATATTTGAATTAGATACACTGAGACCATGAGGATTGAATAATGAAGTGGAACTGTTTGCTTTTGATTGATCTTTTATTTAATACTTAATGAGCCAATGATATTTAAAGCCACCTAACGCAAGAGGAGCCATCCCTGATGAAGGAATCTGCAGAATTCCGAAACGCCTAGGTTTCTTGGCTCCTGTTGCACACCGTAGTTGCTCTCTGGGCACCACGTGACCGCGCGAGTCACGTGACCTGAATACGTCACGCAGGTCCTGCTAGCGATCATTGCGGGTACCCGCGCTCCAGCGTCCAGCTTAGCGAGCATCCGCAACCGGCCGGGGCGGCGCTCTTGGATCCACTTCTGATACAGCATCCGAAAGGCACAAGCTAAGTACTTACCAAATATTTTAACCATCGGATCCTGTTTACTCCACGCTTCCAATTGCAGGTACCTGACTTGCTGATGTTTTGCCAGCTGTCGCTCATCAACTCCTTAACTGTACTATCGGCACTTTGACATTGGCTTTTAATTCAGCTGCATAACTCTGCAACACCATATCTATTTATCTCCTAGCGTGGTTTTCTGGATTCATTTTAAAGCTGAACGCACCTAGCACCTTGCTGCACTTTTGGGCTATTAATTCGCATATTTTGCCCATTTTGCACAGGTATAAAGGCACATTGTCAGTGGCTATATTGTGTAATTCCTTATTTTTATTACTGTGTATCCCATTCCTCCAGCAGCACTTCTTTAACTAATCTATCCCTCCGTTTTAGTTTGCCATATTGAGATTATGTCGGACTCATGAGCTGACACTCCGTTTGAAAGTCTACCACTCCACCAAAGGTATTTTTCGTTTATCAGTATTTGTGTTTATATGTCTGAATCATAGCGCGAGTACACTGTTTATATGTTTATATACCTTTATTATTTGTTTTCTCTCTCTGTGGTGAGAGCCCCTGAACTTGCAGCTGATCCAGTACATAGTGTATACTTGCGCCGCTATATGACATATATATATATACTAGATTATGGCCCGATGCTATCACATCGGGAGGATGCGATAGCATCACACCTCTTGCCATGTTAACCCTCAACACACACTCCTCTCACCTTTCACCATCTCCACTCACTCTTTCACTCCACATATGACCACTTCTCTCACTCCGTCTCTCATACTCACGCCGTCATCGCCGCTGCTCCACGATCCCCGACATCTTCTTCCGCCGGCGCCATCCTGGATCCAGACGTTGTCCACGCCGGCGACATGTTCTTGCGGCGACGCCATCTTGAGTATCGTGAAATCCCGCGATACTAAAGATGGCGTCGCCGGCAGAACATGTCGCCGGCGTGGACGACGTCGGGATCCAAAATGGCGTCGGCGAAATCTCGCGAGTTTTTGCCGACGCCATTTTGGATCCCGACGTCCTCCACGCCGGCGACATGTTCTTGCGGCGACGCCATCTTGACTATCGCGGGATTTCGCCGATCCAAAATGGCGTCGCCGCAAGAACATGTCGCTGGCGTGGAGGACGTCTGGATCCAGGATGGCGCCGGCGGAAGAAGATGTCGGGGATCGTGGATCAGCGGCGATGACGGCGTGAGTATGAGAGACGGAGTGAGAGAAGGGGTCGTATGTGGAGTGAAAGAGTGAGTGGAGATGGTGAAAGGTGAGAGGAGTGTGTGTGTTGAGGGTTAACATGGAAAGAGGTGTGCGGTGACTTCACCGGTTACAACTGGACGGAAGTTGTTACAACCGGAAGCTGCTTAGGGCATTTATTATTATTATAGATATATATATGTTCCAAATAAGACCCTATTGCGCTGTTTTCTCCTTTTAATAATCCTCCATTATTGTATTGCATTTAGTGATAAATTTAAGTATTAGCCACCAGGTCTCTCGATGACCACTCCATTCATTCTCTTTGATAGCTGAGTATTGAGTGTTTAGTGAGGTTTTTACATCAGTATGTATAAGCCAAATTCAGGAGTGGGTAAAAAAATGCACAAGTGATTATGGTGAGTTTCTATTATACTTTTGCTCTGACTGTTGACACTCCAGGTTTTGGCTTAAAAATACTGATGTAAAATGCTGACCAAATACTGAACCTGAGACTGTGGTCTAAGGTTAAGTTTCCACTTTAAATTTTTAATTATAGCTCTAGCAAAGTGGATGAGATTTATAGAAATGTCATGCCCACTCTGTTTTGTTATGCTTTGTAAACTAACCTGCGGTGCATTTTTTTAATCTGCAAAATGACAATTTCTTTTGCGGGTACAATGAGTTTTAACCCCTTAACGACCGCCGATACGCCTTTTAATGGCGGTAATTAAGGGTACTTAAACCACAGCGCCGTTAATTCACGGCGCTGTGATTTAAGTGAATAGCGCCCCCCAGTGTCGGATTTTCTCCGGGGTCTCGGCTGCCAGGGGTAGCCGAGACCCCAGAGAACATGAATTGGTCGGTTTTTACCGACCCCCGCTTTTGCGATCGCCGTTATTAACCCTATAACGGCGACCGCAAAAAAAAAAAAAGCTGCGATTTTACATTTAATTTCTCTTTCCTCTGATGTGATCGCACATCAGAGGATAGAGAAATAGGGTCCCCGATCCCCCCGGTCCCCTCCCGGTACCTCTCCCTTGTCCTCCGTCCCCTCCCGGTGGTCCCGCGCCCGCCGGCGTCATCCGATGGGCGCCGCCATCTTGAAAATGGCGGGCGCATGCGCAGTGCGCCCGCCGGGAATCTGCTGGCTCCGGCTGGCAGATTCCATTCATTATTTTGATCACTATGATAAACGATCATAGTGATCAAAATAATAAAAATAGTACATAACCCCCCCGTTTATCACCCCCTTATATAGGCACACATAATGAAATAAAAAAAATATTTTTTTTTTCAGTTTTCCATAAGGGTTAGGGTTAGGGTTAGGCTAGGGTTAGGGTTAGGCTAGGGTTAGGGTTAGGCTAGGGTTAGGGTTAGGCTAGGGTTAGGCTAGGGTTAGGGTTAGGCTAGGGTTAGGCTAGGGTTAGGCTAGGGTTAGGGTTAGGCTAGGGTTAGGCTAGGGTTAGGGTTAGGCTAGGGTTAGGCTAGGGTTAGGGTTAGGCTAGGGTTAGGGTTAGGCTAGGGTTAGGGTTAGGCTAGGGTTAGGGTTAGGCTAGGGTTAGGGTTAGGCTAGGGTTAGGCTAGGGTTAGGGTTAGGCTAGGGCTAGGGTTAGGGTTGGGCTAGGGTTAGGGTTGGGCTAGGGTTAAGGGTTAGGCTTGGGCTAGGGTTAAGGGTTAGGGTTGGGCTAGGGTTAAGGGTTAGGGTTGGGCTAGGGTTAAGGGTTAGGGTTGGGCTAGGGTTAGGGCTAGGGTTGGGCTAGGGTTAGGGCGAACTAGGATTAGGGTTAGGATTAGGGATTAGGGTTGGGATTAGGGTTAGGGGTGTGTTGGGGTTAGGGTTGGAGCATGAATTGAGGGGTTTCCACTATTTACCAACTTTGGGGGTCTAAAAATTGGGGTCTAAAAAAATCACTTTTGTGGAAATAAAAAAGACTTTTTATTTTCACGGCTCTGCGTTTATAAACTTCTGTGACGCGCTTGGGGGTTCAAAGTGCTCACCACACATCTAGATAAGTTCCTTAGGGGGTCTAATTTCCAAAATGGGGTCACTTGTGGGGGGTTTCCACTGTTTAGGCCCATCAGGGGCTCTGCAAACGCAACATGATGCCCGCAGACCATTCCATCAAAGTCTGCATTCCAAAATGGCACTCCTTCCCTTCCGAGCTCTCCCATGCGCCCAAACAGTGGTTCCTCCCCACATATGGGGTATCAGTGTACTCAGGACAAATCGCATAATAACTGTGGGGGTATGATTTCTCCTGTTACCCTTGTAAAAATAAAAATTTGGGCGCGAAAAGATCATTTTTGTGGAAAAAAAATGGATTTCTTATTTTCACGGCTCTACGTTATAAACTTCTGTGAAGCACTTGAAGGTTCAAAGTGCTCACCACACATCTAGATAAGTTCCTTCATGGGTCTAGTTTCCAAAATGGAGTCACTTGTTGGGGGTTTCCACTGTTTAGGCCCATCAGGGGCTCTGCAAACGCAACATGATGCCCGCAGACCATTCCATCAAAGTCTGCATTCCAAAATGGCACTCTTTCCCTTCCGAGCTCTCCCATGCGCCCAAACAGTGGTTCCTCCCCACATATGGGGTATCAGCGTACTCAGGACAAATCGCATAACAACTGTGGGGGTATAATTTCTCCTGTTACCCTTGTAAAAATAAAAATTTGGGGGTGAAAAGATCATTTTTGTGGAAAAAAAAATGGACTTCTTTTTTTCACGGCTCTACGTTATAAACTTCTGTGAAGCCCTTGGGGTTTCAAAGTGCTCACCACACATCTAGATAAGTTCCTTCATGGGTCTAGTTTCCAAAATGGAGTCACTTGTTGGGGGTTTCCACTGTTTAGGCCCATCAGGGGCTCTGCAAACGCAACATGATGCCCGCAGACCATTCCATCAAAGTCTGCATTCCAAAATGGCACTCCTTCTCTTCCGAGCTCTCCCATGCGCCCAAACAGTGGTTCCTCCCCACATATGGGGTATCAGCGTACTCAGGACAAATCGCATAATAACTGTGGGGGTATGATTTCTCCTGTTACCCTTGTAAAAATAAAAATTTGGGGGTGAAAAGATCATTTTTGTGGAAAAAAAAATGGATTTCTTATTTTCACGGCTCTACGTTATAAACTTCTGTGAAGCACTTGAAGGTTCAAAGTGCTCACCACACATCTAGATAAGTTCCTTCATGGGTCTAGTTTCCAAAATGGGGTCACTTGTTGGAGTTTTCCACTGTTTAGGCACATTAAGGGCTCTCCGAACGCAACATGGCATCCGATCTTAATTCCAGCCAATTCTGCGTTGAAAAAGTCAAACGGTGCTCCATCCCTTGCGAGCTCTGCCGTGTGCTGAAAAAGGGGTTTACCCCCACATATGGGGTATCGGCGTATTCAGGAGAAATTGTACAACACATTTTGTGGTTGATTTTCTCTTTTAACACTTGTGAAAATAAAAAAAATTGGTTCTGAAGTAATTTTTTTCCAAAAAAAAGTTAAATGTTAATTTTTTCCATCCACATTGCTTTCGTTCCTGTGAAGCACTTAAAGGGTTAATAAACTTCTTGAATGTGGTTTTGAGCACCTTGAGGGGTCTAGTTTTTAGAATGGTGCCACTTTTGGGTATTTTCTGTCATGTACACCCCTCAAAATGACTTTAAATATGATGTGGTCCCTAAAAAAAATGGCTTTGTAAATTTTGTTGTAAAAATGAGAAATCGCTGGTCAACTTTTAACCCTTATAACTTCCTAACAAAAAAAAATTTTGCTTCCAAAATTGTGCTGATGTAAAGTAGACATGTGGGAATTGTTATTTATTAAGAAATTTATGTGATACATCTCTCTGATTTAAGGGCATAAAAATTTAAAGTTTTAAAATTGCAAAATTTTAAATTTTTTTGCCATATTTCTGTTTTATTCATAAATAAACACAAGACTTATCGAAGAAATTTTACCACTAACATGAAGTACAATATGTCACGAAAAAACAATCTCAGAATCAGCAGGATCCATTAAAGCGTTCCAGAGTTATAACCTCATAAAGGGACAGTGGTCAGAATTGTAAAAATTGGCCTGGTCATTAAGCTGCAAACTGGCTCTGTCGCTAAGGGGTTAATATGAATATTTCCCCAAAGAATGACATTAGATGCCCCTATGCCCATGGATGGGATAGTACGTCTAGCGCGATCAGCAGCGCCAACGTGGTGAGCGCCGCTGATTGCGGCCGGGTGTCAGCTGATTATCACAGCTGACACCCACACAATGTGTCAGGGGCGGTCCCGACACGTTAACCCCTTGCACACCGCGATCAAACATGATCACGGTGTACCGGGGGTTAAAGGGAAGCATCGGCAGGGAGGGGGCTCCCTCCGTGCTTCCCTGATACCCCCACAGCAGCGCAATGTGCAGCGCTGCTGCGGGGGGCTCTTTCCGCTCCCTCCGCTCCCTGCAGGCCCCCGTCGTCGTCTTGGATTCGGGGGCCTGCAGGGAGCGGAGGGAGCGGAGTGATCTGTGATGTGACAGATCAGCGATCTGTCACAGGACAGTGATGTCACACCTGGGACTATGTAATAAAGTTAAAAAAAAAAGTGTTAAAATAATTTTTAAAAAATCGCCAAATAAATTAGAAAAAAAAAATATTTCCCCAATAAATCAATTTTTTTAAATAAAAAGAAACACAATATAAGTACACATATTAGGTATCGCCGCGTCCGTAACGACCCGCCCTATAAAACTGTCCCATTAATTAACCCCTTTAGTGAACCCCTTAAAAAATAAAAATAAAAAACAAAGCAAAAAATAATGATTTATTATCATACCTCCAAACAAAAAGTGCAATAACGCGCGATCAAAAAGACGCATATAAATATCCATGGTACCGCTGAATACGTCATCTTGTCCCGCAAAAAAAGAGCTGCTATACAGCATCATCAGGAAAAAATAAAAAAGTTATAGCTCGCAGAATAAAGCGATGCAAAAATAGTTATTTTTTATATAAAATAGTTTTCATTGCATAAAACCGCCAAAACATAAAAAAATAACCTAAATGAGGTATCGCTGTAACCGTACTGACCCAAAGAATAAAACCGCTTTATCAATTTTACCGCACGCGGAACGGTGTAAATGCACCCCCCCAAAAGAAATTCATGAAACGCTGTTTTTTGTTCATTCTGCGTCCCAAAAATCGGAATAAAAAGCGATCAAAAAATGTCACGTGCCCGAAAATGGTACCAATAAAAACGTCAACTCGTCCCGCAAAAAATAGGACCTCACATGACTCGGTGGGTCAAAATACGGAAAAATTATAGCTCTCAATATGTGGTGATGCAAAGACTATTTTTACAATAAAAAGCGTCTTTTAGCGTATGACAGCTGCCAAAAATAAAAACTGCCATAAATAGTAAATCAAACCCCCGTTATCACCCCCTTAGTTAGGGAAAAATAATAAAATTTAAAGAAAATGTATTTATTTCCATTTTCCCATTAGGGTTAGGGCCAGGGCTAGGGTTAGGGTTAGGGCTAGGGTTAGGGCTGAGATTAGGGTTAGGGGTGTGTTGGGGTTCGGGTTGGAGATAGAATTGGGGGTTTCCACTGTTTGGGCACATCAGGTGCTCTCCAAATGCAACATGGCATCTGATCTCAATTCCAGCCAATTCTGAGTTGAAAAAGTCAAATGGTGCTCCTTCCCTTCCAAGCTCTGCCTTGTGCCCAAACAGTGTTTTACCCCCACATTAGGGTATCAGCCTACTCAGGACAAATTGCAAAACAACTTTTGGGGTCCAATTTCTCCTGTTACCCTTATGAAAACAAAAAATTGGGGGCAAAAATAACATTTTTGTGGAAAAAATGATTTTTTTATTTTCACGCCCGAGCGTTATAAACTTCTGTGAAGCACTTGGGGGTTTAAAGTGCTCACCACACATCTAGATAAGTTCCGTGGGGGGTCTAGTGTCCAAAATGGGGTCACTTGTGGGGAGTTTCAATAGTTTAGGTACATTAGGGGCTCTCCAAAGGCAACATGACACCCGCAGACCATTCCATCAAAGTCTGCATTCCAAAACGTCACTACTTCCCTTCCGAGCCCCAACATGTGCCCATACAGTAGTTTCCTCCCACATATGGGGTATCAGCGTACTCAGGACAAATTGGACAACAACTTTTGGGGTCCAATTTCTCCTGGTACCCTTGGGAAAATAAAAAAAACAACTGGTGACTAAAAGATCATGTTTGTGGAAAAAATACAAATTTTTTATTTTCACGCCCGGGCGTTATAAACTTCTGTGAAGCACTGGGGGGGTTCAAAGTGCTCACCACACACCTAGATAAGTTCCTTTGGGGGTCTAGTTTCCAAAATGATGTCATTTGTGGGGGGTTTCCACTGTTTTGGTACATCAGGGGTTTCCAATCGTGACATGGTGTCCGATCTCAATTCCAGCCAAAAACGTCAAATGGCGCTGCTTCCCTTCCGAGCTCTGCCATGCGCCCAAATAGTGGTTTACCCCCACATGTGGGGTATCAGCATACTCAGGACAAATTGCACAATAACATTGGTCCTGTTACCCTTGGAAAAATAAGAATTGAGGGTGAAAAGATCATTTTTGTGGAAAAAATATGATTTTTTAATTGTACGGCTGTATGTTATAAACTTCTGTGAAGCCCTTGGGGGTTCAAAGTTCTCACCACACATCTAGATAAGTTCCTTGGGGGGTCTAGTTTCCAAAATGATGTCATTTGTGGGGGGTTTCCACTGTTTTGGTACATCAGGGGTTTTCCAATCGCGACATGGTGTCCGATCTCAATTCCAGCCAAAAACGTCAAATGGCGCTGCTTCCCTTCCGAGCTCTGCCATGCACCCAAATAGTGGTTTGCCCCCACATGTGGGGTATCAGCATACCCAGGATAAATTGCACAATAACTTTTAGGGTCCTGTTACCCTTGGGAAACTAAAAATTGGGGGTGAAAAGCTCATTTTTGTGGAAAAAATATGATTTTTTAATTGTACCGCTGTACGTTATAAACTTCTGTGATGCCCTTGTGGTTTCAAAGTTCTCACCACATATCTAGATAAGTTCCTTGGGGGGTCTAGTTTCCAAAATGGGGTCACTTGTGGGGGGTTTCCACTGTTTAGGTACATCAGGGGCTCTCCAAACGTGACATGGCGTCCGATCTGAATTCCAGCCAATTTTGCATTGAAAAAGTCAAACGGCGCTCCTTCCTTTCTGAGCTCTGCCATGCGCCGAAACAGTGGTTCCCCCCATATATCAGGTATCAGTGTACTCAGGACAAATTGCACAATAACTTTTGCTGTCCAATTACTCCTGTTACCCTTGGTAAAATAAAAAAAATTGAACCTGAAGTATTTTTTTTGTGAAAAAAAGTTAGATGTTCATTTTTTTTTAAATATTCAAAAAAATTCCTGTGACACACCTAAAGGGTTAATAAACTTCGTGAATGTGGTTTTGAGCACTTTAAGGGGTGCAGTTTTTAGAATGGTGTCACTTTTTGGTATTTTCTATCATATAGACCCCTCAAAGTGGCTTCAAATGTGATGTGGTCCATAAAAATAAAATGGTGTTGCAAAAATGAGAAATCGCTGGTCAATTTTTAACCCTTATAACTTCCTAACAAAAAAAATTTTGGTTCCAAAATTGTGCTGATGTAAAGTAAACATGTGGGAAATGTTACTTATCAAGTTTTTTGTTTGACATATCTCTGTGATTTAAGGGCATAAAAATTCAAAGTTGGAAAATTGCAAAATTTTCAAAATTTTGGCCAAATTTCTGTTTTTTTCACAAATAAACGCAAGTTATTTGAATGAAATTTTACCACTATCATGAAGTACAATATGTCACGAGAAAACAATGTCAGAATCACCGGGATCCATGGAAGCGTTCCAGAGTTATGACCTCATAAAGGGACAGTGGTCAGAATTGTAAAAATTGGCCCGGTCATGAACGTGCAAACCACCCTTGGGGGTGAAGGGGTTAAACATGTTTTTCTGAATAAAGACACTGGATCTTACAGGAGCGGTGAGTGCCACTATTTTTTTCTTCCTATATACATGTGTACACCTTATTATGTGAGCACCTGGTACCTGCAGGCTTGATTGCTCAGTCCAAAGTTCGGTTTAACCCCTTAACGCCTTTTAACAGCGGTAGTTAAGGGTATTTATGCCTCAGTGCCGCTTTTTAATGGCGCTGAGAAATAGGTGTAGAGTCGGAATTTCTACGGGGTCTCGGCTACAGGGTGTAGCTGAGACCCCAGAGAACATGATTTGGGTTGGTTTTTCCTGACCCCGATGTTGCGATCGCCTTTATTCACGGAATAATGGCGACCGCAAAAAAAAAGGTCTGATTTCCCATTTAATTTCTTCTCGTCTGATGTGATTGCACATCAGAGGAGAGAGAAATGGAGTCCTCCGATTTCCTCCCGGTACCTCCGGTGTCCCTACATTCAGGGTCAGACTGGGGTGTCTGAGGCCCACAGGGTAAATTGACCCGAGGGGCCCACCCTACAGCTATATGCAAATAACATAGCCAGTATTCCCGATATAGTGGAGTGTCGACTGTAAAACATAGGCGGCTCCAGCATATCTACTCTGCGCCATCATAACTGGAATGTACAATTACAGTAGTTTGCATGAAAGGGTGCTATCCACAGGTTAGGGCGGTGATAACTTAATGATCGATGAAATCCGAACATTGGAAACCGCACCGATCGGGATAATGGAGAACTTTTATCCATGACAGGACACTTTTATACCCATTTTAAAATGGAGCCGCAGATGGGATGTCTGACCGCAGCTCCATTCATTCTCTTTGGGGGCTTACAGAAAAAGCCAAGTGCAGCCCCTTAGGGAAGGAATAGATCAGTGGTCAAGTCGTACATGCCACTCCATCAGGGGCGGACACAGACTGTAGTGGGCCCCTGTGCAAGAAATTTTTCGGGCCCCCCCTACTAGCAGCAGATCCGGCAGACTTCCGCATCTCTGCCGCCTAACGGGCGACTTGTGGCACCGATCCGGCAAGCCCCATTCATTCTCTATCGGGCTTGCGGCCGGTCACGGCAAGTGCAGTTGTGCTAGATCCGCGTTACATGGTGCCCTAGGGTTAGGGTTAGGCTAGGGTTAGGGTTAGGCTAGGGTTAGGGTTAGGCTAGGGTTAGGGTTAGGCTAGGGTTAGGGTTAGGCTAGGGTTAGGGTTAGGCTAGGGTTAGGGTTAGGCTAGGGTTAGGGTTAGGCTAGGGTTAGGCTAGGGTTAGGGTTAGGCTAGGGTTAGGGCTAGGCTAGGGTTAGGGTTGGGCTAGGGTTAGGGTTGGGCTAGGGTTAAGGGTTAGGGTTGGGCTAGGGTTAAGGGTTAGGGTTGGGCTAGGGTTAAGGGTTAGGGTTGGGCTAGGGTTAGGGCTAGGGTTGGGCTAGGGTTAGGGCGAACTAGGATTAGGGTTAGGATTAGGGTTGGGATTAGGGTTAGGGGTGTGTTGGGGTTAGGGTTGGAGCATGAATTGAGGGGTTTCCACTATTTACCAACTTTGGGGGTCTAAAAATTGGGGTCTAAAAAATCACTTTTGTGGAAATAAAAAAGACTTTTTATTTTCACGGCTCTGCGTTTATAAACTTCTGTGACGCGCTTGGGGGTTCAAAGTGCTCACCACACATCTAGATAAGTTCCTTAGGGGGTCTAATTTCCAAAATGGGGTCACTTGTGGGGGGTTTCCACTGTTTAGGCCCATCAGGGGCTCTGCAAACGCAACATGATGCCCGCAGACCATTCCATCAAAGTCTGCATTCCAAAATGGCACTCCTTCCCTTCCGAGCTCTCCCATGCGCTCAAACAGTGGTTCCCCCCCACATATGGGGTATCAGTGTACTCAGGACAAATCGCATAATAACTGTGGGGGTATGATTTCTCCTGTTACCCTTGTAAAAATAAAA
The DNA here is from genome assembly GCF_039654945.1 of Dendrobates tinctorius. NCBI lineage: Eukaryota > Metazoa > Chordata > Amphibia > Anura > Dendrobatidae > Dendrobates > Dendrobates tinctorius. The sequence continues at coordinate 26,558,582 of NW_027361683.1, forward strand.
ATTTGGGCGCGAAAAGATCATTTTTGTGGAAAAAAAATGGATTTCTTATTTTCACGGCTCTACGTTATAAACTTCTGTGAAGCCCTTGGGGTTTCAAAGTGCTCACCACACATCTAGATAAGTTCCTTCATGGGTCTAGTTTCCAAAATGGAGTCACTTGTTGGGGGTTTCCACTATTTAGGCCCATCAGGGGCTCTGCAAACGCAACATGATGCCCGCAGACCATTCCATCAAAGTCTGCATTCCAAAATGGCACTCCTTCTCTTCCGAGCTCTCCCATGCGCCCAAACAGTGGTTCCTCCCCACATATGGGGTATCAGCGTACTCAGGACAAATCGCATAATAACTGTGGGGGTATGATTTCTCCTGTTACCCTTGTAAAAATAAAAATTTGGGGGTGAAAAGATCATTTTTGTGGAAAAAAAAATGGATTTCTTATTTTCACGGCTCTACGTTATAAACTTCTGTGAAGCACTTGAAGGTTCAAAGTGCTCACCACACATCTAGATAAGTTCCTTCATGGGTCTAGTTTCCAAAATGGGGTCACTTGTTGGAGTTTTCCACTGTTTAGGCACATTAAGGGCTCTCCGAACGCAACATGGCATCCGATCTTAATTCCAGCCAATTCTGCGTTGAAAAAGTCAAACGGTGCTCCATCCCTTGCGAGCTCTGCCGTGTGCTGAAAAAGGGGTTTACCCCCACATATGGGGTATCGGCGTATTCAGGAGAAATTGTACAACACATTTTGTGGTTGATTTTCTCTTTTAACACTTGTGAAAATAAAAAAAATTGGTTCTGAAGTAATTTTTTTCCAAAAAAAAGTTAAATGTTAATTTTTTCCATCCACATTGCTTTCGTTCCTGTGAAGCACTTAAAGGGTTAATAAACTTCTTGAATGTGGTTTTGAGCACCTTGAGGGGTCTAGTTTTTAGAATGGTGCCACTTTTGGGTATTTTCTGTCATGTACACCCCTCAAAATGACTTTAAATATGATGTGGTCCCTAAAAAAAATGGCTTTGTAAATTTTGTTGTAAAAATGAGAAATCGCTGGTCAACTTTTAACCCTTATAACTTCCTAACAAAAAAAAATTTTGCTTCCAAAATTGTGCTGATGTAAAGTAGACATGTGGGAATTGTTATTTATTAAGAAATTTATGTGATACATCTCTCTGATTTAAGGGCATAAAAATTTAAAGTTTTAAAATTGCAAAATTTTAAATTTTTTTGCCATATTTCTGTTTTATTCATAAATAAACACAAGACTTATCGAAGAAATTTTACCACTAACATGAAGTACAATATGTCACGAAAAAACAATCTCAGAATCAGCAGGATCCATTAAAGCGTTCCAGAGTTATAACCTCATAAAGGGACAGTGGTCAGAATTGTAAAAATTGGCCTGGTCATTAAGCTGCAAACTGGCTCTGTCGCTAAGGGGTTAATATGAATATTTCCCCAAAGAATGACATTAGATGCCCCTATGCCCATGGATGGGATAGTACGTCTAGCGCGATCAGCAGCGCCAACGTGGTGAGCGCCGCTGATTGCGGCCGGGTGTCAGCTGATTATCACAGCTGACACCCACACAATGTGTCAGGGGCGGTCCCGACACGTTAACCCCTTGCACACCGCGATCAAACATGATCACGGTGTACCGGGGGTTAAAGGGAAGCATCGGCAGGGAGGGGGCTCCCTCCGTGCTTCCCTGATACCCCCACAGCAGCGCAATGTGCAGCGCTGCTGCGGGGGGCTCTTTCCGCTCCCTCCGCTCCCTGCAGGCCCCCGTCGTCGTCTTGGATTCGGGGGCCTGCAGGGAGCGGAGGGAGCGGAGTGATCTGTGATGTGACAGATCAGCGATCTGTCACAGGACAGTGATGTCACACCTGGGACTATGTAATAAAGTTAAAAAAAAAAGTGTTAAAATAATTTTTAAAAAATCGCCAAATAAATTAGAAAAAAAAAATATTTCCCCAATAAATCAATTTTTTTAAATAAAAAAAAAAACACAATAAAAGTACACATATTAGGTATCGCCGCGTCCGTAACGACCCGCCCTATAAAACTGTCCCATTAATTAACCCCTTTAGTGAACCCCTTAAAAAATAAAAATAAAAAACAAAGCAAAAAATAATGATTTATTATCATACCTCCAAACAAAAAGTGCAATAACGCGCGATCAAAAAGACGCATATAAATATCCATGGTACCGCTGAATACGTCATCTTGTCCCGCAAAAAAAGAGCTGCTATACAGCATCATCAGGAAAAAATAAAAAAGTTATAGCTCGCAGAATAAAGCGATGCAAAAATAGTTATTTTTTATATAAAATAGTTTTCATTGCATAAAACCGCCAAAACATAAAAAAATAACCTAAATGAGGTATCGCTGTAACCGTACTGACCCAAAGAATAAAACCGCTTTATCAATTTTACCGCACGCGGAACGGTGTAAATGCACCCCCCCAAAAGAAATTCATGAAACGCTGTTTTTTGTTCATTCTGCGTCCCAAAAATCGGAATAAAAAGCGATCAAAAAATGTCACGTGCCCGAAAATGGTACCAATAAAAACGTCAACTCGTCCCGCAAAAAATAGGACCTCACATGACTCGGTGGGTCAAAATACGGAAAAATTATAGCTCTCAATATGTGGTGATGCAAAGACTATTTTTACAATAAAAAGCGTCTTTTAGCGTATGACAGCTGCCAAAAATAAAAACTGCCATAAATAGTAAATCAAACCCCCGTTATCACCCCCTTAGTTAGGGAAAAATAATAAAATTTAAAGAAAATGTATTTATTTCCATTTTCCCATTAGGGTTAGGGCCAGGGCTAGGGTTAGGGTTAGGGCTGAGATTAGGGTTAGGGGTGTGTTGGGGTTCGGGTTGGAGATAGAATTGGGGGTTTCCACTGTTTGGGCACATCAGGTGCTCTCCAAATGCAACATGGCATCTGATCTCAATTCCAGCCAATTCTGAGTTGAAAAAGTCAAATGGTGCTCCTTCCCTTCCAAGCTCTGCCTTGTGCCCAAACAGTGTTTTACCCCCACATTAGGGTATCAGCCTACTCAGGACAAATTGCAAAACAACTTTTGGGGTCCAATTTCTCCTGTTACCCTTATGAAAACAAAAAATTGGGGGCAAAAATAACATTTTTGTGGAAAAAATGATTTTTTTATTTTCACGCCCGAGCGTTATAAACTTCTGTGAAGCACTTGGGGGTTTAAAGTGCTCACCACACATCTAGATAAGTTCCGTGGGGGGTCTAGTGTCCAAAATGGGGTCACTTGTGGGGAGTTTCAATAGTTTAGGTACATTAGGGGCTCTCCAAAGGCAACATGACACCCGCAGACCATTCCATCAAAGTCTGCATTCCAAAACGTCACTACTTCCCTTCCGAGCCCCAACATAGAATCATAGAATCATAGAATCGTAGAGTTGGAAGGGACCTCCTGGGCCATCTGGTCCAACCCCCTGCTCAAAGCAGGATTCGCTAAATCATCCCAGTTAGATGTCTGTCCAGCCTCTGTTTGAAGACTTCCATTGAAGGAGAACTCACCACTTCTCGTGGCAGCCTGTTCCACTCATTGATCACTCTAACTGTCAAAAAGTTTTTTCTAATATCTAATCTGTGTCTCCTCCCATTCAGCTTCATCCCATTGCTTCTAGTCTTTCCTTGTGCAAATGAGAATAAAGTTGATCCTTCTACAATGTGACAGCCCTTTAGATATTTGTAGACAGCTATTAAGTCTCCTCTCAGTCTTCTCTTTTGCAAACTAAACATTCCCAAATCCTGCAACCTTTCCTCATAAGACAGGGTTTGCAGACCGGTCACCATTCTGGTCGCTCTTTGCCCATACAGTAGTTTCCTCCCACATATGGGGTATCAGCGTACTCAGGACAAATTGGACAACAACTTTTGGGGTCCAATTTCTCCTGGTACCCTTGGGAAAATAAAAAAATAAAATTGGTGACTAAAAGATCATGTTTGTGGAAAAAATACAAATTTTTTATTTTCACGCCCGGGCGTTATAAACTTCTGTGAAGCACTGGGGGGGTTCAAAGTGCTCACCACACACCTAGATAAGTTCCTTTGGGGGTCTAGTTTCCAAAATGATGTCATTTGTGGGGGGTTTCCACTGTTTTGGTACATCAGGGGTTTCCAATCGTGACATGGTGTCCGATCTCAATTCCAGCCACAAACCTTCAAATGGCGCTGCTTCCCTTCCGAGCTCTGCCATGCGCCCAAATAGTGGTTTACCCCCACATGTGGGGTATCAGCATACTCAGGACAAATTGCACAATAACATTGGTCCTGTTACCCTTGGAAAAATAAGAATTGAGGGTGAAAAGATCATTTTTGTGGAAAAAATATGATTTTTTAATTGTACGGCTGTATGTTATAAACTTCTGTGAAGCCCTTGGGGGTTCAAAGTTCTCACCACACATCTAGATAAGTTCCTTGGGGGGTCTAGTTTCCAAAATGATGTCATTTGTGGGGGGTTTCCACTGTTTTGGTACATCAGGGGTTTTCCAATCGCGACATGGTGTCCGATCTCAATTCCAGCCAAAAACGTCAAATGGCGCTGCTTCCCTTCCGAGCTCTGCCATGCACCCAAATAGTGGTTTGCCCCCACATGTGGGGTATCAGCATACCCAGGATAAATTGCACAATAACTTTTAGGGTCCTGTTACCCTTGGGAAACTAAAAATTGGGGGTGAAAAGCTCATTTTTGTGGAAAAAATATGATTTTTTAATTGTACCGCTGTACGTTATAAACTTCTGTGATGCCCTTGTGGTTTCAAAGTTCTCACCACATATCTAGATAAGTTCCTTGGGGGGTCTAGTTTCCAAAATGGGGTCACTTGTGGGGGGTTTCCACTGTTTAGGTACATCAGGGGCTCTCCAAACGTGACATGGTGTCCGATCTGAATTCCAGCCAATTTTGCATTGAAAAAGTCGAACGGCGCTCCTTCCTTTCTGAGCTCTGCCATGCGCCGAAACAGTGGTTCCCCCCATATATCAGGTATCAGTGTACTCAGGACAAATTGCACAATAACTTTTGCTGTCCAATTACTCCTGTTACCCTTGGTAAAATAAAAAAAATTGAACCTGAAGTATTTTTTTTGTGAAAAAAAGTTAGATGTTCATTTTTTTTTAAATATTCAAAAAAATTCCTGTGACACACCTAAAGGGTTAATAAACTTCGTGAATGTGGTTTTGAGCACTTTAAGGGGTGCAGTTTTTAGAATGGTGTCACTTTTTGGTATTTTCTATCATATAGACCCCTCAAAGTGGCTTCAAATGTGATGTGGTCCATAAAAATAAAATGGTGTTGCAAAAATGAGAAATCGCTGGTCAATTTTTAACCCTTATAACTTCCTAACAAAAAAAATTTTGGTTCCAAAATTGTGCTGATGTAAAGTAAACATGTGGGAAATGTTACTTATCAAGTTTTTTGTTTGACATATCTCTGTGATTGAAGGGCATAAAAATTCAAAGTTGGAAAATTGCAAAATTTTCAAAATTTTGGCCAAATTTCTGTTTTTTTCACAAATAAACGCAAGTTATTTGAATGAAATTTTACCACTATCATGAAGTACAATATGTCACGAGAAAACAATGTCAGAATCACCGGAATCCATGGAAGCGTTCCAGAGTTATGACCTCATAAAGGGACAGTGGTCAGAATTGTAAAAATTGGCCCGGTCATGAACGTGCAAACCACCCTTGGGGGTGAAGGGGTTAAACATGTTTTTCTGAATAAAGACACTGGATCTTACAGGAGCGGTGAGTGCCACTATTTTTTTTCTTCCTATATACATGTGTACACCTTATTATGTGAGCACCTGGTACCTGCAGGCTTGATTGCTCAGTCCAAAGTTCGGTTTAACCCCTTAACGCCTTTTAACAGCGGTAGTTAAGGGTATTTATGCCTCAGTGCCGCTTTTTAATGGCGCTGAGAAATAGGTGTAGAGTCGGAATTTCTACGGGGTCTTGGCTACAGGGTGTAGCTGAGACCCCAGAGAACATGATTTGGGTTGGTTTTTCCTGACCCCGATGTTGCGATCGCCTTTATTCACGGAATAATGGTGACCGCAAAAAAAAAGGTCTGATTTCCCATTTAATTTCTTCTCGTCTGATGTGATTGCACATCAGAGGAGAGAGAAATGGAGTCCTCCGATTTCCTCCCGGTACCTCCGGTGTCCCTACATTCAGGGTCAGACTGGGGTGTCTGAGGCCCACAGGGTAAATTGACCCGAGGGGCCCACCCTACAGCTATATGCAAATAACATAGCCAGTATTCCCGATATAGTGGAGTGTCGACTGTAAAACATAGGCGGCTCCAGCATATCTACTCTGCGCCATCATAACTGGAATGTACAATTACAGTAGTTTGCATGAAAGGGTGCTATCCACAGGTTAGGGCGGTGATAACTTAATGATCGATGAAATCCGAACATTGGAAACCGCACCGATCGGGATAATGGAGAACTTTTATCCATGACAGGACACTTTTATACCCATTTTAAAATGGAGCCGCAGATGGGATGTCTGACCGCAGCTCCATTCATTCTCTTTGGGGGCTTACAGAAAAAGCCAAGTGCAGCCCCTTAGGGAAGGAATAGATCAGTGGTCAAGTCGTACACGCCACTCCATCAGGGGCGGACACAGACTGTAGTGGGCCCCTGTGCAAGAAATTTTTCGGGCCCCCCCTACTAGCAGCAGATCCGGCAGACTTCCGCATCTCTGCCGCCTAACGGGCGACTTGTGGCACCGATCCGGCAAGCCCCATTCTCTATCGGGCTTGCGGCCGGTCATGGCAAGTGCAGTTGTGCTAGATCCGCGTTACATGGTGCCACTAAAATATACAGCGGATATGCTGCGTTTTTTTAGAGCGGGAAAATCTACACAATGTCAATTTTTGCTGCGGATTTTCCCACCGTAAATGTAATGTATATCTAATATTGAGGCTATGCAGGGCTGGATATAATATCTGTAGGGTGCTGCTGGGCTGTATTTATTATTTGCCAGTTGCAGCCTCCAAATAACATATATAGCCCACTAGCCCAGCATTGCCTCTAGTTGTTAATATATACAGCCCAGCACAGCCGCCAAGTAAAATATGGTATACAGCCCAGCATAGCCTTCAGTTAATATATACAGCCCAGCACAGCCTTCAGGTAATATATACAGCCCACCACAGCCTCCAGGTGAAATATACAGCCCAACACAGCCTCCAGTTAATATATACTGCCCAGCACAGACTCCAGTTAATATATACAGTTCAGCAACAGCCTTCAGGTAATATATACAGCACCCAGCACAGACTCCAGGTAATATATAATACAGCCCAGCAACGCCTCCAGTTAATATATACAGTTCATCACAGCTTTAAGGTAATAGATACAGTCCAGCATAGCCTTCAGGTAATATATACAGCCCACCAAAGCCTCCAGGTGATATATACAGGCCAGCATAGCCTCTACTCCAGGTAATATATACAGTTCAGCATAGCTTTAAGGTAATAAATACAGTCCTGCATAGCCTTCGGGTAATATATACTGCCCAGCATAGCCTCTAAATAATATATATAGCCCAAGACAGCCTCCAGGTAATATGTATAGGCACCCCCGTTTCCCTTTGTTTCATAAAGCTCTCCCCCAAATTCAGTCTACTTTTGGCATAGTGCTTCTCGCCTTATGTGGCACCCCCAGTTTATGCTGCTTCTCCCCATGTGCCCCCCCCAGTTTATGCTGCTTCTCCCCCTATGTGGACCGCCTGATTCAGGTTTCTTCTCCCCCCATGAGCCGCCCCATTCATGAGCAGCCAAGCATCTCTCCAAGGGGCCCAACATTCATGAGCAGCCAAGCATCTCCCCCAGGGCCCCCCATTCATGAGCAGCCAGGCCATGCTTCTCCCCAGGCCAGGGCCCCCCCATTCATGAGCAGCCAAGCATCTCCCCCAGGGCCCCCCATTCATGAGCAGCCATGCTTCTCCCCAGGGGCCCCCCATTCATGAGCAGCCACTGCCATGCTTCTCCCCAGGCCAGGGCCCCCCCATTCATGAGCAGCCAGGCCATGCTTCTCCCAAGGTCAGGGGCCCCCCATTCATGAGCAGCCAGGCCATCATGCTTCAGTTCTCCCCCAGGACGGAGTCCCCCAAAATCATGCCTGCCATGCTTCAGTTTTCTCCCCCACCCAAGGAGCCCCCCAAAATCATGCCTGCCTCCTCGGTTCCAGTCCCTCAGTCCTGCTCAGCTCCAGTACTCTTACCTTGTGCAGGCAGGCAGGGCAGGCCAGAGTCCAGACCAAGAGGATCCACACTGTGTACACTCTCCAGTCACAGTGTCTGCACTCCGCACATTCCTCCTGACTGAGCTGCTGCTATGGGCAGGGGCATGGCCACACAGACTCCGCCAGACATGTGATGTCACACACTGACCTGCGGCTGAACTGCAGCCACCGTCTGGCCCGTGCCACAGGGCAGGCAGTGTGAGTGACAGTCAGACAGTCTGTCTTCCCTCCTCTCCTCCCCCACGGCACTGACGCTGCTGGCTGATCTCTGATGATCTCTCACCTCAGCCCTCAGGGCTGGCTCCTCTGCACTGGGCTGAGCTGGAATGCAGCCTCAGGAGGAGCGAGACCCCTCCCGTTGCCTCCTGCAGGGGGGCTGCTCTCTTCTCCTCCTTGCTGGCTCTGCAGCACTGGCGCTCCTCAAGTCCACATGGCTAATTTGCATGAATAATTAGCCATGTGGTGCTGGAGGCTGGAGGGGCCCCCTCTCCCCCTGCAATGAACCGGCTGCAGGGGCGGTAGGTCCGCCCCTGCACTCCATACTAATGGGGATAAGAGTTCAAATTCTGCAGATCGATGCAGGTCCCAGCAGTCGGACCCCCACCAATCTATAACTTATCACTTATCCTTTGGCCACGTTCACACGTTCAGTATTTGGTCAATATTTTACATCAGTATTTGTAAGGCAAAACCATGAGTGGAACAATCAGAGGAAAAGTATTATAGAGACACGTAAACACTTATGTATTTATCACCCACTCCTGGTTTTGGATTACAAATGCTTAGACAAAATACTGACCAAATACTGAATGTGTGAACATGGCCTTAGGCTAGGTGTTTACTTGTTTTCAACGTAGAACCACTGTAAGTGCATATTTGCTACAGTGTAAGGCTGCGTTCACACACTGCGTTTTTTTCGCGGTTTCGCGGCGGTTTTAAACGCGCTATTTTGCCGCGAAAACGCGAAAAATAAGCATCCCATGCAATCCTATGGGATTCCGCAATGCTGTGCTAATGCTGCGGTTTTTTCCGCGGCGGAATTGCTTCGCGGTAAAAAAAGCAGCATGCTCATTAATTTAGTGGAATTGCGGCGATTCCGACCACATAGGAATGCATTGTTCTGCTTACTTTCCGCATGTGGCTAGTATTTGCGGATGGTACCCACGGTCCGGAGGAGAGGAGACTGTCCTCCGGGCTCTGGGCACCATATCCCTGTAAAAAATAGCATTAAAATAAAAAATATTGTTATTCTCACCTTCCGGCATCCCGCGCAGCCTTCCCTCCTCTCTCCACGCTCCCGGCATCTTCCGGTCCCAGTAATCCTTTGTGAGAATGACCGCGATGACGTTGTGGTCTCGCGGGAGCACGACGTCTCACGGTCATTCGCTACAATACTGATCATTAATAAAAACCACAATACTAATAACACTAATATCACCACTGATAACATTATAGACAGGAGCTCTGTATATACTGTAGTGTCAGAGTACAGGTAATACAGTGATCACCAGTGACATTATATACAGGAACTCTGTATATATTGTCAGTGCACAGGTAATACAGTGATCACCAGTGATATTATGCACAGGAGATCTGTAATAATGTTGGTGTACAGGCAATACAGTGATCACCAGTGACATTATACAGAGGAGCTCTGTACACAGTATGTAGTGCAAGTGTACAAGTAACACACTGACTCACCGGTGACAACTGTAGTTGAAGTCTTTCATCTTTATCCAGTGCAGACCGCCATCAGTTCTTCCAGCCAGGACTCGTCTCTGCAGAAAATAACAGTTATTTATAGCTAATCGCTTTCAGAGCACAATCCCCACTATTTTCCCCGACTTCTACACTATGTCAGATGAAGGGAAAAAAAAGACATAGTGCCGCCCTGCATAGTAGCAGGACCCCTTTTTTTCTCCCCATGGCAGACAGTAACCTCAAAAGTAGATTAAATTACAACAGTAATAATGTCCCCTGATTGGCCCCTACAATAATTATGTCACCACTTACCACCATAAACCAATAATATATGTTCCTCATCCTGACCTCCATACAGTAATTATGTCACCCCCTTATTTAAGAAGGTGCCAGATCCTGGGCTCCTTTATTTAATGTCCCCATCCTGGACCCCAATGTCCACTTTAATAAAGTCCCTATCCTGGGCACCTTCCAGTAATAATGTCCCCATCCTAGGCCCCTATGTTCCCTCCCTGGGCCCCTATGGCAACTACCTTGCCCAATCACAGAGGGGGAGAGGAAATTCTCCTCACCTTCTTGCATTCCCCGGCGTCCTCTTGTGGCTTCATATTCGGTGTGGTCATTAAAATGGCTGCCGACTGCAGCTCTGACAGGGTGCTCTGCTCTGTGACAGGCTGAGCGCTGACGTCACAAAGTAGTAACATTAAAAGGCCGTCGGCCTATCAGAGGCTGCAGGATTCATTTAACAAAACTGCTATGTGACGTTGACACACGCTCTGTCACAGCTGCAGCCGATATTCATCTTGATGTGCGCTGTTGCTAGGGTCGGCTCCAGGTTTTCGTGGGCCACAGGTGGAAGAGTATCAGTGAACCCCTTTAACACATGCCATGATTCCTGATGCACAGATAAATACAGGAGTACAATATATGGGCACCATATAGTCCTCCATACAGTATTATTGACACCTCATAGTCCTCCATACAGTATTATGGGCAACCACATAGTCCTCCATACAGTATTATGAGCACCACATAATCCTCCATACACTATTATTGGCACCTCATAGTCCTCCATACAGTATTATGGGCACCTCATAGTCCTCCATACAGTATTATGGGCAACCACATAGTTCTCCATACAGTATTATTGGCCCCATATAATGCTCATTCATACAGTATATCACGGGCCGCATATAATGCTCCGCTATACAGTGTATCATGGGCTGTATACAATGCTTCTCCATACAGCACATCACGGGCCGCATATAATGCTCCTCCATACAGCACATCATGGGCCCCATGTAATGCTCCTCCGTACAGTATTATGGGCCCCATGCTCCTCCATACAGTATTATGGGCCCCATGCTACTCCATACAGTATCATGGGCCCCATGCTACTCCATACAGTATCATGGGCCCCATGCTACTCCATACAGTATTACGGGCCTCAATAATGCTTCTCTATGCAGTATTATGGGCCCCATTGATGCTCCTCCATATAGTATTATGGGCCCCATTAATGTTCCTCCATACAGTATTACGGGCACCATGTAATTCTCCTCCATGCAGCACATTATGGGCTCCATGTAATGCTGCATACATGAGAAAAAAAAAATCAAGTACTCACCTCTCCCGTTCCCGCCGTAGGTCCGGTATACGCAGCGTCTCTCCCGACAGTCAGCATCTCTCCTGGCTCTGCAATGCTCAGTCAAACAAATAAGGCAGCACTCTGTAGTGCTATAGCATGCAAACATGAAATATGAAGATTGAATTGCATTACTGCACTAGAAATATGAAAAATTGAGAATGATTAGTGCATAAATTGGCCAATTCATGTGTACCTGGCAGCCATGATAAGGCGATTCTCGTTGCCAGGGACCTAATGCCAATCCTCTCTTAGACAATCTACTTCTCTCTGGGAAACTAATGTGAATCCACTCTAAGGCTACTTTCACACATCAGGTTTTTTCGACAGGCAGGATCAGGCTATTTTTTTAAAAAACGGATCCAGCGAAATCTGCCGCCGGATCCGGTTTTCTCTCATTGAATTGTATTAGCGCCAAATGGCCTTCCGTTTCTTCCGGTTTTTGCCGGATCCGGCTAAAATTTTGATTCCAGCGTCTGAAAAAAACGTCTCAAGTAACGTTTTTTGTCTGCAGCGAAAAACCGGACAGCGCCGCTTACAGCTTTTTGCTACAATGCAAGTCTACGGGCGACGGATCCGGCTACCGGATCCGGTTTTTTAGGTCTGAGCATGCTCAGATCCAATTGGCCAGCCCCCAGGAAACAGATGTAGTGAGGCCCTCATCCATTACCAGCCAGCTAGATGTATCCGGCGGAAAAACAGATCAGTTTCATCAGTTTTCCACAATTTACGCCAGATCCGTCGCTCCGACGTGACGCCGGATCCTGCCTGTCGGAAAAAACCTGATGTGTGAAAGTAGCCTTAGACTAAAGTCTATATCTCTATGGAGGGGTAGGATCCTGTTGCAATTAAAAATGCCTGAGGCTAAGGAGTGGAGTGCTCAGTCAGAAGGGTAAGACAAATATCAAAAAACTGACCTTACCTAGAGTAGCCAACTCAAATGCAATCAAACAAATAAGGCAGCACCCTGTAGTTGGCATTAGGTCCCTGGCAACGAGAATCGCCTTATCGTGGCTGCCAGGTACACATAAATTGGCCAATTTATGCGCTAAGCATTCTCAATTTTTCAGATTTCTAGTGCAGTAAGGCAATTCAATTTTCATATTTGCATGCTATAGCGCTACAGAGTGCTGCCTTATTTGTTTGATTGTATTTGAGTTGGCTACTCTAGGTAAGCACCTGTTCAGACCTGATTTATGTTTGAATGTGACTGTCAGTTTTTTTTATATCTGTATTAGCATTTTGACTGAGCACTACGCCCATTAGCCTCAAGGGTTTTTATTGCAACAGGACCCTACCCCTTCATAGTGAGGAGTCCACCGTTTAGGTACATCAGGGGTTCTCCAAACGTGACATGGTGCCACCATTGATTCCAGCAAATTTTGCTTTCAAAAAATCAAACACTGCTGGTGCTCTCTCTCTTCTGATCTGTTCTGGCCAATTTTCTCCTGATATCTTTGTGAAAATAAAAAAAATTGGTTCCAAAGTAATTTTATAGTGAAAAAAATAAAATGCTAGTTTTTTTCTTTCCACATTGCTTTAGTTCTCGTGAAGCACATGAAGGGTTAATAAACTTCTTCATTGTGGTTTTGATCAGCTTGAGGGGTGCAATTTTTAGAATGGTGTCATTTTTGGGTATTTTCTGTCATGTAGGGCCCTCAAAGTCACTTCAAATGTAAGGTGGTTCCTAAAAAAAATGGTTTTGCAAATTTTGTTGTAAAAATGAGAAATCGCTGATCAACTTTTAACCCTTATAACGTCCTAACAAAGAAAAATATTTTTCCAAAATTGTGCTGATGTAAAGTTGACATGTGGTAAATGTTATTTATTCACTATTTTTTGTGTCACCACTCGCTGATTTAAGGGTAAAAAAATTAAAAGTTTGAAAATTGCAAAATTTTCCAAATTTTTGCCGGATTTCCATTTTTAATAAATGCAAGAAATTTTACCACCGACATGAAACACAATATGTCACGAAAAAACAGTCTCAGAATCAGTGGAATCCGTTGAAGCGTTCCAGAGCTATAACCTCATAAAGTGACAGTGGTCAGAATTGTAAAAATTGGCTTGGTCATTAAGTACCAAATTGGGTCTGTCACTAAGGGGTTAAGGACAAACTAAAACACAGGATGAATGGTGCTGCTTTTCTTTTCTTTTTGTCTCCATATAAATTAAAATGCCAAACTTGCCCAGCAAAAAACAAGCCCTAATATGACTCAATCGGGAAAAAAACAAAAAATGTATTTCTCAGAATATGGCAATGCAAAAACAAATACATTTTTGTAAAATATTACTTTTAGTGTGTAAAAGCAGAAAAACATAAAAAAAATATAAATTTGGTATCACTGTAATCGTACCGACCCGAATAATAAATCTATCTCTTTTACCGCACAGTGAATGATGCAAAATATATATATATATACAGGGCCGGCAAAAGGTTTTTGAGGGCCCTGGGCGAAAAAGTCTCAGTTGAACCCCCCTTAACACATACCACGACTCATGCCGTGTGACATCCGTGGTGACGGACAAAAACGGACTTCTCTCTGTGTGGATCACACGGACACGCATGTGATCCACACGGACACTCGCTCTGTGGCAAAACACGTTCATGTGATGGAGGCTACTGATTAGTAGTGTACGCATGAAAGAAAGAAGAGAGGGGAAATAAAGAACAGAGAAAGAAAGAGAAAGAATGGAAGGAAGAACAGAGAAAGATACAGAGAAAGAAAGAAAGAAAGAAAGAAAATAAAGAACAGAGAAAGAAAGGAAGAACAGAGAGAGAAAGAAAAGAACAGAGAGAAAGAAAGAGTGGACACAAAAAAAGAACAGAGAAAGAAAGAAAGAATGAAAGAAAGAAAGAGGGGAATAAAGAACAGAGAGAGGGAGAGAAAAAAGGGGAAAGAAAGAACGGAGAGAGAAAAAGAGTTGACAGAAAAAAAAGAACAGGGAGAGAGAGAAAAAGGAGGGGAAAGAAAGAACAGAGAGGTAGAGAGAAAAAGAAAGAGGGGAAAGAACAGAGAGGAAGAGGGGAAAGAAAGAACAGAGAGAGAGAGAAAGAAAGAGAGGAAAGAGAGAACAGACAGAGAGAAAGAACAAAGAACAAAGACAGAAAGAAAGAAAGAGAACAGAGAGCGAAAGAACAGAGAGAGAGAAAAAAAAGATTAGAGAGAAAGAACAGAGAGAGAAAGAAACAGAGAAAGAAAAATTCTATAAAGATACTATAGCAGCCCAGCTCCCATTGTAGTGCCCACCTGAGCCTCCCGGTGATCCGCTCACATGGCCGACATCCCCGATTCCTAGGCGATCTCGCTGTCCGCTGTCAGTGGAGGACACGGTGATGGATCTGAAGCATTCCCTGAAGTGCCTCCATGGTTCCGTCACAATCTCCTACTGAAATGACCTAATTTCTGGTCAGCTTCCAGCACGTCACTTCCGGTAGAACGTTACATGCAAGTTTTAAATTGCTCCTTGGGGCTCTGCTGTGTACTCCTGTGTCCCGCGGGGAAAGTAAGCTCCCGGCTGGGGCAGTCTCTCTCTCAAAATCAGGACTGTCTCGCTGGACCCGGGACAGTTGGGACTCGGGAGGTATAAATGCTTCCCACCATACACCTCGTACACGCACGGCTCCGCTTTGTATGCCTCGTACACACACGGCTCAGCTCCGTACACCTTGTACACACGCAGCTTCACTCCGTACACCCCCGGCTCTGCTCCACTCCATAAACACACGGCTCAGCTCCGTACACACAGGGCTCCGTTCCGTACATCTCGTACACACACGGCTCTGCTCCATACACCTCGTACACACACGGCTTCGCTCCGTACACCTCGTACACACATGGCTCTGCTCCGTACACCTCATACACACACGGCTCTGCTCCGTACAACTTGTAAACCCCTCCTGACCCCACCCAAGAACACACACGGCTCTGCTACATCCACCTTGTAAAACCCCTCCCTGACCCCACACAAGTACACACACGGCTCTGCTACATCCACCTTGTAAACCCCTCCTGACCCCACACAAGTACACACACGGCTCTGCTACGTCCACCTTGTTAAACCCCTCCCTGACCCCACACAAGTACACACACGGCTCTGCTACATCCACCTTGTAAAACCCCTCCCTGACCCCACACAAGTACACACACGGCTCTGCTACATCCACCTTGTAAACCCCTCCTGACCCCACACAAGTACACACACGGCTCTGCTACATCCACCTTGTAAACCCCTCCTGACCCCACACAAGTACACACACGGCTCTGCTACATCCACCTTGTAAACCCCTCCTGACCCCACACAAGTACACACACGGCTCTGCTACATCCACCTTGTAAACCCCTCCTGACCCCACACAAGTACACACACGGCTCTGCTACATCCACCTTGTAAAACCCCTCCCTGACCCCACACAAGTACACATACGGCTCTGCTACATCCACCTTGTTAAACCCCTCCCTGACCCCACACAAGCACACACACGGCTCTGCTACATCCATCTTGTTAAACCCCTCCCTGACCCCACACAAGTACACACACGGCTCTGCTACATCCACCTTGTTAAACCCCTCCCTGACCCCACACAAGTACACACACGGCTCTGCTACATCCACCTTGTAAAACCCTCCTGACCCCACACAAGTACACACACGGCTCTGCTACATCCACTTTGTAAACCCCTCCTGACCCCACACAAGTACACACACGGCTCTGCTACATCCACCTTGTTAAACCCCTCCCTGACCCCACACAAGTACACACACGGCTCTGCTACATCCACCTTGTAAAACCCCTCCCTGACCCCACACAAGTACACACACGGCTCTGCTACATCCACCTTGTTAAACCCCTCCCTGACCCCACACAAGTACACACACGGCTCTGCTACATAGACCTTGTAAAACCCCTCCCTGACCCCACACAAGTACACACACGGCTCTGCTACATCCACCTTGTAAAACCCCTCCCTGACCCCACACAAGTACACACACGGCTCTGCTACATCCACCTTGTTAAACCCCTCCCTGACCCCACACAAGTACACACACGGCTCTGCTACATAGACCTTGTAAAACCCCTCCCTGACCCCACACAAGTACACACACGGCTCTGCTACATCCACCTTGTAAAACCCCTCCCTGACCCCACACAAGTACACACACGGCTCTGCTACATCCACCTTGTAAAACCCCTCCCTGACCCCACTGTCCCACATATAAACGTTACCTCATCCATCCAGACCAGCACCATAATGAAAAGCGACCAGCACAGCAGAGTCCTGCAGCCACCCCGATCATGTGACCTCTGACTCCTCCCCTCCTGTGACCTCATCACAGGTCCTGTGCTGGCACCGCACACAAGATTACAGCCGAAGGAAGCGATGATCATTGCTGGCTGTAAGGGGCTGCGTCACTGCGTGGGTCCCTTGCGGAGGGTGCAGGATGGGGTCAGTACATGGGGGGCGTGGCGGCGGCCGGCGGGTATCCCAGACAGCGTGAGTGGGTCCTCCCATCTCGCCAGGGCCCCGGCACTTGCCCGGGTGCGCCGGGTGCTGATGCCGGCCCTGTATGTATATATATATATATATATATATATATATACAGTCATATGTAAAAGTTTGGGCACCCCTATTAATGTTAACCTTTTTTCTTTATAACAATTTTGGTTTTTGCAACAGCTATTTCAGTTTCATATATCTAATAACTGATGGACTCAGTTATATTTCTGGATTCAAATGAGGTTTATTGTACTAACAGAAAATGTGCAATCTGCATTTAAACAAAATTTGACCGGTGCAAAAGTATGGGCACCCTTATCATTTTCTTGATTTGAACACTCCTATCTACTTTTTACTGACTTCCTGAAGCACTAAATTGGTTTTGTATCCTCATTAAGCTTTGAACTTCATAGCCAGGTGTATCAAATCATGAGAAAAGGTATTTAAAGTGGCCACTTGCAAGTAGTTCTCCTATTTGATTCTCCTATGAAGAGTGGCATCATGGGCTCCTCAAAACAACTCTCAAATGATCTGAAAACAAAGATTATTCAACATAGCTTTTCAGGGGAAGGATACAAAAAGTTGTCTCAGAGATTTAACCTGTCAGTTTCCACTGTGAGGAACATAGTAAGGAAATGGAAGAACACAGGTACAGTTCTTGTTAAGCCCAGAAGTGGCAGGCCAAGAAAAATATCAGAAAGGCAAAGAAGAAGAATGGTGAGAACAGTCAAGGACAATCCACAGACCACCTCCAGAGACCTGCAGCATCATCTTGCTGCAGATGGTGTCACTGTGCATCGGTCAACAATACAGCGCACTTTGCACAAGGAGAAGCTGTATGGGAGAGTGATGCGAAAGAAGCCGTTTCTGCAAGCACGCCACAAACAGAGTCGCCTGAGGTATGCAAAAGCACATTTGGACAAGCCAGTTACATTTTGGAAGAAGGTCCTGTGGACTGATGAAACAAAGATTGAGTTGTTTGGTCATACAAAAAGGCGTTATGCATGCGCTGTATTGTTGACCGATGCACAGTGACACCATCTGCAGCAAGATGATGCTGCAGGTCTTTGGAGGTGGTCTGTGGATTGTCCTTGACTGTTCTCACCATTCTTCTTCTCTGCCTTTCTGATATTTTCTTGGCCTGCCTCTTCTGGGCTTAACAAGAACTGTACCTGTGTTCTTCCATTTCCTTACTGTGTTCCTCACAGTGGAAACTGACAGGTTAAATCACTGAGACAACTTTTTGTATCATTCCCCTGAAAAGCTATGTTGAATAATCTTTGTTTTCAGATCATTTGAGAGTTGATTTGAGGAGCCCATGATGCCACTCTTTATAGGAGAATCAAATAGGAGAACTACTTGCAAGTGGCCACCTTAAATACCTTTTCTCATGATTTGATATACCTGGCTATGAAGTTCAAAGCTCAATGAGGTTACAAAACCAATTTAGTGCTTCAGGAAGTCAGTAAAAAGTAGTTAGGAGTGTTCAAATCAAGAAAATGATAAGGGTGCCCATACTTTTGCACCGGTCAAATTTTGTTTAAATGCAGATTGCACATTTTCTGTTAGTACAATAAACCTCATTTGAATCCAGAAATATAACTGAGTCCATCAGTTATTAGATATATGAAACTGAAATAGCTGTTGCAAAAACCAAAATTGTTATAAAGAAAAAAGGTTAACATTAATAGGGGTGCCCAAACTTTTACATATGACTGTATATATATATATATATATTGTGAGGTAGCGCTGTCATTCACATAGGGGATCACTCGCTTGGCAGGCAAAGTATCACGTCCAGCATAGGTTTTCCACAAAATCATAACTCCATGCGGTTTATTATGTAGCATAAACCAAGGCAAGCAACATAAAGTTCATATACACAGCATAGCGTCCATGACAGACTTCAGCTCTGTAATCCCTGTGGTCACACAGGTTATGCATACGCAGGCTCTTCAGCCACCAAGTTGTCTCACCCAGTCAGGGTTTACCTCACGACTGCTTCATACTCCAGACGTTCATTCCCTCCCCTGGGAACTCTCAGATACTGGCAGCCATTACATCCAGCATTCACGTGCTGTCAGGAAAGGAATTCCCATCTCCCAGCGGGACCTTCCACAACGGACCAACCGGGACCCTGCATTCACCACATGTGACCTACCCTGGCCACCTTATATGGTCCGTAGTCATGCCCACCGGGTCACATGGCTATGACCTCATCACAGGTCCTTGAACCCTTCACACACACTTTGCAACAGCATTCTTAAACACACCCCCTGGGTGGGTTTGCAGGTAACTGGGCCCGTCTGTCTCCCCAGCTACCTGGAGACTTCTCCGGACACATTGACACGTCAGCAGTATCACTGCTGATCACCACACACATCAGTCTCCATCTCAAGGCCACCCACCTTGAGATACATAATGGTCATTCATGACTCTGCCATTCATCCTCTCTCCTCGGACATCCACACAGCGCCCCCTAGCGGACACAGTGGTCACTACACCACATTATATATAACAAATAACTGAATTTCTGTTTTATGTTCATTCTGCATCTGAAAAATCTGATTAAAAAGTGATAGGTAACCCAAAATGGTACCAAAAAAATCTCTATCTTATTGCATAAAAAATAGCCCTCATACAGCTCTGTTCGCCAAAATATAAAAAAGTTACACCTCTCAGAATATAGAGACCAAAAAAAAGCATTAACTTTAATGCATGGCTGCACTTCATACATGAATCCAGCTTGTTTGTTCAGAATAATCACTATTTTTTTCAGACATAAAAACTTTTTCTGCTAACAATTTGCTCAAATTGCCCTTTATTCCAAAAATGTTTAATGGCTTGCATTGGTGGCCTAACATCTTGAGCTGTTCATGCTTGCAAGCTGGAAGCAAAGCTCAACTTTGGGATACTGAAAGATACAGCAAAAAAAAAGAGCAGCAAAGCCTGGATGTTGTCAGCTGCTTTTTTAATGCCATGTGTTGCTTCCAGGAGGGTAGAGCATGCGGCCAACCCAGGCCCTGAGGGCCCCACCCGGAGCTATGAAACTGTAAAACTGTATTGGCGTATGCAGCGCCGGTGTAGTTAAACTTTGCGGCAGAGCAGGGAGACATGATCTTCCTGCACTTCCACACGGCAGCAAGAAGGACCCCTGAGCCGAGGGAGGGTGGTTGCTGATAAAGTTGAAGGCAAGTCCCTCTCCCATCATTCCTGCTTTGTGCCTAACGCCACTGAGGAAGACACTGACAGTGGGCGCGATGACGTCACCACATGGCACCCACTGCAGAGACTGGAGGAGAGGTGAGTATTGGATTTCCTTTTTTTAAAATGGGAAGTGCATTATACTGTTTAGAAGCCTATGGAGAGAGCATTAAACTATATGGAGGCCTATGGCGAGTGCTTTATACTACAGAGACTTATGGGTAGTGCATTATACAGGCCGATCGGTAGTGCTTTATACTGTATGGAGGACCATGGGGAGAGCAATATACTTTATAGAGGCCTATGGGGAGTGCAGTATACATTATAGAGGCCTATTGGGAGTGCATTTAACTGTATGGAGGACTATGGGGAGTGCATTATACTACATAGAGACTTATGGTGAGTGCATTATAGTGCAATATACTATATAGAGGCCTATGGGGAGTGCTTTATACTACATAGAGGCCCATGAGGAGTGAAGTATACTTTATAGAGGCCTATGGGGAGTGCATTATACTGTATTGCAGACTATGGGGAGTGCATTATACTATATGGAGGCCTTTGAGGAGTGCATTTACTACATAGAAGCCTATAGGGAGTGCATTATACTATATAGAGGCCTATGGGAAGTGCATTATACTGTATGGAGGCCTATAAGGAGTGCATTATACAGTATAAAGGCCTATAGGGAGTGCAGGAGACTATATGGAGGACTATGGGGTGCATTATACTATATGCAGGCTATTTAGGGGGCCATCATATAATTTGGGAGCTAATGTGGGGTCTTTGTACAGTGTGGGGGCCATTATACAGTATTGGGGCTATCAGTTTGGGGGCTACTACTGTGTAGAAGGTACTATACAGTGTGTGGGTATTATACTGTGTAAAGAAAAGCATCATACTGAACTGTAAAGGGGGAGACTTGGGACATTATTAAATATTAAGCGGGCACTTATTGTTATAGGGGCACTCAGGTTATTGTGACTGTCAAAGGGAGACACAGAGGGCATTATTACTTTCCAGGGGGCAAAATGCGGGCACTGTATTTAGGGCAGTTGCACACGGCATTAAAGGGAATCTGTCACCTCATTTTTGGCCTATGAGATGCGGCCACTGCCGTCAGGGGCTTATCTACAGTATTCTGTAATGCTGTAGATAAGCCCCTGATGTAACCTGAAAGATAAGAAAAACAAGTTAGATTATACCCACCCAGAGGTCCGGTCCGAGGGGTGTCGCGGTCCGGCGCCTCCCATCTTCTAGCAATGACGTCCTCCTTCTTACTTCTGCTGCGGCTCCTGCGCAGGCGTACTTTATCTGCCCTATTGAGGGTAAAGTACTGCAGTGCGCAGGCGCTGGGAAAGGTCAGAGAGGGCCGGCGCCTGTGAACTGCAGTACTTTACTCTGCCCTCAACAGGTTAGAGTAAGTACGCCTGAGCAAGAGGCGCAGCAGAAGTAAAAACGAGGACGTCATCACTAGAAGATGGGAGGCACCGGACCCGGACCGCGACACCCATCGGATCGGACCGCCCCCGGTTAAGTATAATCTCTTTTTTATCTTTCAGGTTACATCAGGGGCTTACCTACAGCATTACAGAATACTGTAGATAAGCCCCTGATGGCGGTGGCCGCATCTCATAGACCAAAAATGAGGTGACAGATTCCCTTTAATATATTTTGGAGGTTTGTTTTACTATCTAGAGGGCACACAGTATTTTCAGTAATAGTGACATACATGGCAGCAGCTGCTCAGCATTGGGGTACCAGCAGGATAAGGAGTTTGTGCAGGATGGGGACAGTGCTGAAAATGTGAGAAGTCATACATGTCTGTGTTGTAATCTCTGCAGATGAGTCCTGGCTGGAGAAGTTGCCATGCAAGTCTGGGCCAGATGGAAAAGTGAACGATTCCATCAGAAAGAAGATCATCTGTAAGCCACTATCTGTAACTGTACTGTGATCTCTTACATACCTGTATGTCACCATGTGGCAGTAATATCAGTGCTAGTCTTTGTATAGATTTGTTTTAGTAACAGCTGTCATCTGCTGATGTTCTCCTACATCCACCATTGCAGTGCCACCACAAATGAAATCACCTGGCTAGGGGCCCAGTCAGAGGTTTCACCACTACCCTTCCCTGAACCATCGCTACACCTCTGATGTCAAGAGATCAGATTTGACTGCAGAATAAAAGCAGCAAAAAGACCAATGTGTGAATATAGCCCTATAGACACAAGAACCGATGAGGAAGACCAGAAGAAAATCTAGCAAACCCAAGAAAACTGCTTGGTGGCAAGAGACGCAGGGTACTCTGAGGTAAGCATGGCCCAAATCTCTTCCTGGGATTCAGTCATGCTAATGTACGGGAAACCCGGAGTAATGTGCTTGTTACACTGGCGTGTAGTAAATCCGCGCATTTTTAATAGCGCCTTATTTTCTGTATCCCCAGGCAGAGATGTACGTGAGGTAACAGCACACTGTACACAGCGACTACAGGCCCCGCGTTTCCTCACTCGCCCCCGCCTGCAGACACACGGCGCGATCCCACCCGAACTACAGAAGGGTGGACAGACCAAGCAGCGTCCCGCCAATGGAGAGCGGGGAGGACTCGGGTGGGAGAGGCGCCAGGGCTCCGACCACTCCTCCTCTGGTGCAGCGCTCCCCGGATCTCCTGCCAGTGTTGAGAGGCGTAGCACAGGAGGGCAGGACGCAGCAGCCATGGCCATTGTATTCACTGCCATTAGGGTCCTATTGGGGCTCTTCTTTGCCATTGCCGGGGTGGTTAAACTAACAGATCAAGTGTCAGCGGAGGTGTACCAGCACATGGTAAGTGGCAGCCCTGAGCTATGCCCCTCCTGCACCTA
Organism: Dendrobates tinctorius; assembly: GCF_039654945.1. NCBI lineage: Eukaryota > Metazoa > Chordata > Amphibia > Anura > Dendrobatidae > Dendrobates > Dendrobates tinctorius. Next base: position 26,581,784 of record NW_027361683.1, read on the forward strand.
CACGACCAGTGTAGCCTCAAGTGCTGGCACCTGCTGAACCCCAGAGAGGGAGCGAGAGTGTGGCAAGAACGGATGAGGAGAGCCAGGCAGAGAGTGAACGGGTGGGACGATAACTTGGGGTGCAGTAGGCCAGCACTTCCTAGCCCAGCACCACACAGCCCAGCACCACACAGCCCAGCACCACATAGCCCAGCACCACACAGCCCAGCACCACACAGCCCAGCACCACACAGCCCAGCACTTCCTAGCCCAGCACCACACAGCCCAGCACCACACAGCCCAGCACCACACAGCCCAGCACCACATAGCCCAGCACTTCCTAGCCCAGCACCACACAGCCCAGCACCACACAGCCCAGCACCACATAGCCCAGCACTTCCTAGCCCAGCACCACACAGCCCAGCACCACACAGCCCAGCACCACATAGCCCAGCACTTCCTAGCCCAGCACCACACAGCCCAGCACCACACAGCCCAGCACCACATAGCCCAGCACTTCCTAGCCCAGCACCACACAGCCCAGCACCACACAGCCCAGCACCACACAGCCCAGCACCACACAGCCCAGCACTTCCTAGCCCAGCACCACACAGCCCAGCACCACATAGCCCAGCACCACACAGCCCAGCACCACATAGCCCAGCACCACACAGCCCAGCACTTCCTAGCCCAGCACCACACAGCCCAGCACCACACAGCCCAGCACCACACAGCCCAGCACCACATAGCCAAGCACCACACAGCCCAGCACTTCCTAGCCAAGCACCACACAGCCCAGCACTTCCTAGCCCAGCACCACACAGCCCAGCACCACATAGCCCAGCACCACACAGCCCAGCACTTCCTAGCCCAGCACCACACAGCCCAGCACTTCCTAGCCCAGCACCACACAGCCCAGCACTTCCTAGCCCAGCACCACACAGCCCAGCACTTCCTAGCCCAGCACCACACAGCCCAGCACCACACAGCCCAGCACTTCATAGCCCAGCACCACACAGCCCAGCACCACACAGCCCAGCACCTCATAGCCCAGCACCACACAGCCCAGCACTTCCTAGCCCAGCACCACACAGCCCAGCACTTCCTAGCCCAGCACCACACAGCCCAGCACTTCCTAGCCCAGCACCACACAGCCCAGCACTTCCTAGCCCAGCACCACACAGCCCAGCACTTCCTAGCCCAGCACCACACAGCCCAGCACCACATAGCCCAGCACCACACAGCCCAGCACTTCCTAGCCCAGCACCACATAGCCCAGCACTTCCTAGCCCAGCACCACACAGCCCAGCACTTCCTAGCCCAGCACCACACAGCCCAGCACTTCCTAGCCCAGCACCACACAGCCCAGCACCACACAGCCCAGCACCACACAGCCCAGCACTTCCTAGCCCAGCACCACACAGCCCAGCACTTCCTAGCCCAGCACCACACAGCCCAGCACTTCCTAGCCCAGCACCACACAGCCCAGCACTTCCTAGCCCAGCACCACACAGCCCAGCACTTCCTAGCCCAGCACCACATAACTCAGCACCACACAGCCCAGCGCCACACAGCCCAGCGCCACACAGCCCAGCGCCACACAGCCCAGCGCCACACAGCCCAGCGCCACACAGCCCAGCACCACACAACCCAGCACCACATAACCCAGCACCACACAGCCCAGCACTTCATAGCCCAGCACCACACAGCCCAGCACCACATAACTCAGCGCCACACAGCCCAGCGCCACACAGCCCAGCGCCACAGAGCCCAGCGCCACAGAGCCCAGCGCCACATAACCCAGCACCACACAGCCCAGCACTTCATAGCCCAGCACCACATAGCCCAGCACCACACAGCCCAGCACTTCCTAGCCCAGCACCACACAGCCCAGCACTTCCTAGCCCAGCACCACACAGCCCAGCACTTCCTAGCCCAGCACCACACAGCCCAGCACTTCCTAGCCCAGCACCACACATCCCAGCACTTCCTAGCCCAGCACCACACATCCCAGCACTTCCTAGCCCAGCAACACACAGACCAGCACTTCCTAGCCCAGCACCACACAGCCCAGCACTTCCTAGCCCAGCACCACACAGCCCAGCACTTCATAGCCCAGCACTTCATAGCCCAGCACCACACAGCCCAGCACCTCATAGCCCAGCACCACACAGCCCAGCACCTCATAGCCCAGCACCTCATAGCCCAGCACCTCATAGCCCAGCACCTCATAGCCCAGCACCTCATAGCCCAGCACCACACAGCCCAGCACCACACAGCCCAGCACCACACAGCCCAGCACCACACAGCCCAGCACCACACAGCCCAGCACTTCCTAGCCCAGCACCACACAGCCCAGCACTTCCTAGCCCAGCACCACACAGCCCAGCACTTCCTAGCCCAGCACCACACAGCCCAGCACTTCCTAGCCCAGCACTTCCTAGCCCAGCACCACACAGCCCAGCACTTCCTAGCCCAGCACTTCCTAGCCCAGCACTTCCTAGCCCAGCACCACACAGCCCAGCACTTCCTAGCCCAGCACTTCCTAGCCCAGCACTTCCTAGTCCAGCACTTCCTAGCCCAGCACCACACAGCCCAGCACTTCCTAGCCCAGCACCACACAGCCCAGCACTTCCTAGCCCAGCACCACACAGCCCAGCACTTCCTAGCCCAGCACCACACAGCCCAGCACCACACAGCCCAGCACCACACAGCCCAGCACCACACAGCCCAGCACCACACAGCCCAGCACCACACAGCCCAGCACCACACAGCCCAGCACCACACAGCCCAGCACCACACAACCCAGCACCACACAGCCCAGCACCACACAACCCAGCACCACACAGCCCAGCACTTCATAGCCCAGCACCACATAGCCCAGCACCACATAGCCCAGCACCACATAGCCCAGCACCACACAGCCCAGCACCACACAGCCCAGCACCACACAGCCCAGCACCACACAGCCCAGCACTTCCTAGCCAAGCACCACACAGCCCAGCACTTCCTAGCCCAGCACCACACAGCCCAGCACTTCCTAGCCCAGCACTTCCTAGCCCAGCACTTCCTAGCCCAGCACCACACAGCCCAGCACTTCCTAGCCCAGCACCACACAGCCCAGCACCACACAGCCCAGCACTTCCTAGCCCAGCACTTCCTAGCCCAGCACCACACAGCCCAGCACCACACAGCCCAGCACCTCATAGCCCAGCACCTCATAGCCCAGCACCACACAGCCCAGCACCACACAGCCCAGCACCACACAGCCCAGCACCACACAGCCCAGCACCACACAGCCCAGCACCACACAGCCCAGCACCACACAGCCCAGCACCACACAGCCCAGCACCACACAGCCCAGCACCACACAGCCCAGCACCACACAGCCCAGCACTTCCTAGCCCAGCACCACACAGCCCAGCACTTCCTAGCCCAGCACCACACAGCCCAGCACTTCCTAGCCCAGCACCACACAGCCCAGCACCACATAACTCAGCACCTCACAGCCCAGCACCACATAACCCAGCACCACACAGCCCAGCGCCACACAGCCCAGCGCCACACAGCCCAGCGCCACACAGCCCAGCGCCACACAGCCCAGCGCCACACAGCCCAGCGCCACACAGCCCAGCGCCACACAGCCCAGCGCCACACAGCCCAGCACCACACAGCCCAGCACCACATAACCCAGCACCACACAGCCCAGCACTTCCTAGCCCAGCACCACACAGTCCAGCACTTCCTAGCCCAGCACCACACAGCCCAGCACTTCCTAGCCCAGCACCACACAGCCCAGCACTTCCTAGCCCAGCACCACACAGCCCAGCACTTCCTAGCCCAGCACCACACAGCCCAGCACTTCCTAGCCCAGCACCACACAGCCCAGCACTTCCTAGCCCAGCACCACACAGCCCAGCACTTCATAGCCCAGCACCACACAGCCCAGCACTTCATAGCCCAGCACCACACAGCCCAGCACCACACAGCCCAGCACCACACAGCCCAGCACCACACAGCCCAGCACCACACAGCCCAGCACCTCATAGCCCAGCACCACACAGCCCAGCACCACACAGCCCAGCACCACACAGCCCAGCACCACACAGCCCAGCACCACACAGCCCAGCACCACACAGCCCAGCACCACACAGCCCAGCACCACACAGCCCAGCACCACACAGCCCAGCACCACACAGCCCAGCACCTCATAGCCCAGCACCTCATAGCCCAGCACCTCATAGCCCAGCACCTCATAGCCCAGCACCTCATAGCCCAGCACCTCATAGCCCAGCACCTCATAGCCCAGCACCACACAGCCCAGCACCACACAGCCCAGCACTTCCTAGCCCAGCACCACACAGCCCAGCACTTCCTAGCCCAGCACCACACAGCCCAGCACTTCCTAGCCCAGCACCACACAGCCCAGCACTTCCTAGCCCAGCACCACACAGCCCAGCACTTCCTAGCCCAGCACCACACAGCCCAGCACTTCCTAGCCCAGCACCACACAGCCCAGCACTTCCTAGCCCAGCACCACACAGCCCAGCACTTCCTAGCTCAGCACCACACAGCCCAGCACTTCATAGCCCAGCACCACACAGCCCAGCACTTCCTAGCCCAGCACCACACAGCCCAGCACTTCCTAGCCCAGCACCACACAGCCCAGCACTTCCTAGCCCAGCACCACACAGCCCAGCACTTCCTAGCCCAGCACCACACAGCCCAGCACTTCCTAGCCCAGCACCACACAGCCCAGCACTTCCTAGCCCAGCACCACACAGCCCAGCACTTCATAGCCCAGCACCACACAGGCCAGCACCACACAGGCCAGCACTTCATAGCCCAGCACCGCACAGGCCAGCACTTCATAGCCCAGCACCGCACAGCCCAGCACTTCATAGCCCAGCACCACACAGCCCAGCACCACACAGCCCAGCACCACACAGCCCAGCACCACACAGCCCAGCACCACACAGCCCAGCACCACACAGCCCAGCACCACACAGCCCAGCACCACACAGCCCAGCACCACACAGCCCAGCACTTCCTAGCCCAGCACCACACAGCCCAGCACTTCCTAGCCCAGCACCACACAGGCCAGCACCACACAGGCCAGCACCACACAGGCCAGCACCACACAGGCCAGCACTTCATAGCCCAGCACCACACAGGCCAGCACTTCATAGCCCGGCACCACACAGGCCAGCACTTCATAGCCCGGCACCACACAGGCCAGCACCACATAGCCCGGCACCACACAGCCCAGCACTTCATAGCCCAGCACTACATAGCCCAACACTTCATAGCCCAGCACCACACAGGCCAGCACCACACAGGCCAGCACCACACAGGCCAGCACTTCATAGCCCAGCACCACACAGCCCACCAATATGTTGGAGGAGGTTCTGATAACTTTGCATCTGCTGCTGCCAGCTCTCTACTGTTACACAGCGCCCAGTGGTAGTGCAGAGATGTTACACTGTATCCAGAACTAAAATCGATGGGTGACACTGAGTGTGACAGGACATGGTACAGTCTAAAGTCCCCATGGTGACAGAGCCCAGCTACATAGGAGCTTATCTGTAGACTGCTGCAAGCCAAAGTCATATAACCCCATATGCCCACATAAGGCAGCCTTATTAGTACTGACCTCTCCCCTATTTCCTGATATTGCTGAGCTTATGTCTTTTTGCAGTAGAACAGCTACTAGTACTCAGTGAATCCCTCATTGGCCA